>NC_088099.1:119118838-119770883 GCF_036370855.1 Dromaius novaehollandiae | reverse complement strand
TTGAATTAATAATTTTAAAGAAAAATTAAGAAGCTTTTGTCTAAGCTGGTATTTTTAAAGCTACTTAGACATTTATAAGCTATATAATATTCCATACTTTTAATATAAATTGTGGATATACTGCTGATACAACCTGCACAGAATTTTTCATTCTAAAGAGGCACAACTTGCTCTGCAAAAATCCACCTGGCACAGGAAGCATTCGCTGAGCCCTCACTCGCCGTCAGAGCATGGAAACAGGCCATCACAACTGCAGCTCCCAGGAAATGGCGGATCATAAGACCCTGGCAGATCACAAGACTCAACTAAAATAAGAAATCATGAGTAGATGGGTTATTAAACAGGACCAGTCTGAGTTCCCGGTCTGAAGTTTTCTGTGGGCTTGTTGCCCTTCCCAGGACATGACTGTGCTGCTGCCAACACCAGGCCATGGGGGACAAGGCGCATGGGCCGGTGTGGCTTTCCCAAGGCCCGGCAGTGATTATTTTCATCTGCTCCCACCCACGCCGCCCTCCTGCGCCCGCCTGACGCCTGGGGTCATGTGGCGCCGATGCTCTGGCCAAAAGCGGGGAATTTTATCAGGCCTCCTGTTGTTTTCCAGCGTGGTTTCACTCAGGAGAGGGAACAAGTGCGCAGCTGCTCGCTACAAAAGCCTCAGCCACGCGGCCGGTCAGCCCGGCTGCGTGCAGGCTCCGCCGGGGCCCACACCGGGCGCCGCGCAGCCACTTCGGGTCACCGCCGCCCCGACCGCGGCGACGGGGGGCAACGCACCGGCCACGGCCGCGGTTTGGGGGGGAAGGCGGGCCCTGAGCCCCGCCTGCGCTGCCGGCGGGGCCAAGCTGGGCGCGCCCCCCCCGCGGCAACGGCAGCGCGATCCCTGGGGACGCGGGGCAGGGCGAGGCCGCGGCGTAGCGTGAGGCGCCCGGCCCGCCCCTGCGCGCCGCGGAGGGCCGCGCGAGGCGGCGCCCAGGGGCGGGGCGGCGACGGCGGCGGGCGGCGGTTGGCGCAGGCGGGCGGGCGCGGCCCCCGCCGCTGCTCGAAGCGGTCCGCGACGGGGCGGGCGGCAGCGCAGCGCCTGCTGAGAGCGGCCCTTCCGGACCTGCGCGGGCGCTGCCGGCTGCCGCTTCCCCCCGCCGCCCTGCGCTCCGCTGGCAGCGGCGTCCCGGTGCTGCTGCCGCGTCCTTCCCGCGCTGCCATGGGGAGCCCACGGAGCGGCTCCCGCTGCCTCGGCCTGCTCGCCCTGCTGCTGCTGCTGTGGCCCGGGCGGGTGAGTGGGGGGCGGGAGGCCGGTCCGGGGCCCGGGGAAGGGCGGCTGTGAGGGGCTGCGGCCGCTGGGCCGGGGGGAGGGGTGGGGACGCGGTGCAGCCCCGCGGCGGTGACTCGTGGCTGCGGCGGCCGCAGCGAGGTGTCGTCCGCGCCGGGGAGGGGGCAGAGGCGCTGACGGGGGAGGCGGCTGCCCCGTTGGCGGTCCGCGGTTTGTGTGGGCTCGGGTTAGACCGGGGCGGGGGGGGTGGCTCGTTGGGGCGACTCAAGCGTCGTACTGAGGTGTCTCTTGCTGAGCCTGCGGCTCGTCTGTGCTCCCCCTCCTCTAATCCGGTGCTGCGTGAAGCCCCCATGCAACAGGAGAAACTTCTTGGGGGTGGGGGAGCTCTGAAGCAAAAGTCCTAGCGCAGGGTTTACGCGGTGGTTCAGCGAGCTGGCTTGGGCTTGCTGCGTGAGAGCGGTGTGCCGGAGTGCTGTGCAGGGCACGCTGCTGCCCCGTCCTGCCCTCCCGCTGTTGCATAAAGCGGCAGCTGCCTGGGATGCTGTTTTCCTGCGATGTGCCCTGGTTATGCAATGCTTGGTGTATGTGAATAGCTGTGAAGTCACATGTTCCTGCAGAGGTTTGTGTATGTCATCAGCCTCTGGTTTGGTTTGCCTTAAGTATTTCTTATGCTAGGTCATAGCTTTCTGGAAGTAATGGAGCTTGCAATAAGACCCATGCTATTTATTACTGTGCTAATACAAAGAGTATATAACTTCTGTAAAATTTAAGGAAGAAATTAGACTTGTTCTTTGCAAACTTACTGTAAAAGAAGGTAAGGTGGAACCTTAACTTCCTTCAAATTAGTTCTCAGTCATATTTGGTTTATGTTGTGGTTTCAGGTAGGTATAAGATACTCCTTGCTTCTCTAGAGAAGTCTTTCCTCTTCTAACAAAGTAGTTAGAAAATGTACTCTCTAGGTCAGGTTTTGTTTGACAAACCTGCCAGTTTAAACAGGGATTATTTTATGTGTACTTAGTTTCTTCTGTTCTAGTATCCTTTTCAGACAGCCTTTAAAGAGCTTGAACATAAAACTATATGCATGTGCTCTCCTATTACATGGGAGAAACTGATATATTTACTAATGACTTGATCTCCAGGTGGGTAAGTAATGAACTTAGCACCTTCCCAACACTCCTTTACATAATCTTTTGGGAAAGAAACCTTGCAGCATAACAATGTGTCCTAAGCTAGTGCAGAAAAAAAGTGCTCTACTACTTCTGGTGACAGAATGCTGAACTTGAGCTCAAATGAAGTTCCCTTAAGACTTGGAGTAGTGTCTGTGGCTTTGTGGTCCACAGGAAGTTCATATTGCAAGATGACTTCACAAAACTAAATCTTGTGTGCCTAATGTAAGAAAGAACTGGAGGAGAGGGGGGAGTGAAAGCTGAGTTAGAATTTGCTGCCCCTAACTGTTATTTACAGATGAATGCAGTACAGAGTGGGCCTTGGTATCCTTCAAAGAGAAGTTGGTCCTTCACTTAGACTGAGTGTAGTGTTGGGTGATGCTTGCAAAAGAAGCATTATGAAGGTGAACTTGTCTTGTTCCTTAAGTATACAGGTAATGATGATTGCATACTTTCAGTTTTATTGTATATAAACTCAAGTGCCCTCTGTCATGCTTCATGTAAAAACAAAGTGTACTAGAGTGGCACTTCAGTCTGCAAAAGTGTAATGAAAGATTGCAATGAACTTAGTGTTCAGGTATCTGTCTCTGAACAAGGCATGGTATTGAACTTGTGCCAGGTAACCTATTGCGGGTTGATACTTAACTATGTGTTATTACCATCTAAGTATTGTGCTGCAAGTCTCCTTGACTCCTTTATTCCCATTTCTAAATGGGTTTATATAAAATGTGGATTTAAGGGAGGATGAAGTCTTGAAACTGTTTTTGTTGCCTCATGAGCAACTGTTCATGTACTGGACTGTATCTTGTGTGATTAATGCCAGATGCTTTCACTGATGTATAATAATACTAAAACAGAGGCTGTCAAGTTAGTGGCTAGTCTGAAGCAAGTCTGAACACCTGTTCCCATTGGCAGCTAGAATCCTAAGCTGTAGGATCAAATTAACTTGAATGCTTCTGAAAACCTGCTGGATTGGTGGCAGGTTCTGTGCTGTCCTGAACCTACTAAATGCCCTGCAGCTGTGTGCAGCATTACCTGGCCTTCACTGTAAAGCTCTGAAACCTGTGTGGAGTAACTTGCTTGGCAGGGATGGCAACATGGCTCCAGAACAAACCAGTAAGAGTAGTTACTTCCCATAAAACTGGGAGTGACTTATTCATAGCCTTTCTGGCTAGAAAGTGGGGAAGACCCCTTTGAAGGGGAGAGATGAATGTGAAGTGAATAACTAGTATAACTAACTAACACTTTCTTCGGTAGTAGCCAAAACTGTTTGTGTCCATGTTGTGCAGTATTGTTTGTCCACTACAGGACATCAGAGGTATTTCAGTGCAAATGGCTTTAACTGTAGACAGCTAGTTAGGAGCCCTGTGCTTTCTTGATTATGCAGGCTGTACTTCAGTGCCCCCCCCCCCCCCAATCAAACTGCTGTTGGTCGACACCAGCTGACTCCCAAAAATACTGAGTTCTTCTTATTGTAACTCTCTTTATTGTGTCTCTGTGGCATCCAAGGATATCACCTGTACTTGGCATAACTCTAGAACTGGGCTGTGCTTTGGTGGCCAGGACTAGCTAATGATTTTTTTCCTTGCAAAAGGAAACAGTTCTTTTTGTATGGCAAAGGAAAAAGAAAACTAGCTGGCAAAGCTTGTTGCTGGGTTGGCTACTTTTGAACAAATTATTGATAGTCTCTTCCAGTAAGAATTGGAAGCTTGTAAGGCTTCCTTTAGCCTGTATACGCCTTCTCCTGCAGTACTGTGTGTAGGCTGCCAGATAATGTATAACTATTGGGGCAGATCTGCAAACTGGACTTGGTCATGTCTTTCCATAAACTTGACCTTGTTGCTTATTAAAGACTGCATGGTACTGACCGTTCCCCTAGAGCTTAATTTATCAACCTAGTGGACAATATCAATTATTAAAGGTGATACAGCCTAGATAAGTGTTTCTGTGGGGCACAAGGAAAGTATGCTGGTTTCTGGAATCTTCTTTCTTGCCTGACAAGGTCACAGGTGCAGAACCATGTTAGATAAAGAAGGAAGGAGGAACAGCTGTATCTGACACTGTTGACTCTTCTCATACATTCCTAATCTTAATTTCAAGAGCAGAACACAATGTTTGCTTAGCATCTGGTATTTGTAAAATTACAGAAAGTCACTGTTTCTATAAACAACAAAATCATTGTTCTTTGTCTGCCTAACAGTTATGTATTCATTTGTGCAGTGATGGCTAATGCTGCTAGAACCATTATATTGATCTGTGTTTCAACATGCAGTGTAAGAAACTTAGACTTAACTAAATGTGTTACAGTCTGTTGGAACGCTAGTTTTATTACAAACAAGTGATAATGCCTTGGGCAAGAATGAAAATGTATGTCAACAGATCTGTCTTCCTGCAGAACCTTACTAGCCAGGAAATGCCCATACAAGCTCTTGGAAGTCCTGTTAGGGACTCCTGGAGCCCAGTCTGCTTTCAACTGAGGTGAAGTCTCTCCTCAAGCAGAACAGTTGCAGCAGAAGCAGAAATATGCTTCTCTGAACTCTGTGGATGTACTAAAGCTGTACTGTCAGATGGCTTAAAGCTCTGCTGGGGGCAAGGAGGAAAGGCCTTAGTTTCAGGTAATGCTGCTACTGGATTGTAAAGTACTTAAGGAAGTCCTGTCTTTAAAATATGGAACACTTAGTAATAGTGTAAGACACCCACATCAGAGCCTTGCAGGGTATCTTGCCTTGTTCAGAAGGGTGTCCTGTTAAGCACAGTAGTTCATTTAATCTTGGGGTAGTGAGGGCTTTCATCTGTTGAAGATGATTGTTCACTTCAAGATTTAAGTGACTTGAAAGTATGGTGACTTTGCAAATAGTAGCTTTGTGACTTACAGCCACACTACTTTCCTACCTTTTGATATGTGTAGGAATACTGTTGGTAAAGTCAAGATAGAGTATCTTAATGTCTTTCTGATGCAGCAGAAAGAGTACTTCTCTCATTCTGTATCTTACTCTGGCCTTTACTAGAGGGTTTGGGGGAAGAACTTCCAGCTATATCTTATCAATGGTAGAGTAGTTATTTAGTTACTTGTGATCTCCCTGAAGACTGGGAGGAGACTAGCCCTCACCTCCATAACTTTTGGCTGAATCATGTGATGAGCATGCAGTTAACTTGTTGACAGCCAAAAACTGTTGGTGACTTCAGACTACTAACTTCAGATTACTTGGTTCTGTTTCTGGTGTACTGATTTTGCACAACCACTGTAAAATGTAAGCCTTATCAGTTCTAGGAACAGGTTTCTAACTTGCATTAGTGAGATCTTATAGGTTGTGGCATGAAACTGTCTAAACTTAATTGTCACTGAAATTGAATATTCAGTGTTCATACTGAAATAAGATGGGATATTCTAATTTGTAGCTTTAGGTCTAAGCGCTCTTCTGCTAGTTAAAGCAACTGGTCTGTTCATTCAAACTTCACCTTATTTAAAGATGATAAACATGTTTATTTCCTGTGTTAGGTTTTATCCATGTGGATCTCAAACTGTTTTCAAAGCCATGTTCCTACCTACTCAAATTACATAATTGTAAACTAACACTGATAAAGCAAAATGGGATATTTTGGCTTAGCCTGTTGGTTTTGATGAAAGACTACTTGTTGTCATGACCAAATGTGTTTTGTGCTGAGTAAGCTGTTTATATTCCATCCTGAAAATGATGGCAAGATGATAAACTTCTAGGTGAATCTGTAGACCACTGCATTATGACCTAATGTAGCTTGTATTTTATTTTGGTGTTTCATGCAAAGAAGTCTTAACTTGAAATGTAGATAAGGTCTGTTGTTTTAAGACAGGTTATCAGTGAGCTTGAAGTAGCAAAATCTACTTTGAGTAAGTCTTTCTATTAAAAACTGTCTGGACAAGAAACTTCATATGGGGTAACACTGGTAATGCAAAACTATTTTTCTCTTCTAGTAGAAGAGTTAGCTTCTCATAAAGAGTAGGTTGATAATTTTTAATAAAGCCTACAGAGTTGAGCAAGACCCAGCATTCTTTACTAGATTACAAAACCTCATGAAGCACAGAATTTGAGTTATTGAGGTGTGATTGCAAACTATCCTAGACCAAATGTTAGAGACCAGCCTGTGATGGAGGGAATACCTAAAGAACTGTCCTGTTAGTGTAGTAATAGCAGCTCTAAAAATTCTTGCCTTTTTGCAGGGATAGCAATAAATACTGAATCTGTGCTTTAAGAGGTATGATTTGAGTCACTTGATACAGGTACCTGCAAGCACTTAACCTTTTGCTTCCCCCACTAACAGATTGTTTGCCATTAAAACTGAGCTTACATAGCTGTGAGGAAGCAGAGGTGAAGATACTAATCTAAATGTCTAAATATACATAAAATGGTTGATCTGTTTGGGCAAATTAATAATGCATATTTTCTGTTAAAATATATTCCCAGAACAGCTAGGAGATTAACTTTTTGCTTGAGCACTGTGCATTCAGTGTTTAAAGTACAATCTTAAAGGGATGCTTGTCAGCTTGAGGGTAAGAATATGGTAATGCTAACAGCTGGCTACAGGTTTAGCTGGAAGAAATGCTGAAGTAAACAACTGAAAGTGGTCTATATGGATGGTACTTAAACTGACTTTTGGCCCTAGCTTTTAGTGACTAACTTTGTATTGGGCAATGTTGCCAAATTGAAGTATGAGGAAACAATTCTAACAAGTTCAGATAAATTGGTGGCAACTTCTGTCCCAGGAAAATGTTCCAATTATCAATGTGCTTCTTGAGGAACTGTCAGTGCCATTCAGCACAAAAATGGATATTGTGAGAGCACTGTTATTTTGGGTAGCTGTTGGGTTATGAATAGAGCCTTTCAGGGCCCTCTGGTCAGTAAACTGTTATTCATGGTCAAGCACAAAGCAAAGTACTTTGTCCTTGCAGTGTAAGCATATGTTGCTGCTACAAATACTAGTCAAGGCTGTTCAGGAGATAAAAATAGGTCAGTTTAAGAAAACTGTATCATGCAATCTTCTGATCAGAGCTTGGAGAAGCATAGCAAATGTTTGTGCAGTCTGCATTCTGCTTGCAAGCCAGATGCTTAGTAAAACCTTGGAGCTGTATTAAAGCTTTTGCTGAAAATCAGTCTTTGTTACTGCATTGTTCCCTAACTGTTTACACTTTTAGAACAAATCATCTTAGTTTAGAACTGTGAGTGCCTCAGTATCAGTCCCACTGAATATAAATTTATGGCATGTAAGACACTAATGTGCTTTTTCAATTTCTCCTTTGTCTTTGCCCATAATCAATAAGGGACCAACTCCTGAACACTTCAGTAATCCCTTATAGTTTAAGAGTCTTTAAAGTGAGAGTTCAAAACTTTGGTCCTTGTTAATCTACACCTTGATCTAGTCTTGTTTGAATGACATACTAAGTGCTCTTAGAAAGCCTGTCTTGAATTTGTCACAGTACAGGGAATTTTATGGTGAATGGAGAGCTGTTAAATTCTGCTTCAGAATCCTTGTTCTAATTGTGCTACTTCCTTTTGAAATCTGTCATGGTAAGTATGTGGACTGACAAAAAGTGCTAAGAGGTGACAGGGAGAACTGAAGTACTGCATGTAAGCAGTGTCTCCTGTGTGTGCACTGACTTGGTACGCTCTAAAATGACAATTTAGTCCACACTTTGTGTTGTTCCTACATGAATAAACTTTCTACATCGCCTTGTATTTGGAGATGCTTTAAGTCTTTTTTTTTTTTTTTTTTTTTTTTTTTTAAACTTGAGTAACCCATGAGCCTTCTATCTTAACCATACAATGCACTTTCTGTTACTAGATTGGGCAAAGGAAGGTAGAAAGCTGATCAGGAGATCATAGTAAGAATGTATGCCATGTCAAACTCAGGCTTCTCTTAATGAGTTTTGTATGGTAATACAGGTTACTGATAATTCAAATTAGCAATAAGTTGCTTTCAAAGAATAAATATCTAGATAAGCTATCTAATCTGAATGGTAAATGGCTTTGAAATGTTAACACCAAGTTTGTCAATTGCTGGCAACTGTTCCTTGCAAATAATCAGTTTCTCTCATGTTGATTTAGGTATTTCCACAATTGTGTGTCTGGTATGGGGAATGTGGAATTGCTTCTGGAGACAAGAGATACAACTGTGCTTATAATGGAGCACCAATACCACTACCAAAGGATGGCTATGACTTAGTGCAGGTAAGTGTCTTCTGGAGGTCTGCTACTAAAAGATAATTCCCTTTTAGAGCCCTGTTTTGGGTTCTGGTGGACCTGCACCATACTGCTGTGTGGTTTTTTCATCCTAAACATGATTAGAAGATGACTACAGATTGTCTTTGATTTCTTGACCATAGCTTTTAGCCCCCTCCTGTGTGAAGGCAATATATCTGTTCCTGTTCAGGAGTAGGCGATGAGCCTTCAAAGTATGTCTCTTACAGACTGTCACAAACATAACTTTAAATACAGGTTTGGTGCACTTTCCTGCATGTTTTTCACAGCCTTGACTGCTCTTTAGTCAGACTGTCTTTAGGACTCTTCCAAACTGACTCAATTCTCACTAAATAGCTTTGCCCTTCTGATCTCTGAAGTGCAAGACTAAAACTATATATTCTGCTGTCAGAGGACTGTTCTTGATCTTGCTTATTTGGGATGGTAGTAACTGACACCTACTGATCACTCAAACGGAGCAACCTTGGACAAAGTTCAGTCCTCTTTTTAGCTCTGCCTAGTATGAGAACTTAGGTGTCCAAGTGAACAAAACTGAAGTTAAAATGGCTTGTGGATTTGATGCACACTATAGGATCATACTGCCAGACTTCCATCCTGGCAGATGGTAATTCTGTAGTTGCTTTAAGGCTTGGGACTAAGTGGTAGTTTTGGCTGGCAGCAGCAGTGACTTAAACATAGTGAGCTGACTCATTCTTGTGCTCTTTTTGAAGACTTGCTATACAGTTTCTGTTAATACTTGTGTTAAAATTGTTGCTTCTATAAACTGAATATGAGAAGCTCCTCCAGGTAATCCCTGATTTTATGATTAGTGGGTTGTCTTCTGTGACTTCTAGAGTCTATCCCTTAATTAATCTTACTAATAGACTCTAACACCATTATCAGTCATAGATAGACTCCGGTGACTAAAGCTCATTTGAAAGAGCTTTATAAAAAGGAAGTTTTGCTTTGAAGTAAAACAGTTCTTACCCCTATTGAATCTCACTTTGAGGGTCTCTTCATGCATCTCCTACACCTACTGTTACCTTTTCAAATATGCTGAAGCAGAACCCAAACTATAACAAGTTTTGAAGCTTTAAACATACTTTTCCTCACTTATCTTAATGTTATTTCTATTTAAGGAACTCTGTCCAGGCTTATTCTATGGCAATGTTAGCACGTGCTGTGATGTTCCTCAACTTCAGACTTTGAAAAATAATTTGCAGCTGCCTCTGCAATTTCTCTCCAGGTATGGTGAATGGCTAAGTGACTAGAGCTTTGCAGCATGTGCTTTCTTATTAGGCCACTTGTGCTTGAGTAGATTGGAGACCTAATGATTTCAGTTACAGTGGATGAGCTCTTGAGAATTCCTCTCCTATATCAGGAGGCTTTAGCTCCATGAACAATTACTTAGGATTGGGTTAGCTGGTAGAATAAATGCTGGCATAGTTTGTCTCAAGCTACTGTATTTGCAATGAAGTCTCCAGCAAAGAGTGGGAGAAAACAGTTCAGACTCTTTGATTCTAGTAGTCTCTTCTGAAGCTGCACTGAGATTTAGGAAGCGTAATCTGACTCCTGTGGTACCAGTCAGAAGTCTTTATGCTAGCAGCAGTTAAGCTTTCTTAACTTCTTGTTGGCTTTGTCTTTCAGATAGACTATTTTCCTAGGGCGTGATGTTGATGCTAGTGATGAGTATTCAACCATTTTAAGCACTAAATGTTGTATGGCTAATTAAAAGTAACCTGCAAGACTGGATGTTTTTGTTCTGTTGCTCTTATCAGAGTTGACCTCCACAGGAAATACAAGACACATCAGAGAGTATTTGCATCTTTAAGTTCTTTCTTAATCTGATTGCTGTTCATTTGACTTCTTCCCCAGATGTCCATCATGTTTTTATAACTTAATTAATCTCTTCTGTGAACTGACTTGCAGTCCAAATCAATCTGACTTTTTGAATGTTACAAACACCATACCTTACTATGATCCAATTACAAAAGAGAACAAAACAAGTATCACAGAGCTGCAGTACTTCATTGGAGAACACTTTGCAAATGGTAAGTAATCACTGGGTTAATGTAGCAAGCATAGTTCAAACTCCTTTCACCCAGGCTGTTATCAAGGTAAGTTAAGATAGTTCTTCCAGGGAGGAAACTGGATACTAGGAAGAGAAGAGCAAACAATGCTCCAATCACCGTCTGAAGCTTAAGACATCAGATAGATCCTGGTAGGTCCCCCTTAAAACTGCTAGAACAGTAACTGATCCATGTGTAGGAGATATCACATGAACACCTTTATAATAGTGTTTTCGAAGGCTTAGCTGAGATTGGGTATCTGCTGTACAAATTTTAATGGCTGGTAGTCCTGGAGACTAGACTTGTGGGGGGGCGGGGGGGGAACTTGCTGACAACTGCTGAATGTCCAAGGCCTACTGCCTGATATTGAAGTTGTCCAGCAGGTATGGCACTGACAGTTTGCACACAATGCACTACAGATGGTAAGGTGCACTCACTTCTCTTGAAATGGACTGTTCTAGTCACTTCTCAAATTCAAAGGTCCTTTTGAAAGGACAAACTGAGATCACTTGCTATAAAATGAAAATATAACCTGCAAGTGTTAATTCTTGTACAGTAATCATTAATTTGGTTGTAAAAAGGCTTACACTTTAAATGACTCTTGTCACTTAAGTCATAACTTCCCCTATTGAGGAACTTTAAACTGTTAGATAAGGTACTGCTCACCTTTCTAACAGTTGATGCTAGTGTAATGCAGGTTCAGCTAGCTTGTTTAGACTAAGATAGTTGTAACAAAGCATTGCAGCATTGAATATTATAACTAAACTGAAAGCAATATTTCACTATCTTAGTCTTCCCTCTTGAAAGATGTAGGCATTATGTTCTTTAAACTCAGTGAATGAATCTCTACTTGTTTTCCAAGCTCAGAATGCTCATTTAAGTTATACTGTTAGTTTAAAGACTTGTATCTTAATCTACTCTTAGCAATGTATAATGCCTGCAAAGATGTGGAAGCTCCATCAAGTAATGATAAAGCACTGGGGCTGTTGTGTGGAAAGGATGTCAAGGACTGCAATGCTACCAACTGGATTGAATACATGTTTAGTAAGGACAATGGACAGACTCCTTTCAGCATTATTCCTATCTTCTCAGGTAAGAAACTGGATTGTCCTTGCCCCTGAAGCTCCTGTCAGAGGCTATGTGCTATACTAATATACCAACTTGTTAAACAGAATTCAAACAGTCAATAAGCTGCTTGCTGTAGATTTCTAAAACTCACTGAGGGATGAATTGGGTTTAAAACAGTATAGCTTGTTTTTCTTAGTTTCCTAAGGCAGTATCCTGACCTCTTAGAATCCCTTTGGAAAGGGACTTATACTTCACTATCTGAACAGACAGTGGGGAAAGTAGGAGGTTCACATTTAAAACTGCTATCTACAGCTGGCATACAACCCTAAATAGTTGGCACCTGTTGTGGAAAAAGCAATGATTTCCTTAGTTTTTACTGGTCTTACAGCTAACTTTATACAACATCCTTAACTCATGTTGTAGCAGGGTATGTCTAATGACTTGGAGTGCTTCCTAAAGTCCTTCAGCTTCACAGAAACATCTCCCTCAGACTCTGGTTAAGTCCAGTGGCTTTGGAGGAAGGTGGAGAGGGGGTTCATCTGTTAAGCTGAGAAATCTGTTGTGAAGATCTAGATTTCTGCCTAATAACAAACTTGCTTTGCAACTTGTGATTCATTTGTTTTAGATGTTCCTGTCCATGGAATGAATCCTATGAACAATGCTACCAAAGGGTGTAATGAATCTATGGATGATTCAACAGGACCATGTAGCTGTCAGGACTGTTCAATTGTTTGTGGTCCAAAACCTGAACCACCACCACCAGCTGCTCCATGGCTTTTGTTTGGTTTGGATGCTGTGTATGTCATCATGTGGATCTCCTACATGGGATTTCTACTCATATTTTTTGCACTTGTCTTTGGAGTCTGGTGTTACAGGTAAGCATTCAAAATGCTGAGCTCTAAAAGTAATTTATCATATACCGAAAGCTTGCTTTGCCCAGGGCATAATTTCTGTGCCTCTGTCTAGAACCTCCCAGCTGAAAGTCATGTTCTGTGGCTGATACTCGTATTTGCAGGGAGTGCTATAATGCTAAAAGCATGTTGAAGAAAGTGAGTGCAGAAACTTAGTTGATGTATAATCTTTATATCCTGCCTAGCTACAGGATCAAATACACAAATAGACAGCTTTTGAAAGTATGAACTTGAGAGTATGCAAAAGTCTGAGGAACTGTATTTATTCCTTTCATCTCATTGACATGAAGCATTTGTAATAAGGAGTAATGTCTTAGGTACATCAGTCTTCATGAAACTTAACACACTTGAAGGAGTTTCATACTGTTTTTTGTGAATTGGTCTCCTTTAGGAGCAACATGCTACAGGAGATAATCTATGCAAGTTAGTAAAAATGCAGTCCTGTTTTCTTCCTCAAACTCCCTGTCCCTTAAGTTGTAATTGGAATGAGCTGGAAGACTCCAGTGTGGACAGGCCTCTACCACATAAAATGTTTCAGGAAAACCTTCTTTACTTGTGGCTATTGTTACATGTGGAACAAAGTACTTCAGCTCACCATGCGTAGTCAGGAGATGTGATGGGGTGGGGGAAACTGCTGAAAGTTACCCAAAGAGAATGGGGTTGGAGGGAGGACTCATCCTTGGGAGGGAACAGGATCGAGTGTCAGATACATGCAATCATAACATAGTTTTCCTGCAGAAACAGTAATGCAGATTTAGATTAATACTAGTAATGAAACAATTGCTGTTCTCTTGCATGTTGACTCATGACTACTTGTCCCTATTTTTCTCTTCTGCAAAGCTAAAACAAAAGCTGAGCTTCCAGTAGTTATAGCCTTTTGTAGAGTAATGCTTGGCAAGCAGGCTTCTCTGTGCTAGACAATACTTTCTAGTGGTGATACAAACAACTTTTTGTATCACAATGGTGATACAAAAAAGATTGGGTGTGGGTGTGCTAGCCATCCTTAGAGCATTTTCCAGAGGCGGCTTCTAGCTAATGTCCCTAAGTAGGGTAGTGCTTTTCAGTCCAACTTTATTGTTCAGTTGACACCAGGAATTTTAACTTTGCTGTGTAACAAACTATCTGTGGACAAGGATAGTGGGTGCAACATAGATTCATGACATGTTCAGCAGCCTTGTTGAATAATCTTGCTGAGCAACATCAGTAGTAAAAGTGGAATGAAATAGTAGTTTAGCTGTAGCATGATTTCTCTGTAGTCATCAATTCTTCTGTAAAACAGTCTTTTCTGGGACTTCCTGCCTGTTAACCATAATCTAGACTGGTGGTTAGTTGGTGAAGGATCTCTTGTCATCACTTCCTCCATACAGAGTCAAAATGAAATATTTCATATGAAAGGGAAGGCTGTGAACAGAATTGGTTTAAGGGATGGATAACCCTGGAGTGAAGAGGCTCTTGAGTTGTGAAGAGTACTGTGAAATAGTCCTTAAACAGGACATTTAACAGGGTGTTAAATGTCTAGTTCCTAGCCCAAAACATCCTTCCATAATTTGGAGCTTCGATTAGACTACCATGGGGAGCTGTAGAACCTAAGCAATGTATATCGTATCAATATCACAAGTGTTCTGTACTGTAACTTGAGGTTTCTTCAGGATGGAGAGAAGGCTTCTCCAGGCTAAATACATGTAACTTGTGAGCACTTTGATAATGCTTGGAAAAACATCTGCACTGCATGTTTGACTTTATTCAGTCTAAATTATGGTCCATTTAAAAGGCTTTCTGTAATGTTAACACTAATATTCTAAGCTCTTAAATTTTCAATAGAGAAACATGTTCTTGATCTAAACTGGGGAAGTTCATCAAGTCAGATGACAAGGCCATAACTTGTTTGAAAAGATTATAGAAGCTGGAGTCCTTGAGTGGAAAGGGACTAGGAAACAAGGTGCTTGTACATTTTGTGGGAGTTAAATGTAAACTTATTACTAGCACTGCACTTCATTGTTTTAGTGCACTAACTGCAAAATGCTCCTTTCAAGGAGCAGATAACATATTTTTTTCTTTTACAGGAGGCGGCATTTTGTCTCAGAATATACACCAATTGACAGTAATATAGCCTTTTCTGTGAATTCTCGTAATGATAATGGTATGTCTGGGATCAAAGTAACAGGTATCTGTCCCACGGACAGACTTAAACTTCAGCTTTACTAGTCCCTATAGTCTATTCTTACTGTGCTTTATTTCAGTGTTTCAGCCAGTCTCTGCCTTGTTTTATGGAACAGTACATAGTCCTGTTTAGCTAGATGCTGCAAGCCAGGAGTGCACAGTCCTTGGGTCTAGCCATGGAAATAGGTGGTTCTGTGGGACAACATGATGATAAATCAAGTTAATCGTGTTATGACTCATTCATGTCTGTTCAAAGCATAGATACCTTAAGTTGTTCTCTCCATGCTGTAGAACTGTAGATAAGTTTGTGTAGCAGCTGAGATAGCAAGTCACTTCAGTGCATGTGTACCTTTTAGCTTGCTTCCTGGTTCTTATTTGTTGTGACTACCATTCTTGGACAAGCTTGCACAAGAAGTGACATGCCTACCCTGCTTGGTGCTGTGAGCTGGTCTGTGGCTTTTGCCCTCAGTCAAGGATTGGTGCCTGAGTCTGAATTGCAGTATAGACAACTTCTGGTGCTAACTATAAATATAGCTAGAATAAAATCTCAGCCTTTTTTAATGGGCTTCAGGAAAATGCTGTTAAACTGACTGCTCAAGTGTGTTTGCTTCTCCCTACAGGAAAAATTACCTGTGGTGAAAGGCTTGGTGAAAGATTTGAGAATGGCTTAAGGACAACATTTACATCTTGGGGGGCTTTCTGTGTCAGGAATCCACGCCCTGTTATTCTCTTCTCTGTGATCTTCATTGTCATGTGCTCTTCAGGCCTCCTGTATGTTAAAGTAACTACAAACCCTGTAGACCTCTGGTCAGCCTCAAGCAGCCAAGCACGCAAGGAGAAGGAGTATTTTGACACACATTTTGGGCCTTTCTTTCGTACTGAACAACTTATTATTCAAGCCCCCAAAAGCCATCCAGACACTTACTCACCATACCCATCAGGAGCAGATGTGCCTTTTGGGCCTCCACTTACCAAAGAGATTCTCCATCAGGTAACTGAGACTTCTCAGGACAAAGATCCAAATATATTTAACAAGCATAATCATGGTGTGGTGTGTCCTTCAAAACAATTGCTAAAATCCTAGTTTTTAAAGTATTTTTTTTCTGAAAACCTGGGTTTTTGACCTCTTCTCTGCTAGAGGTCAGAACTTGCAAGCCAAGTCCCAGTGAGTACTCCTGCTGTAAACACCAAAATAATAAAACTACCTATGTGATTTTATCGAAGTGTGCCATTGCCTTTGAATACTGCCAGGAACACACTATATGCTTAAAATCCTGTCTTGTAGGAGAATTGTCGTCTTCTGATCTTTAACCATAGCTTGGTTTGATTTCAGGTGCTGGATTTGCAGGATGCTATTGTGAACATAACTGCTTCTTTTGACAATGAGACTGTAATGCTGAAAGACATTTGCCTGTCTCCTCTTGCTCCCTACAACAACAACTGCACTATACTGAGTGTACTCAACTACTTTCAGAACAGTCACTCTGTTCTAGATCACACTGTTGGTGATGAGTTCTATGTCTATGCTGACTACCACACTCACTTCTTATACTGTGTTCGGTAAGCAGTATGGCTGTGTTTTTTAAGCAGGGCGCTGTTTAAATTGTATCTGCTCAAAACAAAACTAGCTAATTAGTTTCTTTAAAGCTCTTGCCCCAACTAAATTTTCAGTTATGTGAAATAGAAGATTAGTATAGATCGTTTGCATTTTTGCTGGTATTTAAGTAGGTGTTGCACTTTAATCAGATTGCAGGTTAAGCTTGGCTTGGTGCAGGCATTGGCTGTGGCTTGCCATAAACATGGTTCTCCTAACCACTTCTGAGCAGTAGAGTTCTGATATATAAGATGTATGTGTTAAGTGTTCTTAGGCTTAAGTACAGTTTTGGAGGTGTCTTCCCAATAGCTTCCAAGACAATGTGTAGCTTCTACCCAACTGAGCTATAAATTCTTAGCAAACATAGCACAAGAGCAGTGTCTCATGGGAAGCTTTCTTATTGCCCTGCTGCCAGTAAAGCTGCTGTGTTATAATTCACTATTTGTTGTTTCTTTTGTCTCTGTGCCCAATTGTCAAGCATAAGCTGACAAGTATATTGCTGGTGGTATCTTTTTAGGGCTCCAGCATCACTGAATGACACAAGTTTGCTTCATGATCCCTGCTTAGGAACATTTGGTGGGCCTGTCTTTCCATGGCTGGTGATGGGAGGATATGATGGTAGGTGATTAAACAGTGTTATAGCTTAATGAAATTTTGAGAGCGCATACTTGTATGTGCTGTCTTTGGTGCTAAAATTTCATTCTCCTTTAACATGGCTGTTTAAAGAAGTTCCAGGAAAAAATATTTTGTTAAACCTGCAGTAAGCAGGGATGTTTAATGACTCTTTTCAGTATGCCCATACTGAAAAAAATGGGCAGATAACTACAGAAGTGTCAAATGTGAACAGTCTAGTAATGAAATGTGTCCTATTGAACAGTTGTTTTACTGTTACGAATGTTCAGTCTGCTTTGGGCTTACTGAAGGATCTCTTCTCTGTCAGACTAAAAAAAGAAAGATAAGTATCTCAAGCTGATGTCCTGGGGTGTGAATCAATTTTGCTTTTCAGATGGAACAGTCTTTTCTCACTGCAGTTTAACAAAGTAGATAAGAATAGATTAAGGTGTTTACAGAGGAAACTCTTCCACAATTATCTCCTGAAAGCAGAATTTTGAAGCAACTTATCCAATAACAGGATTTGACAATGTGCTGAACTGAAGTGTACCGAACAACTATCGAAAGCCAATGTAAACTGCAGATTTCTTGAGTTGTTCTGAGGCAAAGCTAAGTGCACAAGAGGTACAGTGTATTGGGAAACCACATCCTGTTTCTCACTAAGCTGAAAATCATAACCACTAGCTAAATAGTAGCCCCTTGTCTAACCTTGTGACAACTTGAGACTTGTTAATATTGAGATGCTGCAGGCTTGGCAAAGAATGAATGACTACCTCTGAATATAGTCTGGAGTGCTTACTATTACATTATATTACTGTGTTTAATCATGCTGAATCCTCAAATAGATGGCATTCAATGGAATTGTGATGATGGGATTGCTTAGGACAATACTCCTTTAAACTTGCGTACATTCTGGTATATGCAGGTGCAATTAAGCTTTATTTCATAATGCTTGGCAATTTTTTTGCTACTTTACAGATGAAAACTATAACAACGCTACAGCTCTTGTTATTACTTTTCCTGTCAACAACTACTACAGTGACTCAAGAAAGCTAATGAAAGCCTTGGCGTGGGAAAAAGAGTAAGTATGCTTTTGTGTTCTGAAATATGCGTGGCAGTATTTAGAATAATCTTTAAACATAGACGAATGAAATGCCTTCGCTTACAACTTCCCAGGACATCTGCAGGGCTGTTTTGAGAAGTGGTACTGACTATGCTGGTTAAAAGACTTCCTCTTTGACATACCTTGTTCTCTTGAGGGAGATGGTCACTAGCCAGAGTAAAATCTCTAGTTTAGGAGTACTTGCTGATAAGGCATGTCAAATCCTTGGTGTAACTAACTTTGGCTGTTGTGTGATCTATCAGCAATTAGAACTTCTATTTCAATCTGCTGGACTCTTACCACTGGTAGAAAGGTACAGCATTATCCCGCAACTCTTGCACTGTCAGCATCTAAAAACCATCTTCCAAGTGAGGACCCCCAAAAAACCCTGCTCATCTTGAGTAAGGCTTCACTGTCTTGCAGAGCTGATGATTGCTTATGGGTCAACAGCTCTGGCTAATAACTCAGATGAAAACAGACAAGCTATGGTAACTCTAGACTTGTGCTCCGTCTCAGACTTTCTAGTGTCTACCTGTGTTGCAAGTGACCTTGAGGTTAGGGGAACTGAAATAAGGCTTGCTTGTTAAATGACTGTAGCTTGCTTTCAGCACTTCCTGTACTGTGTACTTTTAAGTCTAGCTTTGTGGAAGGCTGCATTTGTGCTTTTAAGTATCTTATGTAAAAGTAAGATAGCTGTTTGCTCTCTAACTGTGGAGAGAATGTGAAGTATATTGCTCTTCTGTATAGAGCAATTCCAGTGCTTGGAGTCAAGTTCTAAGGGTGTATAGCCAGCACCCCTCATCTAAGTTTCACAGTCAAAATAATTGAAGATTGGACTCGCTGTTTTGCCGTAGCACATTCCTGTACAGCACAGATTGGAATATGCTTTCTGCTATAAACCTGTCAACTTCCGAGTCTTTCTCATATAAGATATTTCACCCTTTGAAGTGTGACTATTCTTTTTCTAGGTTTATTAACTTTGTGAAGAACTATGATAATCCAAACTTAAGTATTGCGTTTTCTTCTGAACGGAGTATTGAAGATGAGATCAACCGTGAAAGCAACAGTGATATTGGCACTGTTATGATAAGCTATATTGTAATGTTTGTGTACATCTCCATAGCTTTGGGACACATCCAGAGCTGTAGAAGACTTCTGGTATGTTTGTAGTTCTCATAACTCTAAACTGAAGTTACAGCTTGCTGACTAGCTCTCTTTAGCTTTAAGAGGCTTTTAAATATGGTTACAGTATAGTCTGGCATTCAGTCTTGTTTCAGAGCATTGAGTTCCAGCCACCTACTTCTACCACCTTGCTTCTCTTAGCTTCTGTCCATGTTGCTTTACTTAGCAATTCATGGGTGCTTCATAAGTAACCTCAGCTAGGTTGATCTTCATTTAAGATGTGCAATTAACTTGAAGTTTAAGATTTGTAGCTTCAGTTTTTTCATATCCTGGCTCTTTTGAAGAGGCAGATAAAGTAAAAGATGTATTAAGTTTAGTGCAGTTGGCTTTAAACAAACAAACAAAAAAACTTACCTTTACTATAAAATCTCCTGTGTGATAATGCTGGTGTGACTGACAGGCATTACAATCTCTTTCCAGGTGGACTCAAAGATCTCCCTGGGCATTGCAGGCATCCTGATCGTACTGAGCTCGGTGGCATGTTCTTTGGGTATTTTCAGCTACTTTGGAATCCCACTAACATTGATTGTGATAGAAGTCATTCCCTTCTTGGTGCTGGCTGTTGGGGTGGACAACATTTTCATTATAGTCCAGACACTTCAGGTACTTGCTCTTCTGTGTAGTCTCCTTAACATGTACCACTTCTGAGGGCTTTTGTCTTGGAGCAGTCCTCTGCATTCCACTGTTCAGCCCAGTCTGAGCAGCTCTGGAATCTTGCTGCGTATCTAGTGCTCTTCAAGAGGAGAGCCAAGATAGATATGTGTCTCCAAAACCAAACAAACTCTGTGTGTTCTTAGCTTGGTATCAACCAGCAGTTCACTTTACATGTTTTGTGGTCCATATTGTATGATGTACAACTAACTAATACACTGTAAACAGCATTTGGTAGCTGTAAAACTACTGCTGTGTTTAACTTGTAACTTCAGTGCACTATGAGCTCTAATATGGTCTGAAGCTTGTGTCAATAGTCTCACAGACTAAACTACTAGTATTTGAGTAATAGGCTTGACTACCCACCAAAAAACAAGTACTGCTTCTGGCAAGTTTGTGGTTCCAGCTGAAGCACTGAACTTGCTTTACATTTAACTTAAGATACAGTAGTAAGGCAGTAGGGGGAGGCTCAAGAATCTGTGCATCTTCATGTTAATGCTGCTAAAACTATGGAAAATAATTTCAGATGTTAAAGTTATTTCATATGGCTTTAAAAATTTTCAAATTCCATGATGCCCAACTCTAACAAACTACTGCCTTAAAACAGAGAGATGAGCGCCTTCAGGGTGAGACTCTGGATAAACAGATTGGCAGAATCTTGGGAGATGTGGCACCCAGTATGTTTCTCTCATCTTTTTCTGAGACTGTGGCATTCTTCCTAGGTAAGACTTGTACAGCACTTAATGAGAGGTTTTATCATATCTGTGTGTTGTATGAACAAATATGAAGAACTAAAGTATAAAAACAAATCAAATCTTTATAGTGGAAGCTTAGCTTAGTAGTTTTTCATTGGTATAATGGTTTAACTTTCTCTCCTGTGGATAGACTGTCATAGCTCTTCATTCAGAGACTAGCACTATGAGGCCCTATTTTGTATATAAGAGGTCTAATTCTGTTTTTGTCAAGTTCTCTTACTCAGAAGGCCAGTCTTGTATAGTATTTGTGGTGATGGACACCTAACCTTCACATTAGGAACATACCACATACCAGGATATATTGGCTCCTACATGGCATATAGTCATCTTGCCATTGCATGAAAAAAGATGCTGCTATGTCCAATTCCATTCAAGGCTGCTCTTACCTACATACAGTAGGTAATTACAGGCATATCACATGCTAGAACTTTTCTAGTTTAAATCAGAGCTCTTTATGAACTTGTTTACTTGGAGTATCATTGTTATTGGTTCAACTTGCATTGGCTGGCTTCTTAGTGGAGTAGTCTTGCTCTACAGCACTCCTTAACTAGCACTCCTTAACTA
Organism: Dromaius novaehollandiae; assembly: GCF_036370855.1. Classification (NCBI taxonomy): domain Eukaryota; kingdom Metazoa; phylum Chordata; class Aves; order Casuariiformes; family Dromaiidae; genus Dromaius; species Dromaius novaehollandiae. Next base: position 119,749,573 of record NC_088099.1, on the reverse strand, counting down.
GTGCCTTATGCAGCCTGCATGTGACTAATAACTCTGGAATTGGGGAATGTCTTAAGCTAGGTTTTTTCCTTTGCACAGCCTTAACAGTAACAAACAGATCATTGATGGCTGTCTTACCTAGGTGGCTTGGCTTTTTTCTTCTCAGCCTGGGGTGGGGGAGAAGGGAGGTGTGTTCTGCTATAAGGCTAGCTCTTGATCTGTCTAGAAAATGCTCAAGCAAGATAAATAGAACAGCCCTGACTTCCCAGTAGGGGAGGGAACTTATTTAACAAATTCCCTCTCTTCCTTTAGGGACACTGTCTACCATGCCAGCGGTCCGCACATTCTCTCTTTTTGCTGGAATGGCTGTGTTCATAGACTTTATTCTTCAAGTTACGTGTTTTGTAAGCCTCCTGGGCTTGGATATTAAGCGTCAAGAGGTAAGTGCAAATGCATCTGACTGCAATGGGATAGGGATGGTATCTTCTGCAGAGCCACACTAAACTTGGTATATCTTGGAATCTCTTTCCAGAGGAATAGACTAGATATTCTGTGTTGCATCAAAGGTGAAGAAGAAATGACTCAAGTTGAGCGTTCTGAGACCATCTTATTTTTGTTCTTCAAAAACTTGTATTCTCCATATCTGCTTAAGGATTGGATGAGACCAATAGTAGTGAGTATGCTTTGTTTACCAGTAAGCAGTCACAACACACTTGAACAAAAGTGTACTGAGCACAGTCTCACACTCTAGAAAGGTCTACAGAAACTTCATCTCTTTATGTTAGTGTATTTCTGTTTCAGGCTTTACTATTGGAATGAGCTTTTGTATTTCTAGTAAATGTGGCTAGAGGCTTGGGATCTCTAATTGTCAGTAATGCAGCTCTACACAGCTTGGGCCTTGAACCATCGAATCACCTTAAGAATATGTCATAGTCAGTGTATCGACTCCTATGCTGCATTAGTCCATAACCTTGCTGTTGCAGGAGAACAATGCCTAATTCAATTTGAGGTTATCAGCCTTATTTACAGTAGGTGTCAGAGGCATATCCTACACTGGTACCCTCCCTCTATGTATAGATTAGCCCTTGGGGCCCCAAAGGGGGCTCCAAAGACCTAGATGTTACTGTCACTGTTGGCTAAGCCTGACTAGCATGCTTAATAGCAACTGTGCAAAAAAGGCTGTAGCTTAACAGCTTAGCAGATTCGTTCTAGAGTTCTTGCTTGTTACTTCAGTACAGTTGTCACTTCTGTGAATCTGCTTTTTTTTCAGGTAGCCTTGTTTGTGGGTGTTTTGTCATTCAGTACAGCAGTTATGCACAATGTAGAGATTGGACTGGATCAGTCTCTTTCAATGCCAGATGTAAGTCTTCAGGTCATGTCCCTCCTTAACAACTTAGAGCTCGTGAATTATTGAAACCCTGACATCTTTGTGCTACTTCAGCATTATGCAATAGTTTAACTTGAGCTTTCCCTTTAAGGACTCCTATGTAATGGATTACTTCAGCCAGCTCAGCAAGTACTTGCATGCAGGTCCTCCTGTGTACTTTGTTCTAGAAGAAGGGCACAACTATACCTCTTTGGAAGGGCAGAACATGGTGTGTGGTGGAATGGGCTGTAATAATGATTCACTTGTCCAGCAGGTCTTCAGTGCTGCAGAAATTGGCAGCTAGTAAGTTATTCATGCTTTTTTCATGTGGTTATATAGAGCAATATTAACTGGCCAGTGTGTCCTTTTAACTTGGTTTAGGTTCAGCTGTTGATCGTACAATTAACACTCTAGTACTTGCTTTCTGTTGTGGGTTTGGGGCAGGAAGGAGGGAAGAACCTGTGATAATCTCCTAGAACAAGACTAAAACCTGTCTGGACCTGTGGGATGTGTTCATGTGTCAAATCATGCTTGGATTTGGAGAAGGGGTTTAATGTCCAGGGATGAAGAATGAGAGGAGGAAAAGTTCATGATAATCTGTCTGGCTAAGTTCTCCTGGAAAATCACTTGCATGTTCAGTTTCTAAATGTGATAGATAAAGTAGCCTAGCAAAGCTCCACTCCACTGAGTTGTGGAGGCTCAGTAAGAATCAGGAAATGCTTCTGGAGTACAACAGTTAAGATAACTGAAGAAAGTATTTTCCTCGTTCCCTTCCCTATAGTTCAGTGGTTTTACCTCCTTCAACTTAACTGAAGGAGAAGCCTCCTCTGAAAAAAGGCAATAGTCTCTGGGATAGGATGAGTGGGACTGGGAGATAGAAGTTAGTTTGGCTATGGAACTTGGGTGCTGCAAATAAGCTTTTGCTTGCTGGCTAGTTGCAGTGTTAACAAGAAGACTCCTTTTGGGGAAAGGGTTCTAGAGCAGGGGACTACATGGAGAATCAAGGAGCTTGGACTAGAATGAGAGCTCAAGGGATGTGTTCTGTAATGAAACACTAGATTACTGACAACTGGTATATTATGCTTATTTTGTCAGCACAAGGATAGGCTATGCTCCATCCTCCTGGATTGATGATTACTTTGACTGGGTGAAGCCACAGTCATCCTGTTGCAGAGTCTACAATACCACTGGACAGTTTTGCAATGCTTCAGGTACTAGTATCTTTCTTGATGCCAGGGGATTAGCTTGTTTTATAGGAGCTTCTCTGCCAAAATGTCTTGTCATGATATGAGCTGGTTGAATGGTTTTTCTTATTGTGAGCTTCTATCTTTAGAGTAGCTCTCTAATTTGTTTGGACTGTCATTTCTGAATTAACTTATACTGTGTATTAGAATGCTATGGCCTGAAGATAATTAATGTAAAGACTATTCAAAAACAGCAAGCTGATCATGAGAATTCTGATCCTTATGTGCTCTTATGAAATGAGTGGGAAACTTATTGTCCCACTTGTGTTCAGATCCTTCAGTTTGACATAGTTCTTCATAACAGTTACTTTTGTACTGTCTACATTAAATCTAATAGCTGTCTGGTAAACCTTACCTTGGTAGTAATCTTAAATCCAGAAATATGGTGGCAAGTTCTGTGCAGAACTGCACGACTATGTTCTGTTTTATCAGTGAAAATGCTTTTCCATGGTTTTGGATACAGTATTACTACAAGTCAGAAGTGCCTAGTACTGAGATGGAATATCTGATTCTGTACCTAGCCTCCTTTCTGTACTTTTTTTTCAGTCACTGATCCATCCTGCACTCGTTGCCGACCACTGACTCAAGAAGGCAAGCAGAGACCACAGGGGGAAGACTTCATGAAATTTTTGCCTATGTTCCTATCTGACAACCCTAATCCTAAATGTGGCAAAGGGTAAGAGCTGTATTCTGTATATCTTGCCTGAAGAGAGGGATGTCTAGAGCAAGTCTGTCTGGAAGCTTGGATATCTAATGTCTGTCTATAAAACTCCTACAAACCATAAATCTCACTTATAGTATTCTCTGGAACAAAACCAGGAAAAGAGAAATTTAGTATCAACTAAATAGAATACAGCTTTTCCTCTCTACATAGAAGCAAGTTCTGTAGTCAGTCTTGCCTAGTATAGCCTGCTTGATCTTAATGTATTGTGCTCCAAATCCTTGCAGTATCAGCTTTGGAAACTTAAACAAGGTTATACACTACAAAAAGCTAACAAACTTGAATATGTTCATTGACACTGATACTTGAAACTTTGCTCTCTTTACATAGAGGACATGCTGCATATTACTCTGCTGTCAACTTCATAAACAATGAATCTGATGTTGGAGCTACTTATTTTATGACTTACCATACTGTACTAAAAAAATCCTCTGACTACATTGATGCTATGAAGAAAGCTCGGGCTATAGCAGATAATATTACTGAAACCATGGGCATCAAAGAGAAGAACTATCGGGTGTTCCCTTACAGGTAACATAGATCCTTCTTGCTATAGTGACAAAAACATTTAACTTGCACAACTGAAGAAGAGTACTGGCTAGCAACATTTTAAAAATTTGAGTCTTGTTTTTGTTTAACAGACGCTCAGGAATCTACCAAATCCACAATTAAATCCAACTGTTCTATATCCACAGCACTGACTCTGCTTTGGTTCAGAGTTAACTTAAACTGAGAAACTTGTCCTTTACTACAGAGCTGGCTCTGTCTGCAGCTCAGGCATTTTCTAGCTTTCATAGTAAAGTTAAGATTCAATAGTTCTACTAGCTTAAATATGTTGACCTGGAGGAGTTTAAAGCCAATACATTCCAATTACAGCTTGCAACTTCAACTATAGTTGAACTATTTAAACTTAAAGCAGACAGCAGTGATGTCAAAGTACTGCTTGCCTAATGAGTACATGATTGTATTGCTTGAGACTCCAGGAAATGGTACCACAGTGAAAGTGAGTAGGAGTTGGCATCTGTACCACAAATACCCACCTTTTGCTTCAAAGAATCTTTCCCAGCCTGTGGTTTCACTGCAGAATCTATTACTCTAGACCCTCAGCAGCAGGCCAGTACCTACTGCAGATATGGCAGATCTGAGATAACCATTCTAGCTACCATTCCAGGCAAAATCTTTACTGGAGTGATGCTGAGGAGCTGTCATCAGCAGCAGATGTTCCACAGGTGATCCTGGGAAGCAAATTCTTGTTGGTGACTCCTTCCATGAAGAAGGAACTACTTCATCCTTTCTACAGAAGCTTATCTAACACTAGCAGCTTAGTCTCTGTCAGACTACAGACAAAGAGGTCATCTAGTACAGAGACTAAGTGGCTCAGAACTAAGGCATTCCTTAAAGTCACTTTGGAGTTTTCACTGTGCTTTAAGCATGTAGATCATGTAGTCCTGTCTGCCAGAACTCACTGATCTTTAAGGCTGTTTCTACTCTACAGACTTTATACAAATAGTAAATGACAGCAGATATTCATCCTAAGCAGTTCTGCTCAGATATTCCCTGCTAGTACTTCTAAGTACAGTTATTAAAGTATAGCTAACTACCTATGGTAGACTGGATATGGGGGGGAAGATTGGGAACTGTTCTGAAGTTCAGGGCCTCTTTTTTGATAGGAATACTGCATATGGCTTTTTGTAGAAGACCTGATAGGGTTCCTAAAAAGCAGAATGGCTAATCACAACCTCTGTTCTTTCCACAGTGTGTTTTATGTTTTTTATGAACAGTATTTGACAATTGTGGATGACACTATATTTAACCTCTGCATCTCCTTGGGATCAATATTTTTGGTGACAGCTGTGCTGCTTGGCTTTGAAGTATGGGCTGCTTTTGTAGTTACAATAACTATTGCGATGATAATCATCAACATGTTTGGGGTGATGTGGCTGTGGGGCATCAGCTTGAATGCAGTTTCATTAGTAAATCTTGTCATGGTAAGTCAATGAGACATCTCTTTTTACAAATCTTGAATGGTTTTGTGTAATCTGATATTCATGAAACTGAGTAGTATTCGTGTTAAACTTCAGGAGCTTGAACAATAGTAGAACATCTTACTGCTTCTAGATGCTGTCTAGAAAATACATTTTACTCTGACCATAACTTAGTTCTAGTTCAATTGATGTCCTGTTATCAAGCTGTACTGCATCTGTTAGCGGTCACCATTGCTGCAGAGCAGCAGAAGAGGGGTTGCTACTATTTAGATTAGTGCTGTTAGCTTACAGCCTCAGATGACATGCCATGTAGCCTTACCTAGGCATAAACAACGTTTAAGGCTTTTGCTGCACTGTTCTGTGGAGTAGGTCTAGGATGTGCTGACATTTGTATTGTTTCTGCATAAACAGATGAAACTCAACTAGTGCAGAAAGCACCTTGGTAAAATACTCCAGAACTTAGCTATCAGCAGCTGAGTGCAGAAGCTCTGGTTTATCTTGCCCTCTAGTCACCTATGGCAGATCTGAAAACGCTATGAGAAAGTAAATTGTGAGCCCCTATTACAACTAAATATAGTTGTGCTAGTCTATCTGCTAGGTAACAAGTCAAGAAGGATTTGCCAGCTGTTCAGTGAATGCTTTAAATGACTTGTTTAAACAACTTGCTTTTTAAGATGAAATCAAAATGTTAATCTTGGCTCTGCCCTTGTATGGTATCAAATAACATGCATACTCAAGTGTTATTGCAGAGTTGTGTTATTCCAGGTAGCATCTCTAAATTTGTAGAGTTCAGTGTACTAATTGCATGTGTAGTATTGAAGCCAGGTTTTTTCAGCTTCAGGAAAATTTTGTCATCAAACCTTAGTGCTATGATACCTGCTTAATTGGATTAACTGTCCACAAGTAATGACTAGGTACTGTACAGTACCTTTAACACTCTCAAGTAACCAGTTAATGCTAAACTCAGTTTTTACAACTTCAAAGGGCACTTTAACCCTGGAAACTGATGCTGGCTGCTATAACTCTTTAAGCCTGTCTCAGGTCTTAGAACTTACCATCAAATTGCTTATCTGCTGATGCCTTATTTCATGTTTTCTCTTTAACTGTCCAGAGTTGTGGTATTGCTGTGGAATTCTGTAGTCATGTGACAAGAGCATTCACTGTTAGTACTAAGGGCAGTAGAGTAGAGCGTGCAGAAGAAGCTCTATCTCACATGGGCAGTTCTGTAAGTATCTATTGTATGGGGGCAGGTAAAATGGCTGGCTTGGGTTGCAACTTCAGAGAGACTATGATAACATCCTTAAGTCATAGGAATGCTTTGCTTTTTCTTTCTGAGAATGTAAAATGTCTAAGGATCAACCTAGGCATCTGCTAATAGTAAGGGTGATCAAAAGACTTCATAATATTAATGTTAGGCCAGTATAACTTTAATCTACTGGTAGTAAAGAACAGTACAGCTAAAACTTCAGCTGAACCAGTAGTTTGCATAAATTATCCTTAAACTGGAACATTACAGTTTAAGTACATCACAGCCTTCCAGATGCCTGGAAATGACTGGGAAAGGCCATTCTGAATACAGTGTGGCACTGGGACTTTGAAAGCACAGGCAGGGCTTAGTATTGGACAGCACTGCCATCATTTAAAGTCTAAGATGAGCAATACAGGCAGGGTTGGAACACTCTGTTCTGCTGCTACATCTGCCTGACCCAGAAAAGGAACTTCACTGAAGCCTGAGTTACTTCAAGGGAAGGCTTTCATCTGTTTGCCCGAATTCAAAGTTATACTTAAGTGGCTGTACAGATTAGAGTAGAATTCCTGAGTCTTTCCAAGAGAAAGAAGGAATAGAAAAATGCTGAACTTCTCAGTGTAAGCCAGCATTAACTTTCCTCTAACATCTCCTGGCCTATGGTGTGAAGTAGGACCAAAAGTTGATCTTAAACTCCACCTAAGTTAGATGTGGTTCTAAGGTTTAACAGGGAGAGGAGGTATACTACGTATAGAAGGAGGAGGATCAGTTAAATTAGATGAGCATTTTTAGCAAATACTTAGTAAAATAAATGGATTACTTAAAGCTCTTTAGCACTTACAAAAACACTCTTCTATTTGTCAGGTTTTTAGTGGTATCACACTGACTAAATTTGGAGGAATTGTAGTACTGGCTTTTTCCAAGTCTCAAATCTTCAAGATATTCTACTTCAGGATGTATCTAGCTATGGTTCTGCTGGGAGCAACGCATGGACTAATATTCCTTCCAGTTCTGTTAAGTTACATAGGTAAGATGTAATAGTCTTCAAAACTCACTCCAAACAAAAATAGCTAATTACTTATGGAAGCTCTATTAAATATGCAAGGGATTGCAAAGATTAAAAAGCAGTATTTCAATCTGCCTTTGCATCACACAAGGAGTGGCCAGACTCCTTTGGAAGCAAGGGTTGGCTGGTGGCAGTGCAAGCTCCCTGTTCCAGGCATGTTGCACTTGATCACCCCAACCAGCCCAGCAGGGCTGCACTGCACACTTCATTAATGAAGTCCTTAATGAAGGTGTGCCATGTGGCCCAACAGACTGCAGCCTGTTTCACTTCTTTGCACCTGGGGACAGGGTGGAAGCAACAATTTTGCAGATACAAAAACAGTATCCCATAGCAAAGTGCTCCTTCTTTACAATAAGAATGGCCTAAACACTGTCCTTTTCAACTTAGAAATTGATATGTAGGGGGAGTGTTTAAAGTGCAGACTTGAATGAAGCTGCCTTAAGGGGATTAAGACTGAAGGTGATTCACCTGTTGCCCTTGCTGCTCTTGACAGCTATTGCATCTGAACAGAAGCATATTTCATATTAAGATGTCTAAATTCACCTTAATGCTGAGATAGCTAAGACCATGCCACCTTCTTGTTGATGGTGGCTGGATAATATCTGTTGTAAAGTTAAAGGCTTCAGAGTAACTTCTTTCTCTTATATCAGGCCCATCAGTCAATAAAGCTAAAACTCACGCTGCGCAAGAGAGGAGCAGAGGTACAGAACGAGAGAGACTCCTTTACTTCTAGTCCTTTTAACAAAGTGTTCAGTGGACTCTATGAACTGTGACTGCAACACAGCTCAGCCTAAGAACTGAAGTGTGGCAATGTTCTATGACTATCACACTGTAACCACCACTGCACCGATTTCTGCACAGATCCAACTAGAAGATATCAGCTGCAGCTTTGGACTTGGCTTTAAACTCAGGAAATGCTACATGTGGCTCACATAACAGTATTACTAAAACTAGATGCATTAAGAAGACTACTAAAACACTTCTGTTTTCAAGAGGTTGCATCTTTCTTCTAGAAACCTAAAGCAGCTGCACTGCAAGTTGAGTAGCTTTTTTGTCAATGAAACTGAAGTGACATGTATGAGAATGGACTGCTGTACCACTGACACTAATTTTAAATGCAGGTCAATGCAATTTTTGTCTCTTTTTAGGGGGAAGCCATCACAAGTTGTAATATTTTTAGTACTATTTGCCAAAATGTCTTGTACATACTTTATTATAAAATAGCAATTTTGTAGTTCAAAATCTACTTAAATGCAATAAATTAAGTTTATACATTTCAGTGGAAGAATATTTCAGAAAGTTGTGGGCTTCATGAGAGCTTGTTCTCCAAAAACTTGTTTAAAGAAGGTGACATGTTCTTCACAGTGCTCGCCTAAGAGGGCAAAAGAAAAGCTAATATTAGCACTGAACTTAAAAGAACAAAACTGTTCCTGAGAAGCAAGATGGTGTACTTTCATTTATCTCAAATACAAATACTAACTTCCACCTTTAATGCCTTGGAGCAGAGGAGCTGAATGACTCTTTAAAAGCAGTGGAATACTGAGGTATCTCCAGTCCTGTGACAAGTAGTCTCAAGGTGAAGCAGATATCTCATCCAGTTCCTGTATCTAGTCAGCAGACTTGCATCCATGTGAGTCCTCTACTCCTCCAGATTTAAGACCACCAAATAGAATTCTGAGCCTACAGACTCTCTGATTAATGGCATGCTTCTGGTGCAAGTGGTGTAACTTAAGTGTTTTTTCAAGTGAGGAGAGTCAATATTCAGTAAGCCTGGAATTTTTGGGAAGTCTATGGAAATAAATAAACTCAAAGGCTTTCTTTGACCCAATTCTTGGCTTCACTGAAAGCACTAATTGGAGGTGATGGCTTTGCTAAACTATGCAATGCAAGCAACTGCAAGCCATATGGGTTAGTTTAATCTGCAAGTTCCTATATCTGCCTCAAACTAGCTTTACTTCTAGGTTATTATGGGGTAAGCCAAGCCAACTTTGAAACTATGCTCAAAGGTAAGTCTAAAATCAAGAATTTTGCTTTCACATACTACTTCCACTGGAGTGGAAGTAAAGGTCTTAATTCAGTTGTGAAATTTGAATTATCTGGGCTTAATTCTGTTCACTACTTACCTGGTGTGAAACTAGGGTTTCCTCGTAACCGCTGATTTCTTTGTTCAAAGAATCTGAATATAGTATAGAAAAGCATGTCATCTTCTGCCTGTTTTGCTGCATCAAGGAATTTGCGGGCTGAAATACTGTCATGTCCTCCAATACCTCTGATGAATCTCAAGGCAGCCAGAACTTGGTGTTTGGACAACAGAACTTCCACTATTTCATCATTTGCTGTGGAAAGCCTCTGAAATTAATTACAGCTGTAAGACAATGCTTCTAATAATTCAGATGCTAGGTAGTCACCTCAAGCTTGATGAGGTAAGCTGTTTAAGTGTAACCCACATGTAACATAGATTTACTACAGTCTGAAATGCTTACTTTTAACATGTCCAGAGAGAGCTGATGTGCAGGAGGGTAAATGCTTTCCAGGGACAGTAATAGACAAGCCTAGGGCAAAAGCAGAAACAGCCTTCAAATTCTGAAAACTTCCCACCTCTATCACTAGTTTAATGAAGCAGCTCATCTTACATACCAAAGGTTTTGAATCACTGAGCACATGGTACTGCAGAAACTGATGGAGCATGTAGAACAAGTTGTGTTGAACAAGGGTTTTGATGACCAGCTCATATAAGTAGTGCTGTGAATGCAGGAAGACCATCAAAGGTATGTCTCAATACCAGATCTTTTAGATCTAGAAGGTAGTATTGCATATGACTTTAAATGGTATTCCTTGTACTCATCTTCTCTCCTAAGTAAAGACAACTCAATCTAAAATATTTTGCATTATGTATGCAAAGGTGTGGGGGTTCCCAGCATCAAGTTCTGCTGGTCCTAAAGTTGTAGTATCAGGTCTAAGTTATTACTACCTGAACAAGACTGGTAATTTCATGGAGTGGGGTGATATAGTTGGTACTTCATGCTTGTAAAAAGTGTTTTACCTGAACAGCAATCTGGAACTGGTTAAGAGAGCGAATGTATTCCATCAAGACTGCTATAGTGAACTTATGAGGTGCTTCCTGGACAAGAAAAAAGTGTTAGGTGGAACTTGCAGGGCTTCCCCTGAAAATAACTAGTCCATCCCCTCAGGACTATGACCTCAGTTACCATCCTTACAGGAATGATGCCTTGTGAAGGCTATGCCAAATGATCAACTACTGCTGAACCAGCACTTAAAATTAACTTACCTTCTTCTCTGTAAATATAGATAAAACATGGGTGTACATGTCAGATTGGTCAATAACAGCTTGAGTGCGTACTGGGCGTTTTAGGAGTGGATTACTTCTACTCTGGCCTGCTTCCACCACCTACAAGAGGAAAGAACTATTTAAAAGACAACCTCAGTGCTGAATAGTACAGGTTTTAATTCTGTCTCATTTATACAGAGGCTAGCTTATACTATTCTACATTGGGAACATAGTTAAACTTGTTTGTTACTGAGCAAATCCACATCTGTGGTCATGTATATTAGATGAACTCTCCTCATGAAGTATGGACTTTGTAGATTACTTTAAAAGTTAACATAGCTAACTATTATACCTCCAAGCCAGCAGCTAAGCAAACATAGGGTGAGAGCCTCTGTAAACACAGTATATGGCTATACTACTAAAGTTAGTGATAGCTAAGCTATCTAGTTCTACTGTTCATCAGTCCTGCATCTGTTGTGCACTGAGATATTGTGCTATACAGTCCATGATCTGGAACTTGACAGCTATAGATTCTGAGTTGCTTTTTGAACTCCTTTTTCCTTCTCAAACACTAGAGTATACTACTTGTCACATTGGAGATAGTCTGCTGTGGCAGAGGCTGCACAGCTTGTTGAACAGAGTTGTCATTGCAAATGGTGGGGGAAACCTACTGCACCTTGCAGAACATGTTACTGCAAGTTTGAAAGTGGTCAGGGACTGATTAATTTTGTGGTAAATTTGACTTTCCTATATAGAAGCAAAATAGCTGCTCCTTTCTACCATGATGCAATCTGAAACTTAAATGGTGTTACCCTAATTTTGTAAGCTGCTGTAGTTAATGGGGTTTACCATAGTATAGCTTTGCTCAGCTTCCAAGTACTTCTTATATTCATGATTCAGTTTGTCAAAAACAGTTGCAATCACAGACAGCGATCCCCTTCCTGGCTCACTGAGCACTGAAAAGAAAAAGAACTATGAATAAAGTCCTAGAGAACCTGAAATAAAGATCACCTTCCAGAAAAGGTAACTTCAAACCTACAATCTTTATTCTAAGCTTTAAAAGAAACATCTTTCAGCCATGTCAGACTTATTTTTAAAAGGGGGGGGGGGGGGGGAAGGAGAGCTAAACTCTTTCCTGTTATTAAGATTTCTTTTCAGAACAATGATGCAGAGTATTGTAGGCTTCTGAAGCTAGCTTTGTCTTGTAGAGCAGAAGTGAGCTTGGATCTGAGTAAGAGGAGTCCAGCTAACTGGTGCAAGTACTAATTGAATAAGCAATATTTCACTTCCAAGGTATACCAGTAAAGCACTTAAAAAAAAAAAAAAAAAAAACACCACCACTCAACAACTTACTTTGAGAGCATACAGATAGGATAACCATTTTGCATTCTTTCCTCTGGAGAAGGAAATCCATTAGTTTTCCTTTATCTGGCAAGAGGTAAACTACAGGCTCAAGTTTCACCTGAAGATTCCAGAGGTAACCTTGATTTAAAGGAGTAAAACACCAAATGAGTTGACTTAGTACAGCCTATATTCTTATAGTGACTATTTGCCTTCCTCACTCTATCCTTTAGAACTGCATTACCCCCAGAAGCTGTATGACTATGGTAATACTGACATCAGTGCCAAGCCCATTCATCTTTGAGTACACCTCTTTAATCACTGTTTTTAAGCTGCTTTTTACACTAAAGATGTAAAGGAGCCTCTACCTCCCACTGAGTATAAGACTGTTACAGAGCTTACTACTCACCTTCACTTGCACTGATGATAATATCAGGCTGGAAGACAATCCAAGAGGAGGAATCTAAATGTTAAAGTTTCAAAACCCATTTTAGTATTGACTCAACTTTTACCACTACATTCATATTAATACAATATGCTGAAGCAGAGCCTGTTGCTACTACTTTCATTTATTGTCACAGCCTTCTTTTTGCAGGCTTATACTTTGGTTTCATGGTGCATACTCACTAATTTCACACACAAGTCTCCAGTATAGTGCAGTAGGGTTTTTTTCTAGTGTGTTGAAATTTGTCCTTTACTACACAAGCAGTAAAGCCTCTCAGGCACCATACTATTTCACCTTAAAGATGTACATATGTACAATCAGCTCTAGCTGGAGATGTAAAGGGTTAGACTAACACACTTATTTTCTGTGCTTGGTACATAGTGAGTGAGTCTTCCGGAGGAGTTCTATGGCTTAGAGTATTTAAAGGATACAGAGTTTACATGGAACAGGAGACTGACTTGTCACAGAAGCTGGACCTGCAGGAAAATAAACATTAGGTAAAAACCAGTACTCTGAGCACCTCTTTTACACTAAGAAAATAGAAACCATAAGCTTAAACTGGAAAAAAAACAATGTGGATCACAACATGTCTAGCACTCCTATAGCATGCAGGTGGAAAGTTATACCCACTCATGTAGCTAGCTCACAGCATTAAAAAAAAAGTGACAGTGTGGGAAGGCAAAGTAAAATTCTTCAAAACAAGTGAAATCACATGCTGAAGTATTCTCTCTCTAAAACTGTAATTTCAAATGCATAAATTTGTTATATTTTCATGTAATCAATCACTTCAGTTCCTTAAAAAGCAAAACTGGTTTTTATGTCCTGCTACTAACTTTAATAGTAGCCTCTTCACACAGACTTATTCTTCCTTTTCTTTAGTGACATCAAAATTGAGATCTTAAAGAGCTTTAAGATGCAATCATTTCCCATTGAAGGGTCTCTTCCTTTACTGCAATGACACAGATTTCCCATGTGCTAGTGGAACTATGCTCAGGTGATTTCTAGACACTCTTAGCTGTACAAGTTATCTGCTATACATTTAGCAGAGAGCAGCAGATACTCTTTTGTGTGACTTAAAGTCAGACAGTTGTAAACTGGGGCCTAAGAAGTAGGAAGTGCTTTTGAGCAAGGTTCATGCCACACTAGCATTTATAGCTGTGGCAAATTTGGAAAAACAAGAGACTGTAAATAAACACTCTAAAATTGTGAAAGATCTTCACTGTAATGCTTCAAGGTACTAAGCAAAGTACATATCTGGAAGAGCAACTCTTACTTTTCTATAGTGGGCACAAATCTGGGACAAGAATTTGGGTACAATTCCTTGTTGTTCTTTCCTCCCTCTCCTAAATATGTAAGAAAGGAATATCTGTATCTAGCCTCCTAAAGAACAAAGCACTATAGTATACCAGCTATGGAATTCAGTAAACATATCAAGGTTGTAATGCTGCAGTTCTACCTGCCACAGGTATTTGATAGGGTTGTATTGATCGAGGTGGAAGTACAAATTGATGGATGGTAGTAGTCCCATCAAACTCTCCTTTTAGCTTGATGTCAAATATAACTGAAGTCTGAAATGGAAAAGAGAAACTTTCCCTCAGTCTCACAAACGTGAATTAGCATGCATTTAGAGGTATTCAGTTAACTTTTCACATTTCATCTTGTATTCTCCATTAAGTCATGTTGGATTCCCTGCTTCACTTATGGATCCTGTAGAGTGAGGAAAATTGTGCAGCCTCTTATGACACCCTCATTTCCACATTCTGTTTTGTTAAACTCTGCTCACTAGCACTAGTAAAAGCCTTACAGTGGAAATTCACTTCAGTTTTGGTGCTAATGAAACAAGACTGCTATCTATCTACCCTATTCAGTCTACTATCTGCTTTATCTATACAGCCATGCTTACAGCCTGACAACTGCTGGAGAATAAGTGCTCTGGGTTGACTGCTAACATGTAGAATTAATGTGAATTAACTGAAACATTAACTAATTATTGTAATGAGATATGTTGACCCAGTTCTTGAAGCTGTCCAGCAGGAGATAATTCAGGAAACAAAAGCCTTTCTGCATGTTAAGACCCAAGTACCACTTCTGGCTTTCGCACTGATTAAGCCTTACTACTGAGACTACAGCCAAGCAAGTTTCACATATACTAACTCATGCACATGATCATTTTTGCTCTGAGAAGTTTTTAGCAGGTCTGGGCCTTCAAAGAGGAAGTACCGAGCATTCAAATGCTTGCTTCTGAGCAGTTCCCAGGATTTATAATTTAGTATCCAATAAGTCTGTCTTTTTGTACATGCCTTAAAAGCCTACACAGTGCAACAAGAAGATTAACTAACAAACTAAGAAAAGACTGTCTGAAAAAACAGGTATCAGAAAAAGCCCTAATTAAATGTTAGCTCAATAACCTCAATAATTGCTTCCTTTGTTTCAATCTTTTTCTTTTGTTTTTGTTCCTACAAATACTCTGGCTTTTGGCAAAGCTACGCACCTGCAACACTGTCTTTCAGAGCTAACAGGCCCAGTTAAGATCTGCCTATAACTTTTAAAAGTTAAGGCACAAGAAAACAAGTAAATCAGACCTCAGTGTCCTGATGATGTACTACCACCAAGTTATCCACAACATTTAGTGCAAACTTTCCTGTTCTGTTCAGCTTTAAAATATGTGTCTTCTTACAGGAGCCTTCCCTATAGAAATAATTAGAGATGAGAAGAACTAGTCAGTACGCCTATTTGAAGTAGAAACTTAGAAGTCTTATACCACTTCTGTTCTTTATTGTGCTCTTACCTTGGTAAGTGATAGAGAACTACTTCTGCTCCTGTGCTATTAGAAGTCCTTGAGTGATGCCTCAAATAGAGGACATAAAGCTGCCCATATCTAATGAGAAAACAGGATTAAGGCATTACTTTCAAATAAAGAGCTAGGAAAGATATGAGACTTAGATCTCCTTTCTGCAGCAAAGGCAGGAAGTCGTCTTACTCTACTAGCCTGTCAGAGCCATATGTCTTATCCTAAAACAACAGATGGGAGATTAACTAAGTCAGGTGATCAATTAAAGTAGAAGACTGAAACACTGCTTGATATAAAACACATGGTTTCTGCTTATGCAAGTTAGACATTTAAGAGCAGCTCTACTAGTACATCAGTTCAAAGATGAAGCATTCACAAGCTTTCTCAAAGAATAAAAAGAGAGTAAGACTCCCCAGTTAGCTCTACCGCCTTCCCCCCACCCCGACAGTCCTTTAGACTCTTCGTGCAAGGGAGTGACCAATGCACTTTCAAGCAGAGTACTGCTAAAACACAAAAGCAGTGCAACTGTGTTACTGTTCTTGTCTTCTCTCAGCATCCCTAAACTGTCATACTTTGCCAAGCAAGGTAAAGGCTTGATCAGTCAGAGATACATACATTGTAGCCATAGCGATATCTCTTTCAGAAAGGATAAGCTTGGAGGACTTGGGTGCTGCAGGTAACTCAATTTCAAATTTTGATAGCTTTGACATGGTTCCACTCTGTCATACAACAACAGCAACAAAGAAAACAGAACAAAACAAATCCAATGTTAAGACGAAGCAGAAGAAATCTTGACTAACCTTTACTCATAGGCTGTATCAATAGCCCTACCATGAGGTGAAGAATGGTGATATCCAAAAAAGGAAAAAAAAAGAAAAAAAAAAGATTTGACACTTTTTTTTTGTACTGTGATCCTAAACACATACTTCTGGTATTGTAAGTTTAGCAGCTTTATCATCTTAAGATTCTGCTGCCGTAACTTTGGCTAAAAAAAAAAAAAATTAAATACAAAACTTTGCAAATCCCATTTACAACTGGCCTGAAGATTTCAGCCAGCAGTTCTCTAACTTCTTGTCTCCCAGTGAAACATATCCTCTCACTCTTACTGGGAAGCAGAAAAATCAGTACCTCCTGCCACGCAGTCTCCTTTTTTTCCTGCTCACTCCAGAATCTGTTGTATACTCAGAGAGTACCCCTGCCCCTCCCTAAGGTTTCTTCTCTCCTCTTTCTCTTCCCCATGGAATTTACATTTAAGCAAGTTTTCAGAAGTGCCAAAACCCCAAAGCTTCTACTGAGGCTCACTTACCCTTCTCATTAACTTATGCTTGAGTATGAGGGGTGAACACTACAGAAACTTTATTTACAAAGATTATTTTGCTATTGCACCTTTCTCAGGAAATCTTTAAAGATTACCTTCTGAATACAGAACAAAAATTATCTGGTACCTACCAGCTGCAAATTGAAATGAAACATTAATAAGGGGTAAGCAAGAGCAGAGTACTTGCAAAAAAAATGGCGAGAAGCTAGAAAGTTCCACCTAGCCACCTATGAACAGAACATCCAGCACAAACCCTCAGCTTCTATCATCTCAAACCAGGGGGAAAGAAGAAAAAGAAAAGGGGGGGGGAGGGGGGGGGCGGGAGGGGGACTCCTCCCTTAGGCTACTGGAAGTTCTGTTCCTCAGTTTTTAAATCACCTTACTGCGTGATTAACAAAAATAGATTCTAGTTTTCACTGCACTGTTTTTCCAAGCCAAAAAGAAAAATATTTTCCCTATAACTTTAAATGCTGTTCACAGGGAACAGCACCAAAAGAAATAAATACTGTAAACTAAGCTCTCTCATCCTTGGGACAATAGGTGTTTCTGATGTGCTACCTTTTTTCTTTTGTTCATTTTCAGATTTATCCATTTACATTTGGAATGTTATAGTTACAATCACAAGTGAAAGGTCCTTAATTTTTCTTTATTATCACACTACAGAATGCAGATGCCCATATTAGAAATGGAAAACAAAAAATGTATGCTCATTTAAATGCAAATGTGTTTCTTGAAAGATGCTTAATTTGCCAAGTATTGGCTCAGTAATTCCTCCACCCACCCTTTCTCAAGGTCAGCCATCCAACATTAGCTAGATGCACTTCTTTCCAAAGACAACATAAGAAAGAGTGAGTTACTAAACACTTTTCTAGGAATTAGCTTCCAGATTTTTGCTTTGTCTTTTGCTTATTGTCATGTAAGGATGGGAACACATGCACTTCTTCAAAGAAACCTAGGGAAAGGAATAGAATATTCAAGTGAAGAAGCAGCCAGAAAAAATACAGTACACAAGTTTGGAACATATCCCTTTACCTTGAAATAGAATGGTTGCAGAACATTGCCGAGGACTGTGGTTGACAGAAGAATAACAGAGCTCTCCGGGCAATACATATACCAGTTGACATTGATATTCTGATTTTTCAGAAGTTTTAAACTTCGTTTCTCTGGTAATACCTGAAAACAGGATATTTTGATTATATTACCATCAGGATTCCAACAGCAGAATTGTTACTGCACAGTGGCTGGGAATTCTAAGCAATATACAGCTAAGTTTAAGAGCATTTACAATACTAGAGTTAAGAATCAGAAATCTGATGATTAAAGCTCAGGGACCAATTTACTGTACCTAAGCAAATGCACATCAAATCCTTCTCTAATTCTAATGAGCTGAAAGGTGCTGCCTCTTCCCTCACCTAAGTCTGAGTATAAACGGAGAAAACACCTATAGCTTTAGATAACTACTGTAGTTTTATAAAAGTTATCACAATATCTTTGCTGCCTTCTCCACCCTCCAGTTTATTTAGTTGTTTTTATAAAAACTAAAAACGAAGAGGATCAGTTTATGCATCATCTTAAAGGGCTTAAATAATTTTTTAACCCACTTATTTGATTTGTTCCTCTCACCCGCAGAGGTAATGTTCATAACCCAGTTAAGTGCCAAGGATCTCCCCCCTGCCCCAATCAGCAGGAAATAAGGTGTCATTTTCAGGTGGTAGTTGGTATCAGTTACTAATAACAGTAATTAAATGAAACACTGTGGCATAGTTCCAGGATTAATTCTGTGCAACTATGCACAAAGTTCATCATATCCCTCACCATGTCCATCAGAAAGGGCTATTTATTCACTAGACTTCTCCAAAAACACATGCAAAGGTAATTAAAAACAACACAGAGGAACTCTGACAATGACATCAACACACGAAGATGTCATCAGTTTGCAGAAGGATACCACCATCTTATTCAGTACTTGTTGCAAACTTCACTGCATTTTAAGCATACACACAACCCTCCCATGCTGATTTGTTTAACGTGAAATATTATTTCACACTAGATTTAGATTTTAATTTCCACACAAGTCAAGAGCATCTACTAATCTAGAGTTGTCAATGCTTAATTTGGTATTCTTTAAAGAGGATCTCTGTTAAGCTGTTCTTAATAGCCTGTTAAATACAGAAAAACATACTACTCAGAAAAACAATCATATTCTGCAAACAAAACAGTCATTCTGTCTTTTTAGCAGTTTTTTTTTCTAAATTGGAAGGCTAGAAAATAGCAACTCAAAAATACAAGCTACAGACACATTTTCAAATCTCCAAATGTGTCTCTCTTACAGGAATTATTTGTACTACCTGATAGAATTCAATTCCTTGATCTGTGATGAAGACGATTTCTGTAGAACTTGTCCAGCAGAATCCTAGAATATTGGCATTCTTGGTCTTTTAACAAACAAGCAAACAAACACTCTTTTACTTGGTAAAATTAAGTATTAAGATAAGCTAGTATAATTAAATAAACAACGAGAGATCAAAGATAGCTTAGTTATCCAACCACTGAAGTTAATGCTTTTTGCAGTTAGACACACAACGTGCATCAGCTATTTTTATAGAAGACTCCTAAAAGTACATACGTACATAACTACTATGTGACCTGTATTTCTGGTGGCATGTGAGATTTGCAAGTTTATTATCCAGCCAGTTTTTCTTCTCAACCTAAATATAACCACATTCTTTTGATTCAAACCATATTACCAAATCAACCAATTCCTGGTACGAAAAGCCTGTTCTTTCTGTTGCCATAAATGAAGAACTAAGTGGAAGTATTTCCCATGACTTCATTGAGAACACTACCATGAAGGCTCTGCTAGGATCGCTTACTCAAACACATAATCCTAAACAAGGAAACAAAGCCAGTAGGAATAAAGGAAACTTGGCAAATTGTAAGTTTAAAAATTTACTATAGCATCATATTGCCCCGAACTGTAATTCTCTTAGTTATAGGTTAGAATGTTCTGAACAAATGCAATGATATTTATCTCTGGTAGAATAATGGGGAGTGGAATCAGAAAGGCTGTTCCAAAATACCAAAAACAGTATGCAAACTAGTAACAGCTTATTATCACTTATCAGTGAAACTAGGATACAAAATCCAAATTAACATATGTCGTATCAGTAAAATTAGTGTACCCTGTTTTTACAGGATCAGTACTTAGTTTCTTCTCCTCCAGTCTTGACATTTGTTGCCTCCACAGCATTTCCAGTCCTTTCTAGGAAGGGATTAAAGTGACTAGGACCAGGAAGATTTTGGGGATATTGTTAATACTTGGTCATTAACCTCAATTCAGATAGACAGTAGTGACTACATATATCATTTATTTCACATTAATTTTTAGAACATGTCTCAATCAGTTCTTTTGTAAAGTAGAAGCTATCAGGATAACTAGCATCAGAACTTCACTTAAGCACATAAACTTTGAACACTGATATAACTTACCTTACATTCCTGTGTGTATTCTAGCTGAGGGCTGTCTGGAATAAAATTCAAAAAATCCTGAAACAAGGCACATGAAACATGTTACCAGTTATGAAGCAAATAATATTACAGATAAGACAAAGGATATAAGTTTCTTTATCTCATCAAATATAATTTGATAAACTACACTATTATCTTTTACTTTCCCCTTCCAGAGAGGGCTTTATAGGAGTCAGCTTTTCTGTTTCTTTTGTTTTAAAAAAGTGATACTAGCAAAACAATAACGTTGACTGCTGGCTGTTCCAGGTGTCCTGTGATACAGGAATTTTTACTAAAGCTGTGTTTGCCACCAGGACTCTAGCTTTTCTCTCACAGACTTCTGCTCTGGCATTAAGTACTAGTTCCAGCACTAATTCCCTATCTGCAGCGTATAGGTTTCTTACCACATTCTTCAAAGTCCTCTGGACAGCCAGTATCTTGTTTCCCAAGGAAAACTTGATGCACTTCACTTCCCCTTTATCTTCCATCCTATACAGAAAGGAAAAAAAAAAGTTATGGAAATAATGTCTAAGACAGTTTGTTGCAAAACTCTGTAACACATCCTCAAAAATACAATGATGAGGAGGAAGAAAAAAAAGAACAAAGTCTAATTCAAATACTCTTGAATACAACTTATGAGCTGCTAGACAAGTATAGGATCCCAAATTCATGCTGAAAGATTAAAGCAGTTCACTCTGCAGGAAGTACTGAACATAGTCATTACAGAAACATGGCTAAGATCACACAGTGTAAATTAGCACCTAAAGTCACTAAAAATGCTCAGCTTTGTTGGCCTACGATGTGGAATTAGAAGCCTGGAACTATTTAAGGGTGCATTCTCAGTTCTCCCCCAGTAAGTCTGGAGAAAGTCTGTGATGTCTGCTGACATCCCCAAAGCAGCTCCTTTACTTCCAGAAGTACTGCTAATTGACATGATTCTACTCACCTCCACGCTAGGATACATCCTCTAGAAGAATTTTTGAAATTAAACGCGAAGTGATGTTTTCACACCATTTAAATAAATAAATACATAAACAAACAAACAAAAACACTCCGCAACCGCATTTATCCCTACCAAACTAGCATCAGTACAACTGAAATTAATAACATAGTTCTATTTCCAGTACATGTTAGTAAGTTACGACAAAAAGAGAGCTAGACAGTAAATCGGAAAAACTGTGGATTCAGCGTTGCCATATTCGAGAACCTCATGAAGTTCACTAAGTGTTTTCAGTTCCCTCAGCACTAGCACCAAGGGTACTTGGGTCCTTTCAGAACAGGCCCTACATAATAGCTAATAGGTTACATAAACACACCTCAACTACAAATTGCTTCATCCATATCTGGATTTAAGCAATGTTTGAGTAAAAGAATACTTCCTAACATATGGACAAGCAAAGAGCCATCACACTTCATACAGACATTTATAAAAGATGTATTAAAGATAAAGTAGTTTCACTGAAAGCACTGCTGTAAGATTCGGGGTGGGGGGGGATTTTCTGCAAGAAACAGAAGATACAGAAGAAACCAAACTAGATTAAACAAGATACAGAATTCAAGAAAACTACATAAAGGAAATACTGTGCTTGAAACAGAGGCAAAAAATTCAGAAATTATGGTTCCCTACATATATAAAGTTTACTTCATTTTGTTTAGCTTGCTAAACTGCAGGCTTTCATCAACTGTTGTGATTACTACAGCAGCTATGACTTATCCAAGTTTGTACCTCCCCTATTCTCTTACATTTATGGCATGTTGTAATGAAATATTGCTGTTTAAAAAAAAAAGAAGTAAGACACAGCCTAACTCTCTTCCAGAAGACTATAAATTCATAAGAGCAAAGTATGCCATGTTAACTGCAAGATTATGTTTAAGGACAAAGTCAAAAGATGATGACAACTATTAATAACTTTTATGCCTGAGTCAGAGTAGATCAGGACTAAGTACCACATAATTTTAAGATCACAGAATTCTGTCCTAGCATAACAAAGATGAAGGTGCCTTACCTGAATGAGATGGGATTTTTATCCTCCAAACCTTTAACAACTACTCCTGTAGCTCCACCAGATCGAACAGCAAAAACCTATAAAAACCATTTAAAACATATTTGTAGCTTACTCAAAATCATAACCTTAACATGTTTTTTCCCCCCGTAAGCCACACAGGTGTTTTTTGACTAGACACAGTTTTTATTTTTACATAGATCTGTGAATTCATACTGACAATCACTGCATTTAATTCCTTGCTCTGAAGCTCCAAGTTTACTTGTCACTGATCTAAGTAGGACATAACCTAATGTTTCCCACAAAAGAGCAACATCAAAGGAAGGAAAAACTTTATAGCATACTTTGCCTTTTTCACATTAGAATTTAATTTTTGAGACATTTTCATGTTAACAGGTAGAATTTTAAATATATCCTTTAAATCAGTCAGCTATTTAGCAGACACATCCACTTTTTACATCCCTATTATAAGCAGATTCTTAACAGAAGTTTTCAGTCCTACAGAATCCTGTGAGCACATGTCTATCATATTTATAATAATGTTAAGTGTCACTGAAACAGTCTGGTAGGCATGTTCTGAATTACTGGACAAGTTAAAAATGTATAAGCTTACACTTTTTTTGATATAATCATATTTTCCTCAAGTCAGGTATTAGTAAAAATATCTGAGACATGAGGGCATTGTTTAAAATAAAAGAGAAAACAGCTAGGCGGGTAGGAAAGGAAAAGGCACAACTCACTGACCCAGACACTTGATCTTGTCTGAACATGTTATTAGTTAGGAATAGTTCAATAGTAATGGGCATTTTCATCTCTACTTACAAAGTTTCAGTTGGCTTACACTTACAACCTTTGAACAACTGCATATACATTTGTATAAAACCTGTTAGAGCAATACTGCTTGTTGATCTGGAATAAGCTAACATTAAAAAAAAAAAAATCATGCTTCTACAAACTGCCTGAGGAAAAAAAAAACTAGGCGGATTCCTTATTATCATAATTATGTTTGTAGAAGCATTAGACACAGATCAGGTCTCAGAATAACAGATATATTATTTTGTAGTATTGACCATGCTAGTAGTGCAGTATGCTCACGCAGGAGCACAGGTTTCAAGGCTATGCACTGCAGGCAAGTCCATGGCCTCACTAGAATGATAAATACTGAATTTAAATATTTCTAATATTGATTGTAGACAGAATAATGATGGCAATGCTGTCTTAAACTTTATTTTAACTTTTTAAGTTAGCAATTTGGCCAGTGATCAAGGAATGAACCATAAGCAATAAATGAGATGAGAAAATTGCAAGGACAGATGTTTCAGAAGGCTGTTTGTGTGGGTAACAGTCATTGAAATGCTGGTTACAAATGACTTGGAGACACCTGGGAAATTAAAAAATTCTAAGCAAGAAAAAAAATGGAGAATGATATTTACAACTGAAAAATATTTCTTTTAAATGAGCTCTTAACATTCAGCTTCTATGTAGTTTTAATCTCATCCACAGTGTCTCCAGGCAGGCACATTTAAGTTATTATATTTCAGCTGTCCCTCAAAACATAAGTAAAAGATTATGGTTTATGAGGAGAAAGGACACCACTGATTCAAAACAGAGAGCAACAGCAAGAAACACATCCCAGAAATATTCCTCCCCCCCATATGACGTTGATTTTATCCATACCACACATGCTTGAACATTTTAATTCTGTGAACGCTTAAATTACAGAATGGCTACAGAAAATAGATACCAGAAAGTATCCACATCTAAATGAACATCGCGGTAAACCGCAGACCTTTTAGCTATACCCAGCCAACTGTTCAGAAGTCCATAGGGATATTAAGGAGAAACAAGCTTAAAAGAACTGAGTCTAAAAAAATGTAAAGCAAGGCACCCGTTCAGGTCTGAGCCACAAGTAAAGAAAGCTACAGACACTAATTTGACATTTATGAATATATTGAACTTTTTGAATTGAAAAATCTACGAAAAGATGCTAGTACTGAAGGGACAAACTTTGCCAATGACATTAGGATATTCAGAATAGAAAGTAAAAGGGCTGACTCTGAAGCATCCCAGAAAGACCTTATGACAGATAATAACAAAACAACAACATGACACATGAAATTCAACAAAATAAATGCCTGTTTATACATATAGGAAAAAAAAAAAAATCCAGCTTCACTCGTCAAGTGACAGGACCTGAGCTAACTATTACCCTCCAGCAGCAAGACCCCAGGCCGGAGCAGTTCCACACAAGTGGGACCGCAAGCCTAATGCTCAAAAGCAGAGGAGGGAAAAAAAAAAAAAAAAAAAAAAAAAGGAAAAAAAAGAGCAAATCAAACCTCGGCATCGTGAGGAGAGGAAGAGAAAAACGCCTCAGAACAAAGCACATCCCTGTGGCGCGGTAAAGACGCAAGACCTGCTCGCGTCTTGATTTCTGCTTGCGGTGCCGATCGCCTCCTCCCGCAAAGGCAACGCAGCGGCCGCGGGCCGTGCTGGGGCGATCCGACCCGACCCGAGGGGCGAGCCCAGCCCGCGCTGAGGCGGCGGCGAGGGGCGCAGCACAGGCAGCGCCCCGGCAGCCGCGGCCAAGGCCAGCGGCCGCCTCCCCCCGCGCCCCCTCGGCGGCCCCGCGCCCACCTGCTTGTTTGCCTCGTCGAAGAAGACGCAGTTGACGGGGTTGGCCTTCTCGAAGTGCACGGGCCGTGCGCACAGCGCCAGGTAGCAGCCGCCCTCGCCCTGGCACTCTCCTCCTCCTCCTCCTCCTCCTCCTCCTCCGTCACCCGGCGCCTCTTCCTCCGGCGGCGCCTCGCGGCTCATGGCGGCGGCGCACGACGGCCGGCACTAACAGCCGGCACTCAGCAGTCACCACCGAGCCGAGCCGAGCCGAGCCGAGCCCACCCCACCTCCCCGCCGGCCGCCCGCCCGCTCGCTTCCTGTTTACACTCCCGCCCCACGTGACGCGGCGCCGACCAGCCCTTAAAGGAGCAGGGCGCCGAGGTGGCGGCGGCCGGCAGCGCGCAGGTGACCGCCACTGCCGGCCGCGGAGGGCGGGCGGTACCTGCGCGCTGGAAAAGCCCCGCCCTCGGCCGCGCGCGCACCTCCCTCCCTCCCCCCTCCCTGACAGGCGGTCGCCGGCGGGAGGCGGGGCTCCGCCCGGCCCCGCCCCTCTCCTCATGGCGGCCGTTGGGTGCGGCGCAGCGCCTGCGGCCGGGCCTGTCGCCTCGCCGCCTGCTGGGCAGGGCGCCGGCGCGACGTGCTGGTCGCTTCTGCGTGAGGAATCGGCTGTTGAGAGAAAAGTAATGAAATTCAAAGTGACTGCTTCTATTCCTTCCAGTGTGTTAACGCTAGAATTTCATACCACTCTTTACCCGTGCCCCGATTAAATATTTTTTCCTATACCTTAAGGTATACCTCTTAAATAAACACCTAGTCACCATAGCTTTAGCTGAGGCATTTCATACAGGAAATGAACGGGTTTGCACGTGAACAACCTTTTACAGTGCTTTCTGGAGAAAATGAGAAAAGAAACTTTGGGGGAAAAAAAGGAACCAGCTACTTAACAGTGTTATGTGAATTTGTTTATGCTTCTCTTCATAATCGCTAAAATGCAGATATTACTGATACCACAATTAAAGCATTTAACTGCTTTTTAGTGGCTATGGTTATAAAATATATCAGAAAGAGAACTTAGGTTTTTATACTTAAAATGCTCCTTATTTCAGGAATTATGTTTATTAATGAAGCATTATTAAAGTTAAAATCTGGATTGCTTCTCAATATTCATGTTTATTTCTTACTTGCATTTTAGTCTGGACAATAAACTCATCAATTTTGTTTGCTCAATGCACTAGTCTAATGTGCTTTTTCACTGGTTACAAAACGCTGGGTATCACTGAGAAATTCTGTGAGATCATCACCAATTTCTTATTTGCTTATTGACCATTAGGTTCAGAAAGGGGAGTAAACAAAAATAGAGAAAAAAAACACATGCAGATCATACGATTTAAAGTTTTCAGATCAGACTGGAGCGACACAATTAGGCAGAGGAAAAATACAAATGTAAGTACCTCTTATTAACAGAGTATTTTGCAAACAACTGCTTGCTGACTTGTGATCCACTTGGACCAAGTTCAATAATTTCACATTCAACTAGAGAAACTGAAGTCAGGACAAGGAATTGTAACAAGCTATTTGTTCTGCCAACCCCTTCTGCCCGATGAAATAATTACATGCTGACTAGAGAAGACCATTACTTCTAGAGTGTTCAGAGTACTTTCAAGTTTATAATTTTTTTAGAAAATAAAAACCTCATTGCACATTAGCTGAACACTTTAATTAATTCAAAGTCAAAATTTAAGAAGCGCTACCAATGCTTAACTTTCTACTATTTCCCTACAGGACAGTATTTCCTCTTTTGAGTACTGAAAATGGAATATACACATGGTAGAAAAAAGAGGTGTGTATGGGGGAAAACAGCAATTGAGTATTTAACATTCAACTTTGTGACAGTCTTAGAATTAGCCATTAGAACAGTCATAACCACAGAAAAGTTAATGAAATCAATGACTATGATTTTGACCATGATAATCTAGATTTAAGTGATTCAACTTGCCTAAAAAATAATCATTTTGTTTCACAGGAGTTAAGGAAAATGCTTGTTTTACCAGCTTCTTCCCTTCCTCCCCCTGCAACTGCTTTGGAGAGTGTAAAACACCCTGTAGAGATTCCTGAGCAAATTTTAAGTGCTGGAAGTGAAAAGTTGTTTGGGCAACAATTTTTTGTCCAAGAGAAAACGATAAGCAGGCCCACTGGCTTTAAATCACAGGTTTGGAGAGCATTTTAGAGTCTGGGGTTTTCTGTTTATTTTATTTTTTAAATCTGTGCTAGATAGATTTTAGACAGGACCTTTTAAAAATTGCAGAGTGGCAACTGAAGTTCCTGTTCAAGCACACTGCTACTGGCAACTTCCTTTCTTTCAAATGAAGGTTTATTTTTGCTGTCTTTCTTCCCCTCTCACTTCTGATGCAAACATCCTTCTTCACAATTCAACATCGTTACCAGACAAGAAAGGTGTACTGCTTTGGAAACAACCTTCCCCCCCCCCCCCAAGAAACCAAGAGGAATACTGAAACTTTAAATAAGCCTAGAACGTGACTAAGGTTTTCTTTTTAAAAGCCTATCTTAACGGTTTGAGAAAGGTTTGATTATATTTAACAACAAACTGTACCACCTCTGTATCAGTATGTATTCTTCTATTCTTTCCCTTGTGTTCAATTTCAGGCAATCATTAGGAGAATACTTATGTCTCTAAAAGACTTAAGTTCCTTTACTTAGGAGAGTAAGGGGCAAAGGGCAACATGACTGACTAATTCAAAAAAGGGAACAGTATCCCAGCCCCAGAGATGAGACAGGCACAAAAGTCAAGGTTATTTAAAGTAGCCATCAAAATAGTCAATCATTTTTATGTTACAATGAACTACTGCAGTCACACCCTAACACCACTTCATTTTAGTACTGAGGATTAATGACCACCAATTCATTGCTTTTAGAAAGAACCACGCAAACAATACCACCACAAGATCTTAAGTTTTTACTTTGCCATCAGTTTTCCAATAGAAAAAAATCACTTTCACAGCACACTGTGAGAATATCACACCTAGCAACACTATATTCTGCTTGATAAAGAGCAGCATCAGAAAGAGCAATCAACAAGTTAAAAAGTTGATCAGAATTCAATTCTAAACAATTGCGCTACATTAATTCATCCTTAAATGTGTCAGAGAGAAACTTTGCTAGATTTTTAGAGCTTGCTAAAATTACTGAAGTGTTATGCATAAACATTCAGAAAGAAACACTGACATTGAGAATAAAAGCATTAGAGACATTTTTGAGCTTTACTTGTGCATGTGTATGCAAAAAGCTTTTTAAAAATAATTCTGATCAGACTTGGTTCTCATTGTCTATGATTACTTTCCAGGTGAATAAGAATGATGCTCTACTCAGAATTCCAGTGTAGGCTACAAAGTTAATACAGAGAATCACTTCTGGCTTGCACAGAGTCCTTAGAAAGACTTCCATGTTAAGAATGAAGCTAACTGAACTTGCTCTTTGCTATGCAGCCATGTCATAGCCCTCAGGATTTCCTGCTATTTCACCAAAGAAGTCCTCTGGTTGGTTTCAAATCTCCGCTTCTCATGGAATACCCAATTATATTCACAAAGGTAGTTTGTGCCATGTTCCCATTTACTTTATATATGCAAAAATCTGGACTTTTTCATTTAAAGACACTGTTTTGTTAAATTAACATTTTCATCATATGATTGCAGCCCATAATATGACTTTTTGTTTTGCTCTCAGGGGAGAAGGGCAAAAGGCTCTGACATTGTGCCTATACACAATTTTTTACTAGCTTTTCAAGTAGCAATAAGAAAGAAGCACTCTTCTAGGATGCTTTCCCATAAATACTTTAGACAATCTAGAATTTAATTTTTTTTTAAAACTAATACATATAAGCTCTGAATCATGCAAAATATGACCACCTCAGCTACATTAGTCTAATGTAACTGGACAGTTGGTGAAGGTGTCAGAACATCCAAAGAGGCAGTGATATTCCATTCTCACAGTGCCAGCCTCACTTGTGGGCTAAGTTAAAAAAAAACACTGACGCATCACCATATGCTTGCTGTGTTTTCCATTTTGGTATTCGAAGTCAACCACTCTCTCTTGACAGTGGTAGCTGATGTTTACCACTGCACCAACATAGTTAGAAGCAGCAAATTTGTGTTTCTTTTTTCTTTAGCAGCTATACACTCAGTGCTATTTGTCATATATAGGCGGGTCTCCATCACTTGGAAATGCAGACACTTTCTTTCCATGTTTCTGCACATGATCTTCATTCACCTTCTCCAAAGCTTCAATCTAGAGATCCAAAAATAAACCCATTCTGAAATCATAAAACCATGCCTGCACCGGGATCTTTCCAAATACTGTTGAAAGGTAGATTTAGGTGACTGATCACATTTATACAATATTTCTATTTCAATGATTCAGTCAAATGTATGATACAATATACTTTGTAAGTACAGCTTGAAACATCTGTTTTCCATGGTTTAGTAGAACAAACAGCACTCCCTTTATAGCTTCGTGCTATATAACTTAAATACATGAGTTACAGGGAAGACATGATGTTTATTATATCTTCAGCTATATTCCCCAATGTGCAAAAGAATCCCTTTCTCCAGCTCTGAACACCTCTGCTGTAATTCAGGCCATCCATCAGTATTGGAGAAATTGCAAGTAATATTAAGATTACAAACCCACTGCCATTGTTATCAATGGTGAAAGCAGAACACAGTCACATTTAAATGTTTTGCACAATGAAAGTATCACAATTCTGTAACTTACTTCAATCTTCAAATTGTTGTTTGGATTACTTCCTCTTACACTCCAAGGGAGATAAGTTTTAGTTACTAGAGATCAAAGTCTAAGTTCAAAGATCAGAGGTGGGCTACTCAAATTCACATATATAAAAAAACAGCTATGTAGCTATGTAAGACTTTTCTATTAAAAAAACCCACAAGATCACAAACTGGAAGATTAAAAAAAAATAAAATAAAATAAAATAAAATAAAAGGATTACCCCAAATTCACAACACAGATAAACACTTTTTTTGCTTGATAAACTGATCTATAAGCACTTTGGAACAGTCTTTAAAAAAAAAAAAACCCACACCTTTATGGCTACTTTACACTGTGTTCCATTTCCCTCCTTCTCGATTTGAGAACTTTTGAATAGCTTTAAATTCTCATCTACTACATGCAGGACCAGTATCAACTTGCCCTGCTTTAATAAGACAGGTTAGAATTGCCCTACAACCCTTATTTTAAATAGTAAATGCAAAGTTTTTGATGACTTAGTGTCTGATATATCAGGACTCATGCCTGGAGGGGTTACAGCCAAAACTTGAAAATAAAAAGTGAAAAAGAGACCAGAGATTCCTAGTCCATATTTAGATGAGTATGAATTTAGGTGTATCGTTTTAGGCTTAGAACATGCAAAATGTTAGCCTACAATCATAAATTTAGTAAATTAAAAAGTGTAAAACAATTAACTGGTAAAAAATAAGCATGAAAAATAACAGATTTGTTTGTAAACAGCTTTCCTTTTTCTGCACACCACCTTTAATATTTGTAAGGCAAGACAATAAAGGCAGCTTTTAGCAAGAATAGCCTAGCAAATTATCCAGAACACTGAAAGGAGCAGCTATATGCAAGATAGAGCTCCTCAGCCCACTCCTGCTCTCTGTGGTCCCAAGTCTGAAAGGCTCTGTTGGTTTAGTTTCTGAAAATGTTTGTTTCAGGTTGAAACAATTGAGTTTTGATAAGGAGATGGGGAATGGCTGCTGAAATTACACTCATACACATCAATCATGCTAACTAAATTTGGAAGTTGAAGAATTACAATAGCTGATAGCTAACCAAATTAAAGTGTTAAACACAAAGAAAGTTATACCTCTGCTTGGAAGTCTACTTCATTGTCAGCTGCAATATTTAAATCTGAGACAGCATTGAAGAGTTCACGCTCATTAAGTGCTTCTGTCACACCTCCTTTCTGGAAGAACTATTCAATATAGAAAACATACATTAAACAGCGTCTTTACTACATGATACATAGCTTTCCTTTTCCTTCCACAAGTTACAATTACTAATTTTTAGTCTGTCATTTTTGTCGTCTGTCATATTTGTTGATCTACAGACAAGATAAAAATCAAAAGAAGTTCTCAACTTTAGTAGCATCGTTTTATTCATCTATAGTTTATTCCCCTTAGAGGAACATCATTCAATATTGACAAATTTCCAAGACTGACCTCATACATAGGTGGTGATGATCATTTTAAAAATAAAAAGTTGAACTGGTTGATTTTTATTAGCTTTGAATTGAACTGATGCTGTTTTCCTTGAAAAACATTCAGTGTAAGAGCAGACTGTCAGATTAAGATGTCCTACCTGTGAAACATTCCTACAGTCTCTGAACAAAAACTCAAGCCCATGAGGATGGGTTGGCTCCACAGACTGACTGACATCAATAAGCCACACCTATACCCAGAGAGAGAGAACAACTCACTTGTATTAACATTTCACATTTGATAGAACCTTTGCTTCCCATGTTAAGAAGATACTACCTTTCCATCGTGCCAAAGCATGTTGTATTCACTCAGATCAGCATGGACCAGATTGCACTCTTTATACAACTGTTGCATCATCTGCAAGGAACCAGGTCAATGGAAAAAACAGGTATGTTCCAGTCAACATTATTTGTTTTGTTATGGTCATGCAAACAATTTCCCCCCTTCCCTCCCCACTTTGTATCATTTTTTCCAAGCCTACAGCAAAGTTTCATATGGGCAATTGCAGTTTTAGTGAGCTACCTGCAGACTTAAGCTTTTATCACTAAACTTAGTCCTGCTAAGTCAGAAGAATCACTCTGGTAAACTCGTGTCATTTCTGCCAATAAGTGCAAGTGCATTAGACAGATAGAAGTTCTCTAAATATACCTATCATTCTCATCCCTAGCAGAGAGGAAATAAGTATCACATTCCTCCCACCTCCATGCATACTTTCTTGTTTATTTTAAGTCGTTCTTTATCTTGACTCTATATTGAAAGTGTTGTAGGCATCCTGAAAAGTATGTAGATGCCAATTTGTCCTTTAAGGTATTTCCCTAACAAAAAAAAAAGAAAAAAAAAGCCAGAACTGGGAGAAAAATCAGCAGTCTTACATTAAGAATCTGATAGTAGGCCTTTTTCATATCTTCACTACTAAGTTTTACATCCTTTAGTTTTGGAGCTGGGACTTGATCCTGGCCAATGAAAGACATAACCAAGACATGCTTCTTAAGGATAACCACTTGAGGACAAGGAATTCCTGCATTTTGCATTCTGTGGAACAGAAAATAGACATTGATTAAAATATATTATTTTTATATACAAACACACATTTGTGTGTATATGTATGCGTGTGTGTGTGTGTGTATATATATATATACACACACACACATATACACACACACACACTCTAGTTCTTGCTTGCTCTTTTGCAGTCTTAAGAGCTAAAGAGCTGTGTATGAGCAAGCTGATTCAGAGTCAAAAGATCTATTCAGTATTTCACATAGGATAATTTGGATCTTAAAGTGGTCATAACAAAACCTCACCAAAAACTAACTGCTTTTAGAGCTAGAGCCTGATAACATCAAGGACCTATGAGTTCTGCAACCAAATCTCTAAAGCTGCTAATTCATTAAACCATCAGAAACTAGAAGCTTATTCAAACTATGCCATGTTTTAGGTTTATTTAACCTAAAATCAAATCTAGACTTCTACCCAGTCCTAGTGCAACTTCCTTAAACAGGAAATGGGAAACTGATAGTATCTGATAACTATATGTTTTTGTACCTTGTCAAGTTATGCATTTCTTTCTCAGCCCACATACGAATAATCTTACGTGGATTCAATTTACTGAAGCGGTCTTTAAATCTGTAGTCATCTTTAATATATTTGTCACGGTTCTTGAATTCATTAAGAGTTGTTTTAAACACTTTGATGGCACATTCTGGAGGTATAACTTTATCATCTTCATTTGTACTTCTGGTGGAAAAAGTCATACAAAGTTAACTATTCACTCACATCCTTACAAGCAAACACAGGACTTTGCTTTAATGTTGTAAGATGCGGTGATTTTTAAGCATAAGAGAAAAGATCTGATTTTTGTATCAAGTTTGAAAGCCACTTCAAGTTAAATCTGCAAGAGTTCTATGATTAAGTTTAGATCTTGAACGTTGATTTTGGGAATTTCAATTATACGCTGCTTATCAAATAGATTCCGTTTCCTAATATGTTAATAACATGTCAATAATTTAGTTAGGAATCACAACTAACAACAGCTCTCTGGATGGATGTAATTATTTCAGATATATTACAAATGAAGTAAATTCTTGCATTAGAACTATAACCCTAGTCACACTGTTTTTTGGTAAGCATCAAAAGATGTTGCCAGTTGAATAATAATAAGCAATGGAATCCTCTTGAATACCATTCAAATACAGGTGAGAAAAATACAGATCTTTTCCCTACTATTCATTTCTCCCTCTCATATTTGTATATAGATAATCTGTATTGGATTTAATTAGTTCTTACTTAACATACTTTAAATAAGGGTGTTAATTGTAATTTCAATATAGTCTGTAGTCTTACACAACTTCCAAAGTGAACAGCATCTCAATGCTATTCTCAAGCTATCCTAAAAGTAAAAAAGAACAACTCCAATAAACTGCACAGATGGAGGTGGGAGCTGATAACACAGTGACCTGTATGGAAAGGCATCTTCAGGTCGCCAGAGATCATCATGCCAGTTCCACAGCCTGAGGCAGGTCAGTGGAAACAGTTCCCAAAAATTTCAGAGACTTATTTGTGTGTATAAAAAGGTTTTCTACAGAAGTTACAGTGGATTTGTCCCTGTTCATTAAACAGCCTGCAGGAAAGAAAGTAGGGATTGTTTGCTTTAAAGTTGGCAAAGTTGGTTTTCAGAATTTGTTATTATCTGCGTATATGTTAATACAAATGTCAAATCTTAGGAAAAAGATTAAAAAGGCAGAATGTTTAAAGTGTTTCTGTGGTTTCCCCTTTTTAGACTATCTCTGACAGTTAAGACTAGTGTCAATAACAAGTAATGTACGTACTTTCCTCCATATGCATGAAAAACAACAGATTCTTTTCCTGTGCTGATGCAGCCTGTAATGGTCTCTAGCATCCCAGCGTTGACCATCTTGTACAGAAGTAAACGTGTCTTCGGATCCACTGCTTTCTCCTACAAGTGTGAAATGAATACTCGATTCATTAACATCATTAAGGTAAAGCAAAAGGATTTTTTCCAGAGTGTTTATATACTACAGATGTCTAACTACATGGAAAGAACAACATATTAATTGATACGAAAAACTCAGATGAAGCAAAGCTAAGTCTTTCTAGCACTGTCATCTTTACTCCTTAAGATTTAATACTCTCAGGTAGATTGTGAGCTGTGCAGCAGAGTATTTTCCCAATTCTGCATACAGTATAGACACTGTCATTGCTTAAAAGCACTTCGTATAGGGTTTTTCAGTCTTAAAAAGAGTGAATCACAATATCCTAAATATTATACTCATTTTACAGCAGTAACAGCAAGATAAAAACAATACACCCAAGTTTAAAGAGTCCACAGCAGGAAGTACCAGAGGCCCTACTTGAGACCAGGCCTACAAAGCATGACAACTGACTTCCTAAATTATTAAATTGTGGAGTGTAACTGGTCACTTCATCTTCCTGACAGGATTACCAGAACAGTCTTCAGTTGTTACACAAAATAAAGGATGTAAAAACAGTTAAAAACATACAGCAGTGGAGTGCTCCTTCTTTTCATGGAGCCTTGCACTTCGACGTTCCTCAGAGTACGCATGTTGCTTTAAGGCATTGAAGACTTGATTGGACAGCTTTAAGTCCATCCCAATTCCATCCCCAACTTGGAATTCAGGTGCAAACTACAAGCAGATATAATAGGATTTCAAGCATTATTACTATCAGACATCTCCCTCCCCCCAAAAATCTGCATAAGTAGAAATTTCTCATTCCAAGCTGCAAAAACTTAGATTAGGACCTAAGTGACAGCATTCCACAAAGTGAGTTTCACAGAGGTTAAAAACAGATTGCTCTAAATTCAGAAATCAAAATTCTGCCTCAAATAAGTAATATGAGATAACCTAACATCCTGTAAAGATAGCATTTGAAGCATTTCCTTATTTGCAGGAGCTGTACCAATTAAGGCAAATTTAAATGATGGATAAACAGATTGTCAATTGTTCGATATACAGCTTTTCAAAATAAGTTGCTTGGGTGAGCATGCAAAATGAATTCAAAGAGTTTAGATTACATGTTTTACTTGCTCAAGTAAAACCAGAATTGCTGGTAACTTTATTTTATCAAAACAGTTTTGTACAAGTTCTTCAATCTTTTCATTAGCATACTTAACAACAGTTAACTGTTGACAACTAACAACATATTAAACAATAGAAAATGCACAACCCAAATTCCTACTTTGAATAACTAATCCAAGCATTAGCTTTTTTACATTGCTTTCATTTCATGTGAAAAAGTAAAAAAATAAAAAAAATAAAAAAAACCCAAATCAACATAACAAACAGTAGCACAGACAAACACTAGTTCTTTAGTTGAACTACAGCATTCCAAGCATTTTTGTAAAATACATTTTTATATACATAACACACAGAATAAATTTTCTGAAGTTTTCACTTACATTTTCCATGCGAGCAGTGTTCTTTCTTCCACATACCACTTCATCATGCTTAGTAGTAATGTCTTTTCCCTTTCCTATGAAGCCCTTTTTTGGGGTAATAGTAGGTTTATCTGCCAGTAGTGAAAAACTGAATCAAAGTTTGCATTTAAGTAAATATAACTAATGTTCATAAGGTTCCAATATGCCAACAAAAGTTATATAGTTTTTATTTATTAAAAAGAATAAACTACTTCAGTTGTGTGATCTTAACATAGTTATCTTCTCTTAGCCTAAAGGTGTTGACTTCTTTTGCTATGCCATGACTACTTCTGCGCCTTCTCTGGGGTGAGACGCACACTTTTGGCACATTACAGATATAATATTCTATATGATGTGCAGATGCCCAATACATACTCTAGCTAGATGTAATGACAAATATACATACCCCACAATACAGTTCATATATGATAATAATTATTTCAGATAATAATTATCTGAATTATCACTGAAGCCAGAATACAAGAAGAGAGAAATCTGAAGTCACCAGACTAACTTCCTGCGCAGCACCTCACAATCAGATGACCTGTTTTCTTTACAGCCAGTTCCCCTACATTCAGGAAACTTAAGTATGGCTTTTTTTTTTTGGTCTAAATATGTAACAGGAAATTTTTGTGCTGTTTAGAATTAACACATACCTGCTCTATAAGGATCATGACGGGTATCTTGCCAATCAACCTCATCCTCTGAACTGTCACTGTCAAAGGGATGCACCTTCCGATAATTTTCAAAGGATATGGAGACTTGAGAAACAAAACAAACATGCACGTTTGTGGTTATCAGAGATTCACTACTTCCTCACAGCTCTGTCAACTTAAACAGAATGCCATAAAATTTCTCCAAAGCAAAGATATCACCTTTAATAAGAGTACCTTTGCTATCTCCATTGAACTTCTTCTCTTCACGCCGAAGCTGTGCATCATATTCCCTGTCAAATTCCATCTGCAGCATCTGAGCTAGCATTAGGTCACTAGACGTGTCAGTATTTTCTCCTGTAATAAATGGTCCTTCAGCAACACTGTGTAACACAAAAAAAGGAATTAAAACAAAAATTTAGCTAAAAACAGTAATCTAAACACAAACACCACTATATACCATTTCATTACTTTATACAAAAAATCTAACACAGAGCTGCACAGAAACTAGTGGATCTAAACAGAAAACAACTCTAAGGAGTAACAGAGCTCCATTTCTCTCTTTACCATTCTTTTACCGTGGAAATGTTACCTCAATGCGTTTATTTACCATTCTGTAAGAAGCATCAGGCATCTTAAAACAGATGCCATTCATGAAAAAGAAGGCTTACAGCTGAACTCAGTGTTGTATTGCTCTGCTTCACAGAAAAGATCATGGGGAGAAGTCTTTGTATGAATTTAGTAGTAAGCTCTTGGGCTGTGTTTTGAGCTTCCAAATACTGAGAGGATACAAATAATAATATATATGAACAACAGAACAGGCAGTTTTCAAAGTAACCTAGCACACTATTAACAAGAGTCTCTAAAAAAAGAAAAACATTTTTGACAATATTTCCCAAAATATAGCTTATGGATCCGCTTAAAGCGCCCAAAACCCTGAAGAAAGCAGCAGGAAAGAAATGGTGACAGTTAAGAGTCCATAAGGAAGAATTCTAACAGGATTTTAACAGAAGTTTAACATTTAACTATATTGTTACACATGAAGTATACGGCAAGGAAATCCACAAGAGATAACATCAACTTGACAACCATCAAGACTACTAATCCAAGACTTAAACTTACGCAACCACTTCAGGAAAAGCAGCATTTTCTTCTTCCAGCTGCAGCTCTTTTGCCAGCTGTTCACTCATTACATCAGCAAGAGAACATGATATTGATGTAGGTTTAGGTGCTCCCCAGGGACACTGTAAAAAAAACATTTTCCTCAAGTTGGCAAGAGGATGTAAAGTCAACCCCCAATAATCCCCATAACTAGATATCACTGGCTTTAAAGCAAGCTGATA
The DNA here is from genome assembly GCF_036370855.1 of Dromaius novaehollandiae. Taxonomy (NCBI): domain Eukaryota; kingdom Metazoa; phylum Chordata; class Aves; order Casuariiformes; family Dromaiidae; genus Dromaius; species Dromaius novaehollandiae. The sequence goes on along the minus strand of NC_088099.1, from coordinate 119,711,917 downwards.
CAATCACACAGGATTTTGTTTTCTACAGGCACTTAAGGAAGTATGATTTTCTAAAGTACAGGAAAAAAAACTCAAGGAGTGACTTCATAAACTCGGTGGAGAAAAGAATGATTCAAAGGGTGCCGATCGTCAATTATTAACGGCAAAAAGAAAGAAAAAGAAGAAGAACGAAAAAGAAAAAACATTCCAGTTTGTTGGTTTCGGGACCTCTGAAGGCGGGAGGAAGCCCACATACTGAACATAAAACAGCACCAAAAGTTAGCTCACACATCGTCCCTGTAAAACTGCTCTCGGAATAACACGCTAGTAGTTTACACAGAAGCTCCCTCCCCCGTTTTCAGAGCCCCGGGAGGACAAACACCGCAAATATGCCTTCGAAACGCACCGACACCCCCACAGCCTCGGCTTGCGGAGAAAGAGAAACCCAGCTGAGTTCTGATCGTAGCACTGATAACCAGGCGCCTTCTGCTCCCGGCCGCGCTCGGCGAGCGGTGACTCACTTATCAGGGGCCGGCAGCAGCTCCCCACCCCCCACACCCCGCGCAGACCGCGCGCGCAGCGGCACGTAGGGGTCCCCAGCGCCCGGGGCCGCCCGCCGCCCCCCACGCCGCGCTCACCTTGCTCTGCCAGGCGGGACCCGGCCTTGCCTCAGGGGGGGCGGTGGCGACTCCCACCGGGTCCATTTGTACATGCAGGGGGGCGCGGCGGCGGCTGAGGCCCTCCGGCGGGCAGCGTCGCTCGAAATACAATCCCTTCCGGCTTCTCCTCGGTTCTCCCTTATCGTAACCTGCCGTCCGCGCTCCTCATTGGCTGGCAACGTGATGCCACCGCCCGCCCTTCCGGTGACGTCGCAGGAGCCAAGGTAGCACCTCCCTGTAGAGGCCGGAAACGCTCGTTCCCAGAGCCCTGGCACCGGCAGCGGCAGCGGCAGCGGCAGCGGCAGCGGCAGCGGCAGCGGAGGTGGACACGGCCGCCGTGCGGGGCCAGGGCGAGCCCGGAGCCGTGATCCCAGCCCTACGGAGCAGGCGGAGAGCGCAGAGTAAGGAAGCCACAGCAAAAAATCCCTAGAAGGGCGAAGCCACGAGGGAGGGTCGCTGAGGGAAAACCGAAATTCGGAATGTCTCCTCTTGTCTCAGGAAATAACTAGAGAAGAAGAAAAGTAAGCGTAAGCAAAACCAACTCATTTGATCCTGATCCCTTAGTTTACCATAAATACAATTTGAACGCAAATACTTTGTAGGTGATCCTACACCTGTTGTACTGCAACTTTATATATAACATTTATCTGCAAAATAGTATTGTAATTAAAACGTACTGTTTCCAGGAAAATAAATTCTCAGTTAAAGGGATGGGGGCAACTTTTTGGCGTTTTGCTACAATACACTTGCTGTCTTACCTCTGTTGGAGCAGGTTTCCCTGCAGTGAGGAAGCAACGTCTAGGAACCTCCCTGAGCCCGGCCCATCCCCTGGTATCAGAGGTATCTGTAAATATGAGGCCACCGTGTCTTTCCGACCACTGTCAATAACCAGAAAGCCAGCCTCACACGGGGGTTGGTCCAGGCACAGGAGAAACGGTAAGGGGTCTGAACGCCACCTGGGCAGCCCCAACGTGCTCAGGGTACGTGCCCTGTGAAACATCGGGCGCAGCCTGTGCATCAGGGCAGACCTCGCAAAACCGCTGTCAGCAGCTTGGGCGTGGGAGAGTCCGCTTGGTCAGGCAAAGTCGGCCTGCTTTGCCCTTGAGGACCGTCCCTCCCGGTGCCAGTGACAGGGTGGGCTGGCCGGGTCCGGAGAGGGCCGGGAACGCAGTCGTGATCCTGCCCGCTACATGCAGCGAACAGACACGGACACGTGTGCCTGGAGATGCAGCCGGGGGGCACAGTCTGGCCCTGTGGTCGCAGTGTGGTTTGTGCCCTCTCTGCCCATGGCCCTGGAGAAGACAGATTATTTCTCCTCTCTTTGCAGCTGCCTTTTGGGGGTTGAAGACTGCTGCCATGCCCCCATTAATTTGCCTCGGCTAAATTTACCACTGTCGTAAATGAGGTGAGTGTCAGAGGAATGTCCTGCTGTCCTGAGAAAATCATTACTCTAGCACAACTGTACAAGCACAGATTAAGAAACACTTTTTTGTATTTTTTTGATCAAAAAGACATTAAAAATGACTTAATATTCGTTTGCCTTTTAATTCAGTTTTTAATGTTCAGAAATGAGTCATTTTTAATATTCTTCAGTTCTGCAATTTTACATAGGATTCAAAGCAAGTCCTGCCTGAATAAATATTATGATTGAGGCCTTGATCCCATGACCCCTTATATGAATGGATCAAGCTTAGAAATGAATTGTATTAAGAGGAAATGTTCTATAAAATGACATGTAAACAAAATTATTTGCCACACATTCACATCTCCTAATAAAAATACAGTTAAAAATCTAGAGGGAGCAGAAACTTCCCTTTATACTATTCAAAATATTTCCAAAGCTGTTTGGCAATTGCTGAATATGTAGTTAAAAGTAGTCATTTGCAGAAATGTCTGTCTTCATTCTTGCTGTAGGAAAATACATTGCTTATGGCTGAGAACAAGCCTCCCACTTTTAACAGAAAATGCTGCAAGAAGAACAAAGAGAAGTATCAATATAACATTATGTATGAAAATGATATTTCACTAAAATAACAAGTCAAAAGTATTTTGATCACGTGCTCACATTAGTCTTTGTAGATACCTGTAAACTTTTCTTACTCTTTTTGATACAGTTAAAGCCTTCTAGGTTGAATTTGTAGTACAATACAAAGTATATACTTTTGTCTGCAAAAGACACATTTGACATTTTTACAGATATTCAAAGCACTTTAACATATGCTCTGGAAAGGAGAAATGCTACGTAATCTACCTTGCCATTTCTATTGCATCCATTACTGTGACATGTAAGTGTCCTGCTTAGGCCAGGATGGGCCGCTCCTTTCAGCAGTGCAAATCAGATGTCTGTTTTGGGCCACCTCCTTATGAATCATGTAGGATTGTGTCTCACGGACTAAAAAGCTTGAATTTGCCTTGGTGCAGTGGGGACTGTTCAGCTGTTAAGCTTTGGTCACTGACTTTGTCTATAGGGCTAAGGCGGCAGGTTAGACAGAATTATATGGTGGGCTGGATTTGGCCTTTGGTCTACCAGTTAGGTTCTCCTCTCTCTCCGTAGTTTAGGCTACGCTCACCAGTTCCCTGTTTATTCTGCTTTGTTTTGTCCTCTAAAAAACAGGATGTACACGTACAGAGAGAAGCCTGTACCTTGAATTACCCGAGCAAAGTCAAAATGACAACTGCACAGACACCGCCTTGCCAATATATCAGCTGGCAAGAATGTGGCTTACCTACACCCTAATAAAAGAACGCCCAGCAATCATGGCAAGGTGGGGCATGTCTTTCACTGTTTCTCTGCCTCCCTAGGATATTTATAGTTTATGCGTCATTGACATGCATAAGAACTGCTATGAAATCTGGTTTCTATTTGTTTTTGTCTACATTTGGTTTCTATTTGTTTCACTTTTTTTTTTTTCCTCTTTCCGGGGAGGCTTGCAAAACAAGTATTGCAAACAGTGTTAGTTAAGCAATAAAACCTACAGTTTGTGAAATCACTTTTTGTTAAATTTCTCAAGCTGCTGAAGGCAGAGAACACACAGAAATTTCTCAGTTTGAGTATCTACCATTTGCTGAATATATTTTACCATAAAATATTTTTTTAACTTGTTGTTGAACGTAAGTGTTCAGATAGTACAGCTAAAATTAAATACAAAGGGAGCAATTTAGTTTTGCTAAGACGTGCTATGAATGTTATTTTTGTCAACAAAATGGCTGTTCTCTTTCTTGTTTTCTCAAATGTGAGCTGTAACTGAAGATATCAAGGAATGTTGTTATTCTGTTTTTGCTGTTTTGTTACATAAAAAGTCCCCCAAAATTTGTTAACTTTTCCTTTCTAAAAATCACTTCCAAAGTATAATTTTTTACCATAGAAATAAGAAGTATTTTCTCCTACTTTTACTGGAAAATGACTTGGAGATTTAGAGAACTGCAAAGGAAACTTACCTTGCAAAGTAGAGGAAGAGTTTTAAATATTTCACTTAGTGCTTGTCAAATGCCTGAGTTAAATACAGACCAACAAAAGCAGGGTTTTTTAAAGCACAAAATGTCTTACTAAGCATCCCCTAATTACTAAAATTAATTTCTCTTGATGATAGTCTCACTTATTTTTAGTCATCCAAGGGCTGCAGAGAATCATCCAAGGATGACAACTTTTCCAGGAAGAACAAGTTCCACATGCATGGATTTCTAATATTAAAAAAAGAAAAGCAGGACAAGAATACAAAATTCAACTCCACCTTTGACAGGCTTGGCTTTTTTTTCTTCATAAAGAAGTTCTGCTTTTCATTTCATAAATGATTTTGAAGATCTTTTCAGAGAAAACCACATTGCATCTCCATTCAGCTTCAACTTGATAGCTAAATACAGGCAGAAAGCTGGGCTGATAAATTTAACAGGGTATTTTAAACTGATATTAATTGATATCTTGTCAGAAATTGGGAGCAGAGGCAAATTCAATCTATGTATTGCCTCTCCAGGTACCCAGAGGTGTCAAAAAAGATGTGTGTTCCTCATGTACAGGGTATGTAAAATATCTGAATCAAAGTTTATGATAAAAGGCTTGTCTAATGCATGGAACTTACATTGATATGAAGTAGCAAGTGAATATATAACAAGATATTCTGGTGTCCACTTGTCATGTGGACACTTTTATTTTGGTATGAGTCTGTGTTTTTTATACTTACACCACTTTGGGTGTGGTTTACATTCAGTGCAACTGTGCCAGGTTCTACCACCAGCAAAGAAATTGGCCTCACCTTTGCATGTCATCATGTCACTAGTGTGATGCAGCCCAATCATTTACATGAAAAATGCAGACACAGATCTGTACTACTCTGTGCATTATTCCTCTTCGTGAACAACAGAACCCTAAAGGTTCTTCTGGATTGTGGACAAAAATTTCAACAGTTGTGGAAAATGATTGGCATTTTGATGTGTAATGGAAAAACTGCCATGATCATATTTATTAGAAGCAAAACCACATCCATAAGAAAAGGCTTACATTGTTAGATTTTCCTCTCCTCTTTCCCACTGTTGGCAGTCATGATGATTCCTTTGGTATTTACGCTGCTCTTTGGATATGTCCTTCCATTCCCAGAGGTGTTTTTGCACCTCTTCTCTAACAAACTACCAGTTTAAAAGGTAAACAATTGCCGGTTTATAAAGTTCCTTCTGGTATTGCCCAAGAAACAGAAACACTGATCTTGAATGACAGCCTTCTTCTGCCAGGGCTGTTTCTCCACCTGTCCAATCTAACATATCCAGGTTTAGGCTAAAGCCAGCTCTCCCTTCAGAACAGTTCTTTGGTAGGGAGTGGCAAAAGCATTCTCTATCTGTATCTCTCTTCGAACAGCTTCACAGACTTGTCATCAGACCAGATCAAGAATGCAGAGAAAATTGTTTGTTTTGACTTGGGTGAAATTAGACTGAGTCACCTGGACAACAATATTTTCAGCCCCTCAGAAAAACTTACCTATTCAGACCTTTCTAATAACAGGCTGCAGATAGTAGAGCCTGTGTTTGCTGGGCTCTCTCAGCTTGATATCTTGATGCTGGCAGGTAACTCTCTGCATACTGTATCAAAAGGAGTTTTTGATCTCATTCCTAATTTTAAAATCCCAGTGCTATCACATAATAAAAGAAACCATTTACATAACATTTGACAGCATAAAGCATTGTGATGATGTACTGATTGATGATAATCATTTTACAGAGATACAACATGCAGTGTATACAACCTAGAACACTTTCCTGTACTTGAAAAAAAGACCCCAAAATCCTCTACTTCTGCTCTTCGCTGGCAGGTTAGAGAAGGTTGACCTACCCAGTAGTTTACTTGCAGAATTGCCTCCTGATTTCCCTTTAGGTTTAGGGCAGCTGAAAGTTCTCACTTTATCTGTAAATTGTTTTTGTAATTTTCCCAGAGATCTATTCATAGATAATAGTAAGATAGCATTTCTGATTCAGATGAAAGTTGCCCTTATACTTTACCTGTTTTTTTCAGGTCTTCAGAATGCGATTAAGATGGTGCCATAATGGCATGAGCAGCTTCCAAAGAACATTTATTGACAATATGGCTAATTTGGAACTGCTAGATCTCTCCAATAACAATATAGGTCAAATAGAGGATGATATATGGAAGATAAATTGCAAGACAAAAGTAATTTTGAATAGAAACTCAATTTACACAACCAAATGACTTTTGCATTTCAAGGCAATATATAGCTGAGATTAGGTGCATGTTTAGGTATACATGGTCAACTGTACTAGGAAATACAATTTTGCTGCTTGTGACTGAAGTCTGTTTTGTGTATTACAAGCCTCTGAAGTACTGAACTGCAAAAGACCATCCGTTAGATGCATTGTTAACACTTCATTTGAACTGCGCTTTAAGATGTTATGACAGATGCGCTTAACTGATGCCAAAAGCACTTTGTCATCTCCCATGCAAACTTAAAAGCGTAGAGATAGTTGTAACAGCTACACCATTTATTTAAATAATATCTCTGTTTTAATCACTCAGCTGCACATTACAATGCCACTAAGCAACAGGGTCATACAGTATAGACACCTCAACCAGTATACGTGTGTTTTGGAGGGACTGAATTTTAGTGTTGCCGTGAATTTGGGGTGTCTCTATTTCTTGTGCATACTGAAGGCATGAGTTAATCTGAACATATCAAGTAAGCGCTGATAAAAATCTCAATATGATGCTATTTTTTATGTCACAGTCCCTTCCATCCTCCCAGTGTGCCAGTTATCTTGGCTACGGCGGTACCAACCTCCCTGAGACGTGTAGAGGCTGTAAAACCCCTTCACGAAGCCCCTTCCGGAAGTTTCCTAGCTCCGGGCCGGCGCTGACCGGCGGGACGGAGCCCAACGGCCGCGCGCGCGCCGCGGTGGGGCCTCAGGGGCTGCGCGGGGGGGAGCAGGGGCGGCATCGCCGCTTTAAGGAGCCCGCGCCTCGCCGGCGGTGCGCAGTGCCCATTGGTCTCGTCGCGCTGCCACGTGTCGCCGTCATGGCCGGCGCGGGCGGCTGCCGCCGCCAGCCCCGCGCCGCGGCGCTGCCCCGTTGGCCTCCTCTGCCCCGCGGCGGGACATGCGGTGACAGATGTATTTAAAGCGGCCGGCGGGCGGCCTTGCCTTTTGCCTCTTCTACCTGGCCTCCTGCTTCACCAACAAGGTGAGGGCGGCAGCGGCGCCGGGTCCCGGCCGGGGGCAGCCGTTGAGATTTTGTTTCTGTTTTTTTTCCGGGGGGGGTGGTAAGAAAAGAATGGGTGGCAGGACAGCTGCTTGTCACCACCAGGGTTATGTTGCTTTTGAGTAGAAATCCTTGTGGCGGGGCGTTTCTGTCTCACTTCCTAATTTCCGTGGCAGCTTGATGCGGGAGACTCCTTGCCAGCGCCAGGCTCAACGGAGGGTGCTCTTCCAAGCAGTGCGACCAAATCAGTGTTAGGTGAGGGTCAGGTCTCCTCGGCTCTTAACTGTGTCGCTAAGAGTTACGCTCCGCTTATGTAGTGCCACTTTGCTGTCTTTTTTTCCTTGTTTCCCCTGAAAAAACTAGGAGACTTGAACTATTTAACTCCCCTCGAAGATTTAGAGGCATCTTAGAAACAGCAAAGAAACAGACCGCATTTTGGATTTACTCAGTGTCTATTAGTGAGACTCATAAATACACAGTAGCGATGCTAATCTGCTTTAAGAGATGCACAGTGGTCTGTGCCTGAAAGGATAAGATAAAAGTGAGGAACCTGCAACAAAAATAGAAGCACGCTTGCTGTATACTTTGTACTGGTTAGAAAAAGCCTGCCAGTCAATCCATCCAAAATGAGGGCTACACTATTAACAAGATAGCATTTCAGCTGAAAGAGCCACCATTGCCAATCCCAATGTGCATTTGTAATTCAGAATATAGCTGCCTTTTCTACCAGTTCCATTTTTCTGAATGTGCAGGATCTTTACATTTCAGTGATGTGTAAATTTGAAGATGAGCATATTTGGAAGAGTGAAGGGGTGATCTCTTATTATTCAGATGAATAAAATGTTAGTTATAGAGCCAGAAATTTTGCTACTTTGAAAATATCAATAGCGTTGAATATATTGTTAGGTATCTAGCAACCATTGAGCCCAGAAGCATTAGAGATCCATTTTGTATTCCAATCTGCTCCTATACATGCAGGGGCCTGACTGTATGCCAGAGTGCAGGATTTTCTCCATTAACCATCAGTTGCTATTTCAGAATTCTGAAGAATTCACAGAAGAAAATCTGTTAACCAGGAACCTAGCCAAGAAAAAAATCTTAAATATTCAAGGTTTTATGGTAATACCTAAAGAAATATTAACCTACACTGATCTGTACAGCAGTTTAACCTCTAAATTAAGGACAAGAAATGTTTGCTACTGTGCAACTTAATTACCAGTTGGTATTGCTGAAAGATCTAGGCAGAAGCAGAAAGAAAAGTATGCAAAAAATAGCCACATGGTGGATAAAAATGTGTAGCTTAAATAGTTTGAGCTAGTTTATTTGCTCACTCTAGGAGGAGGGTTATTAATGTTATCCAGTTCAGGTTAGATAGATGCCTGGCTTCAGTCTGATTCAGAGAGTGTCAGATAAGAGTGTGATTTCCCTTACAGGCAGTGGAGAGACACTGGCGCTCCAGGGAGCACCCAGAGCCTAACTTAGGCTGTGTGAATATCCTCCAAAGTACCTGAGTGGGTTTTTTTTTTTTTTTTCTCTCGCTAATTTTCCAGTGATTTGTTGGTGAGAGTGACTCTGTGGCAGCTGCCGTGAAAACAGTAATAAATAAAACCACTGAAGTCTGGGGAACTTCAGTGAAAATCATTGACACCAGTGGGTTAGATGAGTTTTAAGGCTTACCTTTAAAATGTCTTATTGTAAACTAAAGACCTGATACAGTAGCTGCTTGTTCCTGTCCTATATATCAGAGAGTGCTTCTGTGTTCCTGATGCAAATTTCTGAAAGAAAAGATGTTTTTGAAGCAAGCAGGGCATGGATTTCCTGAGGGAGAGTTAGAGAAATATAACTTTTTTCAGAGATGAAAGTGAAATCTCCCTTGTCTGTATGCAGACTACTGATTTGTGTTCCAAGGTACATTTACTATTAAGAATGTCCAGAAGTAGACTGAAGTCCAGAAATGAAGCAAAGTTGACAGAAAGAAATAATACACTTTATTTGGCAGACTGTTAGGAGCAGTGATTAGTAACAGAAAGGGGCTAGAAGAGCTGCCAAATTGTATCATGAGTTGGAAAAGACACTTGGCTTAACTGTACTTGACAGGAAGTTGGAAAGACTTTGACATAGGGCCCTTTTTCTCAACCCCACTTTAGAAATTGAATGTATGTTTTAATGTAACAAAGTTAAAATAACCAGAATATAGACTTTTTGATTGTCCCAGGCAGCGTGTAAATGCAAGTGGGGTACAGACATGTGCAAGTATATCACCTAATTTAAAACCCAAATGCCATTCTGTGACAAGTGTATGTATTATATGGCTGTTTATGGATCAGCGTGCCTTGTCTCTGCGTATATTGATGTCATCTTTTTAGTGACAACCCCCCCCCCAAAGAAAAAAAACTGGACCTTGCAAAGTGCTTAGCTCAGTTTCCTCTCTGAAAGCTTCTAGCTTCTCCTGTTACCATTGACAACGTCTGTTGGCTTCTAGCAGGAATGGCAGAGTACTTTTCTTTTCCTCCAAGGAAGTCCCAGGCGTCCTTCTCCTTTATAGGAACAATGTTCATATACTTCATCACAGGAAGTTATTAGACCCTGATATAATATGTAAAGGCATATTTCTCCCTCATATTTCTGTGTGTGTGTGTATGTATATACAGTAGTGAGAAATGACACTAGCATCCATAAACACAGATCCTGCCAAAGCAAAGTCACAGGCTACTTCTACAGAGCATAACAGCTCCAGAGTGCTTTACAGAGACTGCTTAATCTTTTACATGAAACACTGCGCTTAACTGAATGTTAGGTCTGTGAAATGAAATAACCATCAGGAGATGATTATGTTAAAATTCTCAATCTTAATTCTGCCAAAGATTGCCTCTGCAGCATGCTACAATTGTAGTCGACAAATGCTAATATTTTTTTGTTGCTGTAAACACTTTTCCATTCGGTACAAGGAGGATGCTCAGCAATTGAGAGAGCAATTTAGCAGGTAGCTCTGTCTTCATCATTCAGTGTGTCCACTCCATACGTCATGTACTTTAGTGCCAGCTACCTTCCACAATGACTGAGGCAGCATCCAGCAGTTCTGGCATAGGAAGAGAAATTATTGAAAATTTTCAGTGTCTCATCTTTTTATTTTTCTTTATTTTAGTAGGAGCTTTTTGTATTTCATTCTCTTGTGATTGCTTGTTGATGTTATAACACCATGTTTGACGTCCAGTAATTTGGTATTTGTTTTCCAGTATGTCCTGTCTGTCCTGAAATTTACCTACCCTACCCTTTTTCAAGGGTAAGTACAATTTTAAGAATACATTTGTTTGAAAAATGACTCTCTTCAGTGGATGTATTGCTGTTCCATGCTAAAGCTAACTTTAGTACTTCATGCCATTACTGGCTTTTGCTGTCTAGAAAACATACTTTATGAATGAGTAGTAAAGTGTTCATTAGTTGTCTTGATTAATTTTTAAACATCATGCTGGCAATGTATTTAAGAGATACAGACTCTCCATAATTTCTGGGTTTTCTGGAAGTCTTATGCTTTAGTGTCAAAAAGTAGCAATTACAATACAGCCTGTCTTTGGAAATGGCGCTTAAAGTTAACATTCAGATGTGGTGTATTCTCTTTCACTACGCTAATAAAAACCAGCATTAAACCAGTCTTTAGGCACACACAAATGGTAAGTTGCTTATTTTCATGCTTAGCCTGTTTGCCGAAACTCTGTATGGTAAGTCACAAGCATATCTTAATGACTGTAATGAAAAATGTAATGTTTGGCCAAGTATCCATACATACTGTCAGTGCTGTTACTAATCTGAGACATTTAGTAGAATTGCATGTGGCCTCTTAGAGTGAAGATTTCCCCATTTGTCCTTTTGGTACAGGTGTAAGATCTGCAGACACTGGATAATTTTTAAATCCTGTACCGCTGCTTAGCCTGTCTCATAATTTTTTGCCTGTCTTCCAGCCCCAGGACTGTGATCAACCAAAGAATAATTCCCTAGGGAATCTCCATTTTCTTTGAATGTACTCGGTTCTATTAAATTTGCAATGAATGTTTTCTTCAATTGTCTCATATATATACATATATGTGCACAAAAATTCTCTTGGGCAAAACTTATCATATAGGGAAAAGTTTTGAGTAATGTACATAAAATACAAATGTGGTAAGTCAACAGTAAAAGAGCATGCATTCAATGGCATGCAATTGCATTGTGGTATCTGTGTCACCACAGTTATTTCCCTTTTCTAGTATTTGGAAATGCTTTACTGCCTCAGCATCTTCATATATTTCCATAAATACTGGCTTTTAAGGGTGACTCCTCAAAAATTATTAAGAGGCTCAGATGCACTTTCTTTTAGAGCTATGGCAGATGAGCAATGGATAAAGAGTGTTATCCTCAGTAGTTCGTGCTATTATTGTCTATTGTCATTGTTTCCGTTTCCTATATAATTTAAGACTATATCAAATGGTGCTGAGGATCTGGAACTCTTACTAACTTCAACTTCTGTCCTTAACACCTGAGATGATTCTTCTATACTCTCCAAATCTTTCAAATTAAATTGCTAGGAATTCATCACTGGCTTGGGATGGAACACAGTCAAGCCTGTAGCCAGCATCAGGGATACACAGCTTTTAAGCTCTCATATGCTCCACAGCTAAACAGTGTGAAGCGAGCTTTGATAATAGCATTGAATGTTCAGCATACCCCTTATGGACAATGAGCTTGTTCTTCTCTCGCAACGTCCACTGTACGTAATGCTGCATAAGGTGAATGTGTGTGTGCGCGTGTGCATGGACGTGTGTGTGTGTGTGAGAGAGAGAGAGAGAGAGCGCTTTTAAAAATTGCTTAGATGCTTTGCAAAGAATGGGACTAATAAATAAACCCACTTATATACTAATTACAGATGTTAATGTGGTTTAATATTGCAGTACAGTATGTCTGTCTGAAGTGTGCTAAATGTTCAAGGATTTTCACCCAAGAAACACCTCTCTGAAAACTACTAGCCCAAAGAGGAAGGAAACTGATAATTTATTCAAAGCATAAAAAAGCTCAGTGTGTATCAGTACTAATTTTAAGTTATCTGTAAGCTTTTTTAAGGCCTCACGTACAATTTCCCTAGTAGACTGAGGAATCTCTTTATGAAAGGTTAAGTCATTAGGCAGATAAGTCAATGCAGAATGTCTTTAATTGTTATATACCTTTTCAGTAAGAACACCACAGTGTCGTGGTTGATGTGCAAAGCTGTCTCTCTGTAAAGAAGTTTTCTCTAGATGCTGTGGACCAAAGAGGCTATGTGCAGCATGATGATTTGATTGTTGATGACACTTCACTTGGTGCTTGCTACACAAGATGCAGGGGGGGGGAAATAACAAACAAACCCACAGTCTGAGTCGTAGGGAGTTTGTAATCTAGGCCCAGCATGAACTACCATGAGAAGTCAGAGTTAATGTTCGAAATTACCAGGACTACACTTCTCATCCTTGGGGCTTATTATTTGGTCCAACTGAAGTAAGTCTTTGAATCTTGAAAGTGTGTTTGTCTATTATAAAAAAGACAACTTATGTATGACAGGATATTTATCTCCTGTGACAAACCCTGCCTCACTTGTGTCTTTAGACTATCATCACTATTATCGTAAACCTTGCATGGCAAAAGACAACAAAATGGAGATTGAACAATGTGACAAAGGACGTTGTGGCAGGTGATCACTTATAAAACACTTGAAACTGGCAGGAAGACAGGAAGTTTGGAGGATACGAAGGCCCACAAAAGATTTAAAGGGGAATAGTGGGCATCCATGGTAAACTGGAGAAAAGGCAAATAGTTGTAAGTGTGCTGTGAGAAACAGGTTTCTAAGGTCATATTCCATGTGGTTAAAAAAGACAAATAATTCAGAGGTACTGCTTTGTTTCTATTTCAGATGGCAGACGTTAGTTGGTGGACTTCTGCTTCATGTCTCTTGGAAGCTGGGATGGGTGGAGATAAGCTTGTGTTCAAGGTACAGTGGGGTTTTCAGTATCTACTAAACATTTATTTTCTATAGCTGGGTTATGATGTAGCTAGGTTGGCTGTGGAAGACAGTAGCTTGCTAAAACGTATGATTGTGTGTAAGTTTGTGTCTGTGTTTTGCCTCACAAGCATAGGATAGATCCTGTGTTATAGGCTAATGTTCAGAGTTCACGTATTTCAATGGGTTATTAATATAAAGTGGATTAAATTTAACCTTATTATGGTGATGAAAAACGTGTTGCCCTCAGTGAAGACTATAAGGATAACTTACCCAGCCATTTGTCTACTGTAAACATCCCCTCCCTGAATTATGATATCATAAGAGAAACCTCAGTAATGTTAGGTAAGGCATAGTAACCCCCTACCCCAAAATCTCAGTGCAATGAAGTCAACGAATGTGATGATCTGCCTTTTTTTCTGTATGGGCTGTGTCCCATAAATGGAAATCATTGACCTTCTCCTGCCTCAGATGTTCATAAACACAAAGCAAGTAGTCATTGCAGTGGTGCACAGGATCTGTATCATAATCAAATTCTGGATTAAAAGGTGCTTTATAGATCAAGATCATCTGCTTGAACTGACAGTGGTGGCAAGTTAGAGAAGTCATCCAGAATACTGTACTGTGTTCATACAGATCCAATCCACTACACGGAGTGTGGTATATCCTTTTTATTTTGCAAAATGTTATGATATATAAGTTGTATGCTCAGAGAAGTAGTTCAGTCTCTGTCCCTGGAGATATTCAGAACTCGACTGTTGACTGGAGTATGCCCTGAGCAACATGACCTAACTTCGAAGCTGAGGGATTGCACTAGATGACTGCCAGAGCTCCTTTCTAATCTAAGTCTTTTTTCTGTGATTCTGTATTAGCTGGTGACAGCTGATGGATTTTTCAGTTTGGGATTCAAACAGTTGATTTGCAAAACTGAAGTTCCTCATTTGGAATAAAGTGCTTTGTGCATGCATGTGTGCGTAAAGAACCAGGCCAAATTTTGTTTTTATGTGTTTGCAAGTGCCTACCTCACTCCTGAAATCTAAGTGAAATTATAAACAGAAACAGAATTTATCTTCCTGTCTTTTAAGTGCAATTTAGATAAAATGGGGTTATTGGAGTAAAAGCTGTCATGGATATTAGTAGAAGCAGAATTAGATACCAAATCTTGCTTTAGTTCAGTTAGTGTCAGTTAGTGATATATATTCTTATGAAGTTTTTATTATTCATGCATATTTTGTCCTCGCAGTACAGCCAAAGGACAAAGGAATACAGCCATCAGTAATGTCCTTTTTAATTCAGGTTTCATTGCTAGTTGAAAAATACATTTGCCTTAAATCTTGAAAATAAAGAAGTTGATTTTTTTTTTCTTTCCAGCTTGGAAAGCTTTTTGTCAAAAATCCTAAAGCAAAAGGGAAAAGATCCCCACCCTGCCACCTCCAAAACCTGAAACACCTTAAAGAAAATATTGGACAAGAACCATTCCCTGCTATTAAAGAAGTTGTTTTTATCTAAGAAATATTTTGGTGAAAAATTACTTTGTTTTGAAGGTAGAGACTTCAGGCCACTAGATGTCAGCATAATCTAGGAAAACTGATTAAGTCTTGCAAAACCTTTCAGCAGCCTTCTGAATAGGCGTGTTCTGTATTAGCTATGTACAAAATTAAATGACCAGGATTAATTTATGTGTTTGGCTGTAATTTAGCAAAGTATTAGGCATCAGTTTAAATCTGTCTTTATTCAGAAGAATTAAGTGCATGCTTTAATGCTCTACTGAACTGGACTCGTAGCATTTATCTCCTGTATATACAAGGGAGGAAAAGGAAAAAAAAAAAAGACCCAACAGACACAACAACACAGAAATGTAGCTTCTAAAAGGCTTCCCTCCACAACTTCCCCTCAAACTCCTTCCCTCTGCAAAGACCTTTCCCCATGGTATGAAACCTTGGGTTTTTTTTCCCCTCACAGAATATTGGTCTGTGGATCTATCTCTTTTTTTGAACATATAGGAAATTTAAGAATACCATATCCAGTCCCCAGATTTCTCATACTGGAAATCACAAACTAGCACCCATTTATTTATTTATTTCCATGTAGTCTTAGCATCTTCTATCTTGCAGACTCATCTCGTATGCTTTCTGAGCTAGTTCAGATTATTCCAAAGTGTCCCAGAAAAATTATTTCAGTACATAGAGATTATCACCCTTTGCCCAAAGGGTCTGACAAACTCAGGAACATTGATTTCACAATAAAGACCAAATAAAAACTGGTCCTCAGTTCCATAAAACATGTTACTTAAAGTAATTTCTCTGAGGTTTTATGGATAACCTGCTTTTCATCTGCTTCCCCTCAGCTCTCCCAGCTGCTAAGGACTCTGTTACCATTCTTGTTTCTAAGGGGTGAATGGTGACTGTCTGCAAACCTGTATGAAAAACAGGGACTCTGTGGAGCACAGAAGAATGTGCATAGTATCTACATAATGCCTCCAGTGCTGTGATCTCTGCCACCCAGCTTCTGCCTAACCTCCTAGGCACCTAAATTGTCTGTGTTCTGGTTGCCATTTCTATTACTGTTGCAGTTTCCCCACAGCTGAGTAGCAGCTCAGAGCCTTAGCTTAAACCGAAGCTTAAAAGTGTGGTTTAGGGGAAACTACCCATTGACTTCAGTGAGCTTTGAATCTAGCCCTACAATGACAGACTAGTCAGTTCATCTATGTCACTGAGCTTGCGTTCTTTGCACATACATCACTCTAGTGCCAACATAAGAAACTACTAATGGTTTATGTACAGGACAGATTGTAAGTGCTGATACCTTTTATCAAACACTCATGTGTTCTTTTCCAGTCCAGAAATTCCCTCTTGGCAACATAAAATTCTACTTTTACGTCATGGGAAAAGCATCTGGAGTCCTTTTCCATTACATTTTGCATTACTACATTGGAGATGGAGACATATTTGGGATTCTTAGAATTTAGTGGTGGAGAGCATGAAAAGCTGATATTTTTATGGCCCAATCATTCATCCTGTGTTCCTTTCTTCTTTTCACCCTCCCCCCTTCTTTTCTTCCTCTCCTCTTTTCTCCAATTTACTCCAATTCCAATGGAGATTTTTTGGTTGCTTTCTGACAGGAATTCGTTGGTAATGAAGTATGGCAGTTTTAGATCCTGGTCTCAGTAAAATTCCAATTGAGCCAATAACCTTAAAAGGCACAGTGCTTCTTTAAAAATGGTGATGACTACCCCAAAAAACAGAGCAAATATTTTTTCTAGTGAAAGGATCTAAAGATTACTCTATTTTTGCTACTCTGGGTTTTTGACCAACTATCTTAGAAAATTGTAAAGAGAAAGGAAACATGATGTTTAGGCTTTTCCCCTTGTCTTGTGTTTATATGAATCTCAGGGCATGTTTTATTTTTATTCAAGCTACTCTAGTTTTCTTCTTTTAGTGGTGTATTTTTCTTGTATTCTGTGAAATGTGGCAATATACTGGTACTTAAAATTACATTTTGATTCTTCTGTGCTAGTTGGAAGTGTGATCCAAATTAAGGAACTGCAAACAATTTTATTCTGTTCTAAGAGCCAGAGTTATTCACTAACACTCTCTTGACTATAGTTCAAAGCTCAAGAAGAGTTAGTGGGGGTACTGGTGTCTTCAGTAGCCTTTGGATCAGGCCTTTAAGTCATTGCCACTCTTTTCCTGACTTAATATCTTACATTGCTCCCTCTGAAATCTGCCACCTACCTGATCCCCTTTTTCCCCTCAAGTACTGAGGTCAACAGAGGAATAGTGCAAATCTTGAAGCCCCATCTCAAAACTGAAACCTGACCCCACTGCAATAAATATCACTTAAACAAAAATCAGATCAGTCTGTGATGACTTCATTCCTCCATTAGTTGTCAAACTGCCTCTAGGAGTTTGGCTTAGTCAAAGGAGTATTATTAAGAAATCTCAAGAGACAGGCTCCCACAGAGACAATCTGATCTTTAGGAAGAATCTCGTAAATCTGGCTGAGAAATGAATGTGTGGGTAGGCAAGTGTATTTGTGCATAGTGAAAATGTGTGCTGTCTGTGCAAGTGCACCATTTTATGCCTTCGTTTGTCAGTTTTTCTTCCTTTTACGTCAAAGAAATCAGTTGAAGTGAAATTTCTCTCCTTTAAAACCAATACTAGTAATTGCTATGAAAGTGTTAAACACTTTTTTATTCTTTCTCTCATTCCTCTCCCTCAAAAATTGTTTCTGCTAGTTCATATCTGCAATTAGATGAGATGGTTCATTTCTATCTCAGAGACTTCTTTAGTAAGTGGGAGGAATACTGAACAATCAGACAATGAATTTAATGTGCGCACCTTCGAAATAGGTATGCGTATATACATAGTGATGTATTCCTTGTAAGTAACTGATGCTGACTACGTGTAAACAATGTGGTGAAGTAATGGGGTATTAATTGTTTTCACAGGTCTGACATCCTGTCATGCCTTCCTGCTTCAGCACTTTTTGTGGGCATTATTTATGCTGGCTCCAGAGCACTGTCTAGATTGGTAAGAAATGCACAGTTAGAAATCAGTTCTCTATTGTCTCTACTTCATGAACAAAGAATATGCCCTTCACACAAGGTGTTTAATGCTGTTCCTGGGCTTGGGGGAGAAGAAGGGAGGAGGGATTTAAATAATATAACCTGTTAACTATGCTAGAGTAGTGGTCCAAACCTATGAAGTGCAGAGCAGTATCAGAAGGTACAAGATGGCTTCAGATCTCCCTGTCCTCAGCGACAGTCAAAAGCACTCAGCATCTCTCCAGAGCACTCAGTATTTTGCAGAACAGATCCTCAGTGGTCTGAATTGTGCCAACAGGGAAGAAGCTGAAGAAGTTACTAGCTGTAACTTTTTGCAAAGTGGGGAATGGGACATAGATCAGTAGGATATGTTTCTAGGAAAAGGATGGAGACCCTTTCAGTGACAGGGTTTTGGTGCTTTACACAATTTGAATAAATATATTGAAAGTTGGGAAGAGATTATGGGAATGGCAAGATTAATCAGATTTATGATTTGTTTGAATCACAATAACGTACCAAAAGCTTAGGGGATATCAAATCTGCTTTCATTAAAGCTAGATGCTTTTCCTGAAATGATCCACTATTTCCTTTAAAAAAAAAAAAAAAAAAAAAAGAGAGAGCGAGAGAGAAGTAAGTTCCGTGATCTCAGTTTTAAAAAACAGCAGTGTTACACTGCTGTTATACAGTCTGCAAAACCAGATTTTATGCTGGTTTCCTCCTGCATTCTGTCAAAGCATCCTAGCCTAACTCCAGAGCCAGCTTACTCCTATCAACTCCTAAACCCCAAGAAGGATCAAACGGGAATTTTCAACAAGAATCTGTTTGTGATGATCCCTTCTTGAACATCCTGTTGGAGAGGTAGGGCCGAAGAGACGGGAGATCTCTGTCCTCACAAGCAAGGCTGTGGGCCTGATCTCAGATCCAAGTGATCTTCAGGAAAGCAAGGCCATGTACTCAGATGCCACATGCTTCCAGATTAGCTGTCTTGTGGTGGTTGCGTTTACTTCTTGGTTCCCTGTCAAAGCAAGTTCCATTGGGCCTCCCTTGTGTAAACGAAGTAGAGATCTCTAAGGAAAGAACTGCCTGGAAACAATAGCCAAGCCTTTGGCAGCATCATCTTTTCTGCCTGCTCACCTGAGAGGCAGGAGGTATGAATCACATCCTGTCTTGCTGTTTCTTCATCTTTCTCAGTTCTCTCGTAAGTTATCTTGTTTCCTTCCTTTCCCTGCTCTGTGGTCTGTGAAGAGGGTGAGATGCTCTGGGACGGCACAAGAGCTGAGTGTCTTCCATGGGTGAATAGTTTTGATCTGTATCCCAGATCTTTCTTGAGCAACATCTTCCATTTCTGCATGGCTTTTTTGTTGTACATAAATAGGGATTTAGAGGCCTAATTCTGTGACTACTTTAACATGGAGGAAAGACGCAAAGATGAGTAGTCTCAAGCCATAGTGGCATGTAAAGCCTTGTATTGGGGCAAAAGTCAGTTCTAAATACAAACTCTACATGTAGTAACTTTGCCTACAATATTTTTACTGCACAGGGAGAAGGAAAAAGGACTCTCCTGATCATTGTATCTGAATTGTCTCACCACAGCAGTGTATTTGAATTAAATGGGTCTATTTCTAAAGTAGAAATTATGTGAACTTTTTTTGATCAAAGCGAGGAGCACCCACTTTCAAACACTCCCTGTATACTGGCAGGACTAAAATCTTAATCTCCATTTGACCCTCGCAAGAGACACTGGAAGTCTCTCCTGCGCAGGAGTTCAGGGCTGGAACTGGAGGAGAGCTGCTTAGCTCTGGACTGTGATGCATTACCAAAAGTATGCAGGACTGTGAGGGGAGGTTTGTACAGAGTCTATTCACCCCGCCTGCCCAACCAGTAAACCTTTCTTTTCGTAAGCACTAAGCCCACTCACAAATATTCACATCAGAGACAACAAACATATGGAGAAGGTTAGCTCAGCTAGGCAAACTGGAGCCGTTCTTGGCTCCAAAACACGTTTGGAAGAGCCAAAAGCGGAAGAAAACAACAAATTGGCTCCACAAAAGGAAGAATGTAAATTTTTGCTGTCAACTTTCCTTGTATATCTATTTTTCTTGTTTTTCCTATAATTGTCAGGCTCAAGATGCATATGTATATGTTAGATACTTCTGTTTCAGTGTTCTCAGCTGTCCAGCAACAGGGTTGAGAATTGGTTTTCAACACTGGTGAAGGAGGAGCTGACAACTTCATTTCAATTGTTTGTGTGATTTTATTCCTTGCTAATTTAGAGGTGTTAAGAGTTATCTTGGTGTAACTTTTTTGTTTGTGGATCCACCACAGTTATCATTATGAGTTAGAATATTTAATTAGATTATCCAGCTTGATGGGAGAAGAAAAGGAAAATCCCCCCCAAAACACAGATTTCTGTTTGCAAAGTCGAATCTAAGAATATCAGCTGATACTTAAGAGGTGTGGACATCACTGAGATATTAACTCATTCTCCACTCATATGAGTAGAGTGAGCGGGCACAACAGTGCTTCCTAAAACTGCCTCAGTTTTTAGGTGACCTAAATTGGGGCAGGGAGTTGCCTCAGTTTTGACTGTCTCTGCTACACCATGGATCTGATTTGGAGGAAGTATTATTAACCACTAGTTCTCACTGATTTTTGCTTGGGGTGGTGAGTGTTTGACTCATGATCATTATAATTGGGATTTGTTTCTTAATGATTTCATTTTGGGAAAGAGTCCAGACACCTCGTTGGCTGTAATTTCAGCATCACTTGTGTGAACTATTACATTTCTACCCTAATTTCTGGCAGGTATTCATAGCAGTAACTGAAAGCAACCACCTAAAATCATCTTACCCATAATTTTGTTGCTAGGAATAACACATTGTTCTTAGTACCAGTAGACAGACGGGAAAACTAATGAAAGCCATTCACTATGGAGGCTGCAGATATCTGAACGGAGGGGCAAAACTAGAAGCATGTACTTGGAGCAATCTCCCTGTGGTAGCTCTGTAGAAACACACTGAGTGTGCGCTCCAAACTCAGAGAAACAAGCAGGGTCTGGATTTAAAGGCAGTTGCATGAAAGTGCCTCTGTTTTGTGATAGTGATCCCATTCTTGGGATGGGTTTAAGGCACTTAGGACCTGTGATTTGGGTTTACAGTTAACAAAAACAAAAAAAGCAACCCTGGGACAGCTAGCCTCAACTAGAGTGCCCCTTCTTGTGTCCATGACTGTTCAGAGTTTATTCAGATGTTTTTTTATTCTTTTCCCATGGTAGCCAATTCCGATGTTCCTTACAGTACACAATGCAGCAGAAGTTATAACCTGTGGGTTCCAGAAGTTTGTGCAGAAAGAGGTAATTGATATATTAATTGACACCTCCTGTGATATAACTGCCCTATAACAAGACACCTACTTTCTTTCATTACTGGCTTTACTACCGTTTGCTTGTCTAGTCTTACTGTGATAGCTAGTCATTAATGAGTCCCAAAGAGAGATTTGCTGTTGGCAAGTATCTATATTGACCTTCTCTTTTCCCCTTTAGTTAGGGAAACACTGCAAATGCATATCAACTGTTTGATCTGTTTTTAAGACAGGCTTGGTCCTGCCTTTTTTTTTCCCCTCTCCTGAAAATTAACATATCCCCTCTCTCTATTGCCATATATGAGAGTTTCATCATTTGAGCTGTGAGGGACTGAAGAACTGGGTCCTTAGATCTAGCCAGTATAATATATCTAGCATTTGATACATTGTATGATTATAGGTAGATTACATCTCCACATGAAATGCAGGAAGTGCATTTTTTGGATTTGTTTTTTAATGTTTTGGAATCTGTCCCAAGACCTTTTATAGACAGGAGAATAATTCCTGCTTACTTTAAGAGTTGAGTCTGTTTCTCATAAACTGCACTGGAGATCCTTCTTTTTAGGCTCTGAAATGCTTTTCTAATTGACTGGAGAACTGCTGTGTGAGGTAGCACTGGGAAGTCATTCATCGCAAACTCTTCTACAAATGCTGGCAGCTTGCTATGGAAGAGGTCTTCCTTCCATTTCTCTTTCTCTCTGTGTACATATAGAGAGACAAATAAATGACCAGTGTTTGCTACTCCTAATAAACTGAAGAGCTCCCTGAGGCTATGTCCTAGGGGCATAGCACTGTGTACCATGGCACACCCTGGGACATTGTCCCCCAATGGCTGACCCTTCTGAAGTGTGCCATATTGTCCTTCTGGCTCACGTGCCTAGGTTTCCTCTCCTTGAAAGTCAAAGCACTTTGGAGAGGGGTAATAGAAACCCAGGTCTTGCTGGGAAGCCTCTGGGGAATAAATTTGGACCAGAGGATTGGGGAAACTCTCCTGAGTTTAGACCAAGGCTAATTTGGTTGGGGTAGACCCTTGCAAATTAAGAATACGCAATATTAGAGTACATACAATACACAGTTTTGGTAAAGGTTGAGATAAGTTTGAAGACCAGCTATAAACTTCACATCTCGTTTTAGGTTTACTCAGTGGCAAATAATCTGAAAGCGTAAATCAGAAGTTGGAGTAGGCCAATCTGTAATCCTTATTCTTTTTTACAAATTAAATTTGTTTGGCAGTGCTCAAAGGTAATGGACTGTTGAATGTTCCTCACTGTTTCTCTAGCGTTTTTGCTGCAGTAAGATCAGCTATGAGCTCTTCCTGTTTATAGAAAGGGAAAGCACTCTTTCACCTTTTTTTAATCTTTAATATTTTTAATTCCACTTTCTTTTTTACAGCAGACCTCTCTTCTGAAAGTCTGTAGGTAAGTATTTCTGGGTTGGGGGGGGGTTGGTTTTTTGTTTTTTAAATTACACAGATTCAGATTCAGACTTGTTTTGGCTCCAGCTTCTTGTATGTGCTTCAGATAATGACACACCACAACAATAAAGAATGTAAGACGCATTCCTGTGGGCAGTGAGCCTAAATTGCAACATAGGAGTAATTAAATATAAATATTTTTAAAATGTATTTTCTTTTTTAAATGACTAGTTAAATAGATATTCTTTTTCTTCTTGTAAAAATTTTAAAAAGTCAGAAAAGCAGTATTCCTGAATAACAGAGCAGTGCTTGTAAAAGTGCTTTTGGAAAGGAGACAGAACTCACTTTTGAAGTTCCAAAAGATAGTCTTAAACAGTAAGAAAGATAATGAATGTGATAGAAAACAACTAAAAATACCTTTCTTAAGAACAAAAAGGTGGGTGACGTCCAGGTTCTATTAGCATTGTTCACATGAAGCTACACACCCTCAAAAATCTTTATTGGCCCTGGGTGTTTAGACTTCGGAAGGGAGATAGAAAGTGAAAAACAGAAGCCAGCCATTCGTATGTTAGAAGTTTCTTTCTTCCCCCATCCCCTTGGAGAACATATAATTGTTATTCTCTATGTTTTTGTAATCTTTTAGCTGTTCTTAGAGAGTACAATGTTGGTTTACTATTCAGTGTGTTTAGAAGCCCTCTCTTCCTACTTTCTCCCCTTTGCTTCTGTTATCTGGCTTACTATTGACCCTGTTTTGCCCACTGAATTATCAGTCAAGGATAGAAGGTTTTTTTTAATCTTTTTTATTCTGTCTTTTCCTTCTACTCTGCTAGAAAGTCAGAAAATGAACTGCAAAAGCAAAGACTGCTTAATAGTGATAGTCCATAGAAATTCTGTATCTGCGTGTTCAGTTTAGCCTGTAGAAATACTCAGCCACAGTTTAAGATTTTATTTAGTCCAATCCAGTTGACTAGGGGAGGACTTGTGCTGTCCTTAAGGTACCTTCAAGCGTAATACCTGCAGCTCCCACTTTGGTCTGCATTCTGCAGTTACAGTGTATCCTTGAATGTGATCACCTCTTTGCCTTTCTGCTGGAATTGTTGTAATAGGCCATTTAACTTAATGGATAAACTTTCTGGTAGCCATTCATAGATTAAAAATTGGTTCACTTACAGCTTTCTGAAGCATATGAGGGAAGCCAGATGGCAAGTAAAGAATAATATTCCCTACAACAGTTTGTTTTCATCACTAATGAGATTGTTTTGTGTCACTTTTCTCCTCTTACAACTTTGCTGTTTATTAATTATGAAGAAGGTGTGATATAAAAATTAATTTTGGTGGCAGAAATGACTTCTTAAATTTATGGAATAAAAATAGAACAAATGAAATACCAGTGTAAAATTGAGTGGAAGCCTCCAGATTCCCCAGGGAATACAGATCCAGGTTACAAGCTTTCGGTCTTGTTTTTCTTCTTCCCAACAGTGCATTGTTCCTCCTGGTAGCAGCAGTGTGCCTTCCTTTATGTGACACACAGGTGAGCTCTGCTTTATAAACCAGCTCTAGTTTAACCTTCATATTTTACGTCTTGATAGTATATGAGGGAGAATATATATGATGCAGCTTTTACTTGTAAGCTAAGGTGGCCTGCGAGTTCTGTGAAGGAATCATAAATGTGGCCTATTGCCCTGTTATAGCGCTGCTGTTTTTAATGTGTTTGCATTGTGGTAAAACCACTGAGCAGTTCAGACCTGGAGCTCTTGAGCAGGACCAGGGCTGGGGAAACGTTTGTTTACCCTCTAAAAGGGCTTTAAGCAAATCACTTAGGCCTGAATTTATTGCACATACCTCACTTGGTTCCTGAATTAACTTTGTAAGCACTCTGCACTTTTTCTGTGGTCACTGGAGAGAGAGAGAGGAGGTACCTCTAGAGAGTAGTCCAGTCCACTGAAGATCTAATCTTTGGAGATGCCTGTCTTTCTCTTTTGGAAGCTTAGGAAGGTTATATTCTTGATGTAGATACTTCAGTTCATATATGAAGTTATGTCTGATAAATCTGGGAATTTGTTTGGATGCATCTGATTAAAAATAGACATCCACGATGTTGAACCTAGCTGGCCTTGTGAGCGTTCTTCCTCATCCATAATGCAGAGTAGGTAGTTCTGGTGTATAAGTCATGTCAAATAAAAGTAGACATAAAAAATATGGCAGATGAATTTCCTTCAAAAATATTTTTCTCCCCCTTGATTGTGAAGAGACCCTACCTTGCTCAGAAATAGATGTCTACTTAAAGCATTCTTTTTTATACCATTAAGAAAAGGGTTGTATATAAGAGCAGATTGAATGCTCTTCCCTGTCACTTTTGCTTGACCTAGGAGTAAGTTTCCTACTATCATAGTTCTGCAGTGAGAGAGAGCCTTGGAGAGACTGTTTAGCTGCTGCGGGAGCTGAGAGGGGAAAGGAGACAAAAAACCCCTTACCCCCTTGCTTATCCCTGACTGCCTATCCAAATGTACAGGAGGAGTAGTAAATTAACTTTTCTGCTGAATGAAAAATGGCTGCAATACAAGAATAAACAGGGTGGGGTCCATATTCTCAGATTGTTTAAAATGATCTGCATCTGCTGAGAGAAACAGAGCTGTGCTCACCTAGACCACTTCAGAGCCAGGGTCAAAGAGGATGAAGATATCTAGAGTGTGTCAAGTCTCCAGAGGGACAGAGAAACCTTTAGTGTTCTCTAATACACTACTATTCGTAGTATAGCTTTCACTGTACTTGCTTTACTAAACTAACTGCAGGGAAATAGCCACACGTGTGCTTACATGAACCTGCATTTATTTATTTAGGTGTTCTTTTTTTGCAGTTTGATCCAAATGGTTATTTATGGGCTTTTATTCACTTGATCTGTCTCGGTAAGTCATTGTCTTTTGGGAAAAGAATTGGGAAAAATAAATATGTTGGAAAATCAAACCATAGCTTTATTACGAAATTACTGATATTTAAGATTCTTGATGTAAGAACCACTTGGAAAGAATAAAGATGCTCAGTAAAGATAGGAAAGTTTATTCCCTTTATAGCTTTTATATTGAAAACAACAACAGAATAAACTCGATGTAGCAGTCACTTAAAATGAGAAAATGCACATGTAGTTTTAATCAACAGTAAGCTTTTCTAGGAGTTTTTGATGGTTGCCTGCTAAGAGACCTTCCTTGGACGGGTATGGGGGGCTAGGAAATATGGGGGGGAAAAAAACCCAAGGAATAGCTTGTAGTTGGAACTTCATTGCACACACTGATTTTATTTTAAAAAATGACAAATAATAATCTAAAATATCACTGAATATGCTCCCAGAGGAAGGGTATTGAAATGTTGGGGATTTTGGCGCAATCATATGCGCTTAAAAATTTTTTTTAACTGTGGGTTTCATGACCTGTCAGTATTTGTATATTTCTCTTCTGTCTTTTTTTAAAATAAATCTCTTTGTCTGTTTTTAAATAAATCATATTTTTCCCCTGAAAGCTATAACAGTCAGAGGCAGAGAACCTGAAGAAAAGAAAAGTAGCAATTTTTAACTAGGAGAAGGTAATTTTGTAATTTTGTGTCTTTTGGAGCATTAGACTAGGTAATAAGGAACTTACATTTAGTTTTTAGCTGTCTTACAGACTTACTGAGTGACTGATTCATATGTTAAGTCCTGTCTGCAAAACAGAGATGATTCTGTCTTTATTTTGTCTATTCATATTGTAAACTTTCTAGGGCAGAGGTTGTGTCTTTTTATGTATTTGTGTGTAGGAAGGTCTAGAGATTCCATTCTAAAATGTTGTTAACATACAAATAACAAACAGTATTTTTTTTTCCCTTTGGGAAATGTCATATGGTAAATATTTGCTCATTTAGGTAAAAACAAAAAGCTAAGGATTTTCCACTTCAAATGTTTGTGTTTGCTGTAGCAAGTGATGTTATTGCTTTCTCAAAGTTGCAAGGTCTCATTTGTTAAACAGCACTAGGCCACAGAGGTGGAAGGCAGCTTAGAGTTTTCAGGAACCCTCTGCCATATGGTTAAAACGTGTAGGAAGTGCCAGTGCAATATCTATGCTCAAAATATAGCTTCTTTCAGTTTCTCTTGTTTTTGAGAGAAAGCTGTTGGGGGTTTTTGTGTGATTACATTTCCTGTTAACTAAGACAAAGTAAAGCTGCTACAAGAGAGGGTGAACAGGTGAACCAACTTAACATACAATTAATTAAGACAGCATTAAAGCAAGGATATGTGTTCTACCTTTCAGCTTGGTTGAAGGAGGCAGAATTGACGAGATTTATTACATAGTGTTCTAGCAGATTTGTTTTCCATGTTGTGATTTTCTTTGTGATTAAAAAAACAAGCTCTGAAGAAAAGGTCTGAAAAAAAATAGAGACTGGAGTTTTATTATTCCTTTCCTGACTGGTTGAAGGCTTTCCTGAAACAGAAGTATGAGCACACCAGGAGGTGAATAGGTCAAGAGTGCCAAGAACCTAGAGAGTCTAAAGCTGAGGAAACTTCAGTCAACAAAGGGGTTCAGGGCTGACAGTCACAGCAGCCTACATGGATGAAGACATCATAGAAGTCCCCTCCCCCCCCCCCCCCCCCCCAAAAAAAAGGGCTGGCCCAAAGAACCCGTTTTTCTGCAGCTGTTCTCTATACACACGTCCATATACCCACATGCCTTGATAGCTGCCATGAGCTGGAGTCATCTCCTCTTCAGAAAGACTAGGAGAAACGTAGTGTGACAGTACTCAGATGATAATACTTTGAAAACCATTAATTTGAAGTGATAGGTGAGTTTACTCATGGTTTAGGCATCCTTTGTACCACACTGCTAACTAATTTGGAAGGTTCCATGTCTGTCTGTACCATGGCCAAACAATTCATTGTTTGTCAGAGTGATTGCATATTGCAGCAATTACTTGTCATTTCAATTACAGGGTCTTACAAAGTATTTCACAAGTTATGGAAACCTAGCTCTCTAAGGTAATGTGTTTTAATTTTTTTTTTTTTTTTTTTTTTAAAGATTGCTATCAAAGAGGTTTAGATTCTTATTCATCTAGCAGTCAGGTAAACTCTAGGGATCTCTGCTTTATCAGGATAAACTGGGACACTCTTGGATGATCATTAATGACTTTTCTTACCAGAGGAACAGTATTTATTGTTGATAATTTTAACTATAACATATCACTATTGATATTTATACCGACTCAAACACTACATTAATTTTAAATAGTATGTTATCAAAGGATGATGACTTAGTTCTGGAAAAAGATCCCCTGATTAATGTCAGAGGCATTAAGAGGAGATGTTAGTTCGTGTTAGCCTTGAAAGCTGCAGGGTTTGTGTGTGTCAATATCTCTTTGCAACAAAGTCTCAAAAGCGTGTAACAGCTGGTGACTTGCAACAAAATTTGAACGTCTAAGTACCTTAAAAATCTTGTAATCTTGCACCAATCCCATGAGCGCTTTAACACTAAGCTAAGAGAGTTTGTTTTGAAATCAGGTGACATTACATGTTCACAGCATCTGTAATCTGCAGTTGTCTATATGGGGATGGATATGTTACTGCTGAATAGCATGGACATGTATGTGAACATAATACATATGTGTATAGGATATGGATAGGCTCATTTGTTTGAAGACTGCTTTCCATCTGTGCTTAAAGGGTTCTGGTATTTAGTCAGTCTCCTCTTCACTTTCAATGGGATTACCATTGGCATAGTAACAACAGAAGTAATGTAAAAGCAGTGTAAATGATGTGTAAATTAATATACTGATCTCTTCTATCAAGTATGAAATGAACTGTGTTACTAAAAGAACACCTTTTTCTCCCCCTCCCAGTGACCTGGACCAGCAGTATATCAACTATGTATTCAGGTAAAATCAATAAGCCTTCGATATACCGTAGTTAGTTTTATGTGGTATATGTTTTCATTTTCAACCATGTCTTGCTTAGGAAACTCATAGCTACTACTACTACTTAAATATATTTGATTAGCAGGACATTCATGGAAAGAACATAGCTTAGCAACTGAATGTTTTGGCTCTGGTTACAGATGGACATGCCAATATACACCTGGGGAGGTAATGATGTGTTAATTATGAATTTTTAATCACCATGTGCACAAGAGAGATATCTTTTCCAAAATAATATTTAAAGAATAGCTCCTTGGCAATCCCCACTCAGAAAATCAAACTTGCAAAAAATTGCCAGAGGGGGGAAAGATAGTGATTATAGATGTACCGTGTGCAAAGAACATGAGCAGTAACTGATTGTTCAGAGTGTTGTTAGGAGAACTGAGTAATTCAGACCTTTAGTTCTTTTCCTGATTTGGAGATATAAAACTGGTTTGTTATTTTGTGGTTAATGAAAGAGCTT
Organism: Dromaius novaehollandiae; assembly: GCF_036370855.1. Taxonomy (NCBI): domain Eukaryota; kingdom Metazoa; phylum Chordata; class Aves; order Casuariiformes; family Dromaiidae; genus Dromaius; species Dromaius novaehollandiae. Next base: position 119,682,867 of record NC_088099.1, on the reverse strand, counting down.
GAGTCACCAACCAGAGTCCCTTGTGTGTGTGTGGTTGAGTGCGTGTGTGTTTTTTTGGTTTTTTTCCACCAGTCCTTTCCCCAAAGAACCATCTAAGTGAATGCAATCAGCTTGCATGGCTTCCACTAGATTTTTCTGAGGCTATATTTGAAGTAAGGCATGCAGAGATTTTGCTAGATCCTCCCCCATCCGTAAGCAAACCTGTTGCCTCACTTTTACTTTGTACTCATTGACCTCTTGGAATGGTAGATGAAGTTGTGAGGAGCTCTTAGGAAGAAGGGTGATCAAAAGGAATGAAACCCATCAATGGGTTTGGGTAGAAGCAGAACAGAGAGCATAAGTTATGGATAAGCATAACAAAAGTGAAATTGTGCTTGTCTTATTTGATTAGATGGATGTGTGCTCTTGTCTGACCATATTTGGTAAAGATCCTTGACAGGGATGCATCAAGGACACTGCTATAGGATAGCTGTTTGATTGCAGTTCCCTTTTACCTTACGAACATCAACTTAATAACATGATGTATCTCTGTTCATCTTAGTCCGATCAAATCTCCTATATCCGTGAACGAGTAATGGAGCCCTCTGATTATGGGTTTATATGGTTCCAGTGAATATTCAGCAAGGTTCCATGCATTGATGATATCTGAATATCAGTTTGCTTGCAGGAGGCTTTTCTTTTAAGTCAGTTGTTTTCCACCTACTGTGAAGTGCAAAGCAAATCCAGTTTAGTCAAAGACGGCAGTTGTGTCTATTGAAGCTGCTTAGAAGAATGTTACAGTCACAGAACTTGGAGATATGCTGCTATGTACAGAAATAATCCATGAAGTCTTGAGAGACCTGTTCCGCTTAAAGCAGCTGTTTGTTCTACTGGCAGCTATTTGTATGATGTCAAAGGGAGAAGAATGAAGAGAGCAGTAAAATCAGTTGTTTTTGTTTTGCTTTGTTTTCATTTGGTGCCTGTCTGACTATAATTCTCAATTGTTATGTTAGTCAAAGCTCACCTGGGCCTGAACATTTAAATTCAGATTTTAGCTCAAGGTCTTAATTTTGAGGCTTAGACTGAAAAATCAGGGTCAGGTTCTCTGCTGTGTTAGCTTTGAAGTTTGTGAGATTTTGTCCAGCAGAGAGCAGGAGTTCCACATTGAACAGAAAGGATGATTACTGATTTAGAGGTTTTCGAAAAGGAGATATTGCTCACTAAGGAACTGTGAGGTCTGATAGTGCAGTGGTTTGTATTTAAAAGCTGCTGCTTTTTTTTTTTTTTTTTTTTTTTTTTTTTTTTTTTTTTTTTTTTTTTTTTTTTTTTTTTTTTTTTTTTTTAGCAATGGAGTTGTGGCAGTTGGGAGATTTGCTTTTTTTTTTTTTTTAGCAGCTCTTTGCAAGCAAAATCTGTTATCAGAGCTTGCGAAGATTTTCATCATCGAGGGGTTAAAGGTTAGTGTAGCTTGGGGGGTGATGGTGCAAAGCAATTACTGGAGAACAGGTTGCTCTTTGAAAACAGGAGGCAGATGAATATATGCTTGTTTGTTTGTGCGGGGTCTGTGGACACACACTTCTGTCTGTTAGAGAACATTGCAGTCCATGGCACTTGGACTTCATCTTGCCAACGGAAAACAAACGGTTACGTGAGCAGTAAAACAACTGTTATCTGGTTTCTTATAGATTTCTGTTTTGTTATAGTCAATGATACTCAACAGGGTGTGAAAGTTGGCAGAAGCTTTTTCCTTGTTTGTGACCTTCATGAGGTACCATTGCAGTGGAGATTCTCAGGTGTCTAATGAGGCTGAGAGCTTTCTGTCACAGAAGGCATGGCTAGGAATTGTTTCCTCATGAGACCTGTGAGCATGTAATTATTTTTGAGGTGTCTGCTTCTTAAATTTGGGTGAAACTGGTCGGTGTGTTTGAGAGCTATAAGGGGTGACTGACAGACACACAGCATTGTTGCATAAGCTTTATTTCCATAGAAGACAGTCAAAAATATATTTTAAATCACATTAAATGAAACACATCTTGAGCATTGTCTGAATGAGTGCTAACTTATGGCTAATTCTTGGTCAGAATTACTGTAAATATGTGTAATTACCTCTGGCAAAGGGTACCCAGCATCCCATTCTGTGATTTAGCATGTGTTGAGGTATATGTTGCTTTCTCTACACCAGGCTTCTTAAAGACTGTCAGCTGTGAGAGGATCTCAGGTCCATCTCCAGAATAGGTGTGTGTGACACACTGGTGGTCTTGTCTGTACTAGCATATATGAAGAAACTTCCTAGTGTAGTATCCACGCAACTCCTTTTTATTAGGAATAGTATCAATAGGCCTTTATAGCTCCTTATTTCTAACATAGATCAGACAGCTAACGTGACTGTGAGGAAAAGAGCAGCTGCGTGAACACAGCCAGATAGCGTTTATTATAGTAGGGTCTGTTGAAAGTGTTTGTTCAATACAAAAACAGACTTGTACTCTGAATGTAGATGCTGCCTGGATAGAGCAGATTAAAAGCTTTGCCCCAAGCTACTGGATGATTTCATGTACTAATATGTTAGATTAAAAAATACATATTGAGATTAAAAAAAAATATTACCTACATTGGCTCTTTTGGACATTGCCAGAGGTGCAACTGAAACTAGCAAAGTCTCCTACCATACTCTGTCCCTACATGCACTGTTTCTTGTTTTAAAATCTGGAACAAATTTTTTTTTGGGGAGAGTGCCTTAAGTTAGGGTGTTAGCAAATGTACGTGGATGAGAACTTTCCAGAACCCAGCAGGTCTGAAAAAATATTTGCTGATGTTGAAAGTGTGGTGTTCCTCTCACTTCATCACTTAGAGCGTGGTTCTTCTGGTTGTTCTTTTTAAAGGAGCAAGATAGGGGACAGATGTAGGAGGGAAAGCAAAGCTGTACTTTATGCACAGAAGGGAGGTGTGATGCTGTTTCTCTTGTCCCTCTCCCTTATAAATACAAGAGGGGGAGGAGAGGGAAGATATACTTTCAAGAGCCTCCTTCTAATTGTCCCAGTCTTGTTCCCACCACCACCATCCACTTTTTTTTGACCGTGGTATTCTATTTCCCTGCACTCTCAGACTTCAGTGTTATTGATACTTGTGTTTGTTCAGTAACCTTGCATTTTCTTTTATTCCTTTCCAGTCCCCCACCAAGGCGGGAGCCAGATTTCTCTCCCCCAGCTAGCTGGCAAGACATAGTGTGAGGAGGTAGTAATGTCTGCCTGACAAATTGAAGGATATGTAATGCTTCTTAGAAGTCAGTCACAGTTTGTCTTGGTCGTTTTCATATGGTGAGGTGGATAGAGATGTGTTGCTCCTGGGAAACCTGGAAAAAGGTTTTGGTACATCCCAATATCTATTTGTTTGCAAAGGCGTGACAGACAACCTAGTAGTCACTGGTGAAGAGAAAACAAAGACTTAGAGCAGGAAAATGTCAAATGTTGAATAAATGGCACTGGCAAAGATGTAGGGTAAAGGCTCTAGCCTGTGCAACTATACTATATCTGGCTTTTGGAAGAGCTGCTAATTATTCACATTTGTGAATTTAAAAAGCTGCAGTAGATTTTTTGTAATAGGGAAAGGCAGCTTTGTGGGCATAAATTGGTTTTCCTGCTGAAAAATATCTCTTTTTAGCCAGACAGAAAACTGCAGATGACCCAAAAGTAGAGCATTATGTCCGAAGTAGAGCATTATGAGTATGGGGGAAGAAAAGAGGAACAGAGGAGCCCCGCAAAGGTATTTTGTTTTGACCGTGGCCTGATGTCCAGACTGTCCTTCTGGAAACCCCTAAATCCCTTGTCTGGTCCTGCAACATCATTGTGTCTTTCCTACTGATGTTCAGTTCACAGCAGACTTCCAGTGTTACTGTATTGCCGTTTAACCCATTTGCCCTCACCCACCCCTTGCTCACAAAAAAGGCTTTGTTTTCCTCCCATGTTTTCTTTGGATTCAAGCCTGGGATGTCTGGTGGGTTATCAGTTTCTCTTGGTTGCAGAAGGAAGTTCCTCTTTGAACATTTCCCAATCTCACTTTTTTTGTTTAACGAGTAATAAAGCAGAAAGCAAAAATGGAGGAACACAGCTTAGTCATAATTCTCATCACTGTTGATACAGTTTCACTTGTCCTTCCAGTCCCCTGTTGTCTGTCTTACTCAGTCAAAAGCAATAGGCCTTTGCTTCCTTTTCTGTCTTTAACAGGAAGCTGTCGTATTGAGCCTATTTATTGTGAACTCCTTTTGGCCATCTAGTATGGGGAGAGAGTGTGTGTGTGGGGAGGAGGGGCAGAAGAGTATTCCATATTGTAAGTCTTTCAAAGACTTTGTACAAAGTGTTAAGCCTAAAATACCTGACCATATATCCCTCATAAACTGTTTCCTTCTTCAGCCCTTCATCTTCTACTGCTGATTTCAGTTATGAGCTTCCCCTCTGAGACTTTACTAGCCACAGGATTTCCACATTCTTTGGAGTTCGTTTGGTGCAGGCACTTCTGGGAATAACTCTGATTCACTAAAGCATGCTGAAGGCAGGCCACAAAGTGCAGCTGCATGGTCACACAGAGAATGAGAACTAGCTGAAAGTGAACTAGCTTGGAAACAATAGCTGTGTCAGCTCTGAAAAACAGAGCTGGCCTGGTCTGAGCACCTTGCTGATGGGATTGTACTGTTGTGGGTACCTGAGTTAGCTCATTTACAGTGAGTTCAGTTTTCTACCCATCACTGTGTGTGCTGGGAAGCACGTCCAACTGTTGCTCTGCTTTATCTTTTTGTCATGCAGGCTTCCACTCCTCCACTGGCTGGGTTTGTATTTTATTGCTACTACCAGGTCTAGTGAGAATTGGTGATAATTAGGGGAAATTGCCTAGCTTTAGCATTCATAACATTAACAAATGTCTTTTTACCTTCATAAGTTCAGTGCTTGCTGCTTATCACAGAAAAGGCTTCTCCAGATACTCTTTTGTCCCTTGTGTCCATCATTGACATGTATTGTTGGTATCTGGAGGGAGCTGTAGTTTTGCTTTGAAAGATTTGCTTGCTTCTCCCAGCTTACAGTGCCCCAGAATCTTTGTCTGTAGCCTTTTAATCTTGGAAACAATGTGAAATGACAGCAACAGTCAGTAGTGGTGAAGAAGCTTCTGTACAGCCTGTACTACAAACTCAGAGCATGAAGTCCTTATAGGACCTCAGAAGTATTAAGTGATCCTCCAGGAAAGAATTGGTCATAGCTGATTTTCTTATTCACTTGCATCTTTGTAAAAAGTGTGCACGAGTTGAGATGATGCTTAGTATTTAAAAATGCATGGAAAAAAAACTAATTGCAGCATTTGTCCTTTCTCCAAGTGACATTTTGGGCATGAGTGTGCAGTGCATGCCCAGTCACACATACAGAATTGGATATTTGACTGTTATACAAAATATGTGTGTTTCTACAGACCAGACATTTGCATACACATGGTTGAAATTCATCCTTGGACAGAGGAACACGCAAGTTTAGGCATAAGTACAGTTCCATATAAATTCTGTCTTAATGGTGTCACCAACTGGCAGTGCTGAAGAGCACCTCTAATGAAAAGGACTTGGGGGTTACAGTGGATGGTAAGATCAGTGTGAGGCACTCTCATGGCAAATTAAGACAAACTGTGTTTACTGGACTACATGTAGGAAGAGTGTGGCCAACAGGTCGAGGGAAACTACTATTCCCCTCAGTATTATCCTACTTAGCATTTTGGAGGCTGTCCCTGGAATACTCTATTCAGTTTTGACCCCCTAGTTCAAGAAAGATACTGAGAAACTGGGGAGAATCTAGCAGAGAGCTGCTGACATTGATAGGGACCTAGAGCACATGACCTACTACAGGGAGAGTTTGAGGGAGCTGGCCTTTTTGAGACTGCAAAAATGGAGACCAAGGGGCAAGCTAACAAAGCTTGACAAAGCTAACTAAGCTACCTTCTTGAAAGGGAGTTACAAAGATGACAGAGCCAAACTCATCTAAGGAGTGGCAGATGGTATAATATGATACAACAGCCATAAAATTCAGCTTAGGCCATTTAAAAACTGCACATTAGGAGAGGTAAGGTGACACTAGAACAAGTTACACAGAGAGGTGTGGAATCTGCGCTCTGGGAAATTTTTAAAACTTGTCTAGAGAAAGCCACAGGGAGCATATCTGAGTATTGGTGATAGACCCACTTCAGGTGAGCAGCTGGGCTAGGTGATCCTAGAGATCCCTTCCCAGCCAACATTATTGATTTGATGCTTATGCCTCAGTAGTTCTACTTCAGTGAAATAAATTTCAGTCATGAAAGAACACATGCAAAGCTGTCTATTTATATATTCAGGCCATGTCATAAATACTATATCATACAATTTTTTTAAATATTTTTTTTAGTGTGGTGCTGTTGGCCTCTGCATCCCATCCAGCAGGTAAAGTGCATTGTGATGTTCCTTTTTTAGGTTTGCATATTGCCTTTACCTTTTCATGCATGTAAACTCCTAATCCTGTAGGAGTTTAGCCCTAGAATTCAATGCCAATATGACTAATAATGTGACATCCTATAGGAAGACTATGTGATATTTAGTAGTATCTTTCTTACCTGCCCTTAGCAAAGAAGCAACATGAAACAGACAGACAAACAACAGCTTTTGAGCTGGTTTATGGTAAAAGAAATAAGGATTATTTATCAACAAAAATCAAAGGATAAAAGTGGAGAAACTGGGTATTTGAGGATAATTAATATTTCTCTCATACTGGTGTTTCAGTAGTTAGACGAGTAAAGATGATGATGTATTGCTTTTACTAGAACATTGTTCAGTCAGAAAGACAAGGAAAGAAGTGTTAAATAAACTTAAATTTCCTCTTTTGCCTGGTCGTTCACATTGTGTATGCAGCATTCCCACATGAGGATAGACAGAAATGGCAAGGAAAATAGACCTGCATTTCAAAAAGTGAAAGACAGAACTTCCTCTGAATCTGTAGAGCCTTGAAGGCAAGAGAACTCCAGAGAATTGTTACCTAGAGCTCTTGGCCCTAACTGCCTGGAAATGCAGGTACTTCAGAGATCTGTCTGGATCTGGGAGAAAGTTCTGAAACCTCCCGACTTGTGCTATGTGTCAGAGTTCAAATTCAAGAGGGGGAAACAGCCAACGTATATCTGTGTTTCCTGGGGTTTCAGTAAATCAGTTTCTTGACTTCAGTAGGAACCATTGTAGGCTCTGAAGTAAAAGAGATGGACATGATGCGTGTCTAACTGGCAACTGTTGCATCAACAGGATTATTTGTATACTAACACAGACTATTCTTAGGTTTTATGTAATTCCTTCCTCCTTTCTCAACTGAAGGCAGGAACTGGCTAGTATCAAGAAGGTCAGAGAGAAAACATTAAACATACTAGAAACGTGGAAAGCATCATAAACGAAAAGTCAGGCAGCTGTAAGGGCTCAAAGGCATGTTAAACTAGTAAGGGTCATATAATTGCTGTTCTCCAGCCTGTAACAATGTTTTTTTTTTTTTTTTTTTCCTTTTCCCCCCTCCTGTTTTCCACTGAGTGTACTGCTTTGTCCCTCAGGTGATCTCTTCAGTGCCTTGGACTTTCCATTCCTGTACTTCTACAGATTTCATAGCAGCTGCTGTGCCAGGTAACCTTTCTACAACAGGGCATGTGAATGTATTCAAAATAAGAGAACCTGCTGAGTTCCAAGCTTGACTCTCAGTTAAAAATTTGGAACATGCAGAACTTTACACTAGTTTCTCCTGGTACAAGTCAGTAAAACTGCAGAGGAATGAGACTCTGTTGATATGCGTTTGAAGGCTTGTCACAGATGGAAGTATATGCATATATTTGGGTGAGCATATTCTGACCACAAGGGTTCCCAGTCTCCAGTAAAATATTTTTTACCTAATGTAGCAAAGCTTTGATAAACACCGTTTCTCAAATGCTTCTCAAGTTGGATTAGCCTGTATAAAACTTGCTGTTTGCAGTGATTACAAAGTATTAGTCTTCAGCAGTATATGAGTGTACATGGATTTAATTGCCTGTACAGCTTGTTATTTGGCAGAATGCTTTTTTTGGGGTAAAAGGGAAAAGCTTTAACAGGCATCCCTCTATTTTGAGTAGCAAAAGTTCACAGCCCTCACAGGACAACGTAAGCATGTCTTCTGTAGCTCTTAATTATCTCAAATTTCACTCCTTTTTCTCCTCCAAACTTTTGCCCAAGGAAAATATTTCCTTTTAAAGGGGGGAAAAACTTGTATTTTCATGCTAATTGATGGCAAAAATATTTCCTGCTTGTTAGGGCTTTTCTTATTTGTATCTGGGCTATCTATTAAAAGGAAGTGTGAAAAATGATCATTAAATAATTCCCCTGCGTAGATACTCTTTTTGTTACAAAAGTAACTTAATTCAAGAGTAGACTATCCCCACCACTAACAACTTGCATTGTTTTTGATGAATAGCTTGTTCCGTGGTAAAGTGAAATACATTTCTTCTTGAAGACAAGGTCCAACTTCAGGCACCAATGAATATTAGCCCAGATACTCCTTTTCTTCTCTTTTACTTCATTAAATTTTTGTTGTTGTTGTAGCTTCCTGCTTCTGTTTTCTTTTCATTATATATATAGTAGATAGCACTCTATATCACACTTCTCTAAAACAACTGGAAAGGAGTAGTTAGATGTAGAAACAAGCGTCTCAGTTGGTCCTCTACATCTTGTCATACAGTGCCTTTGTAAACATTAAGGATGTGGAAGAAAACCTATACTATGTAAAGCAAGGGTAACTGATGCAGTGAAATCTGCCACCTGTGTAGAATGTCTGGCACTTAGGTGCAAACTGTTTCAATTATTTCACTGAGTGTTAACTCAATGGCATCAGTATTTCAGGTATTATACTTAGCAGTTTCACTTTTTTTCTCTGAATTGCACTAAACAGCTTTGAATCAGTCTGACTAAAAGCCCGTTTCAGAAGGGAAGAAGTTATTAAGCAATTTAGCCAACCACTAGACTTCCAAAGTTTGGGCAATGCTGCTTAGTATTTCATTGAATTCACCAGCTTCTCAGTGTGGAATGTTCTGCCCAGTCTCTGTAACTAGTAGCTGATTTAGGATCTTTTTATCGTCACCAAAGCAGCATCTGCTTGGTTCCAGGTGCAGCAGGTAGTCCTTTGGGGTCTTGTGTTATGGTTCAATGAAAGACATTGTAGTAGCTCCTCCTCCTCCTGGGCAGTTATAATACCCTACTGTGTTTGGTGCATCAAAAACACCTGCACTGACATGTGGCTGAGTCATGACTTTGCTCCATGTCCTGAGCAGGGAGCAGCTCTTGGCTCAGGTTAAAGGCTCAGCATGAAACTTTTAGCTGGAGCAGAGAGGGGACCAGTGGTATTGCATCGGTATCTGGGACAGCATACCCTCTTCAAGGGCCAAGACACATTTTTCCTTACTACCTGCGTGCTGCTTTGATCCTATTTCCTTTCCCATGCTGCCTCCCACAATGTCTTATGCCTCTGTACTCGCCAGGCAGTGATTTGTCCTGTATGTATTTTGAAGTCCCTTTCTATTCCCTGCTTGCTTACGCTATTCCAGTGGTTCGTAATCAGTGGGGTGTAAATATATTACAGGTGAAACAAAATCCAGAGCCCAAGCTTATCTGAAGTCCAGTGAGATGTGGAACAGTGTTTCCTTAAGCGTAGGCTTGGCTACAGGAGCACTGAATCAAATTCAGTTACTAGTCAGCTGAGAGCTTCCGAGTATTCTCTTCCCCAAACTAGTGAGTCATCTGTCTATTTGTTGTCTAGTAGAGATGTGTTTTACTTCTTAAATGGAATTTGGGCTTTATGAACTTTGTGTGACTTAAAAGCATCAGGCAGAAATTTTCCGATGGCATGGGGTTTTGGATTTTTTTGTTTGTTTTTTTCCAATCTAAGGCTCCATGGACGTTGAAGTGAGTTAGTGGCTAAATATGTGTGGCTCCTGTTGAGATTTGCACTGCCTTTATTCAGAGCTGTTTCAATGCCTGAAGTTAATATTTGACCCCATGTTTCCAATAATCTCTACTTTTCTGATTATGCAAGTGCATTAGAGACCAAGCATAAAACTGTCTGACTTACTTTACTCAGACTGCAGCCACTGGCTGAACAAAACTCCACAAATTTACTGGACATAAAGTTCTTTGTCCACCAGCTCACTTTCTCCAAATGGGATTAACACTGCTTGAAGGGTGTCTGTTCAGTTGTGCATTAGGAAAACCAAGATGCCTGTAAGAGGCTGCTTAGTTGAAATTAAGAGACTTAATTAACAAAAGCTTTCCCCATCTTTTGCAGTGGACTGTTGGGATTCTTTCTGATGTTGCACACAGCAAAACTGAAAAACAGCACAACCTCAGGGCAATATGCAGCATGGAGTTTCCTTGCAAAGGTAAGAGAAAGACCACCACAGGAACACAGTGTATCTTTGTGTTTCCTAGGAGAACTGTGAGGAAGTTTACTTCTGTAGTTTCCCTAGCTATTCCTATCAGAACTCCCCAGGCCTGTCCATATAACATTCTGCACAAAGAGTTGAGGCAACAAATATCAGTCCCTTGCATAACAAAGCATGAATGTTAGCTAAGGCAAAGTATTGAAGTTAAACTGAGTTTAATGGAGCTGTGCTGATTAACTGCAGCTGAGCATTTGGCATACTGAATCCAAGTAATACAAATCGGTATGCTCTAGAGGTGTTTTGGGGAAAAATACTCCTTCTGAGAGTGTGTGCACCAGCCCTTGTTTCTAATGTGTCTTCCCAGCAGTATTGGTTTACCGAGTCAAGAGTTAAACCTAGATACCTGAAGGTTGATACCAGAACTCACTGCCATCATCAACCACTGCTCTCCCATATGTAATTTGCCTTGACTTTAGCAAGACTTCTGACACTGTCTCCCACAATGTTCTTGTATCCAAGTCAGACTGTTACAATCTGGATGGGCAGATAATTAGATGGGTAAAAAACTGGTTGGATGATCAGGCTTAGAGGGTAGTGGTTAATGGGTCAAAATCTACCTGGAGGCCTTTGACAAGTGGAGTAGGACAGGGGTCTGTCCTGGGACCTGTCCTCTTTCATGTCTTTATCAATGATCTGATGAAGATGATCTAGTGCATTAAAGTCTGCAAATAACACCAAACTGGGGGGACCAGCCAATACAGTCTGTATGCAGGGTTGCCCTCCAGAGAGACAGAGACAGGCTGGAGGAATGGACCAGCAGGAATCTTATAAAATTCAGCAAGGACAAACAGTCATGCATGAGGAAAGGAAGAGTCCTGACAATAATATCGGCTGGGGACTGACTGGCTGGTTGGCTGGGAAGCAGCTCTGGGGAAAAGAACCTGGGGTTTTTGGTAGACAGCAAGATGAACGTGAGCCAGCAGTGTGTCCTGCCAGCAAAGAAGGCCAACAGATTCTGAGTTTTATTAACAGGAGCACAGGCAGTAGATTCAGGGAAGTGATTATCTTCCTCAACTAAGCGCTTGTTAGACCACATCTGGGATAGTGTGTCTTGTTTTGAGCCCACTCAGTACAGGAGAGAGAAACTGGAGTGAGTTGAACAGAGGGCCACCAAGATAGGGGGCTGGAACAATTGCCCTGTTAGGAGAGTCTGAGGGAATGGGGCTTGGTCAGCCTGGCGATGAGACAGCTTCAGAGGCACCTAACAGCAGCTACCTAATACATAAGAGAAGTTATCTAGAAGATGGAGCCAGGCTCTTCACAGTGGTGCATGGTGGGAGGATGAGAGATAACAAATTTAAGTTCAAAAAAGAGAGATTCAGACTGGCTATGATGAAAAACTATTTCAACCCTAGGATGGTCAAGGGGCACAGGTAGCCCAGAGAGGTTGGGCAGTCTCCATTGGTACAGGCTTTCAAAATCTGACTGGGCAAAGCCCTGAGCAGCTTGGTCTGATCTCACAACTGATCCTGCTTAGAGCAGGTGGCTGGTCTAGAGACCTCCTGAGATCCTTTCCTACCTGAATTCTCCTATGATCCATGGGTCTTAAGGGTCTGGCTGTGTATTATCAGAATAGCCATACGTGTGTGTGTGTGGTGTGGTTTTCGGTTTTGGTTTTTTTAATTAAGTTACTGACACCTCATTTGTTAAATTATCTGTTGAAAATGAGGTCAGAAGAGCTGATCTGACTCCTTTTCCCCAGACGGATATATCCAATTTCATCACTGTCAGCTGGGTCATCTAAAAACCACAGCTTTACTACATGGTTTGCGATCACAGCTTTCCTACTGCAGTGAGTGAGGCTGTTACCTTAAACAGAATAGACTCGCATAATGTACTTGTTTAGAAACTGTAGTCAGATCATTCTTTGTTTTTTCTGGGGATAATAAGAAAGGAGTAGTATGGCTGGTTTTGTGTTTGGCAAGCTTTTTCACACTGTGCAAGTCTTAAAGTTTCTCATTGGTTTGAATTTCTCTCAGGAGCTCCAGAACAGGCTGCATGTAGATATTTTAGTATTTTAGCTTTCTTCTCATTCCTTAGTAGCAAGTCAACTGATATAAAGCTTGCTGTTACTACTTCTTTGTAATGCTTCAATGCTTTGGGTTGTAGATGGGAATAGCTGGCTCTGCTAGCGGTTATTGTGAATAAGGAAAAGTGGTTCTGCATGTGGTATTTTTGACCTATCTGAAAAAATATGCAGGCAAAGATGTGTTGTGAAATATATTTTAAGCAGATCTGGGTCCTTCCCAAGCTGAAGTGAATCAGAGCCACAAAGTCTGGACTGGATCCAAAGCTTTCCCAAAGTTCAAGGATTTCTAGAACTGTGGGGTTTTGGCCAGCTCTAGATACAGACTTCACAGTTTGTTCTAGCCACTGTTGACAGTGAGATTACATGCCTTTACTGCAACTCGAGATTTGTCTTTGTATCATTATGATAATTTAATCTGTTCTTGTTTTGTAAGCAGCCTTAAAAGTCTGTGTTTGTTCATGTGCAAGTCTGTGGTTTAATTAGTTTTGCTTCGGAGGGTTTTTTAACAAAAAAAATCAGTCCTTTTCCTGTTACAACTTCTAAGCTGTTGCTCAATCTATATGCCTTGTCTTGAGTTCAAAGCAGGGGGGAATAAGGACATAAGAGCCGTCTGTAACTCTAAAAATAATAACGAAACTAGCAGTTTCCCTAATATCTTTCTCTAGCATTTTAAAGCTTGTTGTAGGAATGTCATTATGACTCGGTCATACCCTTCTGAGAAAATATAAGGAATATGCAGGAACTGCTGCTCTCAGTGATGAAATGTAGCTGATTCTGGTGTCAAAGTTGGTGAATGCTTAAAATTCAGAAACACTGAAGACCTTTTTTAGAATGGGGCGCAAAGGAAATGGCAGGGAGATAGGTAGGCAGAAAACAATGAGCTGAACTGGAATTTGCATGCAAGGGTTGGGACAGATGTATTGGCACCTACAAAACTCTCCCCAGGTACCTTGTAATAATAAGGAACCATAGATTTAAGTATGGCCTAATTAGAAAAAATCGTATCTATATGATTACTAGTGCTACTTCCTACAGGTGTCTCAAAGTATTATAGTTGAATATTGACTCAGCTTGACATTGCCTGGGTGTAAGACCTGTCTCAATCACACCACAAGTCATCATAGGTGTAGAAAAGCAGTATTTAACTAATACTGTAAAAATGTGTTTGAATCCAAGTGTGCAACTCCCCCTTTAAAAAAAAAAAAAAAAAAAAAAAAAAAAAAAAAAAAAGCTAGGAAGGAAGTTGATGTGGATAAAGAATAAAGATAGAAACTATTTGAATCTGGACTTGCAGAATGAGATCCAGTGGAAAAAAACCTCTAGGTCACAACAACCGCTTTGCGTTCCCACATGAGCATTTTTGTTGGATTGAGTAGTGCCCTAGATTATCCTCTTAATCTCTCAGACTGACTGGAGTTTTCACCAGCAGTTGGAAAGGAGCAGCATTCGAGGCCAGAATATGTTTATCTTGCAAATGAGCCAAGGAAGGAGAATGCTGTAGTCCTCAGACAGCAGTGCAGATCTCTAGGGAGGAGAAGAGAATCAGAAAATATGTTTTCCATTTGTTTGCTTTGTACCTTTGTGACTGATGAGCTGGGACTAAGATTGCTGCCACCACTTTGTTTCTTGTTCAGTGCCGATAGACCAATAAACTAACCATGAGATCTAATTGGTCATGCTTTAGAGATTCAAGGAGACATTCTTTCTGAAGCTCACATATTTGGCCTCCTTGCCCTCTAATTTTTCATTCACTTAAAAACTAGAGCTGGGTCATAACTTGTTTTTATGATACTTACTTTGGCTGCAGCCACTTGGTCATTGTATGAGGTTTTTAAATTCTTATGCTGTAATGACTTTTGACAGCTTTGGTGTCAAAGCTTTGCTCTGTGCACAGAAAAAGCCCGGGTTTCATCTGTGTATATAGCCCTGCGTGATATTTATAATGACAAATACACTCTTCACTTTTGCTGTGAAAGCAAATAGCCTGTGCATTAGTCATATCTGTATAGATTCATGAGAAATACCAAACATGCTAAAGTGATCTGTAAAACAAAAACTGCTTTTAAGAAGCCCAATAAACATGGAATTGTCATAGCCTTGCATACATTTAATCCCCAGAAGACCGAGAATTTGAAGCTGTATTGTGATTTCTTGTTTTAATTTGAAAGCAATCACGGGTCATGTACTGGAAGGAAAAACTGGAGATGCTCATATATACAGACAGAAGCATCTGGTGAGAACGCTAATGAGCTCAAACAGTGCTGTTAGTGAGTCTGTTTAGATTAAGGCTCCTAATCTATATCTGGTGATGAAAGCTGTTAGATTTTCTAGAAATTACGCAGCAGAAATAATTGAAATCATGAATAGAAGGGAACAACGGCATTTCATAACTTTTCAGCAAGATACTGGTTACTTATGAATACGTACTCCCATATCATGTCTAGTGTTATTCCAATAAAATTTGCAGTGGCTTGTTTCCAGTAGGAACCTATTGAGAGAGCCTGTTACAAAGAGGAAGAATAAATGAGAAGGACAGTGGAAAATGGATTTTGTATTCTCTTTCTTCCTCCCTCTGAAGAATTGAAGTTGGATAACTGGAATCAAATTGCATTGACTTTTCCACTGGTTTTCTTATACACTGGTTGGAAGAAAATTTAGTTTAATACTAATAGGAATATGCAGCTCTTCCTTATGGCCTTCTGATGCAGCCTTATGTAATCTCTAGTGTATCTGAGTAGCATTAGTGGCTGTCTGGCAATGTCTGGCAGCCAGCAATAAACACAAGGTGTCTTGGGCAAACACTTCTGAAGTTAACAAATAAGGTACCAAAGCAGCTGTCAGGATATGCTTTTATATACCAATCTACTTTTGTAGGAGCCTCTGAAAGACTGTCTTATCTCCAGGTCATATATAACTAACTCTAGCCCAGTGTACTTATACCTCAGGAGTTTTAGCCCTCCCCCAACATATATAACAGCTATACCTCCTGTAATACCTCCTGTAGTCTCTGGTTTTACATTTTGTATCTGTGTATCCAGTTCTTAGGTCCTCATGATGTCTTGAGGAGAAGGAATAGACTAGATTCACCTTCATTTCAGCTCAGAGATGGATGATATCCCTCTTAAAAACTGGAAATAGGACTGATTTTTTTTTTTTTTTTTTTTTTTATTAAAATAGAAATTCTTTTTTCTTCTTGCTTCTGACGAAGCAGAGAGGCCATCACTGCAAGTCTTTCAGGACTCCTAGCCTGGTTATGCTCACTGCTTTTCTCTTAACAGATAGCAATTCACACAAACTTTATCTGCTTTAATTCCAGGGGCACGTGAACCAAGAGAAGTAGAACAAATTAATATTTTTCCACATTTTTGCCTCTGAAAAAAAAAATGTATATGTATCTCAATTCCTCTGTTGCACTGCTGCTTAATATGCAAATAGCGTATGATATTCTGGTCCAGACTGTCAGTGCCTTACTTTTGCTGAGGAGTACTTATTTGCAAAAATAGGTGCCACTGTAACAGAGTCTTGTCATTGGCACCTTCTGAAGCGAGTGACTCTTTTGCATGTCTGCCTCAATGGAAGAGATATACATATATCATAACCAGAACAAGAATGTGTTTTGTTGTCTGGCACTTGCCCATTTTGTTATATTGCAGTTTCAAGTAGTCTCGTCTTGTGTGCTGGTATACTCAGGCAGAATTGACTGAGTTTTTTGGCTGAAAATCACATTGCTTCCTTGGCTTGGACCTCATAAAACTCTATACAAGAATGTCATAAACTCCCAGTGGAGTTTCATAAACACAGTATATTTTCATTTGGCAAGTCTTCTGCACAGCATGTAAGACTGTCTCAAGATCTGTTTCTGACCTGGAAAAACTATGTACATACATGCCAAAGCCCTGGAAGAGAGGGAATTGTGTGCCAGAACTGATCAGACTCTGCTGGCACATGCTTGCTGTGGCACAGATATGGTTTAAATACATCTCTAACCTGAGAGAGGGAGTTTCTAAACCCTACAGCTTTCATGGATGCTGAGAAGGAGTTTTTAAAGGTAAAAGAATTAAGTGAGCTTCTTCCATCTACCCACCGTGTGTACTTTTATGTATATGGATATGGATAAATACAATTAAGAAGGAAAAACACTTATTCATTTGTGGCCCTCACTCTGTGAAATACAGAACATACTTTATTCTTGACACATGTAATTGATTCCTGTCAATCACCATAGACACTATATAAACACCTTGGAAGAGAGAACATGTTTTTCAGCTGAGCTTGACAAACAAATAAGGCAATCAGTGTGCGCTTAACTACATCTTAGCAGTCTATTAAAAAAAAAAAAACAGTTGCTGAAACCTTAGAAGTATAGGTTTTCTGCTAGTTGCCATGGAGAAAACTTGATAGTTGCATTGTAGCATCCAACACTAATTACAGCCTAGAATTGTTGGGAAGACATCAGTCTCCATAACAACTCCTCTGTGTGCTACATGACCACTAAGCTAAGTGGCATATGTTCCTGAGGGCACTAATACAATTTAATAAGGAAGCCATCTTATAAAAATAGCTGAGACTTACTGGAGATCATAAGACTCTTGATAATAGATAGTTTTAATATGTATATTAACAGGTGTTGCATAGGGCTGCAAACAGTTATATATCTGTTGAAAATAACAGCCACACAGCTTTTGGGCATGACATAGTTACATAAGTAAGTAGATAAAGTTTTTTGTTGCCCTTTGGGGTAGTGGCATAGCACAATTTTCATTTGTGCTTAATGAAATACATTCCTTTTCCAGTCTCAGTGGGCGTTAATAGATTGAACACAAAGAGATGCTCTGAATTAGTTTGTTAACTATCTATCCTGATATCCATTATAAAATGCATTGCATACATCTGGTATTGTCATTCTCTTGAACATAAAGATAACTGCTGAATTGCTAGCTTGGAGTATGTCTTTGGAAGGTACTTTTTCACCCCTACCCTTGGCAAGCCACCTCTATTTTTGTATTTGACATCAGAGAATTACAATTTAAAAATAGATTTTGTCAAATCTAACAGATTTTTGAATTGCAGCAGAAGCAGTTTCATTGGTTCCTCTGCATAGTATATTCCTACCCTCCCGTGTTTTTATTTAGTCTTCTGGAGTTACTTACATATGGAGAACAGGCTGAGAGGTGAATCATAAGTGTGACAGGGAGAAGACAAAAGAATGAGGACTGGTTTGGAAATAGTTTTCATCCCTAATATACTGATGTAAATGCCAAATTGTATGGGGGAGCCGTGTGTACTATGTAACAAACTAATGTAGTTGTTTTCAAAGTTAGCTACGTTTAGGCTTCCGAAAATGAGCCAAACCAGCCACATTTTACTGCCTTGGTGGTTCCCTGTTCTTTTCAGGATCTGGATTGCCATCTGCTTTTTTAGTTCTTAAAACCCTTCATGGGTGAAATGTCTCCAGACTGTCTCTCAAATCTTGAGCTTGATCCTTGACCTCTCTGATGGGCGCTCAGTGTCAAACTCCAGTTGCTTTCATCAGGCACTTCTCATGTTAGTGAGACATGGCTGTCTCAAACGGGTCTCCCTTGTCTCTCTCTTCTTCTCCTCCCCAACTCAGAAGCAATCTTGCTAAAATTACATGTGCATTCATTTCTAAATCCCTCTCTCTACAGTTATTTAAGGATTAGATTATGACTTCTAACCACTGGTCAGCAAATAGCCATAGGGCTCTGAGAGAGGCAGACCAAGTGGCTTATGTCCCCTGATGTATGTCCTGTCCCTAAAAGATGTGGTGCTCAGGGGACTTTTGTAAGCTTTGAACAATCTTGTGAGATGACGTAACCTGCAAGTTACTCTGTTCCTATCCATGGCTAGCATGGAGAGGAATGGGGCAGAGTCCAGTTTTCTCTCCATGTGTCTCATGATGGATGGTTGTCCTAGGAGACAGGAGGAAACAGTTCTTACTGCAGAGGTTCCCCTCCCTTTCTCAGACCAAAGAGTCTATAGTCACCTCTGTGCTTGTCTTCTCATCCATTAGAAGCCCATAGACAGTTGAGGCCCACAGAGCTAACTCTGTAACCTTGTGACATTGTTCATAAAAGGAATTACTCAAAATGGATTAGCTGTATTAACATTTTTACAAGTACCACATTTTTTAAGGTTTCTGATGGAATATTTTGACCTTTTGTAACAGTGAACGGTTAGAAAGCCCTGGACAAGCTTTTGTTTTTGAATGGAAAATTAAAACCTTAAAGAATACCAGTTCTTCCTTGCAGTCCTTAGCATAATAATAATAATAGCATGTCAATTTCTTTCCATTACATCATTACTAAAGCAGCATAAACACACCAGAAAGTGGCAATGCAGAGACTGTGGTTCTGTTATTGTTGGGTTGTATGGAAAGGGTCAGGAGAGAGATTTAGTTATCTGGTCTGGGAATTGTTTGTTTATGAAGTAGGTTTTCCCAAAGGAGTCATGAGATGGGAAATACAATAGGAAATGGACTTTATACGTGCACAGAAATACCAAAACTCTAAGTGTCGTGCGGGAGAGAGGTTGATGGAAACTCGCTATTTTTGCTAACAGATTTTTCAGAAATACTTGATTACGCATCCCCAAGTTTCCTATGCTATTTTTGATACTAGCAATATCCCCCACAGAGTACGGAGTTTTAGAGACATGACAGAAAAGTGTTTCTCGTCTGATTTGGTTGACTAGGAACATTGAGACTTCAGGTGTTTCTACAGATTGTAACAATGGAAAAAGGGCATTATATTGCTTTTTACAACTAAAATATTCCCCTTAAACTGGATGTCCTCACTTATTCTAGCAGTATTCTTGAATACCTTTCAGTCACGCTTTTGCTATCCATATATATGTAAAGCAGCATGCTTGGGATCTGTTCACTTACTGCAGTGATACTGAGGGCAAGGCAACATTTGAAAATGCACCCAAAAAATTCCCTGATCTTGAACTGGTAATGGTCTCTGTCTGTACTGTTCAGCCTGAGACCAGGAAATCTACCATGCAAAGAGCAGTCACTGGCACTGTGTGCAGCATCCCCCATATTTGTTCAGTCCTAGCGCAGTGGGCCACAGCACATCTAGGTCATTTAAGCCAGTTGCAGAGATGACTTCCAAGCACATAGCTGGGTCATTGTTCACCTACATGGTATTTGTGTGAGGATTTGTGGCTGTAGCAGAGGCACAGTCCTGTGCTTTTTACCAAGGTGAGCCAGTAATGTCAACAGACATATCAGGGTCCAGGTTGCAAAAGTCAGTAGGAGCTTGGATCCCATCCTCTGTCTTGGCAGAGATCACACACAGGCTTTGCTGATATTTGTGGTATGTTTGCTGGGTGCGTTCTGACTTGAGCTTGGGGAGTGGCTGGGGAGGAATGTTAGCTTCACTGCACATCTGATAGCTCGTAGTATTGAGTGATCAGGATATGCATCTGATGTAGTCAGATGTGTCAAGTGTAAAGCGTGGTGTTTTCCAACTGCGTAGCAGAAAGCAAGCCCCAGTTAGGAGGGGAAAAAAAGCTTCCTGTGAGTTTCCCAGGTTGCTCAAGGTGTATTTTCTGCTGTCAGCCTTCTGCTTTGTTAGGGTGTTATCTGGTATAGGGCAACACCTAAGCACATGGCCTTGGATTGAATGTCAGCCTGGCTTTTGAAAAGATGTTAAGTTCTTGGGGTGCATGGAAACATGTTGATTTTAGCTTGTAGCATATCTGCCTTTATCCCCATTTTTTGCCTTAGCCACCTAACTGGTGAAGTTCTCTTTCAGAAGTCATTGTCCTTTGAACTATGCTCTCTTACACTTCAGGAGAGAACAAACTGAAAGTGATTGAATCTATTAGATTCTGGTTACTTTGGACTATGCTAAGAACTCTGAAATGGTGGACGTAGTATAGTTAAATGTTGAAGTATTATCAGCCACTAAGCAATCTACTCTTAAAAATACTGTCTTCCACCACAATGCTGACGTATTCAACCCAAGTCAATATGCCTGTTCTTCATGGACTGAAACTGCCAAGAACTTTATGCTCTGCTTGCTGGAACCAGCTCTTTACCTGGATGTCAGCTGTCACCTCTGTGGGAGGTCATGGTCCACCTGTGAGGTGCTTGGAATTTCCTTATCTCCCACTTTTTTTTCAGAGGCCCTGATGCTACAAGGTGAGCTGTTACAATAGCTGCAGTACAGTTCCTGCCTGATCTGGATACTGGCCCACCCACTACTGTCTGGCACTTGGGAGGCAGATAGCCACAGGCAGGTGCTGAGGTCAGTCCTTCCCAAGGAGCCTACTTATACTTAGCTAGAACTATGTAGCAAACTGTCAGTGCCTTGGCTCTAAACCCCCAAGGCTGACAATGAAAAATATGGTTTTCTTACCAAGGTTATCAGGCTCCTCTGTCTCCTTATAGTAATCGCTACTTCATAATCTCATAAGGGTTAGATGAGGTGAAGAATAACTTGGAATCCCGAAAGGCTAGCTCTTGGCGAGCTTAACGTGAGATGAAGAGTATTTTGTTGCAGTATTTTACAGCAGCAGAGCACTGGAACAGCTGGCCACTCCTCCAAACTGAAAAGTACTACATTTCAAATCAGATGGAAGAAATAATTCTTTAACACAGTATACTGTGCTACTGACCAGGAAAATTTGGGATATCAGGAATACTTGGACAGTTGACTGAGTAAAAGTAAAGGGAGGTTTATATTTTATGTGGACTTGGATATGCTCAGAAGGTTTCAGTGGCCATGTTCCTAGTAATTTCAGCAGAAGCAAACATTATATGTAAATCTTTCTAGAATAGAAGTGGAAAGACTAATAACTGCATGCCTTGGGGTGTAAGTTTTGTATCAGTTAAGGTCAAGATGCAAATCCCTCCTTTTCTCTGAAGTGCACATGGATTGTAGACTATCTGCATTATGGGAGGATCTTGATTCTCCTGGTGTCTCTGGCGCCAGCCAGTACTTAAGTAAACAAACACTCTTGTCCATTTCAACACAAGTGTCTGTAGAACGCTTCACTGCTGTTGGTGCTGTTGTTCAATGAATACTTACTCCACCATACAAATATTTAATAATTCATAAAATGAGAACAACAGGATGAATTGCATTGCCCTGCCAACTTCTGAGCTCAGAGGAGAGAGACTTTCAGAGGAGAGACTAAATGTCAGGAGCAGTTTAAGGCTTTTGTAGTAGTGGAACAGAGTTTAAGGAAAAGCGACTCTTTGATAGGCTGAAATAACAGAGAATAAATACGATTGTGCAGAGCATTACTTGCTGAATGCTGCAAGAGAGCAATGCATGAAGCAGTTATGGGAAGTGGGAGGCTTTGGGACTTAAGTTTGGTATAACCTAGAAATACAAAAATATTTCACCTTTTGGTCAAATCTACATGAATCAACAATCAATCTTGTAACAGCAAGAACAGAAAAAAACTCTTCTTGACAGAATCAAAGTTATTTGGCTTAATGGAGCCTTCTCTTATCCCTCCCCAAATGACCTTTGTTATCCTTATTTGAGAAGACATCAGCTGCTGAATCAATTCTGGCTCTCATTTTCAGAGCTTCAGCTAAACAGATGCTATTAATCTGGAGCATGTATGTGCACCTGTTTGAATTATGATCGATAGTGATTTCATATCAGCAAAGCATGCTGCAGGGAGGACTTACATGAATTGCACAAGGTTTTTCTCTTTTCCTGTTTAATGCAGAAGCTGAATAGCCAGAGAAAGATTCGTATCTGGATTACATTTACAGTGGCCACATTTGAGAGAAATATTTAAATATGAACTGAAGCATGGTTAACATTGAATTCTGCACTGTAACCACAGTACATTTTATAGGCCAAAGCTTGGTGGCACTTCACCAGCTATCTCATTAGTCATAGGAAGGGGAAATGTATGTTTTGGCTATTATCTCCAGTAGCAGAGAGCACATGCTTCTTGTTTTGGCTTTCTCTTTATTATGACAGGACGTCTGATATTTGTGTTTGAGTGAAGGTAGGGTGGAGTGGTTACTTGATGTCCAAAAAGAAATAGCTACCATAATCTTCAACCAAATCTAGTGTTTTACAAGTGTCAAAAGAATTTTCTTTTTTAAAGGTATCTTTAATTCTTTGCAAGAAATTAGAGTGAGTTATGATGTGTTTGAATATTCCAGTCATAACTCAGCAGTAATGCATATTATATATTTCTATAATATATATAATCTTTTGTTTATATATGTATCCCTGTATTGATATATATTTGTACCTTGATGGATGTAGGCCTTTCTGAAGAGAAAAAGTCCTGTCTTGTTCATGTTTGATCATTATAAATATCACCGTGGTATCACTGTATTTCTAATAAGACAACTCTCCTCTTATGTAAATTCTGTTTATTACATTCAGTAACCCAGGTAACTTTCTTTACTTTCTGTGCTTAACTATTGTAATGTGGCTGTGCAATATAAAATAATTGTTGTATCTTTCTCTATGGTGGCTGTTGTATGTCTTTTAAAAAAAAGAGAGAGACAGTGCAGAACCAAGGAAACGAAGGAGTCGCTAAGAATCAGAAAGGCTGTCCGTGAGCTTTACAATAAAATCTTTGTATGGCTGAGAGCCATTAGGCAGGTGTCGCATGCTTTAGAGGTGAGGGCAGAGGGATTTCTGAAAGTGATTCAGAAGCAAAAGAGAAGGGCCTTTTTTGAGACCCTTTTGCCTTGTAGGATGGGGCTGCGCATACAGCTGGGTTCGAGGATGACCTGGTAATGACAGCGTCAGTATCTGCAGATGGCTCATTTTCTCCCACAGCTGAACTCCTAATGAGATGCATACAGTTCAAGAAAAATAGCTTGGCCACCTTTGTCTTATAAGGAATAGAAGAATGATGAAGTTAGCCAACAATTCAGTAGTTTTTTTGGCATTTGCATGATGTTCCAGGTTCTTAAAAAAAAAAAATCATATTAACCTGAGAGGATTATATATTAATCCTTGGCAATGTATTAATCTGATAGGACTGGATTCTGAATGAGTTTATGGAAGTTCATACAATCACCTATTGCTTCAGTTTTGCCCTGGGAGCACTTGCAGGATCAGGGTCTTGGGTGTGTTGGTTAATTCCTCAGATCTCAGAACAAAAAGAACGTCCAAAAAACAGCACCGAAGATGTCGTCATAAATGTGACCAGAAGTAGAGGGTGTATATCTAATTCCCTAACTCTTGGAACTATGTACATGTGTCTAGGCATAGAATTGCAGAGGATTCTGTCTTCTAAAATCATACTGGAGATATTTAAGAAATCTGCTTTCTTGTAGCAATTGAAAAGCTAACATATAGAAACACTCCCCTGTGAGATGCAGATTTTTATTTTGGCTATCAGTGTGGTTAAAAAAAAATCTGATTTTGCTGGAGATGAGCACATATACTGCCTCTGTTCTGAAAATGTTTTAGAAGGCAGGCTGCTTATTTTGGTTTTGTCATTTAATCAACCCTCCTGCTTTTCTTTTTTTCATACTTTTTGTTTTAAATGCATCATGTAGCTGTTTAAGTTGGACTAGAAGTTAATTGCTATATAAATACAACAGATTTATTAACACTAGGACTAAGTTTTATCATTATCATTAGGCATTTGACTGCCAGGGCATGTTTAGACACTGGCTGATTTCAGGTTACAGTACATGAAGCTAATTGCCACTGTGGTTTTAATAATGCTCAAAATTTAGAATTAAAATATAAGGACAAGGCAGAAGATAGTGACCAAACCTCCTCTAAGCACAGTGTACTCTAGGGAAGCTGGGACCTGTGCAGGCACTTAGGCAAATACAAAAAAAAAAAAAGATCTAAAATTTACAGCAGCTGGTAAAACGGCTGTGTGGCTGGAGCTAAACTGTGTAGATCATGAAGTTGCTGACTCTGTCACCATTGCCATGGTGCCATCGTTGCCATGGTGCCAGCAGCTCCAGGCTATCATTTAAGTAACAACCCTGCCCAGTCCCATGCACCTCTTGATCAGGGATGTGGGGGGTTAAAAAGGTTCATTCTTCCTTTTTCTCATAAAGCAACTGCAGGAGAGCTGAGCAGAGTCCACCTTCTGTGAGCGAAGTACACCTGACCGCTGTAATACATGAATTCAGTGCACTGTCTGCTAAACTCATACTCCAGTGTGTGCGGAAAAGGTGACTATATCGGTCTCCAGTTAAGTCTGTCAGGGAATGAAAACCCTTAGGGCATGTCTGCACTTTGGTCAGACTGTGAGGGCAATGCAGGTAGACATGCTCAAATTACCTTTAAAGGGGTAAGCAGAACTGAGAGCAAAACCTGTTTTGTTTTCCCCCTTTTTCTAACACACTTCACTTCGAATTGTTTGTTTCCCTTGTTTGGGCTGCTCAGCTTTGCAGGCACGATCACTGCATTGCTGTTTCCTTTTGGAAGGGCCATTTTTTTGGTTTCAAGGCTAAAGATTCCTTTTTCTTTTTTTAATTTTTTTATTCTCTCTTTTCAAAAAGCTGACTCTTTTTAAAGTCCTTCCTTGTCAGGGGATTTATTAGGCCACTCATTCAAGGGGCTCCGCTGTCACCTGAAGCAGTTAAGCAGTATATTTTGTCTTTCCTTTTGTCTGAACTTATAACAGCAGACCCTCAGAATGAAGTGAAATCTCGCGTGGGTCCTTTCAGTGTTTTGATTGCTACTGCTGAATTGATATCTCGGGGAAGGAGGCTTTGCAGGAGAATTGGGTGAAGAAATTTTGCACTCACTTGCTGCATCTCTTTTAGCCAGAGACTGACTTCAGCACTTCAAACATGGCTTACAAAGACTTACTGTTCAAGCTTCTAGGAATGATCCAGATTGCAGCCTTCTTATTACAGTAGTCAGTATGCTTGATAGCTCCCAGGGACATTCTTATTTGCATGGTAGTTCATCCCGAAAGCTGACCTGAAATTAAATAGTGAATGCTAGTTGTTTTCTTTTTTGTTTGTTTGGTTTTTTTGGTCTGATTTTGTTTGCAGGATTCATTCAGGTACTCTGTAGGATTGGAGATAACAAGTGAGGGAATCTTCTGTGGACAGAATGGCTGATGGCCATAGGAATAAAATAGCATATTTGTTTTTTCTTTTTGTTTTCTTTTGTCTTTGATTCTTCCCTGCCATATTCACAAACAATCCAGATGGCAGGACTTCAGATATAGTTCCATCCTATCTTTGTGAGAAAGGATCTGTACCATGTTTGTCATCTTCAGCAGGGAGTTTTGTTCCACTCCCTGTTCTGCCCAGATAAAATTTCCAGTGCCTGTAACAGCTGTCTGTAATCAGTGAGCTTACTGGGGCTTGTCAGATGCTTCTTGCCGTGCAGCGCTGGCTTTATGCTGTTGGTGAAACTTCACAATCAGCATCTGATCTACAGAGATCTTCTCTCAGGGCTTATAATTGCAGAAGGGCTTGCCAGTGCACACTGGGCCGTTCTAGTCAGGGTTTAGACAGAGGAGGTCCAGGTCCCACAGTGTTCTTCCTTGTTTTGGATGTCCCTGTCCATCAGAGTCACGATCTTGTTCATCCGTTTCTGTAGCTCGTGGATCTCTCTGGATCAATATATTCTTCCTTAGGTGCAAAGAAGTTTCCCATTTGGCAACATTTGGTTGCCTTAAACTTGGATTTAGCAAAGCAGAGGAGAGCTAGACAGAAATGGCTTGTAGTCCAGATGAAATGAAAAGTATATGTAAACAATGAGGGATGGTGTTAATAGTTTGGAAAATTCATGTGAATTAATGAATACAGATGATGGCATTAAAAGGTATACTCTTCCTTTTTTTTCCTGTTCTGATTTTTTTGTTTGTTTTTGCTAGATCTCTATACCTGACATAGTTTTTTATATTTGAGTGTACATATACTTACTCTCAGGTAGACATATATACAAAAGAGATATAACGCTGAAATTCGGGAAATTATTTCAGTGGCTTTCCCTGAAGACGTGAAAGAAAATACGTTATTGCTGATTTTGCCTGCTGTAATTTTTGCATTTGTGGTAATACTAGATTATCTTGATTTAGCTGTTTTCAGTGGCACTAACAGTGATCCATTTCTCTGGCGATTTTTGATGATTATCTTACCAGCTGGTTAAAACATGCAGAAGGACAAAACAAATATTATGGCTATAAAACGCCTGACATTGCTTTAATTCCACCAGTAGAATGAAAACAAAGGTTATGTACATCAGAAGCTTTTTCCTGATGTTTTGAGAAGATGACCTGATGATAAATAGGAAGATTTATTTTGAACAGTGAGTGAACTTCATGAGCTCTTTCAAAACAGTTTTTGGAAAAAATATCCTTTTTTTGTAAGGACAGAGGTTTTGGCAGTTTGGGGAAGTGAGGTTAAATGGATTGGCTCAGTGTACGTAAACTAAGGAAAACTTCCATAAAGTATTCTGTGTTCACTTACAGCATGAACCACAGCATTTAACTTGCTAGCACTTTAAGAATGAATCGGAAGAAACATACTTTTTCTAGGGTATATAAAAGTATAGTTGTAATATTAAAAAATGAGTTGTGTCTGGACTAAATTCCCCCATATCTTTCAATTCCAGATAGGAAGATTAAATCAACTTCTAGATTTTGGAAATATCCAAATCTTTGTTCTTGGCTATATAAACAGTATGTTCCTGAACACTTTGGAAATGTTAGATATTCAAAATCCAGGCCCAGGTTTTGCAGTTCAAAAACCTTTCCATAAGGTAATTGTGACATCAGGGACGGAAGGGATCAAATATATTTTTGTCAAGAATGACATACTTGTCTACTCAGAACTGGCTGGTTTGAACTATTTGAGAATTGCCACCACAGGGGCTGTGGGATAATCACAACTCTGGTCCGTGGAGGAGGCAAGGCAGCAAAGAATGCTAATCCAGCATTTCCTTATCTCTGATATACAGAATATGTATAGGATTCAAATGTCTGCTTAGTCAAGAACTGGGAGTTCTTAGGATGCCATTGCTATTTCCTGTCCTTCAGTCTTTTTCCTCAGGGGTCATACTTTTACCAGGCTTTTCTTATGTTACATGGTCATAAGTAGATTTAATTGGGAAGATGGACCAACTTTGATTTTGCCTGTTCTTAAGGTCCTTCAGCAAAGAATTCTCTGAACAATCTATATTTTCGCTTTGTTCTCTATAAAGCATTATTTTTTTTCTTAATGCACATCTTAAATCTTTTGTGCTGAATTCTGGTGCACTGATTTTTATCCTTGAGAGGACATGACTAGCTGATTAGGATTAGTGCTCAGGAAATCCTTTTGCAAGACATTGAGGAGGAGTCAGGAGCTCTTGACTAGATTTCTCTCTCTAACACAGAGGTGTGGGCACACTCAGTTGGGACTGGATATTAATGTCACTGTCTGCCCTAAGGAAGAGCAGATGCTTGAGTCTGTCCTGGCAGTAGTGGAAGTCAGGAATGGATTGGAGCCCTGATAGTTACAGCAATAAAACACACAGAGGGAGTTGCCAATTTACCCTGTAGTATCTCTAACCAGCTTTACATTCCTTCGTTAAGTTGTTCCTCTTGGCGAAGTGAAGGTGCCCACAACTGGAATGTCCGATCCTTTTCCCTTCTGAAGGACTATAGTACCTTTGGAGTGGTCCAGTTTCCTTCCTGTTACATGTAATCAGGCACTTCTGGAGTTTGCACCTGTATTTCGGAAGCCATTCCAGCACTTGGCCTGTCCTAATTTTGTCTGCACTAAGCCATCTCAAGGTTCCACCATGCAGACTTCTGTGAAGGGTCGATGTTTTCCTTACTGTCAGCCTTCAACTTTCCTTACTAACAGCAAGCAACTGACTTTGTTGCACTGAAACACTTCAGCAAGCATGGGGAAGAGCAAGAGAGAGGCTGGGAGTCTCTAGGAAGAGGCAAAAATGCTCTGTGGCCATAACTCAGTGATATATGGCTAAATTGCTAGAGTCCCCTCATCAGTACAAATGGGCCAACAATGTTACTTTGGTTTTGTTTAGCATCATCAGCATCTAACAATAGGCTCTTAATTTCAGTATATACCTTGTGCCATCAGTTACTAGTGGTTCTGCAAAGGCAGAATACTCATTTCTGGTATTGCCTTTTAGGAGTCGGCTATAATAGGTTTGTACAGATCTAGGGCCAGAGGCTTCAGTATTGGCAAGTCCATTGCAGCCATCACTATGGTGGAATTGTAGAAGTCTGTATGCTGGCCAATCTGTGCTTGGTTGGTTGGGGCTGAAGATGTCTAGGAGAGCACTGCAACTTTCTGGAGGAAAGGCAGGATCAGTTATGTCAGGGCCCATCAGTGGAACATACGTATCCATAGAGTTTCTGTTGGAAGGAGACCAGGATTATCAGAATAAAAAAGGGTATCATTCCATCATATTCCAAAGCGTCAACAAGTTTGTACACACTAATGCCAGGGCCACTGGTTGCGTGTGTATCGTCTCCATGTCTTCCTTCTTAATTAATATCTTCCAACAAACTCATACTGATGTTGATGGCAGGAAGGCATTGACCTGAATTGTTCGCAACAGCTCACTCCTTGCTGCCACTGTGTATCTGGTATATCCTAATGACCATGGTGCCAGTTGGGATTTCAGTTGCATCCTCAGTTCCTCCTGAATATCTAGATTCTTCAGGAAGCTCGTGAACCATTTGACTTGACCATCAGCTTAACTCTTGGACAAAGAGGTCCTACCAGATTTCCCATGACCAGACACAGGCTTCACACTCTGGATGTAGCAAAGAGGGAGCCCTCCAGTGGCTCCAGTATAAATGGACATGCCTGAGGCCTTTCTCCTAGGCCAATGACAACCTTGGTTAGAGAGTTGGTGCATAGGACTTACGTTAGGAAAGAGACTGTGAAATGTAAGCATAGATGTGCATAGCTCTCCTGGTACCTATCAGTTTATAAATGTCTCTGCTTGACCCTATGATATTGCTTTGTTTCTCTTCCTCAGCACCCCTTTTCCCTCTTACAAAACATCTTCCTTCCAGAATACACACCACTCACCTCCTAGGATTTTTCTTCCTCCTCTGAGCACTCCTCCTTCTGTTGCCTGAACTGTTAACAGCACTTAACTCCCCCTCCCCCTCCCCCTCCCCCTTCCCCCCTCCCCCCCTCTCCCCCTCTTTTCTTTGTCAAAAATACCTTCTATGAAACAAATTATGACACTCCATTGGGAACTTCTTTTCACATCCAGCTATAATGTGATTTGGAGAAATGTGATCATTGACATCATGGGTAGTGTAGTGGCATATCTATTAAAGTTCCTGGGAACTTATTAAAGTCTCTTTAAAGCAACAATTCTTCCCTATGCTCATGGATTCATAAAGCAAATTTACAAATATAGATGTACAGAGAGCACATTCTTTCCTATGCCTCCTTTTCCCTATGCAAGGTTGACTTTACATGCTGGATTTGCTCCTACAGTGCAACACATATTTCCACACATTAGGACATTTGTGCTTTATGAACCTTAGCCTGATGTCCAGCTCTTTAATGTCAATGTCATTGTTCTTGCTGCCAATAGTTCAGCTTGATGTGGAGTGAACTGTGCACCTGTGGAATCGACTCCCAGCTTCTCCTTAGATCGCAAACTTAAGCATTGTATTGTCCCTCAGTGCAGTTTGTTGAATGTAAAAAATGGCATAAGCAGTTTGTGCAATGTTATGTGGCTTCTGGGCCTGCCTTTGGTTCCTAGAATGATGGAAGTGCTTTAAGTTTTCACCCTTTTCGGTGGGGAATTGAATCTGAGAATCTCTCCTAACCAAGGCGTTTGAAACCTCTGGCCATCCTGCTTCCTGTGGGTTAATGTTCTAGATCCCCACAGGACTTTGCTCTGTCAGGCTGTGGGTGTGCCAGTGGTTACTGTCCACTTATCTACCCAAAGCTCAACCTTTCAGGCAGGCAATATATGCCCACTTCACTGCAGAGGAAACAGAGAGAAACTTTATTCCTCCTAAGTGATTCCTTACACAGGTCAGGCCTTATCAGCTCCTGATGAGTTCATTTTGATGGTCCTGATTTCTCTGGTGTACAAATATTAGAGCTGTTCTATGTTTGTAGACAAAATCAGTTCAGCCCCACCTTCTTCTGTTTCACTATTTACGATGATCATGAGTTACAATGAGTTATTGAACCTCCTCAAAACATGTCACTGCTAGTCAGAGACCGGAACAGGCTCTGTTTCCCTCTCACAGGCTCTGTTTCCCTCTGTACGGAGCAAGTTGTGATGAGTGAGTCTGTATTTGTCTGCTCTGTCATCTTTTCTAGGTAAGTCCAATCCCACTTCTAGTATGAAGTTGTGAAAGCTTTGCTATTTTAAGGCACTTCACTGTGGCGTAAGCAAGCCATAGGGCTGTATTGCCCACTGTTTTCTGGCTCTTGTTCTCTCCCTGTACTAGAATATCTGCGTAAAGAAGCCCCTTCTGTTTTGTTTCATTATCTAACTATTCAGGCCCAGTCTTTGCTCCAGCAGTCCTACAACATTCTCCCTGTGCTTGACATAATCACTTCTCTAAACTTCTTTCTTCTCCTGGGCTGGAGATCAGCAAATTCTGTTTATTCACAGATGTGATCCCAGATGAAGCTATCTATCACAAGGATAAAGTTATTCCCCTCAATTGCGTGCTGATACACACTTTGTAAAGAGCTAGAACTATTTTTGATTGAGATGTTGACGAGCAAATGCAGTTTGTAATACCAAAATTTTTGTTTACTTATATAATTACCTCTAAATAACTCAGTGATTGGAACTATAGAAATATTTGAAATTGAGGTAAATATGTATTAATCAAGTGCTCCTTCTAAATGGGTGTTGTTTCCACAGTACAACAGAGTGGCACATTAAATTTAGACTGATTTATTTTAAGAAGCAAGCTTTTTTCCTTTTGTGCAGGAAGGTGTTTGAAATGATTTCTCAGGAACAATTTAAGCTCACATTGAAATATTTTCTTAAATGATGCTACACCTGGATTTTTTTCCTAATTACCGAAAGCTGTGTCAGAATTTTGTAGAAATGTGCACAGTATAAATGTCTTTAAAAGTAGCTTTTGCAGTACTGCATGGGCACAGGCGTCTGAGGTGGTTGGGGCTCACCCATCTAGTCCGAATCGTTTGGTGGAATTAGTGACTATATGTCAAAATCTTGGGGAACTTGGTTTATAATACGCTGGTTATAGCTAATTAAAATTTTATTTCCATCTTTCAGTTTTAATGATTCAGCGCCATAATAGATTCTGCAGTCATCAACTTTCGTTTGCCCTTTGCTTGGTTTTCTTTGTCTTGTAAGCTTATTCCTTTTCCTAAGGCATCTAAGTGCTTGGGAAGACAACTGTGACCTTTAAAGTGAGGAAAGAGAGATTACCGCACTTAGCATGATTTTTTTTAAAGGACATTCAAAACATCAATGTAGGTGTCTCTTTTTTATCTAAATACCTGTGCACTTAAAACAGTTCAGTAAATGCTGAAATGTAGTAAAAGGAAAATTAGCTTCTGAACTATGTCCTTAGATTTTAGATTGTTCCCCTAGAACAAATTATATGGTTGACTTCCCTGAAAATTTGTTTTTCATTTTTGAATGTGTTCCTCTTCTGTATAAACAAGAGAAGGTGGCCATTTTAGCAATGTGTTTTCGTTTTTGTTTTGTTTTTTTTTCTTGCACACACTTACTCCATGTGTTCTTCCAACCCACATTTTGTTTCTCTTTGGCACTGAGGCACTCTTACATAATTTTTCAAATATACAAATGTTCTGCAGTATAGTCCAAAAGGCTACAGGCTGCAGTAGCATTTTTGCAGAGGTTTGGGATGAACACAGTAGAATGGTGTATTGTTTTTGATAAGACTTGTTCTCAGAGAGCTCTTAAATGCCTGTTTCTCTGTTCTTGGCCTCTTCTCAAGTTTCTAATAAACATGATTATAACAGAGTGGCTGATACAACTTCAACTTGTGCCACTTCTCAAATACAGTTTCTTTCAGAACAACTCAAAGAAAAGAATTGCTCTGTAGCTATCACAGCTGCCACCCTTCACTAATTCCTATTTATATGCTTGGTGATGGATATTGTACATTTTTACATACTAAACTAGCATTAGCCTAAGATAAGCGCAATATAATTAACTCTGCAATTATTCGCACTGATGTAAATGAGAAATAGTTCTGTAGGTTAGCTTAGTTCCTGCAAGGTATGTGAGGGGAAGATATAGCCTACTAGAATGAGATGTAGAGGCTTTTATTTTACAAAATGCTGCATTTCAGCTGACAGATGCCCAGCATAGGAGCTGTATTTAGGTAAGCTGCATAACAGATTCAGCTTCCAAATGGTTAGAGTTTCACTGTTTAGAGCGTCTACTCCCTCTGGCTTTACATAAAACAGTCTAAGGTGTGACCTCGGTGCGGACAGTTGCAGTATCATCTTCTTGAGTTCTGAAGAATAACTCTCAATTGGTGACTTGTCTTTCTCCTCTATCAGTCTCTCTTGGGTGCATCTATTTATTCACAGGTTTGCTTGTA
The DNA here is from genome assembly GCF_036370855.1 of Dromaius novaehollandiae. Taxonomy (NCBI): domain Eukaryota; kingdom Metazoa; phylum Chordata; class Aves; order Casuariiformes; family Dromaiidae; genus Dromaius; species Dromaius novaehollandiae. Next base: position 119,649,869 of record NC_088099.1, on the reverse strand, counting down.
TACATGTTTTACTGGCATACAGCAGAGGAGGGAGGAGTAGTGCTAATACACATCTCTGATTTTTCCACTGGAGTGGAAACTTACATTTTCTGTTAGCTTCAAGCTTTTCAACACTGCCCATGTTGTTGTATGCTACTATGATAAGCACTGCAGAAATACTTAAGTCTGGTGGATGGATAGTTCGTATCAGGAGATACGTCTGTGGCTGTTCTGTTACCAGCAGTTTGACTCCTATGCAGGAATGGGGTAGATCTGCAGTCCTATGGTATCCTTCCTGGACCAAATCCAAATGCTGCCTCATTCCCTGTGCAAGGCACCTGTGCCGTAGGCAAATGGAGAACAGTCAGGGCATAATGTATGGTAATGTCAAGGAAGAAAAAAGCCATCTGTGCATCTCTGATTCTCCCTGAAATAGAAAGCATTCCCAAGGGGGCCAGAAGAGGCTCTAGCTCTGCAGTGCCCCTCGAGCCCCCCAGCTATGTGGTGCTTGCTGCCATTGTGTGGTCTCTCTGCCAGCTTTAGATTATTGCAGGCCACTCCCCTCTCCAGCTAACTGTTAGACTGGGGCTGGAGGAGCGATGCACAGCCATCTTTTCCTGATCAGCTGCTCTTGCTTCTGTGATGATTACACTCAAGGCAGCCTCCGAACCCTGTCTTTTCAAGTGTAACCATAACAAACGTAATGAGTATTGACTAACAAACTGTTATTCCAAGTTCGGGTGTGCGGAGTTTACTCTGAAGTGGCATTTGCTTCCCTAGTGCACATGTATTAGTGTTTTTTAACAAGTCTTTAATGGATTAAGTAATGAAATTTCTGGTGTCTCCCCTGGGAGACAACTAGACAAACAACTATTAGGAAATCTTTCCTGATAATTATTTAGATGTTTTGTTTCTTAATTTCATCTTTATACTTAGGCAATTTTGTGTTATCCTAAACAGTTCCTTTCATTCCTCAGTGCTTGTTTTTTCCCAAGCATTTGTAAATCACTACCATGTCTTCCTTTCCCACAGGCATTGCTTTATCCTAACTGTTGACTGAAAATCAATCCCTCCATCTAATGACTCTGTCGCTGTTCTCTGAACTCCTTCCCTTTTACATTATCCATCTGGCAACAAAATGTCCAAAACTGGGTGCAGAGTGCAAATGTGGTAGCTCCATAGCTGTTGAAACAGGGATGTATTACAAACCATTGTATGTCAGGAACTAGCAGTTTCCAGCTGTTTCTTGGATCAGTGCTATAAAGATATGAAGTTATTTGCCACCATCTTCTCTGAGCCATTCTGAAGACACCTTGGTGTAATGAGAGACTTGGGATATAAACATACCAAATTGCATTGTTTTTCTTTACCCCACAGCCTTTTCTTTACCCCATACCCTTTTCCTTTTTTGTCTTCTCTACATCCACAAACACACATCAAGCTCTCATTCTTCTCAGAAATACAAAGTTTTTCAAGCCCCAGGCCTGACTGCTGTCCCCAGTCTAGTCTGCTATCAGCAAAGAAAAGCTAGCGGCTTTCCAGGCTAAACCAACTGGGTTGGGTAACAAGGGACTTTCTACTCTGGTGCCCTGCCCTGCCCCTGCTGCATCCTAAGTTCTCTAGGAGTAAAAATACAATTGCAGTGTGTGACAGTCATACTATCTTCTTCATTTTGTTTCCCAGCCTAATGAGCAGCCTACGTGCTTTCCTAGTGGTTCCTACAGTTCAGGTCCCTCCTGCTGGCTGCACAGCTATTGCTTCCCTATGTGTTGGGTCTTTGTATGGTTTCTGGCCTGTCTCCTGCTGGCCAGAGCAAAACGGAAGTGTCTGTATTTCTCTATACTTAGGTGGGGGGGGGAGGTTTGCCAGGAGTGGTAGTTTCATGTTCAGCAGTATGTTTGTCTCACTGGGTTTCTCCAGTCCATTCACTGTCTGTTTTAGATACTGAATCTAAGGGTTTAAAAAAAAAAAAAGCAAAATGTGACTGCATGTGTAGGAATTTAATTTCAACAAAAATATTTCAGTTTTCACTTGTGATATCAAGTTTTTTTCCTTTTCGATTTTACAGGTTATCACTGCTGGCTTATCACCATTCTTCTTTGTCATGACCGCAAATGTACTAACAATTTCTTGGTAAGTGCCTACGTGAGCTTTTTCCTTAATAGTAAAAATGAATTTCCGCACAGTGCTTCATGTGGAAATACTTTTTAAATGGCAAGTTCTATTATTGTCAGTAATATTTTAGGTGTAAGGAGAACCAGGTGTGCAATGAGGAATCCAGTATAGTAATACAAATGGAACAGAGTTTCTTCCGCTTTTGTGGGAGAATATGGACATTTTTGGACATTAAGCCTCACCACAATTCACTCAGCACATTTTACAGCTAGATAAATGGTTGAAATAGGCAAATAAATGACCCATTCAAAGTTGGACTATAAATCAGTGGCAGAGTTGGAAGTAAAACATTGGAGTCATGGTTTTGTAACAGCATTGTTCTAACCAATAGAGTGCTTTCAAATTTCTGAATAGCCCCTCACACAGTGTATACTCTGAACACATTAATACAAGTAGGAAAATGATATATTTAACTCTTTCCAAAGCTCTGTTTGGCTTTTGTAACATGTGGCCTAACATATAAATCACCGAACTTGAAATTTTTAGGAAGTTTAGATTGCAAACTCCTTTGGTCAAAGACGATGTTTTGGGTCTGTCTTTGTATAACACCCAGCAAAAGGGAATTCCAGTGCATGGCTGATGCTCCTAAATGCTTCTGTCATGCAAATAACAACTAAAAAGAAGTTAAGTGTGTATTTCTAAGGCTAGATTTGTTTGTAAGTCTGCTTGCTTTTGAAAAGCTTTAGGCTTCCTTTCTTTCTTCCTAGTCTGATTGCCGCCCTGAAGATTCAGCTCTGTACAAAGTGCAATTAGCAGATCCTTTTTCCAGGTGTGATATCTAAAATAGTATCAGGACCCTGAATTAATGTGCCACTAGCCCCAGATTTGTTTCTGAGGATCTCCTGAAGAGATGTTTCTAAATCTCTGGTCTGATAACACATATGCGTTTTCAGCCATTTGAAACATGCTTTTCTGTCAGTGTTATTAATACAAAGAAGATTATATTGCTAAAGCCAACATTGATAAAATCATATAGGCACCTGAATCCTTCATTTAAATTGGGGGGGAGGGAAGATTACACATCCCAGTAGGGTTCTCGTGTTTAAATGCTTTATTTACAGGTAGGTAGATGGTCTGATTTACAGACCCAGTATGTAAAAGCTGCTGCTGACACTTAATTCCAGCCTATAATCTGTAGATGTATATTCTCAGTTTACTTTGACAGTCCTGGAAATCTTCTCTAAAACTCATTCTGCTTATCAGGAAAATTTTAATTTCAATGACTAGATGCACCATTTGCATTTTTATATGGTAAATAACTGCATGTGTGTGTCCTCTGTAGCTCAAAAATTACCATCCTGCCACACATAATCCAATTTGTGTTGTTTTTGACTTTTCTTCATTATCTCAAAGAATTTCAGAAGTGAAAAGCATGCATTTCCTTCCTGTATTTGATACTTTCTTGGTTATGTAAAGGTATTTGTGCCTTAATCACCCAGAATCAAAGAATCATTGTGCAATGTGACCTTGAGAATGGAAAGGCAAAGATATAAAACATTGCCTCTGCCACCATGCAACCATTACAGTAGAAACTGTGTATTTAGTATCTACCAGGAGTCCTTGGAAGCATAATGAAACAGATTTAAAATACTGCCATTTATATTCTGCTCTATTTTCCCAAGTGATTTCTCCTCTTGCATTTTCTTCAGATGCTGCTTGGAAGTTAAAGAAGTTACTGAAAGCAGAATCTCACTTTAAACCAGCCCCATATATGTATGTGCAAGTGTGCATCCGTATATGTATGTTGTGCACACGTAATCTCAAATGCTAAAGTAAATCATGTGTATTTTTCTTTAACTCTAAGAATACATTTCTGTGGCCTATCTGTATAGGAGGCTGAACTAATATCAGTGCACCTACAACACTCCCAGTCCAGGCCATTAATTTGCTGTGTCTCATCATGTTTTACATGTGTTTGCACAGGTCTATCATATGCATGCTTAGAGCAGACTTTTATAATATACACATATTTACTGACATGTATACTAAAAAAAAAAAAAATCATGTGTACCACTGAATGTGAATACATGGACCTGTACAGTTGCACACATACTACATATCCTACGTGCATTGTCAGTGATATAAGTGAGGAACACATTCACATATTTACAAGAAACTTTGCATCGGCCCTTAGGCTACTTCTATGTTTTTTTTGTTACAATTCAAGATAACCATTACTTGTATTTATTTTTTGAATTCTGTGCATCAGCAGGGTCTGGGCAATCAGCAAAGCTCTGGAAATAGTTTGTTAGGTGATAGCAGCTGCAAAGTACTCATGAGAACATAAACCACTGAGTTTTTTGGTGTTGCTCCAGTGTTATTGTGGAATGTTATATCGTATGTTAATTTCTGAGTGATGAGCAAGTGCGGTTAGCTGTCACCCCATAATAAACAGAAGCCAGAGGATTTGCGGATGATAAACTGAAGGTACATCAAGGGCCTGCATTTAGTCATGTTTTTTGCTTTGCTCCATCTTGAAATTACAGTGATTGCTTCCGTTGGCCCAGTAATCTAGTGAACATGGATTGCAGCAGGCATGCGGACACCTGGGATGTCAAATCTTTCAAAAGGGGATTCTTCCTCTGTCTCATGCAGAACATAAGATTTTGAAGAATGATTTAGATGTAAATGTGCTTTTACAGAACAGTGCTGTACAGTTTAATATCTTTTGTACAGAATTGCCAGTCTAACTTTTAGAATGCTGTAGCAGGGATGAGATTCTTTGTTGAAGTCTCGGTTAAAAATTTAATAGAAAACTACGCTTCTATAGAAAGTAAAACTGGAAAGAAAAATTTTAAGCTATTTCTAAGAATCTGTTGGTTTTAGTCCTTTTTATATTCATTGTGATTCTTCCCTAGGATAAAGAAGCATACATTACCTGACCTTAGCTTCAGAAGGAATTAATGTAGAGGAAATGTTTATAACCAGAGGTGAAATCTAGGCAAGACACAAAGGTTAACCCTTGCCAGAGAAAAGTGCTTTGAGATTGTTAGTGATTAGACACAGACAGACTCTTGCATTTTAGGTCTTTTTGAAAAGCTTGCGTCCTTAGCAACCATTTGCTCTTTCTTGGTAATTCCGCACCCAAAGGTAGACCGTCTCCACAACTGAATGTCGCGCTCTCTCTAACACCTGCTTTCCAGGTCTATTTGCTGTGTTACTAGAAAATACTATGTTTTTGTTATATAACATTAGTTCCTTTCAGGAACAAGAGGAATTATGTGATTTTTAAAACAATTCACTGAAGCTAAGAATTAAGTAAATGTAATGGTATTAAAGTCCAGACAGCCATCGGCTTTACATGTTGGGTTTTTTTTTCCAAGAAAAAAAATACCCTCTAACTATGAACTTACAACAGTTTGTTTTGTTTATAAAGTTCATTAAGGAGCTTTTCTGTTTCATAAGCTAACTAAGTCATGAGGCTAAGATGAAAGATCGGTACACTTAGCTTTACACTGTTATAAAAGGGGAGAAGAGTCTGAGTCCTACCATATTCCTCTTGAATATGATAGCAGAGGAGATTTAGGGATTATTAGCTATTGCACAAATAGCTTATTTCAGTGAATTATCTTTTGTTTGTAAAACCATTCATCCTTATTTGGAGCCCTACTTCTAGCCTGAATCTTAGAAAAAAGCATTAGTGCCACCACTGTGTTGTGAGGAAGTTCTTGGGCATGTGTGCTTTTTTGGCTTGGGCAGTTCTGGTCTGCTGGGTTCCCCACAAAAAGCGGCAGATACAGGAATTTCTACTGGCCTGGAAATTCAAAATATCAAAATAAAACAAAACAAAGTTCTTTCTCCTGATTTCTTCAGTCCCCAAAACCTAGGCTTTTGTCTCCCTCCTGACTTGTCAGCAAGTTTTCAGGCTAGAATACAAGCAGAAATTGCAAAGGGAAATCATTAATAACCTAATGAGGTTCAAACTCTCCTGCCTTTCTTTCCTTTTCTTGCCTGTGTGCTAGTGTTCAGCTTTGTTCACATCTAGGTTCATTCTTTTCTATGTAGATCTCTATGTACTTTTTGTATACCACCAGCCCTAAAGTATAGGCAGGGTAGGAGTCTGATGAGATCTGTAAAATAAGACATTTCTAATTTCAGCCATTTCTTAGCAAGAGGAATGAAAAAATCACCTGGGGTAGTGTCACTAGGATGAAATGTGTTTAGACAAATTAATACCTTTCTCTTTGATGTTGTGACATTTGGTATTTTATCAAGCAGAGGGATTGCCTGATGCTGAATTTGTGCTATGTTTTGTTTACAGCCTTGTGATCAGTGGAGTTGGAGAAGCGTTGCTTGCTTACACTGAAAGGACAGGCACGTAGAGAGGAACCATATCTCACCAGCTGGAAAAGAGCTGACCTGCAGCTTAGAAACTCTATCATGAATAAAATGCAGCAGCAAGAATGAAGAAATGCAACCAAACACAAGGAAAGAGACCCATTGTTCTTTTATTAAGAAGGGGAAAATATGCTATGAATAGTGTCCATAAGAGAGCAGCATAGTTGGTAGGGTGATTAGGAGGCTTTGCCTCAAAGCACAAAACAAAAGCTGCTATTTCTGATTGATGTGGTAAAGGAAAAACTGCACTGTCTCATGCTGATGGCTCTGTGTGAGAACCTCTCAGTAGCAGCTTCTTGCACAGGGATCTGAACTCAGGAAAAGCAGCATTCCTCACTGGCTGCCCCCAATTTTTGTTGGAGGCTGACAGCACATTGTACCAAGCAATGTCAGAATCCAGATCCTGCTGTGAATTGAGTATCAGGAAGCATGGATTTTGTTCCCAACTGTTCTGTAGCAGCAAGCTACCACACACAGGCCTCTAGTCACGTCGTCTGAACTGCCAGAGTGACTGAGGCCATGGGGCTTCTGAAGATAGTTCCCTTCTGCGATTGTGGCAGATTGGCAGCTTTGCTGAATGGGGAAATCAGCAATAAATCTTATTGTCTGTAGTGCTTGCTCTTTGTGTATTTTTCCTCCTCCCATTCTCCAAGATTTCTCTTTAACTCTGTGAATTTTTATCAGCCAGAGGGGGCTGGAGGGACTCATACTGTTCCTAGCAGTGGTTTGTCTCTTAAATTATTGCAAGAGGCAAAAGAGATCATAAGCTTTAAATGAATGTCATAAAGAGTAGAAGGCAATTAATATCAAGAATTCTTAAAAATAATTTCATTTCCAGTTGTTTAATGGCTGTTAGAAATTAATCTTGACATATTAATGCCTGGGAAAGCAATCTGTGCAAAAGCAGTAATAAATGGTGATTTGATAATGTTTTGGGGAAGTTTTACATGGTAAAAGGAGTTTGGTAGCAGAAATCTTCAGCGAAGGGGAGGGACTTGTCTCACGTAACGTTAGGTATCTAAAGTGTAGTCTCTTAATCTGACTAAATTTCCTTTATAGTCAATGGAAAGAGAGGGAGTCCCTCACAGAGATGATTCTTAACACAGATAGCTGTATTGATGTGGCTGAAAGACTCTCTGGAAGTACTTATCTTTCTATAGATGGAAACTATATGACTAATACAGACAAGACACTTAGCTTTTAGAAGGCTACAGTTAGCTGAGACATACCTGCCTTAGTCTAGCAAGTTCCACCAGCTGGAATTTAAAGCATAGCTATATTTTAACTTTAAATAAAACAGCATCCTTTCAACAAATAAGGCACATCTTACAAAGGATTGCAGTCAATATCTGTGTCTGGAAAGTTTTAGATAAAGATTAGTTGGTTTTCAGAAAAAATGCTGTAGTTTAAAAAAGAAGAGAATTCAGAGAAGTACTGTGGCCTGCATTATACTTAAGGTTATCCTAATTAATCATAAGGGGTCTGTTTATACTGGCATGTTGTCCATGTTTGCTGGATCAAACTCTGGCTTGAGTTTGGAGTGAGCCATTTTCTTGCCAGGTGGTAAAATTCACATTTGAGAACAAAGAAGGAAGCAAGAGGGACAAGGATGAAAGAAACATATGCTTGCGCTCGAACGCTGGTCCTGAAACCAACATGAGCTACATGGCACAGTGAATTAGAGCCCATACTCAGCCCTCGTGAGCCAAGACACACACATAGCTTTGGACCCTCACTGCCTTCCAGTCCAATAAATTCAGACAGCGCTGGGAATGATGGTCATAGCATGCTGGCTCCCCAGGTGGTTAGCTCTGCTAGCTGGTTGTGACAAAATGGCAGGATCATTGCCATTCCACCTTCCTACTGATTTTGAAGTGATTAGTAACCCTGGGAGAACATGGGTTTCTCATGAGAGTCATTGTGACTAGGTTTTGCAATCATAGCTGGAACATTTGTTGTGGGAAAAGCTCTGTGTGCACCTCTCTTCTTGCATAATGTTCAGGGATAGGCTGCAGTCTGGATTTTTTTTTTCCTTTCTTGTCTTTGCTATTCATCTCAATGTACCAGAACCCAGAACACCCATTTACTTTCTTGCTGGTGGTCTCAGCAGAAAGCCAATGGCCAAACCAGCATTGTGGTTGCTGTACTTGTTTAATTCCAGAAGGCATGTTTGGGCTGGGAGGTGTGTTTGTGGAAAGTTTATTTGGCCACATTGGGCATTACATTGTCTGGATTCTGGGGAAATTCAGTTTCTGCAGCTGCTGAATTACTACCTCCCTGTGTAGTGTGCCCACTACATATTTATTTAACTTTGTGATTGTTAAACCTCACCAGGCTGTTTGCTTCTGCTTTTGTTTTTGTGCCTTAGTGCAATGTTCTTGCATTTCCAATACTCTATTTGATATACGTAAAAATTTGCAGTTTTCAGTTAATCACCACGTAAGGAAACAAGAAAACAGTTGCTAGTGGAGTTGTGCTTCTCTATCAAACATGACTGGCAAGGAAAAGCATGCTCTGAACCAGCCTGACCTTGCTTCAGTTGAGGATGACCCTGGAGAGTCAACACAGGCCCTGTCAGTCTTGCTGAAGATTCAAAGTAGAGTAGAAGTGGAGCTCCAGGGCCTTTAAATTCCATCTTTGTGTATTCAGAGATGTACTGATGTGCTAAAACTGCAAAGCACAAAGGCGTGGGTTGGCTTCCTAGTTCCTCACAGAGCAGCAGTTGACAGCAGAGCTGGCAGCCAGCCCTTCTTGGAGCGTATGTGAGTGAAATGCTGCCTAAATATCGTCAGTAGCAAGCCTATAGATGGTTAGACCTGTCGTACAGGGGAAGAGGGTGCAGAGAGCCATTTAGAGGGCTCCTGACTGTTAGAACAAGTGGTGTCTTCATTTATTAATGTTTCCTGTGGTGGGGATTTTCATTCTGGGAACTGGTGAGATGCAGCAGTTGTAAAGCTCTAAGAAGGTGTCTTACCTGGCAGTTCAGAGCAAGCCAGCGATAGATCTAGAAGTGAGCCATGATGTGGGCTCCCCTGCCTGACTTGGTACCTGAGGGGAGGAATGGCCACCTTCAGTAGGGTCCCACAGTGGTTAAAAAAAAAAAAAAAAAAAAAAATCTTTCCTGGACTCTAACTGAGGTGGAGGGAGAACATGTCTCTGAGCCCTCAACCAGCCGTCAGAGGGAACCTATATGAAGACCCCAGTTTTCTTCCTGCCTTTTTTGGGAAGAGGTGCTTTCCCACCAATTCTCACCTGTTCTCACCCCGGGTGAGAACAGACAGCAAGAGGTGTGCGTTGGGGCTCTCAAATCCAAGCAGGCAAGTAGCCTTGGGACGCAGAGTGATTACAGCACAGAGGGAACTTGGGGTTAAGAGGACAAGAACATACTGGCCACTCGCATGCTGTGTATGGGTTATGTTGTTACAAGAGCTGGCTGCCTAGCTTTTGAGTAAGACTGCGTAGCCTTGAGTACCCTGTAAAGCACCTTGCCAGGTCTCATTATTTGAAACCCAAACCATTGACAATGTTTTTTCCAACTGCTGTTATTGCGTCAGGTCCCAGACAGTGTAACCAGAACTAATATGAAAGACATTAGGCTATGAGCTGGGAGAATTTTTTCTGAGGTAGAGCTTTTAGTTAATTCTTATTCTCTCAGAAAAGACAAAAGTCTTATTTTGTTCTCAATCAGCTGTAGAGCAGGTTGGGCTTAAGGGGATTGGTGACTAGAGGGAAAGATGTAGAGCAAATGTGGTAATTTCCTGAGGAAACAATGGCCTAATCTTTAATTCAGCTCTGTCTCCAAAGGAGGATATTGCAAAGGTGAAAAATACATTTCAAGGTTATAGTAATGATCTTCAAAGTATGAAACCTTAGAAGTCCAAACTTAAGATTGCTCTTGCAAGACATGCAAACAGTTACGCTTAGTAACTTAGACAACAAGTATGCAAAGGGCAAAGTGTTTATATATAATTGACCTTTTCTGTGGTCATTCAAAGATACCAAATAACAAATACAGAGTTCTGAGGAAGGAGGAGTTTGTTTACATTGGAGAGATGCAATGAAACTAATTAATGCCTAAACATGTAGCAATGGTTCTGTGGTTAAGCTGGTGGAATAACCTGTGGTTTTTCAATATCCATCATTTAAGGACCCTTAAAGTCTAAAGGCTTTTCAGTTCTTGGGCCTGCAGAACGTGGGATAACAGAGACAGACTTGAGTGTGGTGGTCTTTTTGAGGGAAAGCAGATCACTGGTAGCTTTCTCATCACACTGTTTTCATATCTACTGGTTTTGATCAAACCACTCTAACAGGAGATAGTCCTGAATCACATAACACCTTTTCGATCTTGTATTGCTTACACTTTTTTTTCCAAGTGAGCATGGGGTTTTTTGGTCAAAGTAATAGGTTAGTGAGGAGGCTTGTATTGTCTGCTACAACAGTGTACCTTTCTGTGTGGCTTACCTTACATGATAAAGAGACTCTAATTAAAACAAAGGGAAGTGCCATGGAATGAAGACTGAAATCGTAAAGCTGATGGATGTTGACTGCAAGTGGGTTACTAAAACACAGGCCACATGGATGCTGCATAGAAACAATCTTCTGGATCTGGATGCTGTGACATAGCTTGCAGCAGAAGATTTTGTTGAATGAATTAAATGAATCTGATGCTTACCACTGAAGCACTTTTTTTCTGTTATTGCTTATTGCAGTGTGATCATTGTGCTTAGTGCTGGGAAGAGAATGTATGCCAGTCTTTCAGCACCAATTTAATAGTGAAGCTGAAAATCTGCAGAGCAAGTGATCTTAACAAAAAGCAATCGGAAGGGGTATTTTTTGAAAAAGCAATGGACGTATTAAATATCTTGGTAAGGGACAGAGTTCTGGTTTACAGTTATTTTTTGAACAACTATGTCCTAGCTGGTGGATGAGTATGTATATTTATGTTCTTATTCCCCATCCTCAAAAAGATCTGAAGAATTCAAGATATGTTATGTGGGCATAAAACGTGTTTTGAAAAGGATGCTTTTAATGGGTATTGTAGAAAAGTGGGTCACTTGGAGCTGTACAGAGTACTGAGGAAAGAACATTTCTCCTAATTTTCTGCTTTACTATAAGCTAAAGGAGATGGTAGGTTGAAGAAAACCCTATAGCAAATTGTCTTGCCGAGAGCAGAAGCTGAATGAATACTTTTCAAAAATACCATCTGTTAGTGTGAACCAGGCAACAGACCCAATGTGAAACTTTAATCCCGTTCCAGATGATAGGCACAGGGACAGACTCAAATTTTATTTTGAAAGGAACTGGTAGGTTGGAGCTTTCACTGGTTAGGTCATAAGGCAACACAGATAGTCAAGGAAAGGTGGAGAGCTGGGAATCCCATTTGTCATGCCTAAGCACAGAAGAAATATCACTAATGCAAGATAGATTAAGGAGCGTGTTAAAATTTCTAAGACGACTATGGTTCAAGCATGAAGTTGTTCTTAACTGGAAATGTCTTAAAGACTTGTAGATGCCCACAGTAAGAACTACACTGCTGTAATCAGTCACATTGCAAAAGCATAAAACATTAATTGGGTTTGTGAACACCACATGTGGCAGGTATTTCTCAGACTTTTCCTTTGAAAGCACTGAAGACTAAGCCAGTCTGATTCGTTGTCCTCCTCTAGCCCTGGGAAGAGATTTGGCAAGAATTTTGCTGTTTCTGTGTCACACAGCTGCTGGGACACCAAGGGATCAGTTGGCTATGGCTTCAAACAAGGCATGGAGGACTTTCCTCAAGGAGTCACCTCTCTCTTACTGATGCCTAGAAACCAGTTTGCTCTTTGTCTTGTCAGTGGAAGGATGCCCTATGCATCATTTGTGCCAAGGTTGCCCTTGCAAGTTATCAAATGAAGTTATTTCAGGTCAGAGCATTTTAATTTGACACCTCCCGCAGTGAGCGTGCAATGCTGCGGGACAATTCAGTGCCAGCAAAAGAGCCTCAGAAAGTCACCAGGTGTGCTCGGCAGCTCTCTGCATGATCACCCCTTACTCCTAGTTTCTTCATCTAAGCTTAATAACAGAAGTGCCAATCCCATCTTCGTTCACTGGAGATCAAGTCAGAGGCAAAATTGTGTGCAACTATGCAAGCATTGCCTTGGATCTCGTCTCCTAACAGTTGAATACTCTAGTTTATTTGTGCAGCGACCTTACATTTACCCATCACGAACCAGTTAGTGGAGAACACACAAATAGCTGTAATGTAAGAGATGCAATAAATTTTAGTGGGCAGAAGAGAATAACATCCAAATTCTTCTCTTCACCATCCTGCTTCTGGCTGTCTTGCTGCCAAAGCCTGAGCTTTGCAAATCATTCTAGCAAAGGCCTCTCTAAAAATGGAGTTGAACTTTCTTCCAAATGTTCCATTCCTTCAGGGCTAAGTTCATTGTCTTCTCTCATTTAATGTCTCTAGTTATATTCAAAGAATTAGGATGTAGGATAGACACAGAAGCTAAAAATTTCAGCAAGGCAACTTTTATTTCTTTATTATACTTGTTTGTTCATACTGTCTTCAGCATGGGTGCTTGTTGAACTTATTACTGATGATGAATAAGAACAGACTGTTCGGAGTTTAACACAGATGGTTGTAGCCTCAAGACTTGATGAGCTGTAACCAAAGAAAATAAATCTCTACTTTCAAGGAGAGGGGGAAGCAAGTCTTACCCAACTGAATTTTGTCTTGCTCAGCTGTATTCAAAGCGGAATAGTAAAATTGCTGAGCAAAGCACTGAATGGCTCGTGTTCTGAATAGCTGTGTCGTAAGAGTAAGTTGCTTACTGCAACTTACTCTCGGATGAAAAAAAAATCAACTGTATTGTTTTCTTTTGGGTTAAAACAAACAAACCCATGAAACAAACCTCTCCATGATTCAGAAGTCTTTGGAGAAAAGCAGTGTAGTTCACCAGAGCAAATGCTGACTCAGAAGGCAGTACCAGTGAAAATTATGACAGAGGAACTCTTAGCTCCCTGACACAGAAATTGGTGTAAAAGCCAGAAAGTAGCATCCCTTTTCCCTTCAGAATATTTCTTGTTTTTATACTTTTCTATTTTCTGAAAATATGACACAAGGGCACCATTCTGGTTCAAAGTCTTTTTTGAAACCATGGAAACTCAGTTTTAAAAGAGTAAATGCAGTGAATTAACAGCTGAGATTATCACGTAACCTCTTGCCTTCAGGATCTGGGGCTTTAAGTAAGAAAGCAGGCAACTCAAGTCTTACGGGAAACTGCTGAGAGTTTTCTAAGCTAGAGGAAACTTGGGTCTATTACCATGTTCTGCACTATGAGTTAATAAACTCCACGTGTACTACTTTTAAAATTATACAAATTGAATCTGCTTATCAATCATTATATTCTATTCACTTCATATAGGCCTCAGGCTAATGTCTAAGCTCCCTTAAACAGATGATTGTGCTGATGAGAATGTCTTATGCTGTGAATTCATTTAGGAGAAAGAAAATAATGGAAAATTATATTGCAACAGCTGCTGTTGCAAGTGTTTATGTTCTTCAGGGAAAAAAGAGATGGGAACATGCTCTTAAGAGTTGTCTTTTATATTGGTCCTCTCTGAGAGACTTCATGAAGTCACCTTATGACAGATTGTTTTGTGAGTTGGAGGTTTGGCTATCTTGCCTTAATAGGAAGGTACAAAGTACTCTGACATATTTTTGACTACTCCAAAAATATATTCCTGCTATAGAATGCTATTATCATTTTCCATGTGATCATTTAAAAACAAACAGTAAAGCAAGCTTGTGGCGTGAGATTGCAGCTAAAACATTCTTTAAGGTTTTGGAGTATTTTTGGTTTTTTAGAGCCCATTAAATTTCCAGGTCACTGGTTGCATCTCCTACTTTACTCTATAGTAGTCTTTTTTAAAATAACTGTGGTTATAGTTATACTAAAAATTATTATTACTTTTTTTTTTTACTTTCCGGCTCCTATTGCTACACTTAACCGGAAAATGATTTTATAACAGTGCTGTCCCCACATGATAAAAAGTAATCAGTAGGTCTAAGGGTTGTATTTCTGCTTTTTTTTCAGCGTTTGATTCACTTTTTTTTTTTCCCCCTTAAGAATCCCAGTGCTAGCACCTAAGCTCATTTGTGCTTTGAGAAGTCTATTCATCGAGTTACTGGCTTCTAGCACATGCAATTTGGAAGCAAGCTAGCTATACAAAACACAGCTCAGTCTATCTATAAGTGCCTTTAACCATTGTGTGAGACTGTGTGTAGAGTCTGCTTAACAAGCTGCTTTGTGGGCAGCAGCATTGCAGATTTTCTCCAATGTCTGGTAAGGTCTTCAGTGAAGGCAGGTAGTGTGACTTCTTCCCCCAGCTGCTTATTTTAATGAAACTTTCAGGAGCATATCCCTGCCATTCCTACCACTTTCTCAGACTTACTGATGAGTGCAAAAGCTAGCAGGGGGAGGCCAGAGTGTGATCAAATAAGTCTCAGATCTTTAAGAAACTAAGGAGATAATAATTTGGATGGATAGCCATTTTAATGGCACTATGATAGATATCCTATCATATCACTTCAACAGATCAATTTTGCAAAGTGCCTGAATATCACCACTGGATTACAGAATGGGTTTTCACAGCAAGTGCCAAAAAAAGTAAAGAATTTGTGCATCTATGCACAGTGCTTCTGAAAGGACAATGAACTGATAAGTAAGTCCTTTGAATTACAATATGTGAAGAGAAAATTCAGGAATAATTCGTTGGTTTGTGTTTCTGTTTTGCTTTTTAAACTGAACAATTCTTTTCTGTTACCTAACTCAGAAGAGATGAAAGAAGGTTGTGAAAGGGATGTGGGACTGTAGCAAAAGGTCTCATTCTCCTTTTCTTTACTTGAGATCACTCTGATTACCTAGGCCATTTCTATGGGCTCCAACAGGCAACCTCTGACTAGGTTTCCTGCAATGTTTTGCAACTCTTAGGGCAGAGTTGTCAGAAAAGAATGTGTACCTGTGCCATCGGCCTCTCCCAGAATGAAGATTATGATACGGATTATTATAGGTTATTAGTTTAAGTTGTGAACAGGTTGTCAGCACAACACCTTGCAAGTTTATTGTTCAGAAATGTTCCTTGTAGTCTGCATTGGGTGAAGCATGAGATGCTAGTGGGACTCTTCAGTAAATGCACTGTAACGGGTAGATTAAGACAAGCCTTCTATATTGCCATGAATTATGCAGTGATGGATACAATGTATTTTACAACAATCCCTGGGGTACAAATCTTGTGTGCCCACAATTCTGGGTTTGCCAATATAGGATTTTAAGTATTCCTTGAAACAGCCCCTCCTAAAGGTCTGTTGGGAGAATGTTCAGGTCTTCATGCCAAAGGTTGTCTTCCCTGCCGTCCAGAGGGCAGAACTGGGAGGGCAGGAGATGACTGTCCTCGTGGGCCCTCAGTGGACCAGCTTGGAGGGGCCTCAGAGCTGTACTACTTTGTCCTGTTGTGATTTCAGTCCAAAGCAGAGCTGTTCCCTGGTTATTCCCTGTTTTACTCTGCTGCAGTAAGAGCTAGTAGATATATGAATGTTTGTATATCAGGTAGTGCTAGCCCTGATGGAGAAGAGGAAAGAGGTCTGTGCTGTGAGAGAAGTGTCCTGGGTAGAAAGCTGCTGAGTTAGATGTGGTGGGGAGCAGTGTCAGTGGCTGTGGGAACTGCAGAATCATGATTTTTCCCTCCCTGCGGCCTGCAAACCTCTTGGTGGCTGCAGTAAGGAACTGAACTTTCAGCTGGTAAGCAATATTTCAGTTTCTCAGCCTTGTGGCCTTGTAGCCTTTCATGCCGCCCTCTTCATATTTCTAACTAAGGATCTGTTTTGGATCACAGGTTGTCATTTCTTCAATGTTTGTCCATAATAATTGTGTTGCCACCATCAATTAAATTCACCAGATATTTTTCTTCCTGGCCTCCTGCAGCTTTAATCTGAGACTTTCCATTTTCCTCTCCATGGACACCATCACAGCCTGAACAGAGTCCAATTTTCCATTAATGGACACAGCAGGCTTTTAAAATAAATCAGACAAAGGGTGGAGTCCGCAGCTCCGGATGCACTGTATGAAAGAGTCAGCCGGACCCAACTCCCAGCATTGCACCAGCTTTTTTCTGCTTATCTTTGGGTTTATTGAAATAATAAAAAGTGAACCAAAAGAAAAAAAAGGCACCTAAGCAGCAGCAGTCAAGGGCAAGGCAGCTAACAAGGAATGAAAGAGGAAATGGGATCTGATAGTTCTCAGTTTATCTATGTGACTAGTAATTTAAACTTTGATACCTGAAATGTTCATTAGAGAATACATCTGAATGCAGTGGCTTGTATGCTCCACTGACTGGTAGAGGTCTAACTGTGTAATATTGCTAAGGTCAGAGAAAATTGAAGATTAGGTACCTGACAAAAAATAGTTTCTCTTTTTTCATCAACATAGGTTGTTATCTTAATTCAACTGCAGTCTGTACACAATGACACATAGGTAGCCCTGGAAGGCAGATGACAGCTTATGGAGTCTTGGATTCAGAAAATATTAGTGATCCTTTCCAGCTGTCATGGGAGGTGAGAACTTTTCAGCTCTGGCTTTGGGTTTGAATTTTAATGTTTTGGGTATGAATTTTAACATTTACCCATGGAAATATCCTGGTTTCTGATGGGCTTCCAGGCTGTGCCCCCCAACCCCTTCCCACTGGAGGGGAATGTTTCAAGATAGCAGGGAGGATGTGTAAATTGCTCCAGAAGAAGGTATTAAATATTAAGCTTTCGAAAGCACTCTAGATGTAGCTTTCCTGTGTTTTTGAAAGATGTGCATCTAAATGCTTTGGGATTGTTCATAAGCTTGAATTGGTCCAGTTTTAACTGGAGAAAATGCTCACAACTAGAGGAGAGTGAGATGAGAACAAGCTACTTGTGTTTGGAGATGCATTGGACTTCATCCATTCAAAATGTCTAAAACATGCCTAGATGTCTCTTTAAAATGCTTGAGCCCAATGAAGAACTGCTGTGCAGTTAGTTTGTGGGATGCAACTTGGGAGGTCAGATCACAGACCCAGTGGTCTCTGAATAGCTTTTGGCCTTGAAGGCAGGAGGTAGGTGACTACTGATTGTACTTCAGCTGGGCTGTTCAGGACCACTGCAGTCCTCTCTCAGCCAGTGGGAGGAGAGAGACTCCTTTTCTCAAGAAGAGAAGTTGATGATGTGTGGAGGGTAGTCATTGCTTCAATGCTCTTTTCTTTAGGTGGGCATGCCTTTACCTTGGTTCTCCGTTTTCATCTAGGGATGCTCAGGTGAGCAGTGTAAGGGCAAATGTGGCCATGGCTGCTTGCATCCCTTCTTGTCAGTGCCATAGCTTTCATGAGAAAGGAAATCTGAAGCGATAATGGGCTGGTGCACATCCAGGCCTCATCCCAACATGCAGTCAAGGTGTAGCCAATGTATACACCTGGGAATGAAGCCCACAGTGTGCTCCTGCCCCATGCTGGAGACAGAGCTGATATCTTTCCCGATTAAAAAGGAGTGCATGTGGCAGTTTAATCAACAGAGGTTGATTGCATTGCCTCACAGTCTACGCTCCTAGCTATAGAAGTGGGAGGACAAGAGGAAGGTGTCTTTGCCTGCAGTCCCTCCGTGAGTGCTGTTCACATGTGTGTTGTTCTGCAGGTGCCTCCAGCCACCAGGAGATGGAGAGGGCCTGGGGAAGCAGCACAGCCTAGACTGTTAATCCACCTTGGATGGTAACAATTTGGTCCTTTTTACTGGTGACTAGGATGAGAGCAGTTTAGAAATGAAAGCCTTTTATCCAGCTTTTTGAAGCTTTATAGCTACGATGTTTCTACATTCCTTCTTGATCTTTCATAACTAAAAATATGACCAGGCTTCTTGGGTTGCCAGCAGAAAATATTAATGGAAACCACAGATTCCATTGTTTTCTGCATATTTATAATTTTGTGAGCCATTCCTCCCTCCCTTGAGCAGCGTCTCAGACTGTTCATCTCTGCATTTTTTCTAAGTCTGTTCTTGGTACTTGATCTCCCCTAAACTGGCTGTTTATTTAAGACCATGTTGAAGAGCGGATTGGTGGGGGAAAACTGCCACAAATGTACTGCTTCAAAGAGCTAGGGAATTCCATGTGCTGCTTCTTGCGGGGAGAAGGGGAAGAGACCAACACATAGCATGTCTCTGAAGCTTACCATTTGACAGGATATTTTTTTAGCGTTTCAGAAGTACGTTGAGATTTGCCATCTCGCCTGCTTTTTAGTTTCATTTGTGTGTGTGTAAGGATTGGCTACAAACAGGAGAAGGAGAAAAAGCTGAGCCCTGTGCACTCCCAAGGGTTGAATGATACTCAACAGATAGGCAGAAACATAGAGCCATGTATGTGTAACCCTTGTGTCTTCTAGTGTGAGAGAAGGAAAGACAATCTGATCCTGGATCCTGCCACCACAGTTCTTGTGCTGTGACAAAATGCCTTTGTTCTGTGTAAAAAGCCAGCACAATGCAACTGTGTGGGCAAAATGAGCAATTAGTTAAACAATAGAGGAGAAGCAAGTAGTTTGGGGTAGTCTGGGTTCTTCCAAACTTTTTCTTGCTTTAAGCCTCCATGCTCTACAGGTGCTGTGGAAAATCTTTAAAAAGCTGTAGATGCAATCTAAAAACTGGAAGAAAAAATCAGACTCCCAAATCTTCCCTCTCCTAAGTCAATAAACAGAATCTATTCCTGTAAAACTGGTCTCTGTTTGTGAGCATAGGGAACTTGCTTAATATTGGCTTGTAAATAAACTGGGCTTTATGTTCTCCCCTTCTTCTCCATCCTCTCTCCCCCAGTAAAATCTCAAAATAACCCCTTCCAGCTGGTGGTGGAGGGAAACAATGGGGAAACTTCCCCTTCTTGTCTCTGTATGTTGAGAAGGAAAGGAGGGAAGAGGATGAAGGAGAAAGGATACCTCATGGAGGCTGGGGAAGAAAAAACAAAGGGCATTTAGTCGCAATGGCAGCATTTCTGGAGCCCTGGCTTGCACAGCTTCTTCGTTGATGAGAATGAAATACTTGCTGATGTTAGCTAAGGCAACACTTCACGAGGCTTGGAGGCTCCTCTAATGATGAGCAATCTCTACAGTGTTTACTGACATGTTGTGTGGTGTTTCTCTGGTGTCAGCTTATCCATGATCAAATTTGGAGATCATGCCAAAAAAGGTAAAAAAACAAAAGGAAGAGGAGTCACAAAGCAAGAGGCTGCGAGACCCTCACAGCAACAAGGACTGTGAGAAACAAGGAGATGGTATATTATGACCGACAGAATATACAAGGTATATTATGACTGAGAGTGTCCCACACTAGAGGGAAGAGCTCCTTGGTGCACTCTCACATTGCATGTGTTTGCTGCAGTAGGAGAGAGTTATTTTCATCTTGTCTCTCCCTTCCCTTTTACTATCCTGTCTAACTATTTTGTTTGTTAAGCATATCTGCTGCCATAAGGGACATCTACCCCCCCCTGCCCCATCCCATGGTTCAGCAAGCTGTAGACGGGAAATTTTCTGTTTCAAGTTACATGATATACTGGTGTGAGTTCAACAAGGCATAAATTAATTAGTCCCAATTAAAATTCAGCTGCAAACTGGAAGGTTTCTAATGGTTTAAGGAATGAAGTCATGGAGCATCTGTCTAAACAGGGTAGTAGAGCTGAGGTACCTATTTGTTTTAAGGAGATGGTCAGTAAGATTATGGCAAAGTTTGTGTGACAGGCTAAAGGAATTCACAGAAACGGGAAATTAAGCTTATGATGGTAGCCAATATTTAGAGCTCTTTAAGAAATAGAAATTGGTCACATCTGAAGTCAGCAGCAACTTCTTGGCCTTTCTTTTCCCTTGCTTTGAATGTATACAGTCCATTTTCCAGGATCACCATTCGTACTGTAGCACGCTGCAACTGTCAGTTTTAGTCTTGCTTACTAGTCCTGATATCTGCTGCTGGGTTCTGGGCAGTGCTTTCTGGTTTTACAGTGAATGAAAAGATGGTCTCTGAGCTCATCTGGACCAGATGCCTACATAACAGATGTGCCTGCAAGTGCCAGAGCTGCGGTTCCCTGAGCGAGGTGGTTCCCTCCATACTTTATTCCTGAAAGTGTCTTACGGCAAGATGCTTGATTTAAAACATATGTCTTTAATATAATCTAGAATTAACTTTGATATATCCAAATTTCACTTTAATCTCTCCAAATATATTTAACTTTAAAACCCTCCAAGACTGATTCTCAGGTTAGGAGGGAAAGAGAGGAGAGAGTGTGTGCGCTATATGGGCAGCTTCTGATCAGCCTAGGTAATTGCAGTGTCTTGTTAATGTGGTTTGAAACATGGGTGATGCAGTTGGGAAAGGACTGGGGCCTCAGGACTGCTGAACAGGTGACTTTGGGTGCCCCATGCAGCTCTTGAGCCTCTTTGCTACTCTCTCTGGCAGGAAGGATGAATTTGGGTTTGCTTGTAGCCCTTCTGCTACTGTCAGGATGGAGCTTTGGTCATGGTCACCTGGGGTGAAATAGGAGCATACAAGGAGTAGAGAAAACAGTCTAAAAATAGCATAGTGCAAAGATTGTCTTTTTCCCATCCCAGTTCCTGTAATTAAAATAAGGCTTGTTCTCACGCTGAGGCACTGAGTCTTTGGCTGTATGTACTCACAGTAAAGTCAGTGGGAATGAACAGGATTTAGGGGTTCAGAAGGGCCTTTCAGTTTGCGTGCAAGTTTATTTGAACAGATGCATGTGAAATTTCTTCTTCTCTTCATCTTTTCCCCCTTGTCTCCAGAGTTTAAAAGGCAAGATGGATGAGTAACCTGAGTTCAAACAAAAAAAATCCCTCCCCACCCCCCCCAAAAAAAATCCCAAAGCGCTAAAGGTGCAACTTGGGACAAATTTTAGCAATGGCGGCACTGTTGTAGCGATTGCCCAGTCTCTCACTTGTCTAAACAACTTTTTGGGTGTTCAGTGTGAGGCCTGGTGTGAAAATCATTTAGCATCATGGAAAGGTGGTATTAGCTCGTAACAAGCTATTCCTCACTGTTTCCAAAGACTTATGCTGTGTGCTGCATACTATGGGGCTGGAGCAATTAGCTAAGCTTATTTCATTTAAAGACAGTGTAAAGCAGCCCAAAGAAGTCATTGCCTGTTTGCTAATAGTTTTGGAAAGCAATTAGCAAAGCATTTTTTCCTGAATATTTCATGTTCTGGGATCTGTGTAAATCTAGTTAACGTGTGCATTGCTACAAGTATCGATTTACAATTAAGGGTCTCCAACCCAGACAGTGATGGGTAGAGGTAGGGAGTCAAACCTTTGATGATTGTTTATTAAAGTGGATGTGGAATGAAAGTATGCAATGAAAGGGTGCTGTTTGGAGAGGCTGTCTGGCCTAACTAGGTGCTGGCAAAAAATTAGCTTAAATTGTGAACCCTAACAGGTGGCAGATAATTGGCCATATTTGTGTGTGAGAGGTGAATGTCTGAAGATGAATTCTTGAACGCTCAAGCAGAAGCCTGCCACTTGCTAGCTGCAACCCGAATGGGCTGGTTGTTAGTCCATGTGTGGCCAGATTAAGTCCTGAACCCTTTAAATAATGAAGGGCTGTGAGACAAAGCCATGGATGAGAAGGTTGCTCATCCCTTGTGCTTCTGCACATAGACTTTTTAAAGCAAGAAAACCATGGGCTTGGTGTTCCAGAAAGGGGTGTTGGTGCCGAAAAGAAGGGTTTCCAGAGATGAAAAAAAAAAAGAAAAAAAAAAGAAAGTGGTCTGGGAAAGAAGAAAGTGAAGATCTCGGCTGGAGAAGAGATCCTAGAAGTGGGAGACAGGGGAACTGCAGGGACACAGGCACTGGGGGTGCCCAGGGACCTTGGCTGCTGATGCCGGAGACTGGTAACTGCAGCAGTGGTGCCACAGGGTCCAGCACGAATTTATGCCCAACCTTCCTGGACCAGCAGCGATCTCCCTGCTGGGAAGGAAAGGCAAGATCTCGTGAACAATTTGTCAGCCCAGCACATAAATATTGTTGACTGGGTAAGGTTTAACATGGTAAAGAAGTTCCATCTCCTGGTCCTCAATGTTCCTGAAGCCTTTCTGGTGGGAAACTGGAGCCTGGGGCTTCTTTTAGCTTGCTCGTAAGTTATAACAAGAGTTATTAGTAATATGGCCATCAGCTTACTAATAAGCAGTTTTATGTCCCAGAGGAAGACAAAAAGAAAACATCTGACACATACAGGTAAGAGAACTGAATAATTTTACTTACTGTCACTAGTGGAAAAGAGTCAGGGTTTTTCAATTTTTAAAAATTTTTATTTTTTTAGAAAAGGAAAAAAAACACCTCTGCATGGTAGAGTGTATGGTATATAATCTCAAAACATAACAAGTGATATGGAATGGATTATTTTCCAAACTATTTAAAGTTGAACCTAAAATCATTTGTAAATCAACACTCATTACCATGTAAGACAAAGGCAAAAACAATCAACACTTTTTTTTTTGTTTGGTACAGATTTCCTTGATCACTTCAGCCTGAATTTTCCCAGGGTTGGGGAGAAAAGGGGGCAAATACTGCCTGTTGTCCTAACCATAGTTGTACTGACCAAGCTCTGTGCTTTGACGCTTAGCATCATATGGCTTTATACATGTTCCTAAGTGAACAGTGCAACATCGTCACCATCGTGTTTATTCCACATTCAAACCGTAACTGAACATGACTCCAAAACCCTTCCCCGCCCCCAAAACAACAACAACAAAAAGCAGAAAGTCTCCAGCAATCAGATTTCATCCCAGAAATCTGTGTAAACTGTAGATCAGGGTTGGGTAGCAGCACAGAAGACAAAGATGTGACAGCATGATTCAATAGCGTCTCTAAAGACTACTGTAAGACTGTCATTCTTTAGTCTGTATCTTTCAGTCACAATTTGCTTTTTCCCTGCAATACTATAAAGCAACATTAAAAATCAGACTCAAAAGCAAAATGTAGAAGCCTTTATGGAAAACTAAAGCTTCCATTTAGCTCTATGTGGTCACTATTAGGAACAGAACTCTATTAGAAGTGAATTTTGAACGTATATACACGATTTTGGTGAAAAAGGAGGCAGCCAAGGACGGAGGGCCTCTCATCGCACCTGCCGACCGTTTTGGTTTGTAGGCCAGGCTGCTACGCTGCCGTGTGGGGCTGAATAAACAGGCTGGAGAGGATCTGCACGTGTTAAGGCTCTCGGCTTTTCTGTTCCTCGGCTGCTCCTGGGCCCCCGGCTCCTTTCCGCCGCCGGACGAGTGATGCGTCCAATGCAGCGGTGGGGGGACTTTTCTCTTTGCCCCTTCCTCCCCCAGTCCCAGTGGAATGTATCTAATTAATAATTAGATAAGTAGGAATAATAACTGTAAGCTAGCATAGTGAGCCCCCCCCTTAAAATGGAGGGAGAGCAATAGCATCAAACTCCCATTTGTCCTGACATGTTCTATGTAACCTTTCCAGCACCTACAGAGCAATCATACACAGGCTTTTTCATACTAGAATTTAAAGGCATCAAAGCTGGTAAAGAAAGTGGATGTTTCCTGGCCTAACTGAAGGAAATAATAAAACCGATTAAAGTAAAAGAAAGTAAGCATTAGTGTGTTTGCATCCTCTGCTGTGTCCCACTTCTCTACCTTCTGCTCACAAGCCCTTTCCGTACGCTGAGCAAGCACTCCCAAACTGAGAGATGTAAGGCTGCAGCTCAAACCTTATGGCTGAGATTTTTTTTTGTTTGTTTTTAATACCATAAATGTAAGTGTTTGACTTTAGTGGATCTGTGTTGGGCATGTTCAGGGCAAGGCTTGCTCAGTGAATCAGCATAGGAGAAGATTGGACATGGGTGTAAGCTCACAGAATAAAAACAATTTAATAGTGTCCTCGAGCATGGCACTAGCATAGGGTATATAGCATCAGAGAGTTTGGATGAAAGGCTCCAGCCTTTCTGGGTGTCCAGTCAGAACCAGGGAAGCTGCAGGAAGTTTACTGTAAAACTCCAGTATTGAAATGTCTAAAGGAACTGGACCTTTAACTTAAATGGTCACCAATTTTAAGTTTTGCACAGTCAATTCTAGTTAAAAAGAAAAAAAAAAAACCCAAACCAACAATAGCTGATGTCCTTGCTGTTGGAGCCTTAAGACACCTGTTATATTATACTGCTGAGCCCTACTTTTTTTTTTAATAAAACACTGTTTTAAGATACAGCACAATAAATGTGCTTATTACGCACTCTAACATAGAGCACAGAAATACAACACTACAGAGTGCAAGTCTAACCATCTCCACAGTGGGAAAAGTGCGAAGGTTAAAAATATGCATGTGGCTTAACACAAGACATTTTTAAAAAACATGACATGGAAATCTCGTACTAATGCTTTCATCTTTATCACAAACATGAGTGAAAGCTTATGGTCAGTTGCTGATTCTTCTCCCGTTGTAGTAGTGTAACCCTTTCAAAGGTAAAATGTTGGAAAGATCAGAGAATTAAAAAAAAAGAAGTGTCCAAAAATGTTCCCATTTACCACTTTTCCAGTAGTTATGTTTTTCAAGAAGTAAACACGTAAGGTCACCTTGATCTTCACCATCAGTGAGTGATACACTCTGAAACTGCGAAGCCAGCCACCCGGCCTGAGAGCAGTTCAGCGTCACACACGCGCGCACACACACATACGCACACAACCACCCCACGGGAAAAAGTGCACTTTCAATTGCTGATACAAAAATAGATTGGCACATTCTTTTTGACACAGTGAAGATATCCTCTTTAAAAGCTTTTCACAACGTTAAGAAGTCGTCGTGTAAGTCGCAGCAGGTCGGTAGAAAAAGCACTAGAAGAATGCACTCGAGTGGGCTCTTGGGGTTTGTGTGATGGAGAGAGGTGGTAATGGAGGCTGCCCTTCAAATTTTTGTACGTCTGGTTCAGGTAACTAACTTTGAAATCTGTAGTCCCCACAGGTAGGGTCAGTTGCCACCCAGTTTCAGCAAACGTTAACCATTAACCAACATCTCGGTCTTCACCTGCTTTGAGAAAATAACGATACGTAAATCTATCAAAGCTGAGAGTCTTAAGTCAGCGCAGTGTTTCCTATATGTTGCTGGAAAAACTGTTTTGGAGAGAGCGAGAGTGAGAGAGAGCGAGCGAGCTAAGTGTTACAAGTCTGCTTTTGCATTTCCAGTAGTAACTGCAGCTCCCCAGAGCCAAGTGGAAACAGTCCGGAGCCCCTTCCCGGAAGGGCAGCCAGCGCTAGGAGCTCTGGAGCAAACGTCTGTAGTGCGGCATCACTTCGTGCTCCGGCAGGTGGAGCGCAAACTCCAAGGCCACCAGTACCGGGAATTCGAAGGCGATCAGCTCGCGCCTGTTCAGCCGGAACTTCTCTTCCAGTTTCTGTAACGACGACAGCCACATAAAAAAAGTCTCTGTGAATCACGTTCTAGTATTTTTTTGCAGAGGACATTATTCAAGACATTTGAATAAGCGCGCGCTGCTCTCACCAAACCTCTGCCTTGCTGAATTTGCATAGCTCTAGCTTTAGAAAATTAGAGTTGTGGCCTTCTCCTCCTGTCTCTGACTGAGCCTTCCCAGATAGGCAAAACAGTGGCATCACTGCTGGCATACTCCGCTGCTTATTTGGAACTGATGATCTTTCCTTACTACCACTTCACCCAGCAACACACTTCTTTTTAACTCACCTGAATGTGCTATGTGGCAGCTTATGACCACATAATGTTACGTTGCTTTGTATTCCCCCTTCCCTTTACCGGTCAGTATGGGATAAACTACTGGGCTGAATCAGATGGACTGATTTCTTATTGGAAAGGTGGTTTATAAAGTTCAGCTGGACATGCTGTTTCTGATATTTTACTCATTCCATTTCTAGCAGATATATCTTTTAATGATCATAGTGATTATTAATGCAGGAAGAGGAAATGCCTAGCTTCATGCATACATCAAAAAATCACTTGTGTAGTGGAATACATGCATCATGCAAGTACCCACAAAATTCATACTCCACCAGTAATCATGAATTTTCTTTACAGCATTAGAACATGTTAGAACCTCCTATTGGGGAAATTAGTCCCACTACAATTATATCTATTTGACCTTATTGATACCTCAGAGGCAAAAGGTGTCATCTGCAACAATCGTAAGAATAGTAAGTAAAAGAAACTCTACTATCCTCAAGGCAGAGGTGATGGGTTTCATAGTTGGCTTTCTGCTGTGACGTACTAAACCACCCATCCTTTCTGCTGTTTTCACTGGATTTGGATACTAGAAGGCAGCCAGCTGTATGGGGATTTTCCCCTCCCCCCGCCCTGTCTTCTTATGACCTCCCTGGCTCGCTGCTTCTCTAGCCACTGAATCTAATAAAAAGCTCAGGGTGTCTTAAGGATGGACCAATATTTCAGGGTAGCAAGAGAGCCCAGATCTTCAACTCCCTCTTTTTTTTTTTCTGGTTATTTAGAGACCATTCTAACAAACTGACTGTCAAGCCATTTCTGTGACTGTGGCATAAGGGTATGAATCCACTTCTGCTCCCCAACCATGTTCTCATGTCTCTTGAACTAAGCAGAGTTTGGTTGTAGCCACGCATCCAGCTGCCTGTCCAATTTTCTGTAGAGATATATGAGATTGACATTTTAGTGCTTGCAACTGGATTAGGGAATTATATTCCCCTCCCTCTGTTAACCCTTTAACATGGTGAGGGTAGAAGACCAAACACTTCACTCCACAGAAAGCAAGTCAGGGTGAAGTGGTCTCATGGAAGCAATGTCCTATGCTCAAAAGCTTAGCGTGAGGAGTGAAATCCAAACCTGGTAGCCTATTACACTCTGTCTGAAATTAATATCTGCATTTACTTTTCAAAGGACAGTCTTTAATGGCTCTTGCAAATATAATTAAAGGAAACTGAATGCCCTGAAGGTTAACTTTTGACTTGTATTGGGTAAGGCAGTATTTGACACCACGCTGTTCAATCTCATCAAGCAAGCTTCTCACTCCTCTGCAGAGACACTGGTCACCACTACTTCTACATAAATGTATAATAAAGGAAGGCAGTTAGCTGGCGGAACAGCTGGAAACCCAGAGAAGAGCCAAGACCACTGATAAGCAGGCTTGTGTGAGCCACATGCTGGCACATCATGTGGAAGAAACACTGGACGCCTAGGTATACGTACATCTATAAGATGCTTGACTTCATGTTTTCTGAGGTCACTGCCGATTTTGGCTGCTAAGAGAACACAGGCTCCAGCGCAAAGCTTTCTGTTCTGCTTGTTCAGCTTGCCCTTGAGCGCGAGCTTCTCGAAGTACACAAAGGCCATGGCCACGGTGGGCTCTTCGAAACCACATTCTTCTTGAGCAAGCTTGCGCATTTCTCTCTTCAAGCTGCATAAAGAGACCAGACAAGTATGCTGTTAGCTGCATGTTAAAGCATTTCTTATTTCACCACAAGAGTCGTTCTTTCAGAGACTTCTGCTTAGTCAAATAGAGGGGTAAAGAAAGATGTAATTTACTGGGCAAATGTCCTTATAGTCTTTTTTGGGGGATTACATTTCAACCGCACCCTCATCCCCAATAAATAGCTGTAACAAACTAGAACAGCAACTAAAAAGCCTTGACAAGTTCAATAAAAAGACTTCATCAGAAATCTTAAGCTATATACAATTTATTCAGTAACAACAACTTCATTGCTTGTGATCTCTATGCAGCTTTGCTGTTGGTTATGTTTGGTCATATTCAAAATAATAGTCCCTCAATGTACTGCAGAATTCTCTAGTTACCAAACACGGATCAGTATCCTTCTGGACATCTCCGTCTGAGGAGTCAAATGAAGTCATCATTACTTCAGCAAAGCGCTATGTCTAGCCTGCTGTGCTGAAAACAGTGATGAAATACTACAACTTCACTGTGAAGGTGATCACTTGTTTTGCTTCTGGCCATGCTCTTTGAACAAGGCAAAAAAATCCAACATTTCTCTTTCTTCATCTCTTTTTAAGCTAAGTACCATGAGCTCAGCAACATTTTTGTGTTTTGTTTTCCTAGGTGTTAGAGTATAGTGCATACACAGTTTGCATCCTCACCCCTTCAGACATTGTGTTTTACACCTGACTGGTACATGGTTGAACACATTTCCCTGTTTTGTTTACTCAGGCCACTAATCAGAGCAATCATCTGACTTATTCAGCACCTCCACAGATGACTGTTCCTGGAAAATCGATCAATACTCTGCTTCTCTTCACGTACAACAACAGCTGCACAGAAATGTGAGGTAGCTGCATTGTGTGGCAGCCGTATCAGGCTTTGCAATGTACCTTCGTATTTTACTGAGGGTTAACTTGATGTGAGGGAACTTCTCTTTAAAGGTCTCATTCATGTCCTTCTTGAGATCTGATGGCTTCACATAGTCAATGACTGTGGTCTGTAACAGATCAGCCAAGAGAAAGTCATTCTTGGAGTTTGTAACCAACACGACCACTCAATACCATGCCCACCCCGATCCACCAAAAAGTAAGGAATACCAAAAATGTTTTGGTCCTAACACTTTGAGATAAGGGAAACTTAAGTCTGAATTAGGGTAACAATTTCCTTGTGATAGCTCTGTCAGAACAAGTGACCTGAAATCTGGAAAGACCATTCAGCACAAGCCCCAAACAACATGTGCCTTATAAGAAGCCTTCCAAATATGAATGAATGTAAGCTAAGTGTGGGTGGATAAAACCTAGCTGATGATTCTTGTTAAACCAAAACAAGTCACCACAGCAACTGACTTGATCATCAGATTTTGTGTGTTTTTCTCTAGGTGCTTCTGAAACATATTGCCAGTTTCTTTCAAACTGATTAAGAGAACCTCTGGTACAAATTCTTGAGTACTAATACCATATGTTTGTAATAAAACAGGCACTGAGCCTAAATGGCAGGTATTTCAATATAATGCAAGATATTAATGCTGTCATAAATTACGTAAGTGGATAGAAATACCGAGTTAAGACAACATTCTGTGTGTATCTTCTTTATACTGAGATTCCTACTCCTATCTGTCACAACTTGAAAAAATTTCCCTAAGTATTAGACAGCCCTCCTGACAGACATTGCAGTACTAGCGCTAGCCTGCGTGTGTGTGTGTGTGTGTGTGTGTGTGTGTGTAGCACTATTCTTATTCCTTCAGCCTTCATTCAGGAAGCACTTTGCCAAAATCTTGTCACCATTCAGCTGGCAAAACCTATCAGCGAAAAAAAAATTAACCTTCATTCTGGGAATGTGCCAATTCTCCTCCTGCGGCTGTTCTGCCACTTGGAAAGAAGCAGAAAATTCCCCCGACTTCAGCAGCCCGGAGACAGAGCAGGCTGAAGTGTGGTGGGCATCCACCTCCCCGTACTCTAGGCACATCCTATGGTGCCAAATCCTACCCAACAGCCGGTGGGTGTCTCCCATCTGGATTATATATCCTGCACTCTCCTTCCAGTAAAACAAAGTTTTCCTTTCTAAATTCTGTTCATGATTAACCTATATTATGGCAAAGGGCTGTTACTCTAAACGACAAGAGGTGGAAAGAGATGTGCAAAACACTTGCCACTTGTTATGCCTTTTCAGGAGATTGAGCCTCGCTGCGTTATATCCTCATGGGAATCTAAAACTGCCAAAAGGACTAAATGCCTATTCTTACAGTTTTTTTTGATAATTAAAACAGCACACGGAAGGGTTTGGGGAGGAGAGAATGGAACAGCTTTGGACAACTGTTGTCAACAAGTCATGCTCTTGGCTGGATCAGAAATGAGCAGGGAGAGGAGCAAAACACAACTCATTTTTCCTCCACTTTGTTTAGAAGCTGTGATACTAAAGTAAGGGATAATTACAGGAATTTAAAAGAAAGCAGAGTATGCTTCCTCCCCCTAAGAGCAAACAGCAGTATTTGAGGTAAATGGATGCTGTAATGAAGAGACAAAGCAACTTCTTGCCACAGGGCACTGTTTTGGTCATACACGCATTTTAAATGTGGCCTGTTTGGCTACCTGCCATGCAACGCGAGGATCATCATCTGTCCAGACAAGCCGCTCCGGCTGCATCCTGGCAGGTAACTCCGCGCGGCAGGTCCAGCCCAGCAGTTGCCTGCCACTGCCTCAAGTGACACAGATGAATGCTTGCAAGCTCCCTCCAACACAGCTACATGCGGAGCACCAGGCCAAATTTTACTCAGTAAAGCGGACAACTTCCTTACTAAGGAAATCCTGCCTTATTGGGGAAAGCTGCTGGACCAGCTGGCAGATCCCTGTGATTCATTGTAAGAAGTCATCAAAAAGGAGAAACCCATATCGACCCTCTCTGGCTATCCCTGCTGCCCTGTACATGTGTGTATGAGCTAGAGCACAGCTCTGGGCTGATGCTGCATTGCCATTAATATCGTAAATTCAGACACTGTCTCGACTCCAAGGCAGGCAACTCGCTACCATGCCTGAACGAAAGGAAGAGATGAAAAGCAAGAGAGGAGAAATCTTGCCCCACCCAGAGCAGGAGGAAAAGGCTTCAACTGAGTGCGTGGGTCCATCTGCTTTTAATCTGGTTAAAGCTGGGAGGAAGCGAGTATTTGACTCTACATAGGCCAAAGACTGAGCCTGAGAGTTCAGACATCTCAGACAGGCACCTGCTCGTTGCAAGCATCTTCTCAGCCTGCCACCGGGCCAGCACAGGAACAACTTAAAGACAACACAAGGTGACACTCGCGCACCCCTTACAGCTGTGGCTCTTTATAGCACAGACTTGCTTTCTCATGTGCTTCATCTCATCTGACAGGGCTCAGCCCTCAACAGCCCACGAATGAAAACCTTAACAAGTATTCCTTTTATTTCCTCCCCTAGGACTTTATTTGCTGCTCGCCTGCTTCACGGCCTTTTTCCATAGGATCATCATCAAGTTGGGTGTCTCTAACACGTATATGGATGTGCTATTACACGTTATTAACAGGGCTCCTCTTAGTACTGCTATAAGAGGACTACTGGAAAAGCCACGTGGCACAATCTAAACTGGTGCTATCAGCTACTGCACAGAAACATCAGCCCATGCCATGCTCATTTACAGAGTCAGGAGACACTGGGCACGTAAAGGTCACCTGCTATTAAGTCTGAACATGATTTTATTTACTACCAGTATTTTCTCCATGTCTTGGGCAATCCTAGAAAGAGGGAGCTCGGTGCTACTCTGCAAAGCTATGCGGTACCTTATCCCAGGCTTCGCTGCACACTTAATTGCCCGTTGTTTGCTCTCCATTACTGCAGAGCTCCTCGGTTTTATCTTAATTATCTCCCTCCAAGCGATTGTGAGTTTGGCTGGCAGGCTCGCGTTTGGCTCTCTGCAAGGTAATCCTCTGCCTCGCGCGAGGGAGCAGGCAAGCAGGGATGAATCTGGCGTCCGAGGCATAAAATGCCTCGCAGCAGAGAGGGCCGGCCGCGGCGGAGGGGGGCCAGCCTGTCCTCCGCAGCCGGCGCAAGGGCTGCACCGAGTTATGCCGGTCAGCATTGCTCCCACCTCCGAGGAGCACGGTGAGGCTCCCACGCGTGGGGTGATGGCCCTGCACCCAGCGCTGCCAAGGAGAGATCTGCCAACACCCACCGAGCTTCCTCGAGAAGGGAAAAAAGTTGCTTTTCTTGACGGAAAGCACTCAGCAGCTCGAGAATAAGCAGGCAGCCTAAAACCGAAAACGGCAACAAGGTAGGGCTATTTTTAAAAGCGGAGATTTGGCGATTTTGTCCTGTTGATAAGCATCTCCCCCCTCAGCTGCTGCTTCCTGCTAGACAACAGTCTTTGCCACATAAATCACAATAATGAAATCCAGATGAAAGCGAGTGCGTGCTGGTCTTGATTCATGTAACAGGATCACCACAGCATGTCTGAACACCCTGGCTCCGAGGCAGCTGTCTCAGCTTGTCAGTGCCGCGCTGGATCACCGAACCAGCTGCCCTCCTTCTCCGGGGAAGCAACTGCACCGCTCCTTTTCGCCCCCCTCGACTTCCCCGGCGGCTGCTGCAGCTCCCGACTTGCCTCTGCGCGGGGATCTCATTTCCCCGGCCTGCGCTTATGGTGACCCGTGGAGAGGCAGATGGCCAAAAAAAAAAGGAAAGTAAAGGAAAAAAAAAAGAAAAGAGACCGACTCAGTTACCTCTTCTAACCGTTTCGGACAAGGCTTCCAGTACCTCGCTTGCTCCAATGCTGTGACTAAAGCAGGAAACATAGGAGCCTGCATAGAAAAGCAGGGTCCCAGGGTCCCCGTCCACCCTCCCGCCGTCCTTCCCTGGTGTGGGGCAGCGTGGGAGCCTCCGTGCCCGGTGCGTGGCTTGGTGCAGAGCACGGACCCGCTGCTTCCCGTGAGGAAGAGAAGCAGACGGAGCGGAGGGAACTCTCAGAAACCCGCAAGGGCCAGGTGGGACCTCACTGCCGACATGGGAGCGCCATGACCCAATCTAAACCTTTGCCACCTTCTCAGCATCTACTCCTCTTTTCCCTTCTCTGTTTCGGACCATTTCTTACTGCTCCGGAGCTGCCTGTGAGTCACACGCGAAGCTGCTGCGTGGAGGAGAAGACACCACTGTAAACAGCGGGGATTTTTTTTCTGCCTGGAGTAATTCTGGTAGCGCCTGTATAGGAGCGCCGCTCAACACGGATGCTCCAGGTTTTATGAAGAGTTTGCAAACATTTCCCTGAAAGGAGCATGGCATGTTTCTATGCCAAACACGTTATTTTCTTATAAATAACGCTGTTCTCTAACAGGCAGGTGCTCTGCACCTCCGAGCAGCCAGACACACACGGAAGGCGCTGGGAACTGCTGGCCAACAGCTCTCACGCACCCATCTCCAATGTTTGTCACTGCTGTCATCCAGAAGGGTCTGTCTTGTTTCTCACAGCTTGTTTGCACAAAACACGTTTCACTTGAGCATTCAGAAATACTCCTTGGGGAGCTCTGTTTGCGTCCTCTGTATACAAAGCTGTATATGTGTATTTTAGCGTGGTGATGGAAGCTGCAAGACAAATGAACGCCTTGATATATGGTAGCAGACGGATGCCCGGCCGGCGTGATGCATCCTGGGGCTGAAGTCTGTACTCTGCACGCTTTTTGCAGGCCTGGCAGTTTTGAACTTGGAGGTTAGCTTGTGTGTTATTCATAAGCATTTTCAAGCAGCTGCTTTCTCATAGGAAAGCTGTATGTATAGTTTCATAAATAGGGGAGGAGGGAGGATGCCTGAAATGACTGGAAAGATGAAATATTGTTGAAAATAAATCCTGCTTTGGCACGCTACCAGTAAAAGAGGATCTAGCTTTGGATGCCTCTATCTCCCTCCTAAGAAGGATGAATAAAATCAGAATAAAATAAGTGAATAAAATTGAAGTTCTATGATAGGGTCTCTTTGGGTGTCCTTACTGTGAATCTGCTCCACACCAAACAGACAGAAGGCTCGCATGTTTAACAGAAACACAACGGTAAGTCACTAACCGCGTAACAGATGAAAAGACGTCCGTGGACTCTCCACTGCTCTGTGCAGCCCTGCCTGGCTACACCAATGTGACTACCTGGGCAGCTGGGAGCTGCCAGCAGCCTAATGCATATGCTTATGTCTGAGGATGCTTATGTACAGGAAATTCTCTTAGGGCAGAGGCTTAAAATAGTGAAGCAAAACGGGAGTGATTCCCCCTTTAAAATTAAAAAAAAGGAAAAGGAAGACTGAAAGATGATGTTTCCATTGTTTAAAAATAATTAACACCCAAGGACCTGCAAGTGAAATATGTAGAATTTCACAAGCAAAGAATCTCAAAACTGCCTCTCCGAATTAAAGTACATGGAAGAATACCAGTTTATTTTATAGAGTTAACGTGCTGAAATCCTTCTCAATTAATACATGTTAGTCACTGTTACAAAATATGTTTACTGGAGTCTCAGCCAGAGATGGCATCAAATGCACCCAGCACAGACTCTCTGCCACCACTGCGATCCTCTGCTCTCCGTGACTCTCGGCCACGAGGTCAGCGGCTGGTAAAGGAGCAACCTGGGGGCGCTTAATTTCCCGCTAGAGAAGCGGCGCGAGGAAGGTGGTGACGGCATCGGAGGGCATCCGCTGCAGCGGAGGACTCCTGACCTCGACGCACCTTGTGAAAGGCCGTAAGGGGGAGCGAGAGACCGAAGGCACCGTACCATCACGCAGGGTTTGTTAGATTAAGTGGCTGGGCAGCGAACACTCCTGGTTTTAAAACCACCCTGCAACACCAGTATTTACTAACGCAGCCTGGCTGCGCTTGATGCTGGCGCTGTGCTTGGCAAATGCAGCCTGCTCTAAGGACACCGCAGACTTTTGCAACATGCTTTTTTGCAAGTGGCGTATAGATGTCAACTTATTTTGACATAATTAAGTGAATACACTGAAATTGTCATGAAGTACCAAAACCAATTTTCAAGTGCATTTCTTGAGCACAGCTGGATGGACAGCGCAGCGATGTTATTACAGAAGAGTCACTCAGTCACAAGATGCTACCGAACTGGGCTTTTTTCCCTTCTCCTGCAAGTTTTGGCAGCACGTACCAGCGAGCTGAACACACTCTGGTATTTTTATGTTACCAACAGAAACAGAACTGCGTGGGTCAGCCTGGTGTGTGCTGCAGAGTGAGTTTTCTCTTTCTGCACAGAACGGGTTTGTTTCTGCTCACACGAGCGTGAGCAGACCAGCGAGACACCGAAGAGCCTGCATGTACACAAGCTGACATGAGAGTCTTGCGAAGAAGCTACTGTCCTGCCTGATAGACGGTGGGAGTTCCTCTCCTAGAGGGATTTAAGAATCCGCAAGAATTCCCATTTTAGCACTATCGGCCAGGAAGACATCTGTTAAGCATGACATGATGTTTCCCTCCCCTCCCTCCAGCATGAATTCTTCTACCTCTTATTGTTTATATTGTGGTAGAGATTGCACTCTCCTACAAAGACAACATAAAGCAAAATAATTTCTCCAGGGTAGACCAGAATTTAAATATGACTAATACAATTAACAGATGCTGTGAGGTTTGTGTTGGAAAATTATTTCAGTTGCCTTTTCAGAATCATCCCCTATCAGGCTGCTTGTATCACTTTCAGAAATGCTGCAGGGAAGTTTACTTTTTAAAGCTAGGAACTTCGCTACAGAAAGAGGCCAAACTGAACGCAACTCTCCTTCCCCACAGCCATCTTCGGGGAGGAGACGCAGTGATCCCTCGCAAACAGCTGAGGACTTGCAGTAAAAAACTTCTGCAAGTCTGGACTAATTCAGCTATGTAAAACTGTCAGAATATAAAGCCAATGCAAGTGATGATAAACTTGGGCTCCACAAGAAAGGAGGAAGCTGCATGTCATGGGCTGGAGTGCTAACTGCACGTATTCCAGAGAAAAACCAAAGAAGGATCAGAAATGTTGTGTGTCTTATACCTCAGGATAAAGCCTGCAGTATTTACTGATGCAGAATTCAGACAGACCTCAGCAGAGTTTTATCAGGGGAAAAACTGTGGCCTGCAAAGCCCAAGTCAGGTTCCCCAGGGTGATGTTTGTGCACTTAATTCTATTCTGCAGTCAGCAGGGCCACGCAGGCTCACTGCAGCTGCGGATCCAGCCTCCCGCAAGTGCAGCACCGTTTGTTCACATTCTTGTCACACACCTTCCCCCCATTAATTGCTCTCCGCATCCATAAGGAAGGGAAAAAAGAAAAAAAAAAAATCTACGAGCTTGCAGCTGCCAAGCACTAATGCGAAATGCCGGCCAAGTAACAAAACTTTAATTACAAACTGCAGCTCTCCACTCACAACAAAATGTTCAGTGCTGACACGAAAGCCACTCTCAGCTGCTCCAGCACTGGTGAGAAGTAATAATTAAAGCTATATTCTGCTCAGGACCCAGATTGGTTTCAATCTGCATAGAGTAGGTCTACAACTCTGCAGTCATTTTGCAGAGGTCTGTTAACACTTAAATGGCTGCGCACACTCAGGGAAAAAAAAAACAGGTTTCTCTCTGACCTCAGGCTGAAATTTGCCTTAATTGCAGCATATGCCAATTTTTATATTTCAGAAAGAAAACGACTTGAAATTGCAGCCTACTATGCTGCTGATGTTCACTGATGTGGACCGCGAGGAGGGAGAACATGAGTTGAAAGGACAAAATCGATGCTAGTAAAGTCTCCTACGTAGCCAATACGGTCTGCTATTAACCAGCTCAATGCATAACCTTGCCTTACTTGCAGCCCAAGTTTCAAAATCCTATTTAAAGCCGTGAGCAATGGGGGCACTGCAACACGACTTTTCTTCCCTCCTCTCATCTAAAGGGAGCATCAGTGCCTAGCGAGATTTCTCAGCAAGGCAGTGAAGGACAAATACCCATTCTCTAGTTTCTTGTAAAGCTGCGTAACTCCTATGATGTTGCATCACAGCTAGACTGCTTCACCCAGGGGCAGGCCAAGTCCTTGAACCCTGGACAAGAGAGCTCTTGGCACGGGCCAGTTATTCCCATCAACGAAAGAAACACAGCGCTTCACTTCCTTGAGCCCTTTCTGAGATGAGGGCCTTCAGAGAGAGAGCACACAGCGCTGCTGGCCCTAGAGCAGCGCTGAAGCAGCGATGGCTGGAAGTCCAACCCAGGCAAGTATGAAATAAGGCATTTTTCCAGACACAACAGTAGTTTACCTAGAGAAAATGAAAAAGCGGGAAGACCTCTCTCAATGCCTTTCTGGAAGATATATTCTAGACAAACAATGACGTTGATTTTAATAATTACTCTTCAAGTCCATTTTCCCCCTTGAAAATCGCTAGTCCTATCTCTACCACAGTGGAAACCCTGAGCCAGCTCCTTACTACAATGGAAGTCCAAATGCTGGCCTCAAAATACCATAGTTAACTGAAGCTGGCCAAAGCAGGTAAAAGAAGGGCATCAAACTCCTGCTCCTGGGAGGAGATCTCCCCTGCAGAAAGCTGTCCTGTCTACCTTATTTTGGCTTTCCCCACTGTGTCCACCTCAATGCCAACTTGAAAAGAGATTGAGGACTTCAGGTGATCTTAGAGGACTCAGATTTGCAGTCTGAGGAAGGCTGGAAACACAATGACAACTGCTAAAACTGTGTTCACTTTGGAGGCCAGTTAAGTTTAACAACTTTTTTTTGTTCGAAGTAAGACAGTTCCATGTCCATAGCAATAACCATATCAAAAGCTAACATACATTCTCCCCGCCAGATGTATTTGCTATAAAGGGCAGGCATTTTGTGGGTTGTCAGCCAAAAATAACCTGCCAAAAAGTAAAACTGGCTGAAAGTAAGCAGAAGGGATTGTCAATTTGTCACTTGAACATTTAACCCCCATGTAGCCACAGAGCTCTGTGAAGACTTTCTGTGCAACACACACAAAATTCCTGCCAGCAAGATGAATGTGACTCCACATGAAGCACATAAAATATATTTTTTTGAAGAAGGATCACTCAAGAATACTATTATCAAATAAAGACCAGGGTGGGGAGCAGAAGAGACCCTACAAGCACTGTATCTTTACATATATCAGTAGTTTCTTAACTAGTATCTTCCTGGCCTGTTCCAACTTATAAGAAGCCATGAATAACATTTTGGACCATTTATTTTATCAGTACTTCAAATCCTGTCCTATTTGTATATAGATAAAAGTATTAAGTCATCATTTTGAAAAAAGAATCAGCTTTTCCCCAAGTACCTTACCACTACTTCACATGTATAATTCAGATAGATGTGTGCTAACATGCTTGCGATTGTACTACAGCTTGCAACATTTCTGTCAGAAAAGTACGCTGAATTCTGAAGACTTGGTGCAATGAAAGAAAGTCTGTAGACTCCTCACCACACAAAACATTGAGTTAGATCACAGATAAAGGCACAGTCCTGAGTCTGTACTGTACAGTTATGAGCACTGGATATAGTGAAAAATATATATGCTTTGCCAGTAATTGCTGCAATTAAAGGACAGACTGTCCCATGGTGAAGTAAATATTCGGGAAACAAAGACTCTACTAGACATTGAAGTTCTGTTCTGATGCATGAATGCTAAGCATCAAAACACAATGCAATTTCAGGACTTTAGAAAAACCCTGATGGGTATCCTCCCATTTTGTAAGAGATGCCAATTAGAGGAAGTAAAATTTTTCCTCTGAAGGAAAGAGAAAGAATGCATTGTTCGAACAAGCCTTTCACCTAAAACATTTATGAAATAGAGCAGTAATGAAAGCATTTACTTTTGTAATACCTCCATGAGTTTGTTTTTACATGTCCCAGTAAGTAACTGTCATTTAGAACAAAGCATTCCAAACAGCTTTATTAGTAGATTTAAAAAAAAAGTAATCTTCTTAAAACAGGGCCAAATGCAACTCAACAGTCTAAATATTGTTAGCAAAATTAATCTATGGTACACCTAGGTTTGCGTATCACTTACCATATATGAAGGGAATATTAAAACCCGCTTATGTTTGCCACATGGCCATTGGGGATCATCTAGAAGATTTGGGTCATATTCAACATAGTCCCCCAGGTCACTACCTATAAAACAATTGTATATATAAGAAAGGAATTAATTGCATCAAGAAATCTCTACATTAACATAAATGGCAAAAAAGTTCACAGATAATGCACAAAATGATCTTCATGCAGGATTTTTGAAAGCATCTAAAGATTTTGAATATCCCAACTCTAACTCTTTCGACAATAATATAATTTGCAAAGATATAGAGAAACTAGAGCTTATGAATTATCTGGTAACTGTGAACTTGGAGCTTAGAGAACTGCAAAACTGTATACCTAGAAAACTGCAAAATTATACATAACTCCATAATTAAGCCACAGGCTATAAGACTGCCAAATTAATGTGATTCCATATACCCTGCCATGTCCAGATGAGAGGAAAGCAAGTGGGAAAGTATTTCTGACTTTTAATTCTAGCAACAAGTTTTCATCTGTTTATGCAAATGCTTTCACTTATTTCAATTAACATGCCAAAATATCCTAAGCATATAGGGCTTCGGCTAATGTTTTGTGTCCAGTTCTGTAAACACAGCTCTTCCCACTCTCATAAAGGTCACAAGTATGATTTACACTTTCGGCTTATGACTGCCATGTTGCCGCTGTGCATTTTCCACAGCAAACCAAGGCAATGATGAGCCATACGCTGGAGAACAGACACCGCCAGTTACACAAGGAGGCACGCCGGCCACCATCAGGGGCTGCCAAGATGACAACGCACCAGCAATCTCGTTTACTTAACTTTCC
Source organism: Dromaius novaehollandiae (assembly GCF_036370855.1). NCBI lineage: Eukaryota > Metazoa > Chordata > Aves > Casuariiformes > Dromaiidae > Dromaius > Dromaius novaehollandiae. The sequence goes on along the minus strand of NC_088099.1, from coordinate 119,610,053 downwards.
ATGAGCCGTAAGCCAACTTGGCTAAACAAGCAAGGAAGATGAGTGCAAAAGGCACTCCAAGATTTGTATGACGTATGACATCAGCTAGAGACTATATTCTGTTTAATTTAAGCAAAAAAGGGGTTAAAATGCAGCGTAGCTCCACCAAAAATCCTTCCCAATAATTGCCTATCCCAAGGGTATGCAAGGATATTAAAACAAGCTGCTTAATAAGTTACCTGCATCAATGCTCCCTTGGGTGCTGTTAGCTCTTGCCAAAGAAAGGCTACGATGGCTTGCATTGCGAAACTGGGAGAAGGACGAGGTGGAGTCTATGGTGTTCCTCCGCGCTCCCAGAGCATTTGTTGGAAATAAGAACTGCGTATAAGAAACAGTCTAAAAGGAAATTCAAAATGGACAGACAGTTACTCTCAGCCCAGCTCAGCCCCAACAGGATTCACTTGGTGCATCCCAGTTTGAAGCAAGGGAAGCCAAATCAGTGAAGGATTTTTTAGATTTGATAGTTAGGCACAGATGAACATCAGTCTCCTATGTTTGCTGCAGTGTAGTTGGTTCATCCATGCACAAAAGCTTTTGCAAATGCATCCATATCTTAAACGAAATAAAACAGCACACACATGCAAACTCTAATATATGGGATTTACAAAATCCTACTCAAGGAGCACACTTAAAAATATTCCAATTTGGTCATTTGTTTCACTGGACTTTCTCTGTAGCAGATTTCAGATTTCACTCCCCTATATACATCACTCAGCACAGATCAGCCAAAGGCAAATCAGCTTCAACACTACTTGAACTTGAGCACTTCCTCTGGTATTTTTCTCCTTTAGGACTTTGTCTGACAAAGTCTTTTTGGCGTCATATGCGAGGTACTAGTCTACAGCAAGGGCTGCTGGAGATCATCTGCTACCTACCAATGCAGACTAGGTTTGAATGAATAACTTCTGACAAAAGTATGTTTAAAGGATGTACCAATTTTCTACTTGTGCACTTGGACAAAAGTAGATTATGCCTTGCTTCTTATACATTTATTTTCCAAAAATATCCCAATATTGAAGGAAAAAATGAGTCTCAGACCCTAGACTGATTTATGAGCAGGTCAGAACAGGCAGCAAATAAAAGAGCTTTAGCTTATATTAGGCAGATTGTCCTCAAAGATTTACAGCCTGAGGTCTGGCCTGTCACTTGGTTAGGTGAGCATGCAATTGACCTGGGGCCTTAAAACAAATACATGACAGGAGATTGGATGAACGAACTGTAAAAAACAAATCAGGGTTTCAGCCAAAAGGTTTTCATTTATGAATAAAATTGTTTCTTTTCTATATATTTGCTTAAAATGAATCACTTTCCCTGAAGATTCATAATTACTTTTTCTATTCAAATGAGTACACTCACAGATTTTGAAATACTCATCAGGTTTATACTAGTGTGTTCCTGCTCTTTTGGACAAATACACTGTTAAGTAAAATTTATTTTATTAAATAAAATTGAAATCAAACAAAATTACACTTTAAACTATTACCAGAAATTATTTTCAAGTTGCTGTCAATATGCTCTGCAGTGATACGCTAGAGCCAGGGGAATGCTGTGTGGTTCAGTAATGCTTTACAGACTCAGATGTTGTCAGAGGCGGATTTCTTCAAGGAAACAGAGTGGTTTGCATTGACAGCTTGGATAGTCCTCTGGCACTTCTGCCAACTTTACTTACAGTTTTTACATATTGTGCTTTAACTATTGTTTTGCGCTACACATTATAATTTATTTTCATATTTTTATCTGTCACTAGTTACATCGTGTTTTTTCCTTATTACATAAAATCTGCAGACGAGGAACTGAAGCATTCCCACCTTCCCATCTGCTCCCAGCTCCACACCTTCAAGACCAATTATTTCTTTCAGACACACTCCTGCAGAATGGCATTGACGTCCACCGTCCAACTTTACATCCCTGGCGAACAAAAACGAGAGGTCAGTACCCTTTTCTTATGAGAAGAAACACCTCTTAATACACATGCCTTAATTACCTTCCACCACGCAAAGCTAAAATAAGGTAACAGCAATAATCCAAACATATCAATGCGAAGTACCGACCAGACAACTTTTCCTACAGGCAGTGTTATGCAGTTTGAAATACTTCACAGTTGTAAGTTATACAAAACTCCCACCTTTTGCCAGGTTGCACCTCATCTTCAACTCATGGTGCAAAGATCAGTTCTTAATAATCGGGTGCATCGGACAGAATTTGGAAGTAGGAGGGAACTGGGAATTATATAAACTTCAGGTAAGACCCAGTGACTTAGCTTAAATACTTTAAATCTATCTATCCAATAAACCTACCCTTCTAGAGTAAATATCTATGTTTCCCTACATTGCTGGTACAGAGAAATAGCTGCCTTGGAAAGCTGCTGGCGGGAATTCCTGCTCGTCTTAGCACAGAAGGGTGTTTCAAGCCGAGTGAAGAGGCTCTCTCCTCCTTGAGGCCATCAAGAGGAATCCAGCTTCCTTCTATCACCTCTGGACAGAAACTTGGGCATTCATTTTCAGAGGACTGATCCCTTTGGCATTTTACACTTAAAGTTAAATGACATGCCTAGGAGAATCAGACCGTAGCCCATGCTTCAGCCTCATGATCGAGATGACAGTGAAGATAAAAAAGGCTATAAGTGAATTTATGCTCCACAAACGATGACTCCGTACAGCTCTGGAAAATGTATCTTGTGATATTTTGCTGGCTGATTTCCACTTAGGTCCAAGGGCGTGCTTAAACTCTGTGTCTGCAATTTAAATTAAGCATAGACTTAATCATCTCTAGTTGAATATGGTTTGGTTTAGCCTCATTCCAGTATGATTTCTAGGTGTGTGTGATCCAACTGATTTCAGTGGGAACAACAACTTCAATTTGCTCAGATTACTGAAGTTAAAAATGTGCTCAATTGCTTCACTGGATCACGACCTGCAAATTTTTAGCTAAAGTCCCCTCACTGTTGTCATGTGAGAGATGCTGACACTAAACCCTAGACAGAAGTCCTGCAGACTCTTCCCTTGATTGCTGGATTGGGCTGTTTCATATTTTCTCTTTGCATATCCCATTTCCCTTTCTTCAGTTTGCTACTTGTCATTTGTTTTACTTCCCTGAAAAATGGAAATAAAGGAGTTCCCAAGAAACCACATATCTTGCTTCTAAAAAGAAAAATCCAACACATCTATCTAAAACATATTCCTGTGACAAAGGAAAACATTGTATCAAGTATTTAATCCAAACAAAGCCCTCTTAATCTCTTGGCTGGGATTCACTTAGCACATTATCATTCTGCTTCCTGATACCGTATTACTGAGAGGTTGGAAAAATAATTATGTAAAAACAATCATCTACCAGAAGCATCAGGTTAGCCTCTCCGTTCCTGTGCAGAACATGCTTAAAGTAATTATTTCTCATAGCGAAAAATACTAATCATTTCAGTAGGTCTTAACGAAGAAACAAAACATACAACTTGAAAAAGCCCCCAAACCCAAAAATCAAAACAAAAATCTGAATTATCTGAAATAATATCAGAATAGTTTAGCTTCCTTCCTCTCAAAATCCTACAGATACAGATTAAGAAATAATGCCATTATGCCTATGAAAACAAGTCAGGAAGAAGACTCTCCATGCAGTTAATGGACAAGGAGAGGGAACTCTGTTAACACCTCAAAGGCAACGCAGGCACCCTGCGAGGAGTCAGCACAGCAGCTTTTCAGGAGAGAGCGGCTCTGGGGACTTCAAAGAAATGCGCTCTTTGGGAGCAGAGACCAGGGTCTGCCGGCAAGTGCAAGCCTGCACTGGAAGGAGTCCTCAACATTAGCTAAGATCGCTGGAGAACAGTGCCTCAGATTTTCCTGTCTTTCTGATGTTTCTGAAAGACGCCCCTACCTCCAGGGTCCCGAAAACGCTCAGCCTAAGTGTTTTGCAAGGGCTGCTTAGTTTTCCCCTCCTTTGCACATCCTATATTTGTAGGCAGTACATGATTGCTCGGATTGTAAAACAGAGTAATGAAGTATTACTGTTTGGAAAGAAACTTGTCCTCAAAGCAGAGAGAATTTAACTCACTTTCTTGAGGAAAAGCAGTACAGAACAGTGTGCTGTTTCTCATCGCTGTATAAATGAGAACAATCACGCTAGTTTATACAGATCCTCCTCTCACCAGTAGAAGATCTTGGCAAACATATAACATGCAATTCCTAAGCTACTTCACTTCACTGTTTTTGTGTTGCCTATTACTAAGACCAACAGCAAGTCAAGCTATTGCACAGGGCAAACCTTGATTTTTCCCCCTCTCCTATTACAGACAAGTTCATGAATTTTGCCTCAGCAAAGCTGTTTTTGGATATCTGCTGACCGAGCCAGCTAAATAAAATAATAATAATAATAAACACTTTTTGGAATGTAAACTAAGTCAGGCTATAGCTGCTCTTGCAGGGAACTGTCATTAAGGGCAAACTAAAATGAGCATCCCACGGGTGTTTGGGGAGCTCCCCGCCTGGGAGAGCAAGCCCAGGGGCTGCAATCCTGCTGCCGCAGGAACCTCAAAACAGCCGCTTCCTCATGCAACTCCGGAGACCCCAAAAGGCTTCTTAGAGCCAACTAGGCAAGAGTGGGGGTACGCCTCTGCTCCGCTATCTGCAAAATGGGTAAGTCGCGGCTGGGAAGCAGTCGGGATGGTTGTTGGGGTACAGCCAGCGCAGAAAGGGCTGGCTACGCTGCAGCGCAGACCACTGCCGCCAAGCTCTCCAAGACTCAGCCCCTACGTGGCGCCACGGTCAACGGGCCCCATGCAGGAGGGACCATATGGAGGACAGGCACCTCAAAAGAAGTTGCACTCTATGTTTAAGTTATTCAGATTACCTACAGCACTGAGGAGCCATGTAAGGTGTTTAAAAACACAGAATAGAAAAGATAGTCCTTGCCAAAGAGGCCTTTACGCGGAAGAAAATTTACTTCTTTTCCTCGTTTTTCATTTTCCTGGGCTTTATTTTCCAAAGCAGGTTTTTTTTTTAAAAACAAAAATTTCAAGGGATTTGAGCAGACGCCAAAAAGTTAAAATAAATCATAGGAACTTAACTTTGCAACCTTCGCTGTATTTGAGCAGGGAAAGCTTAAGGAAACAGCAAGATGAGGATGACATTTCCTTAGGAGACAAAAAGATAGAACCCATTTTCCTACCAAGTTCAGGGAGTTACCTTGGTTTACACGCATGCCAGACTCTAAATAGTCTATTCGCACATCTCATTTCCAAAAAGCGTGTTGCTGAGAGGTGTTATAAAACACACTCAAAACTAAGCATATCATTTTGGTTATCTGAGACTGAAGAAAACAAAAAAGAAGAAAGTTTCTCCCCCTGATACATTTCAGAGTTTTTCTGGAACAGTACTGCATAACCTGTGAATGCAAATTTATTGTTGAATGATGACCATTTTTCCTGAATTTTGCCTTACCTGGAGTATTGAATACACAAAAATAAAAACAGGAAATCTCACCGTGTGCATTTTATTAGTCGAGCATGGATTAACAGAATATAAATTGGATATTATTAGCTTTGGAAGTGTAACATTTCTTTAATGAATCAAACGTATGCTTTGACATGAGCTATAGAGCCCCATGCAAGACTCCTGCTGGGCACTTGCTCTTTGAATGACAGCAACAGTTGAACACTTTAACCTGTGAATAATTTAGGAGTCAATTAAATATTAAATGGATTTCTAGATACATAAAAAACCCCTTCTACTTACTGCAAAAGGAATCTGATAATTGTTATTTAGAGATGTGCTCTTTTGTGTCTGTATTTTATGCTTAGTGATTCCTAACTATTAAGATTTACTCCAAAAGCAAAGGCAGTTCTTGAGACATCAAGAGAAAATTCTGTTCTTGTTCTTCGCTGTAAATAATTTCTACTCACTGTCGCTGTTTATAGGGACAAGGAAAATGACAGCTTTGGCACGGACGTGCTGCCAGCCAGTCCAACAGCGTTTCTGCCACTGGCAACACTGATTAAGGCTGCCTGCTTTAATTGATCTTCGTTTTCAGATCCTAATTGCCACTAGGATTCCTAGAACAACAACTCTATCTGCAATTTACAGGGAAAGGAGTGGAGAAACTGGCAGAAAGACTCCTCTAATGGGCCAGTATCCTTTTTTTTCCCTCTATTCAGGTGTCAAAATGTCAGCTCCTGTCTTGATGTTTTGCCCAACAGGGAGAAAAAAGCTCAAAATTTAAACCTATTACCTTTTTGGGATTCATAAACCTCACAAAAAAAAGAGCAATGGTGGCTTTATAAAATTCATACATGAGATTATTTAGTTTGAAATGCCTTGTTGTATGGGAACAATCCAGATTTATCTATCTTTCTGTAAAGCGAGTATGCACTTGTTAATGTTTTTTGTTCTGTTTGGGAGAGAGGAGGGTACTGGGTAGAAGCAAGGAATGTGGGCAATGGTAAAGAAAAGCAGGGACATTTCAGTCTCCCTGTTACATGCTAAAAATAGATAGTTATTCTTCCCAAAGTCTATGGAATGATAAATGCTCAGGAAATGTGCCTGAGATCGATGACTTAATCAAAATTGCCTCGCATACAGAAATCTGTCAGGGAAGAACAATAATTAGGAACTTGGTAACAAGTCTGATGGACATAACAGCATCCTGCTTTGCTGTGTGCTTATTTCTGCTATACAAAGGACAATTTTGATGCTCTCATTTCTCCTTTAAATGTTTCCCCTGTTTTCGACATTCACCGTAATGCCTGTTACCTGACCTGCCAAACTAACTGGCCACGTGCGGGACAAACTCACCTATTTGTTTCTTCATGCCTCATTGTGCACAACACCGAAGATGAACAAAGACTGCCTCCAAATGCAGCAATGGCAGCCTACGCCAGTGCCTGGCCTACTGATTCACTAAGCATTGCGGCTACGTGTTATCTGGGATGACAGTATTGAAAATGTCATCTTCTCTGCCTGACTGAACTCACTGGTGCTCCCACCAAGCACTTCAATGGACAAAGTTTATTTCACTGATGATTTAGCTGTAAAAACTGGAACAAATTCGTTTGCAGTATTTTGGAGAACACCACAAATTCTTTTTATCTAACTGCTTAATGCTTTACTTCAGAAGAACGATCGATTTCCCATGCTTCAATCCATTCAATTACCTGCATTATTTCCTTCAACTAATGGCAAGTTTAGCCAGATAAATTCCTATATTCATGTCAGTGAGCAGTACTCAGCAGCTACACTTACTGCAGGCAAGTTTCTAACCTCTTAATGAATTCAATACCATGAAGAATAAAACATAACGTGAGCTGGCCAGTTTTATAAGGACATGCACTATTCGATGCTCTAGATTATCCTATATTTTCACACATTGCCTCCAGCCTCAGTGATACTCATCCACTTCTGCTCCTGTAACTGACAGTTGAATCTAAAACTAGCTGCGTTTCAGTGTCAAATCTGTGTGACACCACCAGCTCTGCTCCTTCCTCTGGTCTTTTAGATTAATCTCCTTTACAGAACCTTGGAAGCTCTTAACAGTTTCACAGAACATCAAAAAATAATATAAAATCATAATAATTACTATTTCAATCTGTGAATGAAAATAAATGCTTAATTTTTGTTATTAATAAAAAACAAACCTAAAAAAAACCCTTTTCAAAAACATGTTGTTAAATTAAGAAGCATAACAATGTCTGCCAAAGAAAAAAAATTAACACAACAGAGCTATACAAACAACAAACTTCCCTACCTTTTTTCCTGGGGGAAAAGACAATGTGATAACCTTTTCCTCCCTTTTAACACTGCTAAAAATGGCAGACCTACATTATCATTTCCTTCTTAGAAAACTTTTAGGCACCTTAAAATACTAATGAAAACTAGATTATTCTTGGTTTTATACATGCACATGCAGGAGCATTGTGCAGGCTATCGTGTCCTGCGGGCCACACGGGGCTACTTAACCAGTACCTGCAGTTAGGCTTGCCAGCGCTGTGCTGTCTCCTTGGGAGCTCAAGCAGAAATGGTGCCTAAAACAACTGAATTTCCATGCCAAGTGCATATAGGCAGTGGAGAATAGGCCAGAAGCCTCTTACAATATATTATTGGGGAAATACAGCTCCACTTTTATTAGGTTACACTTGAAAATGGCTAATATCCCCTATGCCTGTTTGTTCCCCAACACCTGTTTCCAAGGGCTTAAATCCAGTCCACCTCATGTCAATCTCCAACTAAATAATTCCTTTAAATCCTGTTTCACCCATCCAAAAATGGCTTGGCTTGAGTGGGCTGCCCCAGCACGGATCCCTTTTGAGGGAGGTCAGCACATATGCACGCGGGTGTGTGGTGGGGTGGCTCTTTGCCAGAGACCTGGGGCATGTCCCACCACCCTGGAAGAGAAACAGCTCCAAGGCTCAGCTCCATTTACTGCCAGCTTCACCCACCACAACCCACCCTTTGGCAAGGAGGTGTGCGCCACAGCGACTCAGGAGAGATGCAAGGTGCACCTCTGATTGATAACAGTAATTACCATCCTTGCTCTGCCAATCCGCAGAACTAGACAGGAATTACTTCTCATCTGCTGCTAGGAAGAATAAAGCGGATGCTGAACCAGAAATCCAGTTCCGACACCCGTTGCAAAGTAGCTCTTCTAGCCCTTGGAGGACTATATTTATATAATAAAGAGGAACTCAAAAGAATAGCATTAGCATAATGTTATACATGATGCTTATAATTTGTAAGCTTTATGAAAGAATACTGCAGTGTCAACATGCATATATAACATAATATCAGAGAATGGTGAGAAAGGAGTGGAAAAACAATTTTTATAAAGCACAAGCATCTCTCCACCATGGTAAAAAAAAGTGAAGCAGTCATGGCTGCATTCCCTGTTGCATGTTTCATTTGTAAATGTTACTGCGAAATCTCTGTGTTGTCACAGTATGAATGTTTTACAGGTGAGTAAGATTTTGTTCAGTGGAAAAATCCAGATCATGAATACCCTGTAGCCACTGAGAACATTTCTAGTAAATTAAGAGTTAACAATTGCCCAACTGATTCTGCAGTACCACCAGCCCATGACAGCCCTTGAATTGCCTGAGCGCTAAACTGCATCACACAATGACTATATATTTCATTTAAACACAACCAAAGCCATAGATCCCAAGCAGTTTGCCAATATGATCGGTGTAGCTGGATCCTGTAGGTGCTAGAGGTGACGCTGCAGTATAGTCTTCCTTACATTGCTTTCACCTGGACACCTGCTGGTGTCCTAGGTGTGGGGGGAAAAGGAAGCTCTGGTCCTGCCCATTACCCTACTCTTGGCCACAGACAGGGGAAGCTGCACCTGCTGTCATGCCATCAGCAAAGACGTAGGCAATCTTAACGTACCCAGTCCTGGAGAGCAGAAATTTTGGCTCAGATCCACATAAGCACCCTCCTTGCAGTGATTTCAGCCAGAGATAATGCATCACAAAACCTTTGTGAATCTAGATTTTAATTCTCCCCTTCTCCTTTGCACACAAGTGTTATAAGCTAAAATGTTAGGTTTCCATCAGGCATAAAGTCAGGACAAAATTGTGAGGACAAAAAATTCTAGTGACTATTTCTGTTCATGACTTTTTTCTCCCAGGATACTACTGTTTGGTTTAACTTTTCACTTCTCTTCAGCAAAACAGAGAGAACTAGAGAAAATAATTTCCCTGGTGCATGGTCTCCTTCTTAGTCCCAGCATGGACAACCAGGCAGGCCTCTGAAACACCAGGTAACAAAAACTATCATTTGTCACCCCCAGCTTCAGCACTGCTCTGGAGTAGGTTTCCCCTCAAAATGCTTCTATGTGCCACTATGGTGACCCTGTAGCTGCCCACCTGCAAGCTGCAAGGAGGGGGACAGGGGAAAGATAGGCCAAGGGATAACTCAGATTTCATCCTCTCATACCTCAACAGCTCTTCTCTCCACAACACCCAGATACACATTTACATGTGTACAACCATGTAATAACACAGTTTGGGGAGGATTCTTGCTATTATGGCTTGAACTCAGCATAGGAGCTGGGTGGGAAAGGGCCACAGCCTTGAGTATGGGTCTTGAACGCAGTTATTAAGTGGGTGATGCTGCTCCATCAACACTGGCCAAGCAGGCAGGGCTTCGCTGCGCTTGCAGGAATGGCTTTTCAGACACGTTTTAGAAATGGATCTGCTAGCACAGTTTAGCTGCCAGCACTGATACAGTAGAGCTCTTTTGTGCTGTCTACAATGTAATGGGGACTGGCAGCCACCCCAAAACACAGCTGTGCTTGGAGGTTTCCTTGCTGGCCACAGAGTCTGCGAGTCCGAGCAGAAGTGGAGAAGCAGCACTAGCTCTGCTGCATGCTCCTGTCTCACCAAGTATTTCTCCGCTGCATGCACAAACAGCCCCCTTCCTCTGTTTTGATTGTGGACATGGACAAAGTTCTCTGGCCAATTTGTTTCTTTCTCTAAAATGTTCAGAAACGTTCATAGAACGTAAATGAGTCAGGACATCCTCCCCGCAGACAGATGAATGAGAAACGCAGGGATTAACAGAAAGAGTTAAAGGATGCTGTCATTACAGGATTTCAAAAGCGTCTCTGCCCCCTCCTGCTGCACATCCAAAGTGTGTAACGAAGTAAGCAAACGCTGTGCAGCCTGAACAGAGTGACTACAGTTTGTGCTATACTGCCTCAACTGTTCTTTGCACCAGCTATTCCTGGAAGGAGATGCCATTTAACTGTTTCTCTCTTCCTCTGATGCTCTAGAAGAAAGACAGAGGGCATTTTTTAAATCTTGGCTTTTTAACAAAGGGAACTGGGCTGGATTGTTGTGTACTGGCACTTGCTACCTTCTCATCCCATGCCCTTCTTGCGATGCAAGCACGGTACAAGACATTACATGTTGAAATAATATTTAGGTTTGCAGCTGGGCTCATTACTGCTGTAATTTAGAAGATATAACCAGTCATCAGCCTTTCAGAATACATTCAATTTTCAATAAAGTGGCAATTTCCAGAGGGCAGTGACCATAAATGAATGACAATGCACCAAAGAAGAAAGAACAAAGCTGACAGTCTGTCAAGAATTTGCCTGATGTGTCCTCCCTGTTTAATTAAGGGAAAAATTTTACTGTAGGAGATGGGCGAGCAAGTCAACTTTCCCATGAGATACCTCCTTCCTTTGTACATTAAAAATAATCTCTCTTTGCTTTGAATTACTGATGCATGAGCAGCTTGTGGCAAATAATTCTCCAGAATTAAATAAATGGCTGAAAACAGTGAGCCAAATTCATCCTTTACCCGCTGGATCAGTTTGCCTCGAGATGATTCGCAGGTCTTATTCAAACCCACCCCATTCTACCGGCTGAATATTTCCCCCAAATTTTGCAAACACAGCTGTCTCCTGACTCTATTTTGCTGCCTTTCCCTGCAGGCGCTGAGCCAACATCAACCAAAGACAACTTGCAGCTCCTTGGCGAGTGGACAAGCTCGTGGGCAGCCAAGGTGGCCACCGACTGCTCTACTCCAGTGGCCCTGGGCTGCGGCAGCACTGCCTTTCCTTGCTTCGTCCTGCGCCTGCAGCAAGTCGGGCCCCGAGACGACACTTCCTAGCCGAATGTCTTTCATTTCTGCAGTGCCGCTGTGACAGCAGAAGCTTTCCCAGTCTTTGGAAAACTGCTTCAATGCAAATAAACCCCTCTGCCAGAGGTCCAGCGCCTCAGCACTTTGGGTGACACAAGGCAGCACAGCTCCGTGAGAGATGCTTACACCAACTAAGACTCTGCATGGCATTATTTCCAAAGTAATCTGTCAGCATTGAAAACCCTGTTTTCAGTAACTCAGTGATCTGAGCAATTGCTAAAAGTACAATAGAAGTTATATAAATACCTATAAATAAAGTACAATAAAAAGGTATTATGTTTAGGTTCAACCATTTCTCTATAATAATGAAAAAACAGATACACTACCACTGTCACTGCAGGAGATCAGAAAGCTAAGACTGTTTATAAAAGTTATGCGGTCTAGAATACTTGCTTCGTCAAAAATGAATGAAGTCAAAAGAAACAATAAAAACAGTTCATTTTTCAAGAGCATTCATGGGGGAGGTTCTCCTATTTAATAATCAAAGATACAAGAACACAAATGAATAAACTGGGGACTCAGAACTGTGGTTTTAACCTAGTAATGTCCCACAAGGCAAATATTTCTGAGTGCATTTATCTTTTCTCGTAGCAGATATTTAAAAGCATTAGCCTCTGTCATACTGTTGTCCATAGTCAGTTCTATATGCATACCCAGAAAGACTACGTAGCGTGTGTATAAATATACATACCCGACTTGGGTACAGTCTCGATATGGCAGCACTGAAAATATGCTACAGAAGGATCTTCTGCTGCTGATAAGGACTATTCTAAAATATAAAAGAAGATAAAAAAAATCAAAGACTAAAATTTAAAAATCTCACCACAATATGCAAAGCAACGGATGTTATCATTGAGGAATTTATAATCAAAAACTTCTACCATTGACAATTTCTCTCTCCTCTTTTTAGCTTTCTAAGAACAATATATTGAATACATTTTACTTGTAATCCAGACTGGATGCTTTTCTAAAAGTCCTAGTGAAAGAGAATCCATCAGGAGTGCCAAACAGTTGTTCTGATAGCTGACCACTACGCCTGAAACAAAACAAAGAAAATCCAGCAGCAACCCAGCTGATCCATCCCAACAACCGGCTGCAATACGCACCACAGCTGTGTGGCTGACACTGAGTCTGCATTTATTGGACTCCAAATGCCAGCTACTCATCATGACCTTTCTCTGCTAAACCAAAGGACATCCTTCATTTTCAGCTTTCTGATCCTGAAGTAGATGGATTCCTGGATCAAGTCAAAGATTCCTATTATCTTAAGCTTTTAGATCCTTTCACTGTTTTCCTGGTCCTTCCTTGAGTTTTCCCCAATTTTTCCCATCATCTTTCATGGCCTATGGGCATTATCACTGGACTCAGCAGCTGCACAGACGACAGATGTCATACATGTCATGCAAGCTTTGGTCTCACCTTTAAGGTCAGCGTGTAGCCCTGACAGCACAGAGCATATCTCAGAACCCAGGCTACTCTTACAGCAAATGTCTTGTGTTTTTCAAGCAGTCTCCAAATCTCGGCATCATCTGCAAAGTCACTGTGTGGCATTTAATCAAGTACCTTAGAGCAGCCTACCATTTTACATCCACACGGTTACCTTTGGCCACCAAGCTCTGACATACCATCAAACAACATCAAAACTACCTTAAGGTCAAGACTCACTTTCCATAAATCTGTGTGAACTGCCATTAGCTACAGAACTAAAGTTTTGGGAGAAGCAGATGGGCAAGATGCCAAGAAAAACTTGATCAAGATGCCTGGATATGTAATACCCATAAATAATTGTTTATTTATAAATGTAGCCTCTTTCCTCACTAGCTTCAGGACACTGACAGTTGTGTAATTGTACAATGAAAAGACCCTTCTTCTACCTAAAACTGGCCAACGGGCTGCACCCCATCACATTCCCCGAAGACATGATGATGGCAGTCTGTGCACTTCTAATGTGACTAGCATTAGAATTTACTTATGCTGATACTAAAAAGCTCCACTTATGGTCCAAAATTGCTTGGTTGTTTTTCAGGGTTACTTAATTTCTTGTTCTGCTCTCCAACATTGATTTTTCTGATGTTATTTGCTACAGATCAGTATGGGGCCAGGATTTCACCCCAGCTTTTTGTCCTACACTCCCTTTGTCCTACACTGGTCGAAGTTGGATGACAAACTCTAGCAAGCTATTCTATCCTGTGCTGTCTGAAAAATCATCAGATACACCTGTAAGTCTTGTACCCGTTATGCTATTTTTAAAAGAACATTTTCTTATGAGACCAACTTAGTAATAATTCTTGGAAATCAAGTAAAAGGTGTATGTCCCCAAGAAAGATGTTGCATGTAACTATCAGCTATTTGGAAAAATGCAAAATGATCAATTTTCCTTCTCCTCGATTGTTCTACTATAGCAATTCTATTTTCTTCTTTAAAAGCATATTTAAAAGCAAAGTGCTATTCACCCTGTAATAAAGGAAGGTTTCTAATAATAAACAAGTATACAGCATTAGAAAGTTCTCCTACAGCAGAAACAGTAGGATTCCACTGTTTGAATGTCCTAACACCCGTTACCTAGCATTTCATAAGCTATAAGATGCTGTCATGGTGCAGTAGTAAGTTATAAAGCAGCGTGGAATCATTTTTAGGCAGTTAACAAGCAAGAAAACCTGGCATAGGATTAATTTTGTGCTTGCCATTGCTTATTGCTGAATGGTTATTACTCACAACAGCTTTCTTGTTCACTGAAAGCCTTGTTTGCTGATGTATGAAACTTGGCACAGACTTTCAGGCTGACATCAGAGAGCATCTTTGAATTCGGAAAACCACAGTTCCCACTAGGCATATTTCCCCCATTCCCTCTAACTACTTCTGGAAATACAGCTTTTCCACCAATGCCCTACTCCTCCCTCAAAAAAACCCTCTTAATATTAAAAAAACAAACTGGTGCTTTCCACAGACACAAGCAGGGGCAATACTGGGAATGTACCATGGAAAAGTTGCTGTATCAGAAGGAATCAGATCAGCAGGGAAATAAAAAGCATCACCTTTGATTCTTTTTCGTTAAGACCCAAGCATTGCCTCTGTGTTTCCATAAACTGTGGGACCCTCACTAATTAAAGATCTTCCAAAGAGAGTGGGAGAGGAGTGCCCTACCTCTCCTTGGCTCTGTGGCTAGGACTCCATAAAATCTCCATTAGCAGAGCGTTTGGAGGTTGGCACAAAACAGATTTAGGAGCTGGGCTGGAACATGTGCAGGGAAGGCAGCCCAGGAGTGCAGGCAAAGCTGTGAAATACAGAGCAGTGACATCTCACAGCTCTGCTGCTCCCCCAAAAACTCGTCTCAGCAGCCACTTCTTGAGGAGACACAGCACCAACACCTCCAGGGCCAGTATAAAAAGCAGCCAAAGACAGGCAGACCTTTTATGAGGCCAATGCCTCATAAAATCCTCAATCTCATTCCTCTGGTCCAAAAAAGAAATGACCAACTTTGGGCCCCAAGGAAAAGAGAAGACCAGAGCTGGTCCATGGTAATTGGAGCACAGAAGTACAAAACAGCATTTTATTTAGAAGTTCAAGGATATAAACGAAAAAATGAAAAATTTGCAGGCTGATAATGGTCTGTTGGTCCAGAAAGTCCAGAAATTTGTTTTAAGTATGCTTTGGGAAGGAAGGTATGGTAGAAGCTGGCTGGTGTTTTTCAGAGAAAAACACTTTCCTGGTATTTAACTCTTCAACAAAGAGCATCTAAGATACTGGACAGCTCTGAATCAGCTATCTCAGCAGAAGTAGTCCAAATTGGAGTGGATTTTCATGCCTTGATGGCCACTGTGCCATCTAGACATGTTTAAAATTACTGCATAAAAAGGTTTCATTCTATCATTCTCACATTTCAGCAAAAAGTTGTATTAATTACTATGGTTCAGAGCAACCATTACTTTGCAAGATAGCTCTGACAATGTGCAACTGTCTGAGAGCATAAAGGCTAATCTTCCAATTTCTTTAATGAAATGTATGCTTTAAAACTACAGAAACTTGCTGAGCACAAGGCTCTCAACAAAATCAGTATCTCCTGACTAAAAGAACTAATATCTGTTTTCTTTAGCATCTGCCCTGATTTTATAGTGGAGCACCAAAAGACTGCAATCATGCAGTATAACATACACTATCCACACTCTACACACTCCGAATATCGTAACACCTTTTCTCATATCCGATTCATTAAGTTTGACTACCAGGGCTTTGCTCCCCGCATGTAAAGAGCAAACACATGAACCATGTATGCCATCTGGGTAGAAGACATGCTTCTGGAGTCTCCCAAGTTTAAGCTGGGGCTATTTGAAAGTGGCTGAGAGTAATTACGAACAGTGAGGACACTGCAAGTATTCAGCCTCTGTGCATGCGTGTGAGCCTGTCCCCAAGACTGAAAGGGCAAAAAACAGCTCAGGGGTCTGCTTTTACAGCGTGCCCTTCTGCAGCCTAGGGGCTCTGTTTGGTTTTGGCCAAAGAGTGCGTAGGAGAATAACATGCTAATAAGAACTTGAAAAAGCAATAGCATGGGGGTGGGAGAGGACTATCGTTTTACTGCTTTTATACCTGCTATATGGGACGATTCTGGAAATGATCTTGTCACATTCCCACCCCAAATTGTTTGTTCAGCTGGCTCATCTTGCTATTTGGTGGTCTGTTCTGCTAGACAGGAAATCTGCTTCACAGTTTATGAAAGATACCACCCATAAACCTGCTGAATAAAGGGGCTAGGTTTCACTGGGTGAAACCACACACCGGTGGCTACATTTGCTGATTTGTCTGTTAGGGTTGGCATCATTCTGTCTTTTAATGGGCAAATTACTTTGCCCTGTTTTACAAGACTGCTTTGGTACTACAGTCCAGGGAACCTAATCTTCCATAATAAGCCATGTCCCACATATCCAAAGAAACTGCTTTAACCAGTGCACAAAACTATCAACAGGAAGCTTATAAGGAATCACTGATGCACTGTGGTCTGCAGAGGTGGTTTCTCCCTGTGCTGAGCTATTCCTAGCCGAGCTATTATTTCAACTGCGGCCGATCTCACGTTTCCGCTGCTTGGACTGAGATCCCCGATATGGGAAAGGTGCCTGGGAAGATTTTCTATCCGCTGCGATACCTGTGCTCCCCTGCATTATAGGGAACTGAGGAGGACACGAGCAGCAACGGCATCGAAACACTCAAAACTCCGCTGATTTTAGGTTGAATCCCTAAAACAGCTTCACCTGCATTTCCAGAGGCCCTTTTCATCTATCATTAACTTCAGTGACTGCAAAGGTGTTCAGACCCCTTGGAAAAGCAGGGTACATACTTCAATTAGTTACTGCTAGATTTAGCTGGCCTTAAGGGGACACAAAGTGTTGACTTTACATTTTATTTTTAGCTAACATCTCTGTGGCTCTTTGTCAATAGGATGAAAAGCATTCCAAAAACAATGCATCTTATTCTTATTGTATCTGTGTTCTAGATAAATGGATCTTTATTATGATTATGGAAATAACCTGCAAAACTGTGCGTGCTGATAAAGATAAGAAGCCAGTTGAATAATAGAAGCTTACTCACTGCTTTCTTAACAAGAAAAATATTCTGTTTTCTTATCAGACATAATTGCTGATATATAAACCCAGATAAAATGCTGTGTGTATTTTACAGACACATTTTTGCAACAGATGGAGAAAAAAAGTCTTATTTCGTAGACTGTTTATGAACCATTTATTCATTTTTATAGGTAATATTTCTATCACGTTTATGCATATATCTTATATGCACATCTCAGAAACTGGTAGTTCTTTGTGGAATTTGCATAATACTTTATGAATAAATATTTTCCAGTGTAAGAAATTCCCAGAGCATATGTATATTTGTTATGCACAAAACAGACCAAAATTAGGGGGCCGCTTTTTAGAGTTTGATTCCACATAAATCTGTTGTTGAGACAATGATCAGCCATTAGCCAGACAATAGTTAAGTCAGTGGTTTTGCATGCATCTGTCTGCAACAAAAGTGGTGTCTAAAAAGCTACCACCTCTCAGAGCCACATTCTGAAATATTTATGTTGATTAGTACTGTTCACTACATTTAATTGTAGATGTGAGAATAACCTTGGGGAAAAATTTACTCTAGCCAAGTGCCACCTGCCAGAATTCAATTCATAAAAACTGTTGTTCAGTATTATATTACAATTTCTATTGATATGGTTTCACACTTGCTGAAAACCACAGACTACATGCACGCATTGTGGCACGGGTGTGTATGCGGTTCTGGTGCCCTGCAGCTGAACGTGAACAGACGTGTGCAAGGGTTAGCTCTCAGCGCACGGTTTGGTCTGCTTGCTCTCCTGCTGACCAGGTTTGGAAGGACAAGAGTAAAATCAGAAAACACATGGGGAGATCGCCATGGAAGAAATACAGAGGATAGGTGTCGTCTTTCTTGGCAAGGAGAAGCTAGTTTCACTTCTGAGCTGGGTGGCACTGGAAAGGTGCAGAAAGGCCCTGCTGTCTGCTGCTATATAGGTCCACCAGCGCCTATAGCTGCAGTCCAGGTAGCGCATGTCCTAGCTGGGCTGCATGCGCGGCCGCAGCCGCACTTCTCGCACATCTCCTGTGTCCCAGGGAGCCCCTCTGCTCACCTCTGCCCTGAAAGCAGGATCCCACTCACCACCTTCACACGAGCACCTCACGCGCAGGAGGATGTGATCGTGCAGGCAGGACCTGACGCGTCTGTAACTTCTCTTGAAAGACTCGGTATAATCTCAATGCCTTTCCCTGCAGCTGATTACTCGAGGCACTTGCTTGGTAAGCCTCCTTCTCCAGACAGCCCTGGCAAACCAGCAAACTTTACACTTCCCCCTACGCCCATTAACAGGCGTTGAAAAATCATTCGGCTGCCCCTGAACTTGTTCCAGGCAGGTTCAGCCACGTGCCCCCTCCTACACTTACCATCTGGCACTGTCCTCAGAGAAGCGCAACCAGATCATGCCTACCTACCCGATGGCACCACTGATTTTCCTTCTACACAGTAATCTGTGTTATGGAGACCAAGACTTTAGGAAACTATCGGAGAGCAGCTCCACTGATGAATAATTTACTTGAGCAAGCTGTGCACATCACAGCCTCCATTCTCAGAGCCTCTTTTAATGGCTATTATTGACTGGGCATTAGGTAATGTGCAGGGGGTCACTTTGCTGTTTAACAGGTATACTGAACCTTCCCTTTCTCCCCTGCCCCACGAACTGCCTTTGGAGAAGCAGCCTTTGCATGCACAGTACCTGCCGTTTCTGGTGTCGTGTTGCCGCATGTTCTTGATAAAATGAACCTTCTTAAAGTTCTTTGGTCTGGGTGATCCTGAGAGAGTCCGACATCTGAAAAATAAATCAGTTGGGGGAAAAAAGAAAAAAGAAGTGTACTCAGTTCCCTGCTGCACAGCGGAGAAGTCTACACAAAGGCAGGAAGGAAAGACCAGACAAATGATTCAAGTCACCCTGTTTTAGGAATCAGCAACAACAATGAAGACAATAAGTCTGGAAAGGCGACAGCTCAAATTAAAAAAAATATATATTTAAAATAATGAGAGAAAGCACCACCACCCTCCCTTCATGCAAAAAAAATGTTAAAAAATCTCAGCAAAATAAAACTTCCTGTAATCTGCTGTGAGAGCTCAGATTTAGCTTTCAGAGGAAAAAATGAAATAAAACCTGGTAAATCTTTATGAGATTCTTCCTCCCCACACCAACACACACACTTCCATATCCTCCTCAGCTTTGGCTAAGGGAATTATTGAGGAAAGTTCTTTCTTGTTATAATTTTAGAAAGACTAAAATCTCTCATTTACAAGGGTGATCCCTATTTGCTTTTAGCTCTAAATATCAGTTTTCATGTTCCTGACAGCATATAAAACAACTGAAAATAAATTACCCCTGGAAAAATCTCTTCAAAATATTAATCCTTAAACCTATTTTACATCTGAACACGCTTTTAAAAATTGTGGCTAGAGAAAGATATTGCCCCAGGAAGGAGCGACGAGACCACCCCCCCCATCCTTTTTATCCAACCGAAACCAGGACATGCTGTGAAAGCTTTCTCCGTTTCACCTCACTGCTGCTTTTTGCTCCACCACCTCCCGCAGCACGGGCACCGAGGTAGCTCCCGAGCTTGGTGGGCAGCCGGGGATCTCAGCATGGCTTTTGGAGAGTGGGGTTAGCAGCCAAGGCTATCTTGGCCTCCACTAGCTGCCAGATCTGAGGGCAAACTGCTGCAATGTGCTGTGTTTTTGAGAAATCTTTCCTTGTCAGACGGGGGGAGGAAGTTGGGAGGGGTGGAGGAGGACTGGGTTTGCTGCATTTCCCTCACCCCTGTCTGGAGAAGAAAATGTTACCCTACCTGCACACCATGAAGACACCACTCCTGAAATCACCCCACCACTTTGCTGCCTTCTTCCCGTTAGCAAAATCCTTGCGATTCCCTCACTCTAGGGTTGCAATTACTCGTTTCCCTCTTCATGGGAAAATACCATCAAGAGAGTGATAATACCAACAATTCTGTGAATTAGCAAGTAAAATTACTGCCTCACTAACCATACTTTGTTTACATCTTTTGCCAAGTATACATGTTTGAATCATTTGTGAGAACACTTCATAACATGCTGGTAAGCATTCAGCAGCAGCCTTTGTAAAAATAATCAAGTCTTGGTAATAGGCCAGTTGGTAGAGCCTCCACTATTAAGTCTTCACTTCCAGGTGGGGAGAGACAGCCAAACCGTGTGCGGATAAACAAGGCTATAGGCTAAATACCAACATAAACCAGCTGAATTAGAGGTCCCACGATAAAGGGACATTGAAAATTGAGCCACTGCCTGGCTGAACAGCTGAGCTGGAAGCATACCACGCACCGGCCACATCACTCATCAGGCCATTTGGGAGCTGTTAGACAGTTGCTCCGCTTTCCCCCGCTCCTGAGGATGCCGAGGGACTAATCCCTTCAGCCCCCAGAGAAGCTGTTGCCTCTTGGATGTAGAAGCAAAGCTGTGATGAAGCTGCTGATATAACATGGATAGGAGCAGATTTATTCATGAAGTAGTCATCAGAAACCAACTAGCCAACACACAAAGACAGTAATGCTGGTTACTGAAATAAGTTTGTATATACTGAGAGAAGCAAACACTATAAAAATCCATAGAAAAGGGGAAAGTGCTAACCTTAAAAAGCCTACTTAACTAAATATATTTTAAAATATATTATGTTAAGGACTATCATTCCCGTTAGTGACAACTAAACTTTCTTCTCTATTCAAATCTAAATAGTTCCTTTTTATTTAATAATCTAAAGCCAGATAATGTCTAATTCACATCATCTACCATCTTGCAGGGTGCGTGAGGTTTCAGTACTTTTACCCACTATGAAGAACATCTAATGTACATACTTAGCTACTTTTCAACATGGGCAAGGATAGCAAGTCTGTCCATGCATGTGCCCTACAGACAAGTAACCAGACAGACAGTAAATAAAATGACCTCCGCAGTGGGGCATTTTCCTCGATGTCCTCCAGGGTCTCCAGAGAAGATCGCTGGGAGATCAGCCGACGCCTGCAGAGAAAACAAAACACAGAAGAGCACCGTTGGCTGGGGTGTGTGAGGAAGTACCCAGAGCTGCTATTTAGTAAAGCTTGCAAACTGCAGAGATAACTGATCTGAGCCATACGTTTGGGTGTTAATCAAGGGTGTTCTTTTTTTTTTTTTGGTGTTGCTTACCTTAAAAATTCAATTTGATTCCAACCAGAAACAAACTATTTCATAAAGGCTTCTATATCGAAATGGAAATAGAAACGTTCCACTCCCAACTGTTCCTCCTCCTTAGTTTTTTCCATTTTCAAATTTTCCTTTCTTTAAAGGCCTTTAACACCCACCTAGCACCAGCTCCTCACTCGCAGCGCTACAGCTTGCAGTACTGTAAGTACAGCTCTGCAACGAATAACGAGGACAGAGATGCATCCAGGCCGACTTGGCCATTGCCGCTGTTACAGGGGATGCTTCTTGCTATAACTATTCCTCTTTGCTCCCTGCCCACAGCTTTGACCAAAAAAAGGCCACTCGTCTCTCAGTAATGCCCGTCCTCTTACTATCTCATCCCCCTTGTGAGGGGTGCCTAAAGAGGGAAAAAGATCACAGAGCTCCTAGTACTGGGTACAAACCAGCAGTTCAGAAAGGTGCTCTAACTATTGCTCTGAGCAGCACAGATTAGTTTGCTTGCATTTTAAACCAATTTTCTTCATTTCTATCAGACCCCTCCCCACTCTGTGCCGAAATGAAGTCGTAAAGGAAATTTTATCCTTTTTTTCAAGTCTTCTGATTGTTGTAGTGGGCAGGGAAGGAGCTCCGGCACAGGGTTGCCTTTAACTGCGAGTGCCGCTGCGCAGCCTCCAAACACCCGAAAAGCAGCACAAAACTAAGATCTGCACTCAGGTTTCCAAAAATCCCGGGGGGGAGGGCCCGCCAGTGGGGACAACACACGACGAAAAAACCTCAAACCATCAGAGAGACCCCCCCCCCCCCAGGGATTTCATATCCACTGATAAAGGTCCTCATATACTACCGCATTTTTCTCCAATTACCTTAATATTCTTCCCACTGAGCTGCCTTACTCCCTTGATCTGCGTACAAAGTTTCCAGAATCGCAAAATGTTATGAGCACCCCCGTGCTTGGAAGGGCGCTGATTAATTTATTCCTGGGCTGTAATTTCACAATAAATTGTTTTCACTAATGATGCTGGTGCAAGCAGCTTCCAATCCTTCCTGCCATTTCCTAGCCCCTCCAGTTGCACTGCTGCAACCGTTCCTGCAGCTGTGCTAGAAATCAGATTACTGAAAAGTTTTCAATTCAAACCAACCCTGAGGTTTGGTGATTCAGTTTACTATTAGTTCAAACACCAGATTTGTATCACCAACCCCCAGACAACACATTTCAAGACAGTTTGAATGGGTATGTGGGTTTTCGAGTACTTAGAAAATCATAAAAAATACCCTCAAACAATTTACAGAACAACTAAGTGTGACGCATAATCCTCTTAGGAAAATATGTAAACCTAAATCCCCTCAGGCTTTCTCTAAATCAGAATTTTAGAAGATCTGGTACGAGATAGCATGCACCTTCAAAATGCTACAAAAGATGAGGAAATCTGCATTTTAGGACACGCTGAACTTGCTGACATAGACAGGAGACATCTGTCTCCTGTGCCCAGGGGTGCTCCCTTGGCTCCACCTATAGTCAGTGGACAGAGAGATGTTTTTCTAGGGAGAAATTCAAAGCAAGAGGAGCTCCCTTCCATTTTCAGTTCCATTAGTCCATAAACAAAGGTGGGGGGCTTCAACTATCAGCACCACTTGATGTGGCAAACAACAGCTGTTGCTTTTTAATAGCTCTTTATATGTTATTAGCTTAATAGTGCACTTAGACAATGATACCCTCCCATCTTGTGGTGTTACAATGCAAAAAGCATACTAAAACTTTGCATGTTCATTAGTCAAAGAGATTAATGACACCACAATCTTGCTACCTTAATCCTACTAAATGTATCAAACTAATAATAGAATATTTCACCTAGATTGCCAGCTAGAAGCCATAAGGCACTTGTACAACACCAGGTGCATATTCCAACCACCACTGTAATTCTCCTCCAAGCCTTCCCTCTGCCAAAGTTACACATCACCCTCAACTTCCTGGCTGATGGCTGGGTGGAGATGGGTTTGAAGATCGTACATCCTAGGTTTGCATCTGTGATTAAAGCAGATGCATTCATTGGTTGGCAGAAATATGTACGGTTGCCTTTCATCAGCTCCGGGGCAGCTTTAACATGCTGGTCATCCAGCTGTCCACTGACTGTCCAAATTCCTTTGGCACCCCTTGCTGTTCTTAACTGTGCTGTTACACACAGCACAGGGGATGTGCGCTGCCTCCCGAGTTTTGGCTGCTAACCGGGAATGCGACACAAGCCGGATGGTAATCGCTGCCACCACTTTTGGCACAGAAGAACTCACCCGGATGTTCACCAGTAGTGCTTCTGTGGTATTTGGGGGCAAACTCGATAAGGCAAGTTCCCACAGGTTCTGAAAGAAGTGGGGAAAGCTGCCGTGCTCATCCGAGCTTGGAAGAGAAGCACTGACAGCTGAATGCAAACTGAACTCTGGATAAATCCATCAAGGAAGGAAGAAGGGAACAAAGAAAAGATGAACTCCCCAGAAACGAAGGGGTCTGGGTCCCACTGAAGCCTAAAAATGATCTAACCTGGGGGTGCCCCAGCCGACCCTCTTCCCTGTGCTGGCCCTGGGACTAGTGAGAGCAGGCATATCCGGTACCGCAGTTAACCCAGCTGAAAACTGCCCCATCTTTCACCTTCCCCAGAATCATTAGTTTTAATCAGCTCGGCTGCCGGCAGGCTCCCAGGAGCACCGGTGAGGCAGGCTTGCAGCAACTCTGCCTCACTGAGTTCCCGCTGCCCAGGAACTGCACCCTCTTTTCACTGAAGAGCCTCGGCCACAATGAAGTATGTGCAATTATTCCATTTTATCTTAAATCTTTATTTTGAGGCCTAATTAAGATGACCTAAATACCAATACATATAGGCCTTCCACAGCTGGATATTATACCACAAATGCCAACTAATGAACTTACCTACTGTGAAGTAACTCACATCCTGTGCCGCACGCACATGAAAAGAAAAAAAATTACTTTTGGAAAAGTAAAGCTTCTGAAAGGGTCAAGGAATACAAGCAAAACCAGTTTTTCATTGTCTCCATTGAAAATTAATCACTTCAACTTGTGTTTAATATTTAAATCAATTTATCATATTCCTCTCAGTGGGCAAGCGGTCAAAGCTTGTCTATACAACTTTTAAAAGAGCTATTCTTCAAAAATTGATTAACTTATTTTACCAGCTCATATATGTACACTTCAACTGAAATAACCCAAACTGTTCTATATCACAAATGACCACCATTCTGATGCAAAGCTGTGGTGATACCTGTGTTATAATAAGTGTCTTGCTTCAAAAATAACTAGGAGAAAATCCTTCTAGTGTTAAATAAGACTATCTATAAACAGACCCAAACAAAATAGCATTATATGACTCATAAAAAATTCATGCTTCTGGGATAAGTCTACAGGCACATGAGTCTTGAATATATGAACGTATTAAAACTTGTATAGGGTATATCTTAGCCAGTTAACACACACTAAAATACAACTGGCTTTCATACTGAAATTAAAGATGTTTCAGTAAAAACATTATTTTCTCCTAGCCCAGGCAAAGCCTCAAAAAAATTGTTCCTCTAGTTTATCTACCTCATGCTAGGTAAACCCAATGAACCCCTCTCTCCCCTCCTTCCCATGCGTATACAAGAGAACATTTTTAGCTCTGAAAGACGGTGACCTCTCAGTTCCAAGGAGCAGCCCTTGTAGCACATTGTTGATCGCAGTCTCGTGCAACTTACTGACTTTTCTATTTTAAAATCATGTAAATCACTTTTCCTTATAGATCTATCTGAAATAAACTTTCCTGTTTCTTCCCAGTTCACTGTGCATTTTTTACATGAGCCTAGAAATGACTAATACCCTAAAATCAAATTCCAAACCAAATCCAAAGAAAGAGACTAAAGAGGTATTTAGTGCACTGGTATTTTAAATTGTTGCTTTCTAAGACATTCATGATCCTGTCTGCACAGTGGATTTATCAATGACCAGATGTCTGAATTTCTGTGTAAGGGTCTTAAAATCTAATATGTTGTCTCCTTCCCTTCTTCAAAGTCAGATTAATATGTGTCTCAGTTGCAAAAATGAAATAAAGCACAAAGTTGAATGAAATAAAGCAGGTCTGTAACCAAAAGAGCAAAAAGCCAAAATGAGTATGCTACAAAAAGATTCACTATAACCAACCCACTGATCTCTGGAAAATTAACTTCACCATCAACTGCTGCAAAATACTCAGCTCAATTATGTTAAATACACAAACTCTTAAGCCACACAGAAAGGAGATGATAAAAATAAGGAGCTGCAGTCAGAACTCTGGATAAATCCATCCAGGAAGGAAGGAAGCAGATGATAATCCAAGAGATAAGGAAAAATAAATCCACGTGTAATGACTTTCTAGCACAGCTACAAAACCAGGAGGAAATAGCTATGCTTTAAATACACTTATTTTTTGTAAAAGTTGTGGGCATGTAAGTCCCCCTTGCTTCTGTTAAGGTTATGAACCTACAGCTTCTGAAGCCAATAGCGCAGGTATTGCTGGCTCCCAGATCACAGTCATCCATTAGGAGAACCTTCTCCTGTTTTTTGGGTACAAATAAATTTTTCAGGACGTTTACAGAGGCACCTATCAAGTTGGTATTATGCAAGCCCATGAGGAACTCACTCAGAACCCATGATTTAAAGCTCTTGAAGAAACTGAGCTAAATATGCAGCTCTGTTTCCATCTAAGAAATGCTCTACTTCAGATGAACAAAAACGGATACAGTTCATTATTACTCAGAAAGTTGCATGTGCCTGGGTTCATCACTGCTATGCAAATCCCATTAGAGATACAATTATCATGGGACGCACTAATGAGATAGCAAAGACAGAAGAATTTCAGGGAGTAAAGACATTTCAGCAATTGAAGATTGTTGGTAGTTCACGTGTCCATACAGTCACCTATTCCCTTCGGCTGGCCAGCTTAGGTATGAGAAAAATGCATGAGCAAGAGCCACTGGGTAGAAACGTCAGGGTTATTATCTTCTGGTTATAACTACATTTCTAATATTGTGATTTAGGAGCATCAGAAAAGCACCAGACTGCCTGGTATTCTTAAAATTCTGAAATGCTCATTCTGACTTCATCACAAAAGACGTGTCCTGCATTCAGAAGGACTATCCTAAATATGGACATAAGGGGAATAAAAAGAAAGCCGCTGTAAAACTTGCAATGATGGGGAATAAAATCAGGATATCTGTAACAATGCTTCAGGGCCTGCTTACTGATGTAAGTGGAGGGTTTCCCTTTGCCATCTACCCTTTTTAAAGGTGCTAGTTTGGGATGCTGAGAGGAGCTAGTGTCCAAAAGCCAACCTACTGTAGTCCTTTGCAAACACGCCCTGGGGAGTTTCCAAAACGCATTCTGGGCTTGCAGCTCCCTTGAGACAAATTAGGCAGAGCATCATCTCAATCCTACCTCTATGGGAACAGCACACCCCAAGATTGTTTTTTCATCATTGCTTCACATTGCTTCCCCAATACCAAGAAGGCTTGACTAGTAAAAGGAAAACAGGAAGAGTATTCAGCAGGATCTAAGGTCAGGCTTCTAGGTGCTAGACTGGAAGCAAAAAGGCTAAAAGTAAATATATATAATATATAAAAAAATATAAAATATATATTATATATTAATACAATTTTAGTCTACAGTTCATAGCAAATTTTGCTGGTTCAGTATTTCACAGTTCCCTCAGTACATGCTGGCCATAAGCGTATTTTCCAGGTAACTCTGATCTCCAAAAAGGTAGGTTTCAACTTACCATTCTCCTCTCACTCCTTTAGAGTTAGGATTTGGGTATAAATGGAAATGTGCTTGCTGGCTCTTTCCTGAGCCAGGGGAACTAGGGAATTAGCAAAGGGTTTCCAGGCCCAAGCAGTGCCCTGTCCTGAGCAGCCACAGGCATGCAGGCTGCACGTGCCATCCCTGTGCCTTCCCCAGCTACTCACCATGGGCACCTAAAAGCCATTCTCCTCTGACTCCTAGTCGGCCCGCTGGCTAAATACCTCCACCCAAACTCCCAGGCTAAACCGGCTATTTCATCCTTCTGAAATATTAAACAAGATGTCAGCTGTATATTCCTCACTATTTGCTTCATGACCCCTAACTCCATGACCCAATGTTAAGCCAGATGAAAGACCTGCTAATGAGTCACCTCTTGCCCTCTGCCTGCAGTTTTTACTGGAATTCCTATGTCCCAGCTAGCGTTCAGCCTGCCTTTTTGCCAATATCAGAGAAAGACAAACACAGGAAAAACAAACCCTGAAACTATCAAATATTACTAAGGAAAACAGAGTTCCCAGGAGCTGCCCAAACTGATACAAAGCAGTGTTTAATTACGTGCTATAATTATGCGGCAAAGCCTTTCTCTGTAAAGAGAATTTTTTCCAATTCAGAACTTTTAAGCTGTGCAGTGTATTGCCAAGGCTACCTGGGCTGGGAGTTAAAACATCTGGTATATGTTGAAAATGGGTTAATTGGTTTGTCTATTCAGTAGCTCAATCCACCAAACACACACACACAATAAACTGAGAGAAATGCATTTACGAGTCACCTGCTTCCAGGCAGGATGTAAGTATGGTTTATGAGCAGAGCCTTCTGCACAGCATGGTGTGAATGAAGGTCTCTGACACACAAACTCGGAGCCAAAAGTACCGTCAACAACCTGGTTCTGTTGGGAAACATATTACAAGGAGAGAGGAGTCTTCAAACCTGAGGCTAGAGATAATTAGGAGAATCATACTTGCTCAGTCTCCATCAACTCTTTGGGGGTAAGCAGAAAGACGAGTGGAAAACAAGGAGGGGAGAGCAGGGAGAGCTATGACATGAACACGTCTCATTGCCAGACTCCTCCCAAACCAGACATCCTACCTGCACTTACTATCCTACCTGTATTGCCATCTAAATCCTTCTCCAAGCCTCATCCTTTCACAATTCACAGGGCAGGAGCTTGGAAAAATACAGTACAAACTGCTGCCTACTGACCTGTCTGCAAATAACATATAAGTGTATCAAATACATATACCACCATCCTGAAGACAGCATTTTTGTAGACATATCAAAAGATTGCATACAAATTATCCCTGTGTCAGATAGAGTACAAAAGGAAATAAACAATAAATTGAATTAATAATGACAATACTAAAGTATTCTACTGACATTTCACAATGTGCCAATGCAACATAGTATTTTGTTCATGAACTTTTATGTAGTTTTACACACTTGTTCTTTTAAATGGCTGACAAATTTCTATCATGACTCTGTCCCAGTATGCCACGGTCATCAGCTGGACCTGGTGGACTTGTATCAAATATAAAATCAGGACTAACAGCACTGTGAAGATATAGTGGAGTTATACGAGTATTGCTGAGAAGTAAACTTAATTAAGCAAACATTTGAATAGCATGTGTGTGCACCACACATGCGTGCAGAAACACAGCTGGGTTTTTTTTTCAGCATCTTGCACAATTCCCCTTAATACATTCATTACTGATCTTGCTAGAAGATGTGGTTCTGGGAGGAAATACATTCAAAATTAGGGACTGATACGAAATCTCTGGTGGAGGAAAAGGGAGGGTTGAGAGTTTAGCAAGAATGGAAGAGCAATCCTCAAACGTGATCAATTCAAGGGTCTCCTCTTCATGTAGCTTTCCTTCAAGGTAGCTTCCTCAGCTGGATTCCCTGGGGATAGAAGATGGCTCCTGTCTGAAACCATCTTCTTTGTAGGCAGCTGCCTCTGCACTCAATCCTCCTGCTACTGGCCGTAACCAAGCCATAACGAGGAGCTACACTGCACTTGGTAAGATTTATTTACAGACAGCAGAGCTCTCAAAGTTCCTGAAACACCCCAAATCTACATCCTCTACGATATGTAACCAACGATTTACAGATTAACTGTCCTCTGCGAACTTTACTGACTCTGCAGCAACATGATAGCTTTGAGAAAGCCTGTGTGCAGTGATTTATTTTGAATAAGCCAGAACACTGCCATAGCTCTGTTTTTCAGAAACCATTACCTCACAGCCTAACACATCTTATCATGGTAAGACATCATTGGGCACCAGCTTAATTAAAGACGCTCAAAACTAGCAAAGGAGCAAAACAATGAGATTAATCATCTATTCTATGACAACAAGGATGCTTGCCAAGGCAGACACAATAGCACTGTAAAGAACATACAAATTCTTCATCTTTATGTCCTTTTTCTACAGTAAAACCTGGAGAATAATAGCTTTTGTCTGATAAACATTAATCTAACAGATTCTTCATGTGTTGTTTCTGCCTGACAAACTCAACTCTGCATTGTAAAATGATGAACATTTATGTCTATCCACAAGCAATGATGCTACTAAAGAGCCAGAACCTAAGGGCACTGAAATCAAGGGCACTGTTTGAATAAACCACACTACTAAGACCAGCTTTTAAAGTATCAAATCCACTAATGTCATATTTCAGAGCAGGCAGAGTTCTGAAATTAGCTAGGAAATACACTTGAAAGTTGAGGTTAAACTACAGCCTTTTTCTGATTGTTTTGCTTTATTTAATTCTTGATATTTCTTAGATTACCTCCAACCCTATCTCCTGCCTCTGTCTTGCCTCCAGGTACACACGTACTATTTGGGAAAATATTCTGCATTGCCACATCTTCAGACTAGAAGGCATATCAACAGGCATTAATAAATCTCCCCACTGAAAATGCATCTTAGACATAGCGAATCGCTTGGATAAAATTCTTTTGATGAAAAAAGTTTCCTGTGTGAGCAGAACATAAAGACCAAAGAAAAGAAATGAAAGCTAATGTGAGGTATTTCATGCATGAGATATGAACTCGGGCACAGATGGTGATGGTCAGGGTGTTCAGCGGTGCAGACTTTGGAGCTAGTTCTGAGCACAATTGCTACAAATTCCCTCCGGATCCAGCACTCTTTCCCACCATCCTGTTACATACTGAGAAGTTAACACTGGTCATGCCTTCCTCTTCTGCTCCATGTATTGCTAAAGCCCAAACCAATTCATATGGTTCAGAGATGGCAAACATTAGATATTCAGTATTGAATATTGGATATACTTTTGGATATCTGGGATAACACTAGGTCCTGGAAGACAGTCCAGTGCCCAAATTTTAAATATTATCACACCCACAGGGATTGATGCCCTCTTGTTTATTAGTTCACGCAGAGTCAGTTTTAATGCCAAAGACATTTAAGCATAAAATGCTGTGTTTACTTTAAAAAATACTGCTATAACAGAACCACATTTGAAAATGGTAAAACCATATACATTATTAGGGTAAAGATCCTTACTGTCATGAACAACTGCTTCAACATGTCTGCTAGCTTGTGAGTCCAGGGCTTGCGAGAGAGTGCTTTCCTGCTCTTCTCATCAAAGACAGACCCCAGAGCCAACCAGCGTAATTGCCCTGGCTAGACCAAACTATCTCCTCTTTTCCTGTGTCCCTGCCACTGGGACCGGGCACAGCGATTTCCTCTTACTGGGTGCTGGGTTGATAAGTGGTAGCAGAAGATTAGACCATTTTCTTCTTTCACTGTTGAGGTCTCTTGCTTAGCAGAGCATACCCAACTAGCACATTCCCAGCTTGAGGTTGCCTTCTTCCTTTGGGTACAGATCTCTATTAAAAATTAAAATATTTCAGCAACCGGTTTATTCCATTTAGTGCACACAATCCTCACAGTGAAAGAACAGCTATGAACTGAACATGACTGCACATCTTACTGCAGTTAAACACAAAGACTAATCATGATACGAGAGTGACATCTCAGAGAGGTTCTCCATGAGGAACCTCACTCCTCCCTATCCCCAGTATGCATGATGGGGACTCCTCACAATATCAGTAACGTTTGACTGCTTAACCGTAACATTTGCCCACTGTTAAATTACGGTGGTAATGTCAAATACTTAGAGAAGATCATCAGAAACCCTCCCCTCCTCTTTTCACAGAGAGCACCCAGCAGTCATGCCAAACGAACTTTTAATTGACTTGGCAAGCGCAGCTATGAAACCACACCGAGACCTCCTGATGAGCAGCTGCTGACATTAAAAGACAAAGAGAAGTGCTTTCCCAGGATCAATACTTCCCCAAAAGCACGCACAGAGATCGGAGGCTCAGAAAGCAGCCAGCCCGCTCCCTGCAGCAAACCATCTCCTGCCAAGGTTAGATCCCCACTCACCCGCTCTGGGAACATACTGTACTCTGCGACCCTAGACAAAGCTGGACCTGAAAGGAACCCAAATTTATCGATTTTTGTATTCTTATATTCCCCACTTATTGTCAAAGTTCTGAGTTATCGAAGGTACAGGAGCAGTGGTAATTCTGTTAATTGTTAATTAATTCTGAGCAGTCTCCTACTTACTAGATTACTTAATTATCAGATGGAGTGAATTTTTTTGGGTGCCAACTAGTTCACAGGCCAGAAATTACCCCTTACTGAGATACTACTTTTCAAACAGTTAAAAAAAAAAAAAAAGAAGAAGCAGATTGATCAAAATGTCAAAAGTGACAAAAGCTGCCAGGACACAGGCAGCCTGGGTCTAATGATATTTTATAATATCAGAGCAATAAAAAGCACCTCACTATGACAAATCTGGACAACAGATTGCTGTTTAGAGGGCTGTTTTAAGACCAGTGTTACCAGAAGTAAACACAACACCCAGATTTCACATGTACGTCCTTGGTGAGCTTCCCTGTCTTGGGTCACCCATGACAGTACCATGTTCACTATCTTCATGTACAGTCAAGCTGCAGCAGGAGAAACCGGCAGCACCTCAGGCACTGACGGCTTGCAGAGGAGAGACCATGCAGCTCTTTAAGTACGTGACTGTTGTACCAAATAACTCCAGTGATGGTTCCTGATGTGTTCAAGCTCTTCAGCATATCCAAAAGATATGCTGCATTCATATTATGCAATGAAGAAGGTACGAGGTTAGCCGAGCTACCACTACCGTCATGACCCACTTCTAATGTGCCTTGAGCTCTTGACTTGATCTATCTATAGTTCATATGCAAAAAAGAACAAAAAAAAGGCAAAGTAATCATGAAGAATATAGTTGCAACCAATGTTCTCCCGGTAGAGATAATGAATTGAGAACGGTTTCATAGGCTAACCATTACAGAAAGTCTAACCAATCTGAGTTATCCAACTGTTAAAATCACAAGCCAATTCTTAACACAAATGTTATGTTGCCTATGGACAGGAGCTACTGGGAGAATTTATAGGAAATGTGCACTACTCCAAACGGGAGCCTACAGCAGAGGTGGGAAAAATGTCCAAAAATGAGTGTAAAGTTTTTGTAGGGGCAGTTTGTTAGAGAATCTCCATCCCCTGCTCCCTAGGCTCAGTCAAGGCAGGTTAGGATCCTGCACTGGACAACAGAGACTTCTCCCTTGCTAAAAGTCATTTGTGATAAGCTTTACTGACAAAACATTCAGACAGATGTGAGACATGGCCAATAATTCAAATTCTCCAAGCAGAACCGAAGCTGGCTGCAAGAGGTGCTTATCTTCCAAAGTCTGGGAAGGTCCGGGAGCAACTCAGGCCAGGCAACGTAAAAAAACCTGATACAGAAATCTAAGCATACGCAGTGATGCAGTGTTTCTGTTTTTGTGTACTCCTACTGGTGTGGGCACTAGGGTAGCTGTGCTAAGTACAACCTTAGCTAGAGTCACAGAGCTTGGGAACGGGGATTTCTTAAAGGTCCTCTAGCATCATCACATTTCCTTAAAGTGAAGGAAAAAAAACTATCTAGCCCTTCTTTAGCTGATAACCTTTTTTTTTTGTATTTTTCCCTGTTGGTGTTTCATTTGTTTATATACACATGCTTTTTAGACAGTTTTAGGAGGAAAAACCTCTAAGCCAATGTAGAAGCAGACGTATTTGATACCTAATGCTTTGCCTGTTTGCCTGGAACAAATCAATGACATAACCATTTCCCTCACATGACGAAGGTTAAGGATAAAACCTATACAGACGCAAGCTAACAAAGACTTTTTGTCTATTTGTCTTTCCCCCTCCTTTCCCTTCTCAAAATCTCTCTACTGTCAGCAGCATCCTTTAGGGACAAGGGGGCCAAGATTCCCTTCAGAGGCTGCGTTACTGCCCGCTTCTCAGTCATTTGGAGGGTTTTTTCTTGGTAACAGAAAACAAGGTGCTTTGTCCGCTGAGTCGGTGGCAACTTTGCAGCTCTGCAGCAAACCGCAACGAACTTGCAGCTCATTAGCAATGACTGAAGCTGACAAAAGGCTACAAGGAACCAAGGACAAGTTTCTCACAGGATCTCCAGTTATTTCCTCCAGGCCAGCAGCTCCTGTCGGCTGCCCAACTAACATGCTTTGCATTCTTCAGAAAGTCAGCTCTGTTTCCCCACAAAATCCCCCAAAGCGTTGCCTCATGAAGCACAAAGAGCCCTTCTCACGCTAAGGGAGCACACTGCAGGATTCTGCCCACATGCTTTACGCAGGGATGCTTTGCTGTAATAGCACGGGAGAGAAATTTGAAAGGATTTACAGATTAATCAGGCAGAGAAAGGATGTGAGGTAGGGCTGCTGGAAGTGTACTCCTCTGGGATGCTATCTGCAGCTCAGCATACCACAGATGAAATGAAACACGCTTTGGGAATGCAAATGAATTAGGATGTCACAAGAAGTAATTCAATCTGGACCAGCAGGGATTTAAATTTGCTTAGTTACCTACAAGATCTTTATTTAACTGTAATCCTGGAACAATATCTAGTATGAACATTGATTTGCACTTCATTTTACTGCCATTTTAAATTTGGCTTGATACCTCCCTCCTCTAACAGTTTTTTAGGTCATGTTTAGATATTTTATTTATATGCCTATAATATCTCTATATATTATACATATATATGTATATATGTGTATATATATGTCTATATGTATGCACACATGATCTTGCACACTCATGCATACTCTAACAATTTAGATTTGCAGAACAGTGGGATTTTTAAAATATGTAAGAACACAGGTAAAGTTTTCATCCGTATCACCAGTGTGGAAGAGATAAGTGGAACAAGACAGCTAATCAGTCATTCTTCATTTCAACCCTCAATAACCACAAAGAGAGTCTGCTTCTTTACTGCAGGCCTTGTCTTACATCAAATAATTTGTAGATAACAAAAATAAGTTCTCTTCCTGAAGGCACATAAGCAAGTATTTTGATATAAAAGATGAAACAGCATTAGAAATTAACTGTAACACTTCTTCCCTTCCCCATCCACTACAGTATGTCCATGAGGATGCATCACTAATCTATAACTATATTATTCAGGCTGACAAATTTTGCGCAGTCTGCTGTTTCAGTACTCCAGAGCACAAGCCATTAATAGCTGACTGCCTCATTCAAATGAAACAAGACAATTATCAGATGTAACTTACACAATTAATGCCACTGCTGCCAGCATTTTCAACAGAGATTCGGTTCTTCTATAGCTCATTTGAAGTCTTTAGGGGATATGTTATCAGTACATCTGTCCTGCTGTAAACTAAATTATCATTCAAAATCCTATTTATCATGCTGATCAGGAAGCACTTTAGGTCAGCCTTTCCACTGGAGAACACTCAAACCGGCAAGGGAATTTAACTGCCCCTGCTAACCAGGACTGTATTAATTGCCAGGAGCATTTCTATTGCTTCCCAGTCAAACCTATGGCAATTTTCTGAACACACATAATGCTAATACTAACCTCAGAGAGTGGAGTCTGTCATATTTATGCAGCTTGTTTGGCCTGTGAGTCAGTTTTATGCGCTCTGTAGTTCTCTCCTACTCGCTCCTACCCAGGGTCATGCAAATCCCTTGCACAAGCCCAGGCTAATAGAAACTAGGGAATATCTAAGGTAATGCAACATCACTTTTAAGATAATAAAAAATAAAATAATAAAAAATAAGCTTGGGCCAGATGTAAACGGACATCAGTTAAACTGATGCCAAACAACACACTGCTGAATTTTGTTTAAGACGAACACGAGGTTTTAAAAAGCAAACACCGTTGAGATTATCTAAACTCTGGTACTTTATGTGCAGAATAGCCCACAGCTGGACTTGATATACAGGGAAACCAGCTTGATGGACAACTCTGCATGTTAACCTTCCCACTAGAAACAGAGACCTACAGAACATCCTGACACCAAAATAAGATTAAATGAAGTAAAGGTCAGCCCCTGCACAGACCTCCTGCAAACTACAGCTTCATAACTGGTTTAAACCAGCCTAAGTTTTTGCTAATAAACTTGGGCTGTGACCAAAACAGGCCATCCTGCCTTAACCATCTATCCACCTTGTCCATCATGAAAGCAGAAGGGCTCAAGCAACCGGCTAAGTCAGGGAATCAATCCTGCTAACAAGCACAAAAGGAAAAAAGCCTGAATAGTGATCAAATGGACCGAATTATGTGAGGGAGGAAAAGACCTGCCTGTTCAGCTGCAGTCCTCAACCAGATTAGCCTAAAACAATCCTCAAATCACAGCAACAGACTTGGTGTTCCTGCTTCCCGGCTGGTGCTCCCTTCGTTCCACCCTGTCCCTAAGCCTCTCAACTGCAAAAGCCACAAATTTCACCTTAAACTCAGCTGCTCAGTGGGAATCTAAAACAGTCACAGGTTTAGGCTGGCCTCCCTCAAGTTCAATGGATACAGATACCACAAAGGCTTTTGCACAATACCAACCAGGCTGAGCATTTAGGTATGCAGAAACGTAACTCCAATGTAGCTGATGCTTTTCTGCTTCATGCAAAGGAAGGAGGACAACATAATGGTATCAAAATGAGAATCCAATAATTTTTCTCCATAAATCAAACATTCATTTTTTCCTGGTATTTAAAAACTGTCTCCCAGGACTTGCAAGACACCGCATGGTTGATGGGATCTTGGTGCTGTAGTAAAGGGCTGGGAAGGAAACCAATTCCTGATGATATCAGAAAAAAAAATGTTTCAAAGAGACATTATTTTGCTGTTGATAAATGGGTGATAAAGTGCACGAAATATTTTTAAAACATGGGAGAAATTCTTAAATCCTAACCAAGACAATTGCTACTGTAGGCTGCCATTTGTACATGTAGAACAACCACATGTCCTTAGAAACTACTAAATTCACTATGTTAATACATCGACCAATTACAGATTATATTCAAGGCAACTTATTCCCAGATCATTCTGATGTTTCATTTAATTTTGTTAAGACAGGGTGGCTGCGAGAAATGTGCTAGCACAGTGGTTCAATCAATTACTCTCTTTAAATTCAAGAACCGTGCATATCCAGACTGCTTAATTTCTCCCATACATCTGCATTTGCACATCTTTCTTCTCTGCAGAGCTTTCAGAAGCTGAAGTTTTAATCAGAGGACTATTTTTGATTCCAATTTTCCAAGCCGCAGTAAGCTGCTTCATGACCTAATCTGATGGCAAATGTACCAGCAGTTTCGAACCAGTTGTACGCTAAATAGTGTCTTGTTTTTCATCACTGATATACCAGGTGCCTCATGTCCAATTAGAGCTACCAGTCTGCAGACATCGCTCTTACTGGGGCCAGCAGATGGCCCGAAGCAAGTGCCGCTTGGTGTGAACAAAATGCATTGCAGAGCAGTGTCTGAACAGTAACCCCATGGCCATGCCCCAGTGCACAACCGATGTGAGCAAGGCAAACTTGCTTTTACCTACACCAACCGTAACTTTTGTTAATAGAACACAGTTCTGGAATAGAGCAGTTCACAGAATGGGACTGAGCAGACCAAAGGAACGTGCTAAGGTTCCTAATACTTAAAAAAAGAAGCACAACAGAGCTGTAAGGGCAAAATCTTTAGGCAGAAAATGCCAAGCAGCTACAGCAAGTAGCCAGTCACAGGGTACAAGGTTTTGACTACATTGCAAAAAAAAAAAAATTTCTGTTTTTATTTTAGCCAGTATTTTCTGCAACATCAGCAAATCTCAGTTTTTGTGGGGAACGAAGCATTTTGACTTGCTTGAAGTCAACGTTTCCCTTTCAAATTAATTTCTTATGCTATATATTTGTCTATATATATAATATTTAAAAGACTCATCTTCAGAAAGAAGTAGTTCGCACTGCTGGAACATGCCACCCTTCTGAAGAATTTTGCCTCCTGAAGAAATGCTCACAGTTTCCTCTGGTTTGGTTTAACAGACTTGATGGTTGCATTTCCAGGCCAGCGGAAAACCTGGCTTACACACAGCTTCCCCTTCTTCTCCATATTTAACAGTTTGCTGTTATGACCGCAAGAAAGATGGCAACTGCCACTAAAACTTTAATCTCGCCCAAAGTCATAATCTGTATATAGCAAATATAATGAGCTTTGTTAGTGACATAGTGAAATCCACTGAAAATGTAACCCCCTTCTCCCAGAGAATGCTCTAGCGATAATTAATAACAGATTTCATTAATATTCACTTATCCAATTTTTGCTTTTAGACTTGTATCTAGCTAAAGACAGCGGAGAAGAGGTCTCTCCCGTTAAAGAGGTTCCGTCAGGCATGTGAGATAACATATGGAGTGTGGCCATACTGTTCTCCATCCTCTGCTACCCCTCAATTTTATCATCTTGAGGCTCCTTCAGCTGCCAGTCGCAGACTGCAACCGCTGGAGGACGAGCTCTGTGGGGAACATGAAGGATCCCGTCACTCCCGCCATCAGCCCCTTGGCATTTAAGGGGGGGTGCCTGCAGAAAACAGCCGTCAGCCTCCTGGCCCCAAGCTGGGGGGGTGTATCCCCCCAAACTTTTTTGACATCAACCTGCTTCCCCACCGCACCTCTGGGACAGCCCCATGCCACGCCACAGGAAACAGCGAGGTTTCCCAAATGCTGGCACCGGTCCCCCTCACCTCAAACAGGGCAGAGAAGGGCTGTGATTGAAACACGACTCGGATCCTGGTTTCCCTGCATCCAGCAACCCCTGGGCACACTCGGTGACTTCTAGCAAATTATGCTGGGGAGGGGGCAGGGGAGAGAAAAGACAGCTCTCTGGAAAGGAAGGATTAACTGGCCGAGGAAGCGTACACCAAGGCATCACTAAAACTATGTATTTATCCAGCCTATTACCGCGTATTTCCTGAACCATCCCATTTCACTTGCGAGGAGTTGCTTTGAATTTGGTTTCTCACTTCTCTTCCACAGGCATCTGGAAGAAGAGCAAGCAGACCAACCTGACACTTGTTTGCACAGCCTGCTTAGTTTAATTTGCAGGCAAACAGCACGCAAGTTGCTTCACACACACCAAAAATTCCCGTTTTCCTGCTAAAGGGACGCGATTTTCTAAGCAACCCAGAGCGCCAGCTCTCTGAAACAGGGAACACCAGACTGTCTATCCTGTTCTCAGATGACAACAGTCGAGAAACATTTTTTAATGTCAATAAAGTTACAGGTTTCTCTGGGCTAACACTGGCAAAAGACCAGCTCTTTAGGGCAGTCCGGCCCCGAGCTGCTTTTACCTATGTACTTAATGCTAACATGAGAAGAGCTACAACGAAAAGTCATATGCCCCAGCCAGACTCCTGACTCACATCACACTGACCTCTGCACCTAAAGTTTTCCATACTCAGTATCTACTTAGTATCTACCCAAAGTTAAAAAAAAAACCCACACAAAAAACCCCAAAACAACCAAAAAACCCCAACCTCCAAACCCACCAAAACCATCTTGAGCACAAATCTCCCCAGCGTGTTGAGCATGCAGTAGTAACGGGGGAAGGAATGGGAAGCTGGGAGGAAAATGGGAGGAAACTATTGCTGTCCCTTCCCAAGCATCTATTTTGTTTGAAAACTTTGCTCTTGCCCCAGTAACAGCGAGCAAAAGCAGGACCTACTTTTCTTTTCTTTCCTTCCTGAGAAAGAGACCAAAAAGAAAAAAACACTACCCTACTTCAGTATTATAAATACCACATCCTGTCCCCGTCATGTTTGCGAGGGAACTAGAGAACTGCAGAAGGAGCTTTCATCTGGACTGTAGAGTCCTCAACAGAGAAATCATTCATCTAAGCATTTGTTATTTTTAACTCCCATTTGAAGCCCAGTGAACTACTCCAGAGAATAGCTAAATGCTCATTAAGCTTTTGACAGAATCAAGCCTTTAATTTTAAAAATATTTATCTCTGTCTCTGAAATACACTCGTTTTGAGCTCTAGCTGCACGGGCAAATAATTTGACAAGCCATACATATGTGTTTAAAGAAAAATGAAGTGAAACTCAGTATTACAAACCTCCCAAGCTATTACAGCCAATAACCATTTCCAGTTCTACCAGATCCGGAGAGCCAAGGTCTAACAACACTAACAACACTGTCTAACTTCAAGGAGGAGGTGTGAATGAGTATCTGGGAGGAGACCTGACCTTATTTCAATTCACAGACTACAACAACAATTGGAGAGAAATTCTTAAAAATAAGTGTCACAAATATAAAAGACCAAAAAAAAAAGGGTGGCAGTTCTGTGCCCCACCCCAACATCATTTGCTGTGACCATTTTGCAGTCCCTGCCTCTTGTTTTTTTAATATATTTTTATTATTGCCAATAATTCTATTGTCAAAAAATCTAAGCCATCCAAACCCAGATATGCTAATCAGAAACTTCACGACTAACTTCATACCTTAAAGACAGGATTAAAGGCAGTCGTTCCTAAATACACACTAACTTAAGAGCCTGGTTAGCGCTGTGACTAGTTTCAAAAAACGGCCAGAAATGAGCTACTTGTGGGCACCCCCCTGCAAGGTGACTACATAAAACAATCACAAAACTTGCATTCACACAAAACAGGTCATTCTGAAAAAGCTTCGAGCTGGGATTTGTACATCTCTCAGCACAGCACATGACACCCTGTCTCATGAGAGAAAGAAAAAAAAGAAGAAAGAAAATCAAAAGTCCTCCCTGACCGAGTCCAGCATGACACATTTCTGTGGGACTTTACTATAAGAAGAGTTGCAGGATGAAAAGAGGGCCAAGGGGTCCCCCCATCCGGAGCTGCTCCCTGCTGTACCCTGGGCCTGTTAGGGGAGATTTCAGATCACGGGCAATTCACCCCGATGCTCCTAGCTCCTGGAGCTACCCGAGCGGCCCCAGCCCATCCGGGCTTCGCCGACGTCTCGGGAGAAGCATCTTCCCGCGACCAGCGGTCACGGGGCAGGCACTACGAGCAACAGAGTCACGAGGAGAGCTGCTACCACAGAGTCGCATGGTGATATCTGGCATCTTTTGGGAAGCCCTCTCTCCTGGAACCCCTCTGCCAAAAAATATATATATGCAAGGACTCGAAGTGTGCATGCATACATCCCTTCTTCCTCTAGTATTCACTGCCAATTTTCAGAAACCAGAAGACACAAGAGACCTTTGACTTTGTGTTATTTGTTTAAATAACAAATACAAAGCTGAAATACATGAAAAATGTATGAATGCGCGTGAATCTTTGAAGAGTCTTCTTTTTGTCTTCTGGTATGTAGGCTGCATCTTTTTAAACCTTTTTTCCTTGATCCTGAAAGTCAGAAACTTTGTCCAAAAGACATAACACAACAAGACTAGACTGAGAATCTCCACCTAATCCCAACGGTCCTGGGACTCTAAAAGCCTGTAACGCACATTGCAAGACTTTGAAGTTGGCAATATTGGAGTTAGCTCCTCTGCAACAAAAAATCCCTGACCAGACCACGCGACTTGGAAATGCGGCTAGTGCTTCCAAGTGTCATGAAAAAAAACACACTAAAATCTTAAAAAACACTAGGCCACTGCTTATAGTATCTTCTAGTTTCCTCCTCCATTTTCCCAAGGCAGGAACATGACGTGCCTGCCTATGCCACATTTCCAAAATAATTAGGGAATTTTGCTGAAGGCATTTGCATACGCAGAAAGAAAAAAAAAACTGAGTCCCTCAAACAGATGCGGTGGATACGGCTCTTCTACTTCGCTCATTCTTGAAAAGTGGACGTTTCCAGAAGTTGAAACCTAATCCTAAGAGACCAGAGTCCCCAGCCTCTGTGCTACCTTGAACCAGCAGCTATTTCTTTCTAAGGTAATACTTTGGGTTGGGAAAGAAACTGTTGGAATTGTGGGCACGTTTGCATCCTCCAGCCTCTGCAGGATGGGGCCCATAACCCCTTTAATTGCCCCAAATCACCTCGAGGCACAAAAGTCTGTGCTCTAAAAGCAGCATTAGACAGAGAACAAAACTTGAACAGAAAACCATCCGTAAAAAATTTTGACAGCAGCTCATCATGTATCCTTAACATACTAAGCATATAAAGGAGAATATAAAGTGTAAAATGCCTTGAAAGAATCTAATTCTGATACCACTTTGGTCATAAACCAGCTTTTGTCACAGACTTCAGTGAGTTGGTGTCCAATATTTGTCTAAGTTGTAATACATTACATTCAGCTTTTAATATTAAAGAAACTAGATACACACATTTATTTACAAAAACATATCAAAGGTGTCCATTAGGAGTCACTCTCTCTAAGATTTTAAATATACAAGCAGTAACTGAAAAAAAAAATCATACCAATGATTTGATCTGCAGAAACTCCTGCACTTGAATATTCTTAGCAGAGGTTCCGTCCACATGCCATGTACTTCTGCTTCAGCCTCGGCTGATGGGGCTGTTGCTCAAATATAACTATGAAAGTGCTAATTCTGACTGTGTTAGGAAATAAAGCTCAAGGCAGCAAGGTACCTGTTACAGCAAGACTGAGCATATCTGCAAGTGTTTGCAGGATCACACTCTGTTTTTATAATGACATTTTTCAATGAAAACAGCTTATTTAATAATATTTGTTTCAAACTAATCATCTCTTTCAAAAAAAAAAATGTAACCAAATATAACACTAAATTATAACCTAAATAACCCAAGGGAGGATATTGCTTCAGGCGTGGGGAGGCGGATAGGACAAAACACACACAAAAATGTATGTATTAAAATCTGTATCAGAATTGTTACTTCCACGTTTAATATCTATGACATTTAAATACTTTTGTTTAAATTATTTTCACGTGAAACAGCTAACTTTATAATATCAGACATCTCAGATCATCTGATTTCTCTGTCTGTCTGCGTATTCAGCATCACAGCCCCAAGCTGAACAAACACAGGGAAGGAAGAAAGAGATGCTTGTTTCCTGGGAAAGCTTCTTGCATTAAAGAACTAAAAGCAGGGCAAAAGGCCCATTCAAAAATGTGTCATAAAATGCTTCGCCACAGACCTAGGAGCTTTGCTGTGAGGGGGGAAAAAGATTTGAACAACAATATAGCCTAATGAGATTATGTATGCACAACGTAATTTCCCATTTACCATACTGTATCAGCGAGTTAAACACAAGCTGAAGTTCTTCTACCTGTGCTTGTACCAACTACACTGTTTTATGACAGATACTACACCAACAGAAAGGGTGCAGACCATAAAACTGTTACTGTAAATGCTTAATCTTCCAAGGAGGGTATCAGGCAGGCAATTAAACAGACAATAAAACTAACTTTTTGGAAGGAATATTGTCTGTCAATATACATCTCTTTCTTCTGTCTCCAGGTAGGAACCCAGGAAGCACACACTTTTCTAGCACACATATTTGGCGACTTAAAGCTTTCAAATTATGTATAAAGTAGCATCTGGATAGCAAAGTAATACACGGAAAATGGTACTCTGACAGCAGTTCTAGAGCATACGACAAACTACACTTAGCAACCTACTGAACTT
This sequence comes from Dromaius novaehollandiae, assembly GCF_036370855.1. Classification (NCBI taxonomy): domain Eukaryota; kingdom Metazoa; phylum Chordata; class Aves; order Casuariiformes; family Dromaiidae; genus Dromaius; species Dromaius novaehollandiae. The sequence continues at coordinate 119,566,885 of NC_088099.1, read as the reverse complement.
GTCTGCATAAAAAATTACTCCTGATTTATACCAGCCAGAAAAGGGGTGGGTTGTGGAGAAAGAGGCCCTAAAACTGTGTAGGTGTTTCCCCTTCTAAATTCCTTCCCTTGGTTTTTCTATCAAGTGTTTTCTACCTGAAGCAATTTTGCAGCTAGCCACAACAAGCATATCACGCTTTGCAGGATTTTAGGGAAAAAAAAAAATGAAAACCAAACTTGGGAGCAAAACTGCTGCAGTTCTAGACAGGAAAAAAAAAAGTGTTTTAGCAACTGGAAAAACTTCTCAACTGCACCTAATACCGAATAAATACAGCTACTAATACAGAAGAAACCACCCTTGCTTGTGCACATATGGCTAAATGCAGTGTGAATATACAGCAGTTTGAAGTAAAATGTATTTAAAGCCTTCATAGTAACAGCTCCAGTCATTCTTCCATGCTTCAAAAGACCCTGTAGAGCCTTTCAGACTGCAGTAACAGACAATGTCAAGAAGAAAAAAGGAAGGTAAAGTAATCCATGTGCCTGCAGTTAAGCTTGGTTTTTGAGAGCAAGAATTTATTAAAAGGATGAAGACAGACTTGGGGGGGAGGGAAGAGGAGCAGGAGGGGAGGGAAGAGGAGCGGGAGTTTGGGGCTGACCCCGCGGGTTCTGCGGTGCCTGCTGTCCACACGCCAGATGTGCTCACGCAGCTGCTGGCTGCACTTCCAGCACAGGTAACCCACCTCCTTGACCCCCACACGGTGAAACGATTGGCACAAATTCAATGAGTAAAATGAGAGATGCCAGCACTAACAGACCATTATCTCAACTACCTTTGACAGAACCGTAACAAGAAATTGGAGGATTGCCTCTCTTGGGCATGATCTGCTAACTGCTGTTCGCAGAACAGGAGCTTTATGAGACTTTATCTTTGCTTTAGAAACAGCAGCATCTCTCAAAGAATCAGTCCAGCTCAGAAACCAGAAATGCACTTCCTCCACTGTATCTTGGACCGTCCAACTATCTGCACGTAACATTTTCTTTTCTCACTGCAAGTCTTCGCAAAGAAGGAAGTTTAAACTAAGTGCTGCTATATTAGGGCTGAGGCCCCATATGGTAGTAAAAAAGACAATGCAAGTATTTGCATTTTTTTATTATTATTTTGCTTCTGTCTTCATTATTGTTCAGGTCTGAGGAGGTGAAGGAACTTGTCTAACTTGGAGGGCAGAGAGAAATAGCATTGCAGCTGCATCAGTGCTAGCAGATACATATATATGTACTTGCCAAATTCTGTCCACATCTGGCTGGGGGAAAGGGGAGAAACAAACTTGTGCTCTAAGAACGGCAGCAGGCAGAAAGGTTACAGCACAACTGTCAAACTATATGCAAAAAAATGGTATGTTGCCCCCTTGCAAGTCTCGTATGTGACTAAACATGAAGATTAATGCCATATTTACCTAAAGGTGGGAGGCAAAATTTTAGCTGATCACTTCCTCTGAAAGTGAAATTAGCTATACTTTGTATAAAAGTTAAAAAACAAAAAACAAAAAACAAAACCCCCAAAACCTTCCTCTGCAGACCTCAAGATCTGAAACCACTATTTCCTCACACACTACATGTTCTCTTCTAAAAAGAGCAAGGAAGAAGAGCAGAGCTGAGTTCACTATGGCAATAGACCTCTGTATAGATCAAACTTACATCCTGTCAGCAACATGCAACGCAGAATTCTGGAATTTTGCTTTTTCTGTTTTACCTTTTCCAACAAACAGATGGAAATGACCTCTGTGAATGCAAATAACTATAATAAAAAGACAAAAAGTAAATTAACCCAAACGGGTTATTACCTGTGCCAGTGCATGAGCTTGGATCAGAAGCATGCTTTTGAAGCAAGTCTTCCCAAGACACCACACTTTTTTTTTAAATCGCGGAGCAGTCCTGGTGCACAAACAAGGGATTTCTTTCAGATGGCACTAAGGCAGAAAACACACTGCAAGAGCACAACTGTGGTGCCCCATCACTACTGGGCGTTCAGCCCACGGGTCCAGACTAGAGCTGGCAACACTGTGCACAGCGTGGACATCTGGGCCGCGGCAGCAGGCTTTTTGCTCTGCAGATCTGCTCCTGTCGGGCCACGCTGTGTGTTAAGGCAGACATGGCCTTTCTTGATTCAGAAGGCCCGAGCCTCTTGCAACGGTTCCAGGTTTAAATAATTTATAGCTCTGATGGTTCTTGTTTAGTTTCGGCTTAGTTTCAGCACGTTGTATATTTAAACGGCTTGTGCAACACAAGAAAGAGTGTAGTCCAGTGGGACTGACGCTGTCACCTCACAGCATGACACAAGCCCATCACATGAAGAGCTGAGCTAGTCTTTCAGATGTGCTTTCATTTAAATTCTGCTCTCATTTGGAATATGTGGAAATAACAACTTGAAAAGCAAACAACGGAGAATTATGGCTGCATTTGTTTAGGGAAGCACAATCTATACCTCCGTTTCCTGCTCCTTAGGGCCTCCATACCTCCACAGTCTAAGATGTAAAGGACTAGTAGTTTGGTGGCCTCAAAAGTCACATGTCAAGTTTTATAAACAGCATTTTCTGTCCATTTCTATTGATGTGACAGCACAAAGCACGCTCTCGCACTCACCAATTTAACCAAAGCGCTGTTACCTTCAGCAAAAGCAGGATCACAATTATTCAATCACTCAAAAACACCAACCACTCACCCACAAAATGACAGGGAGGACAAGTATATAAACAGGAGAGCAGGTCTGGAGAATGCTATAAGCAAAATAATAAGCAAAAGCAAATAAGTAAACCTGTAGAAAAACCTTAAAGAAAAAGCATGTGCCATTTCTCAAGGTGAGATTTTCAAAGGCGCTCAAGGGCATTCCTCAAATTCATGGTTCACAGGCTCCTTCAGAAATTCCAGCTTAAATTGCTCTACTGCTCTGCTATCTTTAGCCCGAATAACACGAGACAGATGTCTAATTCAGAAAAAAAACCCACTGCAGAAGTGAAGTCAAGTCTTCATTACCATAACCTCACATCTTGGAAAAGTGGATGTGAGGGTCAAGAGCCTCTCAAAAGCTGCACTTCTTCTAACATATGTAAATGAAATGAGAAACAAAACAAGACCACGCTGAAATGTTCCTGGGGATTGTACAAAGCAGAGAACTGCAACAACTACAGGACGACTGGCTGCTGGATGAAGGACCATGCCATCCTCACGCACTGACACCACATTCATTTATCCACTCAGATATTCGAGATACGCGACTGCTTGAGAGGTCAGAAAGATTACCTCGGCAACTTGAAATAGAAGAGAGAGGCCAAATTCTGTTCCCATTTGTACCTGAGCAATCCTGTAATTCGGAGCCTGTTTGTTTTCAGGTGTCTTGACCTTTGCAAACACACAGTGGCTGATGAGCTCTCCTTCACTACAGCCCCGTCTCTTCCATTCCTTCTCACCCCCCTTCCCGGAGTAGTAAATCCCAGTTACAACCCCCATCTTTGTGAGGTCCTGCTGCACAATGCACTTTGTGGGGCTGGGTTCGTAACTGATACCGAGGAGCAACAGCATTTTGTACAGCCCTGAGCACAGCGTCAGTACCTCACTATAACAGCTCACCACTCTTGCTGCAAGGCTACCTCCTTCTAGCAGAAAACACATGCACGCTCACAAAGTCACTGGGAGAAAATACACATCTCCATCATGCATTCAGCCTTTATGCAAAGCACAATGCTAGCAGCAAAAACCACTGCTGTACTAGCCTTCAAAGTACCTATTTAAGGGTGCAGCCAAACTTACACAAAATTTGTATTTTTTACTTTCAAATGCATTTACTCAAACTAATAAGGAAACTACTGAGTAAACAAGAAACCAATATTTATAATAATCTCTTTAAAACAAACAGAAGCAAAAAACCTTTGACACTGAAATATGTTCCTTAAAACAAATGTGCATGGACACTTGCTATTCGTGAGGCTGCTCAGGAGCTCTGCGGTACCTGAAGTAGCTTCTAAAATATAAAAGCATTTAATCTTGAGGCAAGTCATGCACACAGAAAAATACGGATTTTGCAAATCTCAGAGAAAGGTCGTTATGGAGGTACTTAACAGTAGCACTTTGTGCTCTTTTATAAGTAATTCTGTGTTTTTACGCAACAATCTCCTAGCTGTGGCTTCTTCGCTATTAGGTTATTGTCAAAAGATAGCATTCTATAAAATGGTAACCAGTGCCACTTAAAAATCAAACCCAGTTTTGCTTTAATTAAGAAAACAGCTCCAGAAAATTAAGGAGGTGCCTAAGATATATAAAGAATTGAAGACAAGAGGTTATGTGAAATACCTTTTAGAAAATGTAATTACACCTTTGTATTTTAAAGAACATTCTTACAAGACTATTAATAGCAGACTTATTTCTACGCCTTTTTACATAACACGCCACAGCACCTGCTCTAGACTTACCTACCCAACCAATTAAACTGCACTTTGCACTGTAACATCTGAAAGCCGGGGTTTTTTTTCCCTCTTCAGATTATCTGAAAAACACCTCAGCATTTTACCATGCCTAATTAAGAAACCGTATCATTCACTTAGAGAAATTCAGAGAACTATGATCTTTGCTTATAATGCCCAGGTCTGCACAATTCGGGCTAAGCCCGAGGCATCAAAACGGAGCGCTCCTTTTCAGCTGGCCCTCTGTCACCTCACCAGGACTTGACTCCCCGCCGGGTAAGCCCAACACATCCCTTCTTCTGTCACCCTGCATTTGTCGGGGTGTAACTGATTGAAAACTAAACAGAAAAACGAGGAAGTGAATCTCTGCTTTTGTTGGATCTGCAGGGACCAACTCAAGTGCAGGAGCAACAGGAAAAACAAACAAACAAACAAAAACCCCACCTTTTGCCTGTAAATGTGTATGACCGACAAGACACAGGGAATAAAGCTGGTGAGTAAAAACAAAAAAAAAGATGATGTTTTCAAGACACGTTTCAGACCAGAACTAACATGAAGTAGAAGCTAGATGTCATGCTATATTCTTCAGACAGCCTGTGTAAAGTGGGGTAGGAAGTGCAGATTTCTAGCTCACGTGAGTGTGAATGAAGGATAATGATATATCCTTGAACGGTAAGTATTTGTGTATGTATGCAGAAAGCAATAGACCTGCTCTCTCCATACACGTGTTCGTACGTAGTCCAAGCAGGCCTAAAGACAACGGGACTCGTGCAAGATTCATCTCTCGGCTCCCCCTTCTCCATCCCCAGCTGTGTTGGGAGTATTGGGCGAAACCAGACGACCCTGCAGTCGCAGAACGGTCCTTCCCGAGTGCCAAAGGCCTTCCAGAGTCCTTGGGTGGTGAGGCTCTGCTCATCCCTCCTCCAACACCACGGACCTGTGAAACTAGAAGTCAGCAGAGCCACCTCTGAAGCAGGCCTGCAAGGCCGTGCTGCTCGCATCCTTCAAAGAGCACACCACCACGCTGCGGTACAATCCATCTCTTTGCTAACAGCCAGAGTGGGAACAGGCAGCTCCGGTGTTATGAGCTGTCTCCATAAAAAAGCGATGGTAATAACAGCTTACTCTTTCATCACTCTGAAATTAAAATTCCTGTCACAATACCAGCATGTATCCCGCCTGCTGGACATGGGGACTGCTCAGCCTGGGCAGACGGGTCTCACTTCCCTCTCTTCCTCTGTGGTTTCTTAGTTGCCACCTGATCCAGTCTCGTCAGAGGGCTGGACCTGCACCCCCGGCTGACCCTTTGGACACAGACGGTGCCGGGAACACTGGAGCCTCCGGCACGTTTCCCCACCCATCGTCCTTACTGGGATTTGCTGACACTGTACCCACAGCGGCTCTCTGTGCCTTCGGAAAAGAGAAAGCAACGGCGCTGCGTGGAGGTTAGAGGACAGAGAAAGGCCCGTTGCCAGCCTCTCCTTGCCACAGAAGGAAAAGGCAAGGAAGGTCCTAGCCCTGCAGCGCTGCTGCGACGCGCAAAGCTGGGCCACCCGGCACAGCCCCGAGCAGGCTGCAAACAGGCACAAGCTCAACGCCCGGCAACGGCAGCAGCGCCTACCGGTTGGTACTCCCTGATGCAGCGCTGGCACCGCCGTGCTAGCGCGGTATCACGTCACCATCCCTCATGGCGATGCACAAAAGGACTTCTGGACGTGTCCTGTATGGACATGGGCAGGCCGCATGCTGCAGGAGCAGGCGGACGGCTGAAAATACTAGTGCCAACCAACGGGCTGCAAAGCGAGTGGCACAACTATCTTGTTAGTGCTCAGCACTCTGAGCCACGCAGAAAAGCAAGCTGAAAAAAAAAGAGTTTTACCTCTATGTATTCCACCAATCTCAGTTCTGGTTGAAGGATACATTGCAGAAAGAAGTCAGCGTAAAGCCTTCGTACAGATTTCTGTTACAGAAAACTTGGGAATATTTTTTCTTTCTAGGAAAAAGTATGTTTCTGTTGAACATCTTTACAATTTGATGCATCCGATTTTCCTGACAGCATGTAGATTTGAAAACTTACTCATATTTACCAAGGACTGCAGTTCTACAGACCTGTACAAGCACCAAAAATGCAATCAATTTTTGTTTGAACATTTGTTATCAATAAAGCTACCTAGCTTTCTATTTTTTATCCTACCAATATTATACAATAAAATCCCTGGTATTACAAAAGTTTACTTGCAAGCATGACTTTATACTTTGACTCTGATTCAACAGAGTAATTTTATATATATGTAAATGCATACTTTGGGCTTTGCAGGATTCTGAGTCAGAAAAGATGTATCTTCTTTTGCCATCCAAGACAAGCAAAGGGAAACACATTTACATCGGGGTGAATGAATCATTTTTTTCCACAAATCTCAACTTCACAAAATTGCTAGCCTAATCTATAACAATGTGGAAGATTGCGAAGAATACGTGCTTGTCCTTTATGTTCATACATAGGGTGAAAGGGTAGCTTTTTTTTTTTTTTTTTTTTTTTAAGAAAAAGAAACTTCTTACAGAAAGGTAACTAGCCTCTGTTTAAGTTTTCATTCACTTCTCAATTCTCCACAATAGAAAAATCTTCCTCAGGCAAAAACTCTGAAATGTAACTGTTCAAAGCAATGTCAAATCCACAGCACATCACTGGAACAGCAAATACATTTACCATTCATGACAGGAAAGCAGTTGCTACAAATATAACACGGTAGCCACTGTAAATGAACCTCACAGTTCCTTAAATATGTACTTTTCTAAATCTGCATACTGCAGCCTGAAAAGCAAACGCTAAGACATGTGCCAGAGCAATTCCTAAAAGTCTTCCTTCCACTAGCACATCATGTTTTCTCTAAATAGCAGTGAAATTCTCTTCTCTTAACTGATTTGCGGAGTTCTTTACCCTACTATTGCAACAAATAAAACTTCTGCTAAGCCCCTCTTATGAAATCAAAGATCATTCTTCAAATTTCTCACTGTGTTATTTGTAAACTGCAGGAAGGCAGATACACACTTTCCATATGCCAAATACAGGTGATTTGCATTTTTCTAGGAATAACACTTCTTTCAGCAAACCGGTCTTTTTTTTTTTTTCAGCTGGATTGTTAAAACAGCCAGCTTTGTGTCCCACTGCACCTGCTGCATTGCTATGCTAAGCCTGATATCTTGTGGCAGTCCCACAGTAATCAATGGCAATCCTGCATATACGGCAGCGTTTGTGAGAAAGGACCAATTCTGTCCTTGGAAGTATTACCATATGTCCACAGGTGAGTCCCGTGGATATTTGCACTGCTGAAATAGAATCCGATTTCTCATAGCATCAGTTGGTGTCTGGAGAAGTTTCAAGGTACAGAAGAAGTTGTAATACCAAAAACTAAGCTTTTGTATTTTCAGGTTAAATTCTGAAGACAAGCATTTATGTACATGCAGTGTTAAATTTGCCTGTGAGGCTACCAACAGCTGAAATAAAGAGAAAAATAAATCAAGATTTGTTGCTGAATCACTATTCACGCTTCTCATCTTTCCCTCACATCAAACTTCCCTGGACACTTCACTGGACAGGGTCTCAAGATAGCCTGCCTAATATTGATTTCTTTGAAACAAGGTAGCCATAGAAGTACTAGAGATTTTTTTTTCTTTTAGGAGAGAATACTTGGGAATCTCATTTCTGTTTTAGCTGTTTTGAACTGTTTTAAGCTAAAGCTATTCCCCAATCACAAATCAAAGCATACTTTCTATCCAACAGCTATCAAACTACAATCTATCATATCATATCTATCTATCACCAAACTATGTTTTTGCAATGGTCTGGAGGGCTGGCTAGTCACATGGTTGCTAAGTCTTCATCATTTCAAGACACTTGCAAAAGTACCGCGCAGCAGAGAAGCTGTGCAGCTCATAACAAGGACGGCCAGGCTGACCGCCTGCCCAGGACCTTTGCTAGTAGGAGGAGGGTAAAGAGAAAGATCTACTTATGGGAATGGAAGTACCAGGCAGCAGCTACACAAGCAAACCTGCCGAAATGTCTTATTCCTCCCTTCTCCCAATATCTAATGAGTATGCCGTATCCACCCCAGCATCTGCACAGTATATACCCATGGAGTTTCCAGAGTTGGGGATGGAGCCGCAGTACTTTTAATTGGCAGACAGTGAAGGGATCCAACACAAATACTACTCTTCACCTGTCACCGGGTCAGGTTTTCTCACAGAAGTTAGTTAACGAATACCCACAGAGGCAGAGCCTTCTTCTCCATCTGCCTTCTGGGCAGCCTGATTTCAAAACCTGCCAAGTTCTGAGGCTTCCACATAGCTGGCTCCATCTTAGTGTCTGTCAGTCTATACAGATGTCTAATTAATTCTGTAATAGTTGTGTATACTACACTGTCCCAGATCATCTTCAGAATTGACAGCAAGCAACTGTTTTAAGGTTTTTTTCTCTTGTCAGAAGATTATCATTTTTATCTGACAATGATGCTTGGTAAGCAGTATAATAAAGCCCTGGAATTTGCCAGAGCAAACTTCTGTATGGTTTCTTTTTTTAAAGCTTTGTTTATTAAGCAAACAAGGCTGATGGGGCTGTGCTGTCCATCTGTCTCTGCAATGTCCTAGCACTCTACTCCAGTAACCTCTGAACCATTGGTCAACTTCAACTAACATCTGAAAGAAGACTATGTTTCTACCACTTTAATGGAACAAGAGAGGCTCATATTCATGCCCTCAACAAGAAAAGAAAGGAAGGCAGAGATCAATGGTGATGGATGCCAGTCAGTGTGGACGTAGAGCTGCCACACTCAGCACGTGCACAGCTCAAAAAGCAGATGCAGCCTCAGGCCATCTCTTGACTGGCATCTCTGGCTGCAGGAGATGCAGAGCTACCCAAGTGGCAGGGGAAAGGGGCAAAGCAGCTCAGGGTGGCAATCACTACGATCCAGCAGCAGGTTTCACTGCTGCTGAAGGGGTGATGGGGGAAAGGTGTCTCACTTGAGGAACCTATCCGAACACCCCCAAAAGAATAGCTCATTTCTTCTTCCTCCTACCGACAATCCATCAGCCAGAGGTTACTAAAGCCCCTTGCAAATGTACTTTAACCAAGTGACAAAGCTGCAAGGTATACATTGGCTTTATAAGGGAGGGAGGGAAGGAAGAGACCCGAGCTCTCGCAAGCCCACCGTCAGTCAGTGATTGTACTGCTCTACACAACCACGAGGTCCCAGCCTTTCAGGGTGGGCCGCAGCATATGCTAAAAAGAGTAGGCTCCAGTGTCCATCCCAGGACTCCTGAATGCAAGCTGTGTGCACAGGGACAGCCAGTCCTCTCCTGAGGTAGCCCTCGGGGAACAACAGGCTCCAGGACCTATGCAGGCCTTCCATCACTGAAACTCGGCTGTGACCCACCCAAAGAGAGGCCCCAGCACACTGGTGCATCCACCTACACAACCCTAGCTATCTGAGTCTTAATCCTATTCTTGAACATCCTTTCTTCAGGGTGGCACAGGAAGGCCATTTAGCTTTCCAAAATGATGACAGAAGTCACCAGAGCATCCTCTTTAGAGGCAGCAATGAGTGGTAGACAGGGTCACGCACCTGTGAAAAGGCTTCGTTCAGCATGTGCACTTTCCATTCGCTTCTCAGACCATTAAATTGCTGTTTTCATGCTACTCTTGTATACGTAATTCTAAAACTCTGGCTGCCTGAAGAGCTTTAGGTCCAGTGAATAACAAACCCTCAATCACACACAAAAGGTCTAATGCCTTTCCAGCAGCTCATAAGCAAACTCCTGATGTTGGAATGACCTTAAAGGGTGGACAGTGCCCTTTTTTTTGGTTTTGCTCCTCTTTCAGGACTCTGCCTGTAACACACTTGTTTCTGAGAGTCTCTTCTTTTGTCTATGAAGCATTAAGTTTGGAGGAATTTTTTGTGATGTGCAGTGATTGTGCACTAAGCCTGCGCTTTCTGTCTGCCTGAGGCTGCTGAGGACTGACCTTTCAGCCCTGTCACACACTAAACTAAACTGCTGGATTCAGCTCCTCAACAAAATCCTGGAGGCTTCTTGCAGCATTAACAACGGATCATGCTTTGTGAGCTGACCACTCAAAAGCTGTGCAAGTCTAAAATGCCAGTATCCCTCTTCACTGTGTCTCTAGAAGATGAATACTTAGGCCAAAATGTAGTTCTGCCTGTGCACGACAAATAGTATTAGCCATTTAAAACATCCAAATGCTTTCATATTTTCATAACAGTTTCAGTACTTACACACCAAAACACTGTGGCAGTGCATGGAAACCTGAATGAGGAAACTGCTTCCCCTCTGCATGATCAAAACCGAACGGGATGGAAGGCAAATAGCACAAGGAATTTCTAATGGGTACAAATAAATTGAATCTTTACAAGTGTTAGTAACCATAAATGAATTTTAAAATTACTTAGAAAATGAAATTTGTTCTGTAGATCAATAAATTCATCCTATAAACCCACTTGAACCATCATAACTTAAAAGGTCCTTTAAACGGGAACATCTCCCCCCCCCCACAATTACTCAGCATATATTGCTTTTTACCACCTTCCCAAAACCAGCTGCTCCAAGAAGGAGTTCTCCTTCTCATCTGCCCTTAAGCCTGACACAGTGACATGAGCAAATGCAACTGGAAGTGATGTCTAAGCTCCAAATTCAGTCAATGCTACCATCAATCAATTTATTTCTTTCATAAAAACCAAAAAAAGCATGTGCTTGCTTTGGACAGCCTGGGCCATTGGAAAAGATTTTACACGAAAGAGGAAACTTCAAGCATGTGGAAGCAGCAATATTTTTCTCAGAAGACTATGGTGCAAAAAAAAAAAAAAAAAAAAAAAAACCCTAGACATAAATAAAAACAAGTACATAGGATCATTACCTCCCTAAGTCCAGGCTCTATAATGATTTTAAACCTGTTCGGGTATAACTTTATGCCATGGAGGTCCTTGCTAGTTTAGATGGAGCTACCAAAGTGAGGTACAACTTGGCATGAAGAAAAGCACAGCAGAATCTAGCCGTAGTTTCCGATAGTCTAGTGTCCTTGGCCACCCACTCACCATACAACCAAAGCGAGCATCTTCAGCACTAGACTAGATGCCTTTGGCATCAACAAGCCAGCTTTTGAACAAGCTTTTCTTTCTCCCATATACGTATAATTACATACCAGCCTCCAAACAGCTAGAAGCTCCATGTTCTTTTTCGTACCATTTATTTCTCATGAATACCCATACAGCACAAGCCCAAACCACATTAATGATAACCTTGTTAAATATAAACTAGCATGCAATTATACAAACTGCTAACACAAACAAAAAAGGCAGGAAACTCTGATTATATGTTCACAGTAGGTTCTGAAAACTAAACAAAAACAGCAACATAATGCAGCCTGTCCTGTGTGATACGGTAATAGAAAATGGTTTCACGTTACAACATAACTTACATATCTAAGCACAGAGGACTAGTCTTTCAAACGACACATCAAACTCAATTTCAAACCTGCTGCAAGGAGAGTGTCAGGGTAAGAGGAGAGACAGCATGTATAATTTTTTAAAATTAAAAAATCTGATTTTCCTCTCTGCTTCTCTGCATCTTCCTTCAGATGAGCTAATGCCTGTCTCAGGGCAATTGCCACGATTGCTGGGCTCTGCTCCGCGCACTGTGCCGGTACGGGCAGGCCGCGTGCAGGGCGTTTGGCTCCTTCCTCTCCATGAAGAGAGCAGCAGAAGGGCTGCTTGAACTCTCCGTTCTTGGGCTCGTGCCAGCAACGAGCATGCCTATGATTTATCTTTTGTGCAGGGAAGAGCGAACCTAGCAAGCAGAGTTTGCATGATGCCTTTTCATTGAGATGAGGCACAAATGCTAGAATACCACCTCTGTGTGTTGGCTGCCTCCCCGGGTCCCTCCTGCCCCTTCAGCTGTTGTTCATTTTTGTTGTTCAAAAATATATACATACATTTTCCAAACTAGAAAGGAATCTATTGAGTAGGATCCAAACTCTGCCCTAGACTGCACATTTGCAGCATCACGGTCATCAGCAAAGCTATGGGCATAACTGAAACCTCTCCTTCAGAAGCACAAACCAGGACCCGGATGCTACAAGAGAGACTATCTCACTTAGCGCTCCGGGAAGGCTTAGTCAGGTGATTTCCCTTGTCATTGACTTCTGCTATCAATTAAGTCTATTTGCACACCAGCAGAGGGGAACCCGTGCAATGCTGGATTCCTGGGGCTGTAAACAAGAACGGTAATCATATTTCTCTTAAGCTTCACATAGTTCTCCTTTTTTTAAAAAAAAGTGGAGATTGTGGAAGGAAAAGCTGATAGAGATGCAAACAGGGGCGAGGGAAGACAATGACAGGAAGAGGAAAGATCCACTTCAGTGATACAGGTGAGAACTCAGCATCCCTTCCAGAACTGACCGAAGAGAATGATACAGTAGCACAGGATCGAAGACTGCAGGCAAGGAAAAACACGGAGGATCCCTGGGAATCCAGAAAGATAACACAGGACTCCTACACTGGCTAATAAACGCGCTCAGTAAGGAGAAGGCTAAGGAGAATCCAGCTTCTCGAACACTAAGCGGGTGCCGCTGAACGCACTACCACCAGCAATTAAAAAGCTGAGGAGCAAAACTGCAGTCCCTGGATCACGGTCTGTGGGTCACTCCTGGCTCATATGGCCATAGATGATGGTTTGCAGAACCATGTCACCAAGGCAAGCGTAAGAGCATATCTGTTTCACGTTGCTGTGCTGGTGATCCACAGCGCAGTTAGAGGGTTGTCACTGTACTAAAAGTTTTGGGAGCCACAGGACCAGGAGAAGATTAGCGGTAAACCACCAGTAGGTGTTTTAACAGGCAAGGTGGAGCTCCCTTTCACAGCACAAAAGGGGCTCAAAAAGCCGCAGATCCAATCCAGGTGCAAGGAAACGGTAGGGCACACAGCTAAGACAACTTTCTCTTGGAATATCTCCAGTTTCTCCAAGCTAGTTAGTTTTGGGAGGGATTTTTCTACAGCACTCTACGCTCAATTACCCTTATAAACCCTTGCAATAACATGTGACTCGAAGTCTACCTATTTGTCCAAGGGAGAAACAAGAAGGGAGTGTGGCGAATGGGGAATGTGGGAGTGGCAAATGATGCGGGCTTGGAAAGCACAGAGATTTCCTCCAGTTTCTTCCCTGCTTTCCTCCTCCCCACTTGCCCCCCAGCCTTTGATCTGTCGTTGGAAAAGTAAAGGACGATTACTTTGTATCCACGGAGCAATTAATGCATCTGCATTCGCGCATTTTTACATGACTGCACATTCTTAGCCGAGAGTCTTAGCTATTTAAGCAGGTGAGGTTATTCTTTGGGGATGAGCTTATTTAGAGGCAAAAGAATACCCAGCGGCAAGGAGCAACCCCTAGGAACAAGAAGCGCTCGCAGGTAAAGCGCTTACTTAGGGAGCCAGCAAAACACCGCTTGCACCATGTGCCTGCTACCCCTCGCGCCTCGGGTCCGGTTCCTAGTCCATAGGCATCACTGGAAAGGCTTCCCTTCACTTTACGCGCTGTGGATCTGGCTCTCTCGGTAGTTTACTTTGTTCGCTTTTTGCTTTCAGCGCGCCGCCTGGGAAATAGGCGGAATGGGGGGCCGGATTCCCCATCGGAAGAGAGAAAACGGCGACACGTATTCCAGACAAGTATTACTACCACTACTAATAAAAAAATAGAGGTTGTGGTAAGAAAAAGAGGGCTACGAGGCAGAACCGATGCAGGCGCGCGTTTCTAGCGGGAGTGAAACTTTCAGCTGCTTGCACTCCGCCGCGGGCACGGACGCCCCGGCAGGGCGACACCCCCGCCGGCACCTTTCGGACACCCGACCGCCGCGCAGCCCCGCCGTCCTGCCCCGCCGCGCACCCCCTCGGGGCCGGCGCCTCCCCGCGCGGGCCCCGCGCCCCCGGCGGTGCGGTGCGGTGCGGTGCGGTGCGGCTTACCGGGATCGCTGCAGCTCGAAGGCGGCGGCGGGGCCCGGCAGCCCCGGCTCGCCGCCGCCGGGGCCCTGGGGGCTGGCGCGGCCGAAGGGCGCCGGCAGCACCCCCGCCGTGAAGGAGTTGAGGCGGCCGCGGCTCCCCGCCGCCGCCGCCGCCGCCGCCGCCGCGGCTCCCAGGAAGGCGGCGGCCGGCACCTGCACCGCGGCGAAGGCGTCCTCCTCCTCCTCGTCCTCCTCCTCCTCGCCCGCCGCCGCCGGCCGCGGGGGCTCGGCGGGCGCCGCCGGGGGGCTGCCCAGCCGCGGCGGCGGCGGGGCCTGGCGGGGCCTGGCGGCGGGGCCGTCGGCGCCCGGCGGCGGGGGCCGCCCGTCGAGGGAGATGCTGGTGAGGAAGGAGAGCGCGGCCTGCCTGCGCCGGGGGTCGCCCCGCGGCGGCGGCGGCGGCGGCTTCCTGGGGCCGGGCTCGGGCGGCGGCAGGGGGCCGGCGGCGGCGACGGGGCTCCCGGGGCTGGCGGCGGCCGCCGCCATTGCGGGCCGGCTCCCCCCGCTGCGCTGCCGGGCTCGCCCTGCCCCTCACCGCAGCGCGCTGGCGGCGGGGTGCATGGGCGCCGCGGTGCCGCCGGGGCGCGGCGGGCCGCCGCCGTGCGCCCCCCGCCCGGCCGTAGCGCCCTGCCGCCGTGCCCCGCGCCGCCCGGATTTATAGGTGCCCCGCGCCGCGCTGCGCCCTGTGCAATAACACGGCAATCACGTGTGGAAACAGCGAGCGGGGAGGAAAACAAAAGCCCGGCCAGCCGCCCGGAGGAGGAGGAGGAGGGTGGGTCTCGGCCAGCTCCCTCCTTTCAACCCTTTCCCCCCCCTTCCCCCTTTCCCTCCTCCCTTCCCTCCTCCTCCTCCTCTCCTTTTTTTCCCTTCCTGTATGCGTGGGGGCGGGCGGCAGCCGGGGAAGGTGGAGTCTGTGCCTGGAGCGCGCGGCACATGGCCCCGGGCGGCCGCCGCCGGCGGGGCGCGATCGCCCCTGCCCGCCACCGGGGCGTCGGGGCGGCCCCGGCCGGCCCCCTGCGGCCGCCGGCCCGTGGGGGGCAGCCCGCGGGGAGGCGGCTCCTGCGCTTGCCGCGGCTTGCACGGGCCGTCCCTCGCGGAATAAGGAGCCAGCCTGCGTGTTCGTGACATTTCGCAAGTTCCCCAAAGCGCTGAAGCACCCCCAGCCCCTCCGGGGAAAGCACGTTTATTTCATGCCCCTGCGCAGGTTTTCCAAGCCCCAGGACGTGTGTTTTCCCCGCGGATCCGCACCTGCAGCTGCCCCCGAGGAGCCCGTCCGGCCGCAGTGCAGCGCCGGGCTCCCTCCCGGACTCGCTTCGTTGCCACCGGCTCAGCCTTGCTACAGCTGCTTTTGTCCTGTGGCGATAATTTCATCAGCAGCTTATGTAAGGACAGGATAACGTATGCACACCAGCACCACAGCGTGTGGTTGTCGGAAGATAGTGGCATGCCTTCATAAAGCATTGCAATGGCTTGTATTATTTTGCTGGGGTTTTTTTATTGTTTTGTATCTCACTGTTATGTACTGCTGGAGATCAACAGCTTTTCCAAACCGTTACAAATTTTGTAATGTTTATGCATCCCAGTCAAACACTCCTGTTTTCCAATTTTATCAAAATTTGCTCATTTGATAAGCAAAATAGCCTGTGTGGTCAGAGAGGGAAACCGAATCCCATCGCTGGAGGAAGCTGGGTTTGCATTCCTCGCAAAACTGAGCTTTCAAGCATACAATAACTTCAGAATCAGGCTCTGTGACTATTTGTGGATTATTTGTGAAAGTTTGGCTTTTGCTGACACTGAGCGCTACAAACCTTTAACTTTAAGGAGCCTGGTCCGGGGGTGGAAGGCTCTCAGCAGCCCCGAGGTAGGTAACTCAGCTCATGTAATGAAGACACTGAGCGGCCGGCTGGCCAAGCAGGAAGTGCTGAGCAAGTGAACGGGAAATGATGTGAAAAAGGACGGTTTTTCAAATCTCAAATGCTGTTTTAAGGTGAGGATTCTCATTTCAACCTGCTCTCTTGAGGGTTAAGTTGATTCTTTCCTAACGGCTGGCACTGATGTGCCTGTCTTGGGTGCAGCAGGGATGGATCATTTAGGGTGGAAGTGGCTAGATGTGAGTGCTAAACCCACCTCACCAGAGAAGGGTCAGACTGGAATCTCCCACCTGCTAGAAGGGTGCTCAGTACTCCAGTGGTAGCAACATGTCCTTCAAACAGCTGCATGATCAGCTGTGAATGGTGCGCTGAGCCACCGTCATGCGGACGGATAAGCAGATAGCCGGTTTCTGTTTTGGAGAGGAAGTTTGAGAAATTGCGGGCCTGCCACCTTCCTCCCTTGGTGGCAGTACCCGTTTCTGGTGTGAGGCCCCATCACTGCAGCAAGAAGCAGCAAGCTGCCCTGCGTTGGGGAAATGAGGCGCTCAGCTCCTGCTGGCTTGCTCAGCGCTCCTTTTGAGATAGTTGCACTTTGGAGCCGATTCAGGACTCTGGAGGAGGCCTCCTCAGCCACCGAGAAGTGTCTCAGGTCTGCAGCCTGAGGATTTGAGTGTCCCCTGGATGCTCACCTCTCGTCCAAGGACTGCTCCCACATGGTAGATAGGTGGTGAAACTCAGGTCTCCCACATTACAGGTGAGTAGGGTATGCAGTGCGATTTTTTCTTCTTGTTTTTCTGTTTTTCTTCTTTTGTTTCTGAAGGGAAGCAGCCACAGCGTCTATTTTTCTCTGGAGCTCAAAAGCTTGCTATGGCAACTGAGTCCTGGGGCTTGTTTTCCACGTCCCGCCTCTCATGGGAGATAGGCATAAGAAAGAGCACCTTCACCAAAACTCAAGGTGGGGGTTCCAGAGGTTAGTCTAATTTGGGGTCATTTTTATGAGTGCAGAAGTGTACATACCTTTCACAAAATTACCCTTGTGATGGGATATATCACACTGGTGTGAGCATTATCTTATATCAGAGCCTTAACCTCTCTTAGGTGTTTGCATCAGGTTGTGGCAGATGTTCTTTTTTCAGAAAGAGCTGTTCTAGAGGAAAGTGTTAGCCCCCTTGTCCACATACAGCCCGGATGCTTTTTGGCATCTGATTTTATAATACTCTCTGAGATAGGGAATGGTCACGTGAGTGGTCGGGCTTATCAAATCCCCTTGCATCAAAATGAAAGGGATCGGTTTAATTTGCAGCGTTTTCCTAAACTGGCTCATTCAGCTGAGCTCACTGGGACCCTGCTCACCCAAAGCAACCTCCGCCAAATGCAGCTCCATCCGCCCATCAGCAAAACTACCTCAGCGGACTCAAACTAACATGTACAGTGCTAACTTACACGAGGCACCTTTGGGGGTGTTATGCCTGTGTGGACTTCCTTGTCCAACTACCGTTGCGAAGGTAGGTTGAAAACTTTCCTTCCGCTGCACACGAAAATAAATCCATTTGAGAAAGCAACATAACGCAAGAAAAGCATGACCTTTTCAGATTAAAATGAAGCTGTTTTTAATAATCAGTGGGACACCACAGTGCTAAGAGAATTGGCATGATAGGAATATCAGGTTCTCTGGGCTTATTTATGCATTTAGCAGCAAATTTGAATTAATGCATGCAACCTGAGATGCCTAACATCGCTTTGCAAAGCTTTAAATAAGGACAGAATTGTAGAGCTGGCTACTAAGTTGGATGTTTTTTTCCTGTTACTTACATCCTTTAGATCTGTGCTTAGCAAAACTATAGATGATTACATGAGCTATGGTAGTCCTGTTTGTGGGAGGCTATGTGGAAATGTTAAACAAAATGACTTTGCTGTTTGAAACTTTTTCTTTGATGGTGAGCTGGTGGTTGACTAGAGGAAATAGCAAAGTTGAAAGGAAAATCAAAAAGACATATTCTGGAAATTTGCTTCTGTGACTGTTTTTTAAATCATTTTCCTCTCCAATTCCTCTTCCAACCAACCAGCTCTACCCAACTGCAAGCAAATGTTTTTATTTCAGAGGTCACAGGCTTATGTAAGCGGTTGGATGACAAGGGGTAATAGGAGTGGTAGAGCATGACAGCTTTCCTAGCCGGTGCACAAAGAGCTGGGAGAGAGACTAACCGGTTGTGGGTGTTCGGCAACAGCATGAAATTTGGGGGACAATTAACGCAGGTGAGTGCAGAGGCTGGATTTGAATAGATTGAGGAGGGTGGAGGGAGTCTGGACGAAAATGAAAGCTCAGCAATTTGTCAGCTTAGGTCTCCTCTGAGAAATGAGATTGTCTACAATCAAACAGTGCCTCGGTGTACCTGTCTTCATAGGAAAGCTAACCAAGCGTGGAGCCCTTATGGTATCTGGGTTTTAATGTGACTCATGTGAGGGCAGTGCTGTTACAGCGCAAGCCTGCAGCCAGCAGGACTTGAGGAGCAAATCCGAAAGGCTGCAGCAGCTTGAGCTAGAAGTGTGCTGCCGAGCAGCTTGCCATCTCACGTTTAAAAATATCTGTGCAGGTGAATTGAAAAGTTTACCTGGAGCTTGAGTTAGAGGCAAGATCTGAATTATACTGGGAGTTAACTCTGCAGGAATAATTAGTCCTGAATCACCACATAAGTCAACAGGCCAGTCCTCGAGTGTGCTCAGCATAGCGTCTGTGCGTGCTAGTGACAAAAACAAATTTCTTAGTGTCATTGACACTTGTTAGACCTGCAGAACCAAGGCAGCTAATGGAAGAAAAAAGCAAATGCGATTCTCTTTTGTAATTTCAACAGGATTGTTTTCTAGCTGTTAGGATCAGTCAGGTAATGATGCTATGCAAAGCTCGCAGAAGGGTAGTCGGGAGATAACACTTCTGCACTCCTGTAGTTGAGAACAGGCATAATTATTACTGATGCTCTTGGCTATCGCTGTCAGACCCAACAGTTAGGCAGACTTTCTATAGCCTGTGAGTGTACTTCCAGCAAGGTGCAAGGTTTTGGAGAAACCACACATGTACAATCTCATAATGCTTTTTGTTTCCTTCCTGGCGTCCCTTTTCAGAATAGAATTGCACTTCAAAAGAGGAAAGTGGTTGTAGCATTGAAGAAAGACTTGGAATATGAATTTAATAATCTTTCTGCTTAGAAGAAGTGTCTGGCAGAAAAAAAAGTAGAAGGAATTTAAACACATTTCACTATGTAGCCATAGCTAGGAATGGAAACTAGATAAAGACAGTACACATGCTCTACAAAAGACTAATGCTGTATCTGGATATTAAGGCCCATTTTGATGCCAGGCCCTAACCTTAAGTCTGTTGTAAATTTTGTATAAAACAGCCCGATTTTCAGAAATGCTAAGTACTTGCTTCCCACTGGTAGCTTTTCAGGAGCCTGAGCATTTTACTTTTGGAGGGCCTTCTTTGATAACTGGAATATAAAAACTTGACACTAACATATCTGTCACCTTGTTTGGAAAACAGAGTTCCCTGGATATGAGTAGATACACACTTGCCTCTTTATGAAAAGCTTTTCCTTGCATTGCTGTAGGGTATGTGCAAACATCAGCCAGGTTACCTTCAACAAATTCATATATCAACTTAATGGTGCTGAGGTCCTGTGAATAGCACAGACTCTCCCACCCCTCTCTCCTGTGTAAAATACCATATGTGGGGAATAGGACAGGACAGGGAAGCAGCATCTCTTCTCACCTTCCCTCTCCCCAGCAGAAGTATCTTTCCTGAGAGCCCATCAGAGTTTGTATTTTGTGTGGGAGAGGGGTGGGGTGGTCACGGGTGGATGCAGCATTTTCTGTGGCAGTGATTTTTTCCTGTCTTGCAGTCACTGGGCTTCTTTATTACTAGGTTTATGTTACGCAGTGATGCTAACTGATTCTGATGGCATCTCCACTGGGTGTGGAGCAATGGGAGAGGGGATGGGAGACTGGGAGAGGTTTGTGATTGCCCAACATTATGGTTGGAGCCCAGTGGGCAAGATACGGTGTGCAACTGGAAGGAGGAGCAGAAGCAACTGTCCTCAGTGGAGTTTAACAGTAGCTCTACAGATCGACTGACATGTGGGTGGTAAGGGCGCCAAACCTGCCAATTATTTTGGAAGTCAGAGTTGTGGCACGTGTAGTATATGAGTGTGTGTGGTACTATGTTTTGAAAGGTTCACGAGATCTTCAGTAGGCTAGTAGTACATATATGGGCAATAGGGCCAATTTGATAGGTGTTTGCCTCTTAGAGAAACTAGGGCAGTCTTTTTAAGTGGCTAAAACTGGAATCTAAATCATTAGTCCAACTTATAGTACCTTTAGGTGGGGCTGGTGGCAACAGCCTGTTATTAAGATTACTTAACATTTTCCATCATAAGACCCTGGCATCTTCCGTGCTAGATCCTCCTCAGGCCCAAAGTTTTTGGCAAAATTTGGTTAAAATGTTATGCCAACTCCAAGAGTAAGTCAAACATGCTTCGTTGCCCCCATTAGAAATTCTCGTGACCTTTCCTTTGAAATACCCTAGCACCCCCTCACTGAAACAAGAAGTAGGAGGCAGGCTTCTGTGTCACGGCTGGGGCTGGGGGAAGAGGCAGGGGTGCCCTCCCTGTCAAAGTCCACCCACCTCTGTCCAGTTTTAAGCCTTTGAATCGCAGCTTGCATACGCTAGCTAGAGACTTACTCCTGCCCAGCAGCTAAAGCTG
Source organism: Dromaius novaehollandiae (assembly GCF_036370855.1). Classification (NCBI taxonomy): domain Eukaryota; kingdom Metazoa; phylum Chordata; class Aves; order Casuariiformes; family Dromaiidae; genus Dromaius; species Dromaius novaehollandiae. Next base: position 119,545,765 of record NC_088099.1, on the reverse strand, counting down.
CCAGTGACGATAGATATCTTAATTGAGCAAACTTTGGCCGGCTGCATTTTTCGAACAGGCTGAATACGTGCAGTCCCCAGACCCACAGGAGCACCAGAAGGGATGTTCCCACCTGCTCTGGGTCAGGATAGGGCTAGCTGCCAAATGCAAGGAGAAAGCCTGTTCACAGGGCCCCCTCTGGACCAGGGTGTGGAGTGGAGGAGGGAGCCCCGTGTTCAGATGCAGGGAAGGGAAGAGGAGCATGAGGAAAAGCTACCGTCTTTAATTCTGGTTTAATTCATAAGGGAGGTGGGGGGGTGGGAAGGTTGTGCATTCAACCCCAATTCTCCTGCCTCACGTGCTTCCTTCTCCTCTTTCCTCCTTCTCACCTTCTTGATTTTTCAACTTTTAAACTCAGTTGACTTAAGTTTGGTTTGAGGGGGTCGTCTGAGTTGTTTGTTTGTTGTAGGTACTATGGGATCCCTTAAGGGCCCATGCTAAAACGAGAGCTCTTTTTCACTAGATGCTGCAAAAACGCGGTCTCACGCTGCAGTGAGCTTGCCGGATAAGTAGGCAAAACAAAGAAGGTGGCCATGTCAGAGCTGTAACTGGAATGAGCAGTTTCTGGCTTTTATTTGAGTGATTAAATGGGAACAGGGCCACATAGCTCCTCTCTCCCTTGGAAAACAAAAACTGTGGACACTTGTACAGAAAACAACTCCTGCCTCTGAGATGTTTGTCCTTGTCTTGCTGCAGTTTTCCTCTGTGAAGTCAGATTCCTTTTTGTAGTATCTTAATAAGTTAAAGTTAGAGTGAGGTACAAAATGGAATAGTTTTTACTCAAATGAGGAATGGGCAAATGCCCTGCCTTCTTGGAAATCCCCTTAAGCAGTGGCATAAATAAAAAAACACCTCATAACTGCAATAGAACAGAACCACTGGACAGATCTCTAAAAAGAGTGTTTAAGATTCCCATAAAAGGACAGCTATGATTTATCCTGTTCTTTACCCTTTTGAGATAATTTGGAATCGTGTATAGGATCACTTGGATATTAAGATTTCAGAGAAAAACCTGGAAGAACGTCCATCATTGTCATGGTGTGTATTAATTTTTAATAATCTCGGGATAATTTTAAAATACACTGCAGGCTTCTGAAACATTCATGTGTGAGCAAGTCTTTAAGTATGTTGGCTGCCTAGGGAAGGAAAATCCTCTGGTTCACGGGACAGTCATACTGAGGAGCTGTGTTAGACTGAAAATGCTATTGACACCTCCTGTGACACAGTCTTCAACGAGAGTAAAAACATTAAATAAATAGAATCTGAAGTTCCCAGAGGGACTTGCTGGTGGAGTGTTTCACTTCAGAGACTCTCATCTGAGCTTGGAGTGTTTCACTTCAGAGACTCTCATCTGAGCTCAGCTTGACTGGAAGTGCTTAATATCCAAGAAAAAAGTTCAAAGGATTTTTTTCTCCTTTTGAAAATATTAAATTCAGGGAGTGTGACTCCAACGGGAATGAAGAAGGCAAATGGAAAACTTTTGGCGGAGTGAATTGAGGTTTCACATTCAGCTCAATGGCATTTTTCTGTCTCTATGTAATGTGATATCTTATGAACACTGCACTCAGTATGTTCCAAAATTTTAGGAAAACTTTTAGAGCCCTTTTCATTTCAGGAGCTTGTCAGTGGCTAGAACTCATTATAGACTGATGGAAATCAGACAGCTAGAAAGAAGGAATAAAATATCCCCCTGCCTATGAGATGCAGTAGCTTCAACCCTTGTACTTAGGACAAATGTGGTGGACCAGTGCCAGCTTGCAGCACTTCTGTCCCACCTTTACTAGTGACACCAGCTGAAGGCAGTGCCTGGGGGTTTTGTAGCAACTTTTTGTTATCAGCATAAAGGGGCAGAGACTCTGCCTGGATCCTCGGAGCTATACTCTCATATGAATATTTGCCATCAGCAAATTTCCAGCATAGTAATACCCGACAAGGTCAGCTTTGCCTCTTTCCCAGGGTGGTCAGAAACACTGACACTGAGCTGCTAAAGAGGAGGATGAAGTAATGGCGAGCCTTGGCACGGGGGGTGGCGGAGACGGGGCCAGGGGTCGGAGGCTGCTTGTCCCCCTGGGTGGCCTGAGCAGCCAACGCAGCTCCATGCTGGCATGCATCTGGCCCCAGCAGCGTCCCTGGCTCCCCTCCTGGGAGGGCTGCCATGAGGGCCTCTGATCCGCAGGCACGGGTGGGATCCTGGAGGGAGGGGTCCCCCCGAGAAGGGACCTCCGGAGGTGCAGAGGTCCCTCGCGGGGCTCCCCTGACCACCAGGGGACTCTGGGGCAATGTTGTACGCTGTCTCCTGGTTCGGGGCCAGATGAAGCGAATCCAGGCTGGAGAGGGAAGTAGGCGAGCGGCATGTCGGAAACTGGTGGCAGAGACGAATGGAAGAACTGAGGCAGTTCCCTCTTTGCAGGAGGAAGAAAACGTGCAGCCTGCCGGCTCGTCGCAGCAATTCCCACCACTGCCCTGCAGAGATTTTCAATAGCTCCCTGAAAAATGTAGCACAGCCCCGGGAGTCCACTGTAATACTGGTGGGCCTCAAATGTGGCCAGCTCTACAAGGTTGCTGCATACAATTTCTAATTCTTCCTACTCACCCTCAGGTAAGGAAGGGAGGGAGTCCAATCCCCAGCACAAATGATGTTAAATTCATCCTCAGAAGACTGGCCACCAGTGTCCCGGTTCTGCAATGAAGTCCACCCAGACAGGAGACCGCCTACTGCCATCAGGAGGGGAAAACAAAACCACCACCCTACCCTAAACAACTCTAACTTGCCATATGCACGTATTTTTATAAACTGATAAGAAATAAAGCTGCTAAAAAAAATGATTTAAATTGGATGCCTTTCTCCTCAGAATGTTTTGGCAAAAAAAGATTCAAATTGCTTCAGACTGTAATGGAAATGACATAAATGGAAATGGTTCCCCGACAGGACAGATCCAAAGTATTCTGCTGTCTTTACTCAAATTGAATAGTACCTCGGTGTAATAATGTTCTTACTGAGATCAATGAGGTTGTTTAAATAAATGAAGTGTGGAAGGAAGTAAAAGAAGACAGACTGCATTCAAATCAAAAGGCGAAAACTCAAGCCCCCTGCAGCCCAAAGGAAAGGAGAAGTCCATTAAGTTGTGATGAAATAAATGATGGAAAAGGTCTGTCAAATCCATTTTAAAGTTTATTGCAACATAAAACTTAGTTAAGGGCCAGAAAACAAACTGAATAAGCCAAAGAAATGCTAATGTAACAGAAGAGAATAGGTCTTCTAACATGCTGTTTTGTACATAATTTGGTGCATTTGCAGGTCTTTCTGGTTGGAAGCTTGATTGATAATTCCTTCTTCCAGTGTAGAAATAAATCGTTTGGTGCTAGTCTACTGTAATGTCTTTGGAGGTGGCTGTTCTTTGTGCCAGCCCCTCAGGAGAAAAGGAAACATTTAGATATACCCTGTAAGGGATTAATGAGATTTTGACCATATATATGTGTGTATGTATATATATATATATATATATATATATATATATATACACACGTATACATATGTGTATTTATACATATTCCTGTGGGGGCATGATTCCAGCTAGATATATTAGGATATAATAGATACCCTCAAATTAAAGCTATAGAAGAAAAATTTAACAGAATTATTCTGCTGGCTGTTTTTGGAAACGTTTTAGCCATCTCCATTATGCCAGCATGACTGTGTTCCTATGGGAACAAGCTTCCTCATAGCAAGAGGCTTCTGTAGCAAGAGCAGGTGAATCCTGGCTAAAATATTGGGCTTTCGCACAAAACTAAATATTTTGATATTCTGCAAATACCAAATATTCTGCAATATTCTTAATTATTAAATTAAATGGGTAATTAAATTCAGCCATTTTCAAAACCAGTTAAGACAGTTCTGTTCTACTCTGCCAGTGAGGCCAGATGCAGTCAGCCACATTAAAACCATCGTTAGGACTAACTAGTAGATCCTCAATTGTAAAAGCTTGTTTGCACTCTCCTTGGTTACTTCCAAAGGCTGTATCCTCACCCCTTTTGAAAAGTACTGTACTGCAGGAGTAATCTCACAGGCTTTAATGGGACTACCCATTATGAGGGGGCATATTAGAATTTGGCTTTACGTTAACATTTGATTTAAATGTGTATCATCTACTCTGAAAAACAAGATCTGGGGGTTGTATTTTGCATGGCTATTATCTTGTCTCTTTAATATTTACTTGCATCAGGAGCAATGTTTACAGACGAAAACTGTGTGACTTCAAAGCTCTCACTAGTATGAAGGGAAGCTTCTAAGGGAAAAAACAATTGATCTGACCAATTGGTCAGAAAATAAAAGCAGCACTGTAGGTATCTAGTTACTTCCTTGAGTCAATATCCTGAGCGTTCGTACCCTGAACCGAGGCTGATCAAATGTGTCTGCTTTATTTTTAACACCAAACTGTTAAAATTGCCAGCAAGTGACCGGTTATGCACATGACTGATATGAAGGAGACAGAACTTTGCCAGCAGATAGTGAAGGTATTGGAAGTTGTGGGAGGCTGGAGCTCAAATTTCAAGGCAAGCCTGTAAGCTGGGTTAGGACACAGCTATATGGAGTCAGATGTGCTGTACAGCAAGGGTACAAATGTAAGGAAGACCTCAAGTGTGGTCCCATCATGTGAAGGACACGATTGCCATCACTGGATGCATTTCCAAGAATTGCAGATGAAATATATATGTGCCACCTATGCTCAGCACTTTCTAACTCATCCTGCACACTTTGTGTTCAGGTACATCACAGTTCTGCCTAGGGAAAATCACTGTGTCTCTCTGTCAGCCACACGATCGAGGAGTAATCAGTGGTCTCTAATTTTGTTTCCTGCCTTCCTGGTACAATGAGTCCAGAAACACCATTTTTCTAATGGAAATAAAAGAAACAAGAATGTTGAACTGTGTTCCTCCATCTCCACTTGTGCCTCGCTTGAGGGGCTTAGAGTCGCCATGGCTAGATGCCTGTCTGCTGGAGGCCTAGGGGTCTTGTGTGTGCCCTTGCTCCTGGCATCCTTAGGGCAGATGATGGTGAGCTGGCTTTGGAGAAACCCTGAGGGTGCCTATGACGTGGGGCTGTAGACACAGTAGATTTTGGGAAGCATTAAAAATCCCCAAGAAAAGGGTTGGAGCAATGGGCTTGCTGGGCATTTTGCATGATCAGAGAAGCTGAAGTACATTTCATGAAAGCAGCTGCCTGCACTGGTTTACATGATACTGGAGTTATGGGCCACCACTGCAGTTTACAAGGGAGCACAAGGTCCCTCCCACCTTCCTGTACAGTTTCATCTGAGTGATTTATTTTTTTGAATAGGAAATGTGCATGTGAGAAAAAGAAGGGAAGAGCAACAAGCTATAAAAAAGGCTTAAAAATAGCAGAACTTCAAATTAGTGTTGAAATTCTTCTCTCTGCTCTCAAGAAGTTTCCCAGTTTGTATGTCCTACAGCTCTAAATAGCATTGACCTGTCGTTACCTCCACATATTTTTGTTCTTAAGAAGGTACAGGGTTTTTAAATTGACTAATTACAATGCCTAATCAGCATTTCAGTGGAAATATTTACTGCTCTGATAGTGTATCATGGAGCATACTGTACCCTTGGAAACAACCGTTCAGAGTTTCTGTCTTTAGAAGAATCCTTACAGCCCACAGGAGAATTAGACAGAGTAAAAACATGGGTGTGTTAATCCTTTTCATGCTTGATAAGATGTGAATTTGTTTGGATAGCCATCTGCTAGTTCTGAGACTTTAGTATCTGCTTGCCAACTAGAACAAGGCAGGTGAGGGATATGTGGCCTTTGTTGCTCCATATGAAAGATATCTGGACTGCAGAGAGCAATGGGATGATGCTGGCCTATAAAATCTGAGAGAATGACAAATGCACGTAGGAGTGTTGCTTGTCCCACAACTTCCAATTCTCAATTCAGAAAGCAATTGTTTCTGAAGTGGGTATTTTTAAAGGGCGTCAAGCCATGTAATTTTAGGCCCAATGTGTGGATATTTAAGGAAATAAATACACTACAGAGCATTAAGAGTGACTCCCAAGAAACACCGTTTTAATTCTGCCTGAGTCCTTGCAGTTTTGCCCCAAACTGCAAAGCCAGTGGTCACCAGGAGCTGAGGCAGGATGTAACACTTGGTGCCAAACAGGCCCAGGGCGGAAATGCTGAGAGGGGCAAATCACGTTCACAGAGGATCTTTTTTTTTCATCTCCACTTTGAGTATTCCCTTGCAAATGTTACGAAATGTAAATGCAATAGCACTGTGTGGGTGAAACCTAGAAAGCAAAGCTCTCCTAGAAGCAGCCTAGCAGAGCGTACCAGCCTTGCGCACCATTCCCAGGATAAATGCTGTTTTGAACAGCGTGCCAGGACGCCTGCTTTGTATGGGGAGCGTCCTCTCCCCAGATGACGGTGGGACAGGTCAGCTTTGCCCTGAACGTAAATGTCTTTACAGGGGATGAGGCACACAGGTGGCACAGAAATGGTTTGCAAAAGAGACAGGGCTGCTCTCCCCTATGAGTGCAGCAGGCTGGTGCTACAACAACGCCCCTCGGTGTGGGGTTTGCTGGTTTTCCTGCCTGCCGTGGCAACTGTGAGCCTTTCCCCCGGAAGACGGACATGCGGCTTCAGATCTGAGAAGTGCTCTGAGCTGACCCCTTTGCCCTCCTGTAGGTTTTTCTCTGAAAAACCTCTCTCTGTGTGCACAGCGGCTGACTTCAGCAGGCTGTTTGAAGCCCATCCAAGTGATCTTTAACGCAGTGTGATCAGCTTTAAAGGCTTTTTCCTCTTTCATTAGCAGCATGAGGAGTAAAGCACATCTGATGCTGGACGTGGCAATGCTTTGCCCCGTGCTGGAGCACAGGTACGTTGGCAGGACAGACTGCCAGAGGTACGTCATTGCCACCCTGGCTGTTCCTGGACAGGACTGATGGAGCTGTCTCAGCTGAAACCTGTTTTTCCAGTGAATTTCCAGCTAGGCTATGAAAACAAACGTCCCCATGAACACTTCTGACTTAAAGCAGTCACCTTGGCTCTGTGTTTGCCTCCTTTCTGTAACTTTCTGTGCTGTTCCGTGGGGCTGTCCTCTCCAGGCCTTTCCTCCCTGCAGCTGAAATTTTCCTGTACGCAATCTGAGAGCACTAATACATCACTTCAGTCCCAGAAAAACTCTACTTTAAGGACTTAGAGATGGCCCGTCCTTGTGACAGTTGTCTGAACGCCGCACCATCGGCTGTGTGTGCTATAGCAACCTGAGGTGAACTGGATGTGGTGATGTTCTTTTGGCATGCTTGGTAATGAGGTCTCTCACTTGGCCAAAGGGTTGGGTTTTTGTCTGTTTTTATATTGTTTTGTTTGTGTTTTAATCATCATTTTTGGAGCCAAATTCTAAAGTCCATGCTTAGGTCAAATTTTCATTAACTCTTGATAGGGGAAAAAAATTGCATCGGGACCTTAAGATCTGAACATAAGCAAACAGTCTGCCCTGGAGAACCGGCGGGGGGGGGGGGGGGGGAGCGGGAAATATGATGATTCAAGGCAACAATAGCCTCAACCTGAGATCATCATTTTTGCTAAGGCAGGGGGTAACAGCTGCCTGGTGATCAGAGGATTATATCTTCCTGCTGTTCCTGGAGTGACCCTAAATAAAACCTTTAATGCCGGCGCGGCGGAGCGGCCAAGGAGCACAGCGATAAATGGGACAATTCCCCGTGCCGCCCCGCGCAGCATTCCTGCAAGCGGCTCAGGCCTCCCCGGTCTGCGACCCATGTGGGGAGGCTCACGCACTGCTGGCCTTTCTGCACCCGCTCTCCCCTCCTGATGACGAGGTTTTCTTTCCAGAGCCTTAATTAATCATTTACATTTGTGCTATCTGCTGTATTTTTTTCCGTTAGGTCCAGAACTTGGAGATTTCAGTAATCATCTTCCTCAGACAGCAGACTCCTTTCTAAAATCATAGCTGAGGGGTCCCTGTCCTATTCAAGAAGTAATTGAAAGGCAATATAAATATATTGTCTATTTGCGAGACTTTTCTGTATTTTGGTTAAAAAGCCATTGGATTCTGAGGCTTACGTTGTGTTGATTAGATTTAAAAACACGTGTTCTTCCACGAACACAGCATGCACGAGTATTAGATTGACCTGACCTTTCAGTTATACATTTTCCATAGCATATGATTCTCTGACAACTCCCGATTGAATAATCTGTGTGTGTGTGAAGCCTGACACCCGATGCGACCTCCTTCCTCTGTGCCTCGTCTCCGGAGGTAGCTTTCAGCCTCCTGTTGTGCCGAGGCCTGGTTTCATAAGCGTGCTGCCCTGCTCTTTGGAACTGGGGCTGCTTTGTTTGCCTAGTGCGCTGGATGCTGCCGAGATATTTCTCTATTTGATCTTGCTGTTAGCTTTGTTAGTGACTGAAACGGCCCAGGGTTGGTTTGTTCAAGGCTATTTTTCTGGAAGAGTCCAGGCCCGGGTTTGTTGTCCAAAAGTTGGGCAGTATTGCTGCGTGTGATTTTTGCCTCTTTGTGCGTTGCTCTTCGGCTGGGGCAGCCGGGACATTGTGTTTCCACATCAGCTTAGTTCCCTTTCTCTGCCTGAATATCCACATAGCCTGGGAAAATATTTTCCTGTTGGAAGATTTCTTTTTCATTGAATTTTCATATCTGCAATTCCTAAACGCAAACTGTGTATTTCTTGAGGTCACGGGAAAGTAATTAAAAAATGCTCCTACAGTTATGTTGTGCATTAAGAACAGCGTTTAGCCCTCGCTCAGACTACGCTCAGTTTTCAGAGCAGAAACAAGGACACACATTCCTGTTGCAGTACAGCAGGTGACTCCCCTTCTCCCAGCAACAATGAATTTGGTTTCCCCAACAAACTATTTCCAGCTGTGCAACCTGCCTGTGGGGCAGAGTCAGCCCAAAGGCTGGGTGCCCACTCTTGTGCTCCCCCTTCAGTCTTGAACCCCCCTATGCTTCTTAGTTTTTTATATATACATATAAAATAAACCCACACACTATACATGTGTGTATATATATTTTATATATATATAAAAATGTATATACACATACATATAGTCCTTTCTCTTCTCTCTCTTTCCATCTCCTCTCACAGTCTGAACAGTTCTAGTGAGAGGATAACAACTTTCCATTACGAATGCTTTTCCTGTGACTGTTTTTGTTTTTTAAGCCTGCCACATGAAAACAGACATAATATTTTCATTTTGTTTTTCCATAAATAAATAGAAATTTGACCTCCAGAATGTATTTTACTAGAGCAAGTAAAGTTGTTATAGGATTACTGCCTTTTAAAAAAATACGCTTTTCACCGTGAATTATGATTACGTGCAGATAAACTCATGCTTTAAAAAAGACTGATTATGAACTGAAAGCTCTATTATGCAGTATTTACTTACAGCAGCTTTCATTTCTTTCTTCCATATCTGGGTTCATATTTGCTCCTTTAGATATTTGCACCTCAAACCAATATTTTAGCATCTTTTTATTGCGTTCTTTTAAAGGTGTTATTAAAAATTGATCTTAATTTTTATAGATCCAAACCTATGGCAAAAGCTGTGTTAGTGTGAAGTGCAGAACCACGGGGACAAAAAAAGCCCTCTTCCTCCCTTACCTTGCCCAATCCAGTTAGCAAAAACTGATGCACAGACTTGTGCTGGCAGCAGAGCTGCTCAGGGGATTTTATCTTCCTCCAAGGCGTAATGGCAGAAGATTGCTTTCCCCGGGGATTTCTCACGGAGAGTCTATGCATTTAACACTAGCTCAGCTGGCGGAAAGCAGCCATGCACAGAGCTTCGCATCGGCAGCGTATTCTGTAGGGAGGAAACGACCTTGCTCCTCTACTGCTGACCCTCGTCCTGCCTTGTGTGGTCACACTGGGACATCCAGGTAGTTCGCAAGCAAGTGCTGATGCCATTAATTTAAAATACAAAATAGCAAGGCCTGCTCCAAGTTGCTGCTGGATGTATAATTCATGCCTATGCAGGCAAACCTGCCTGAAGGAGATGGGACCTGAAACAGGACCTGAGTGGGACTTAATATTGCCTGAGATTACTTGCTGTGAGTAAGCATTGCTCAGGCAACCCCGCAATAAATAGAGGGACAATCTCAACAGAGTCTAAAAGGAAAATGTCAATATATTTCCTTTAATGCCCAGCACAGAAAGCTCATTACCAAGTCGGAGCTTTAGGTGGCTCCTGGCCACGAGCCTCCGGCAGGGATACTCCTGACCCTCAGCGTTGGGTGCATGGGATGGCCATGTCTCAGGCACAGGCTCGCTAAGAATAGAGACATTTTGCTCGCTGGTACTTCCACTGTGGTACCTGCTTATTGCCCAGAAGAATAAGCCTTCCTCCACAACAGGAGGAGGCCTCTGTTGAGTTTCTCTCGGGCCTTCCCTCACGCTAAATCTGCACCTGGTCCACACAAACTGGAGACAAACAGATCAAACAGGCACCATTTACCACGGCTGGTCTCAGCTGAACCTGGCAGGAAAATACATGATATGATGTTCCTAGCGTGTCCTGTGGAAACTGGTAGTGGGGGGCACAGCTAGCCAAGGCAGCTGACTCGCACGGCCGTTTCTGGGTTCCACTTCGAGATCTTCTGGGGCTGCTTCTGGGCTCGTCAGGGGGTTTCTGGGGACGCCCTGTGGGACATTGGGGCACCTGCTGCAGCAGCTTGAACTCATCACATTAGCTCTGCTGCTCAAGGAAGGCGATTTTTTTGAGTTTTTTTCACAGTCTAATGGACAACATTAATGTTTCCAGGTATTAAGCTGCCTTGCCTTGGTCACCTGATTATTTCAGCCATCTGATTTTAACTTCCTCAAATACTTTCAAGTAAATACTAGACTAACTAATGAAAGGTTTCAGTGCAGTGCTGCCTCATAAAAGCAGTTCTCCAGTGCCCATTATTAGCATGAGTTACTTTAAATAGCACTCCAGTGCAGTTAAAAGTCTGTTTCTATTTGTGTGTGAAGATAAAATGATGATGAACTCTGTTTTTCACCGAACTTCCATTAGGACATCCAGGAGGTCGAGACAAGGTCAGGACTGCGCAGTTGCAGATCAAGTGCATGTTCAATAGAGAAAATTAAATCAGACCATGGTAAAATTGGTAGACAACTAAACCTGTTTCCTTTTGTGAACTTTTTGTTCTATGCTTGCTGTGATTATGGCTGCCTAAAGACTGCAAGATATTGGCCATATAAACTTATCACAGTATGCCTCACTGATATCAATGGGTAATTTTCTTTCCTCTTCTGCATGAAGCTTATAGCAAGTGTTCCCAAGCTCCTATGATACATTCATAGAAAAGATATTTTTAATCAGACATGCTCAGAAATATGTCCATGCTCCAAATCTCTGTTAAATTTGCTTCTGTCCCAGCTTTTTAGCTTTTGCGGAGAAAGGTAAGTGGCACACTTAGGGCTGCAGCTCCAGTAACTGAGCTCTATGATGAATCTCTCTAAAACAGTACATCCCACATCCCACCAAAAGCACCAGATCTCCTGAATGTCCCTTGGTAAGCTGCGTAGTCTTTCAAATATTTCAAACCTCAACTATTCTGTGATTTTGTGATTCTTCCATAAAGTGTGGCCAGATAATACTTTCTGCATTTGCTGAGCTTAACCCAGGCTTAATCTATTGATCTTTGTAAGGCCCTGAGAGACTGCTGTAGGAACTTCCATAGAAATGCCAATTATTAATGTTTTCGGCTAACACTTGAGCTGAAAGGTTTTCCAAAAAATGATCCCTGTCACCAGGAAGAGACTTTTCAATAGGGAAGTAGGCTGTTTTCTACAGCTATGGTGGATATTTATTGATTGGAAAGCTGTGGTATAAATAAGTTAAAAACACAATATACTGTTACATGCCCTTCTGTGCCCTGAAAAGGATATGCAGCACTATAAATTGCCACATCCCTCTCACATTCTGCACCAGCCCTTTTCTCTCCTGAAACAGCATCTGGAAAACGCTTAAATAAATCAGAGAATGCTTAGACAAACTCTTGGATGTTCGAGCCATCATTGGGTATTAAACACGATGGTCTGGACACAACCTCTGATGTACGAAAGCTCTGAACTGTTGGAAGCAGGGAGGATATGCTATGGGAAGAATTGCTTGCTATACTTTCCCCTTGTCTTTTTTATACTTTTTCTTTAAGTCACTGCTCTGATTTAGTGGGTCTCTTCTCTGCCCTGGGTAGATGTACTAGTCTTCTCATGGCTACCTTTTAAGACATATGGACCAAGTCTTGAAGCTACTGTTCAATTTTAAAATTCCAGTACTGGGGAAAGGGGAGCCTCTTCAGAATTTGGCTTGGAATGAAGATGATTTACCATGTACCATGCATGGATGCTCGGTGTACTGATGTGGAACTGGCTTGGGGTCAGATGGTGCCTGCTCCTTCTCAAGCGCTGATCATTTTGCATATGGGTCACTATTGATCGCTCACTTTGAAAACTGTTTTGTTGTTTATTTCCTTGGTATATGCTTCAGAGATCCCTGCTCCAGAACTGTTGAGCAAGCAGGGTGAATATTAGGTGGAGGCTAGAGAGAGATCCTTGCTCCTCTTCTTAAGCCATGCAGTCTTGCAGCTCAAGCACAGAGGACACTATACACACCTGATTTCACCCAGATCTTTCCACCACTTACTTTAGTGTCTTTTCTACACTTGAGTAGGCATTGACACTGGAGTAGGACTGAGTCCTATAGAAATGCCTCTGGGTCCCAGCTCTGCAATGTGCAAAGGAGATGGGTGTCCATGTTTGGTCCCTCCTTGCTGAGACTGGGATCTCCACGTCTTGACCTCACAGAGGGAGAGGAGCCTGGGCTCACCTCATACACATGGCCAAGGGAGCCAGCAGTGGCGGCTTAATCTAGCAGAAGATTGCAGTGCAGTAGAAGCCTAATCAGGGCAGCGTGGTGCATGTGTGATTTTCTGATTTGCGTGCTTCCTTTTGCTGTGACAATGACTGATGCTCATTTTCACATGCTGTCAAATGTTTGGTGCTGTTAAACTTTGGGAAGAGGAATCGGTGGTTTAGAGCATGGATGTTTTCTTCGTTAAATCCCACTTCCCAGCTGATCTAATCCTTTTGGGCACTGCAACTTTACCCTATGGAGGAGGGGTAACATTGAAGGGCTCCCAGGAGTCCAGGGAACTTTCTCCTCCTTGGTGTCCTTGGAAGCTGTATGTGCATGCCTATCTTTGAACAGCACCTTCCTTCCTTTCCTCCCTGGTCTCCTGTGAGCCACGGACCCTACATTCATGGTGGCTCTGCTGTGTTACGGTATGTATCTGAGGAGCAGGAACTGCAAGCCTCAGCAGGGGGAGAAATGAGGGACCGTGAGTCTTTTCCCTTCCTTATTTCTAGCGAAGAGAGACCATGCAAGGGTAAAAGTGCTCTGGCTTCAGGGAGGGGATCAGGGATGTGGGCACAAGCCAGGGATCTGTTGGAGATGGGCACTTTGGAAAAAGGCAGGAGTGGGCTGAGCTGTGTAGAGCACTGCAGAAGGGGGCAAAAGATTTGTAACACGGTGGGACTGGCACTTGACAGTGTTGTTCTCAGCTGGGAATATTGCTGTATTGTACTCCCTTGGAACTGGTGTATTACCCAATGTTACTGCATTATGACTTTCAGATTGCTATGTTCCTTCAAGAGTTAATTGTTTGCTCATCATGAGGCTTTTGGGTGCAATTAAATCCTACCTCACATCCTTCTGGGAGCAGGAAATGTCAGTGTGGCTGAAAAGTGGTCTCTGCTTAGGGACAGTCAAGTTGAGATGTACTCTATGGTCCTACTTTTACAGCTCTCAGATGCAGAAGGTGTCCCTGCTTTGCAGTAGTGATGGCCACACTTGCATATAGGCGGATAGATGTTAGTGTGATGTGATGCAAACGGAGATGGATGCCTGGCACCCATCCCATGGGCAGGGATCTGCCTGAGGGAGCTTTCTGCCTACAGAAAAACCTGCGGGAGCAGGAGCAAACAGGAGGTGACAATACAGAGAAAAAGAGGAGGCCCAATGATGTTGGCTGCCCAGCTTGAAACATCACCAGGTAAACCCTGAGCTTGTCAACAAGCACATCTCCAAAGTGGTCTACCAGAAGTGAACTGTTTATTACCTGCTTTTCTTTTCTTTTTTTCCTTTTTTTTTTCCCCCATCTTCTAATTTTCTCTCATGGAAAGCATTAGAAATCAGGATACCATACCCTTCTTCTCACCTAGGGCTGCACCTGAAATGTTCAGTACAGGAGTATGTCACCACCACAGCTGTGAGTGCATCTCCCAGTGACAGCAGTGCCTCATATCAATGCATAGCATTAAAAAAGGTTTGGAAAGGTACTTTACAAAGGATGTAGAGAGTGCAGACTAGCTCTTCACACTTACAGTGTTTGCAGAATGAAAATGGCTCATCTGGGACTAAAAGGCAGACAGATGAATTAGGCTGAGCTAGTTGCATGGTGTAATTTGTTTTCCTCGTGAGAGTACATGAGCATCACCTGTAATGTCTGCCATCTCTGTTCACTCAGTCAGTGGATCAGTTGCCTACCCCGACAATCATCCTAGGGCATGCTGAGTCGATGTTTCCACTTGATATGACATCTCAGGCATTTTAAAGGATCTGAGGAATTTTAAAGGGTTTGCATGCTTTCCATCTCTCTGCTTTCCCAAGAATATTTTTCCTGTGCTTGTTTATGGCTTTGATACTCAGAGCAAACAGATGCTTGTTTAGAAACAGGTCAGAGTTCCTGGACTTGTAGGAAATACCAGTCTGCCCTATTTTCCACTGTTTAGTACCCAAAGCTAAGCATGTAAACCGTCCCCGTGAATAACCTGAGCAGCTCCCCCATTCAGGGCACAGCCTCGTTGCTCATGCTGAGAAATCTCTCGCATGGCATAAGCAGTAGGAGACCATTTGTGCAAGAGCTGTAGAAGCTTATGTAAATATTGCTGCTTTGGTGCGTCTTTTAGAAGGTGCTGGGCTAAATGATTTATTAGTACGCTCAGCACTGAAGCTGAGAGGGTTCTTCTCAGGTTGGCTTTTATCACTGACACCTCCTTGTGGGGTCTCACTTACTGGAAAATTCCTAGTAACTGGATAGTAGGAGGGATCTGCAGCCCCAGGTCACGTAGCTGATGAACTGGTGCAGAAGTTGTGTAACCGTCGCAGCGTGAGCAAACGAAACCCACAGGCATGGTCATCCTGGAGGCCCAGCCTGGCCTGATGGGAAAAGTTCCAGCGTTCACACTCACTGCAACTCAAAGTTTCTCACTCCGTAATTTCTTTCTATTATTTTTGCATAAGAGCTGAGTTAGAGGTTGTCAGCATAGCAATTGGGAGTGATTTCCCCCCTTACAGCTCTCTGAAGAGCCCCCCCCTTCGGCTGGGGGCTCATGTCTCTGATGGGGTTACTGCAATCTCCCCGTCACCGTTGTGACTCTGTGCTCCTCTGCATGTGTGGAGATGAGCCTCTTAGCACATCATAGCCTAACAATATTAGGTCTGCAGTGTGGAAACCTTCTTGACCTCCCAGGTCATTGTGGTTTTTTTGCATGCTTTTGCTTAAGTAGAAGCAGGATTTTTTACAATCTTTTGATTGTAGGGGCTAAAGCTTTAGCAATGCAACAACTGTGGGCTTGGTGGTGAGATCATGACCCTCGAAAGCACTACAACAGTGAAAAGGGGAAAGTGGATTGGTTTGAAAATTCAAATATCTAAATGTACAAACAAAAGTAGGAAGAGAGAGAGCTTGAAAGAGCTGTCAGTAGGCCAGGAAAGTCTTGAAGAAATTTCATACATGTTGAAAATTTATCAAACCTCTGTGATACAGTTATACACAGGCCATTTCTGAGCAATAAATGAGTCTCTACAACCCCAAAGCTTTAAAAAATTAAATAGGCTAGTGAGTGGGCTCATCTACTAGAGCAGCTCACAAATCCCCTCTGGAAAACTCTCCCCTTTGGCATCAGACATAATAAAAGAACTTTAGATCTTTCATGATGTATCTTTTTTCCCTTTCATAAGTATGACAGATCTGAAGAACTGCAGATAGTCTGTGCGAGGTCTGCAGGGACAACAACCACTGAAATAATCACAATATTTTTTTTTTGTACTTTTTGTTCCTGTTATTTTTCTACTTGTGTGATTTATTCTTGATTAGTATACAGCATAAGTATATATAAAAAAATGTAGCTCTCTCAGCCTAACTGGTAAAAAAATACAGAAAAAGAGGCAACTAAGGTTTAAAATATAGTAATACAATATGAAACATTTGATTCAACAGTCACCAAACCTTTATTGTGTGGTGGCTCAAGGGACACCACTGTAGTTGGGATTAATCCAGATTAGTCAGTTTTGAAAGTGGCTATAGAACAGGACAGGATCTTACAAAAGGATTTTGCCCATCCTTATATTAATGTGCTCCTAAAACTCTGGGGAATTGGTGAATATTTTCCTAAAAGATGCTCTCGGTATTGCCTGCCCTCTGCCAGTGCCCCAACCCAGAGCCCAGCTTTTTGAAATGGGATGGGAATTACAGTGCCTTGCTTTTTAATTGCTTGGCTTCATCATCTTTCAGAGCACCTTGAGTCTTGTACCCTTTGAAACAAAATCCTCTTTTGGAAGCATTTCAAGTTAGCTAC
Source organism: Dromaius novaehollandiae (assembly GCF_036370855.1). Taxonomy (NCBI): domain Eukaryota; kingdom Metazoa; phylum Chordata; class Aves; order Casuariiformes; family Dromaiidae; genus Dromaius; species Dromaius novaehollandiae. The sequence continues at coordinate 119,529,034 of NC_088099.1, read as the reverse complement.
TAAAAGCCTGAATCCAGAATTGTGAGAGATATGGGAAATTGTTGAAGAAAATATTTCACCAAGGAGAAAGTGGCCAGTGGCCTTGGACAGTCATTCCCATGCAGTAACACAGGCTACAAATACTAGTTTTGTTCCTGAAAAGGCGTATAACTCCAGGACTTGGGAGATGTGACTAGATTCGGAAGAAGCGTGCAAGCTTCAAGGGATGTGAAAGATATTAAACTACGATGGTTTGTTTATAAATTACCTGACACTTCATAGATCGTGAGCATGCCACAGAAGTATTTGTGAGTCCAGGGATCAGTTCTAGTAGATTCAGCTGCCAAAACCCAGTGCAGCAGGCAGCTCAGCGGGCAGAAATGAGGGAACGAAATATGGGAACAGACGCCCTAAAACACAGCCCTCCCGACAGGCTGTTACTTCATGAGTGCCAACAGCACTGCCGGCTTCACGTTGTCCTTTCACTTTCGGGAACTTTTGGGTCCATGATGCTCCCAGCTGTGCCTGGGGGCAGCTTGGGTCAACCTGGGTGAGCATCCATGGGATGGGGCTGGTTTGTCTCCTTGCAGGTTTCCCTTCTGGGCTCCTTGTATTTGGGAGTAGACAGTGATGAAGGGACTTAGTTAACATGCTCTTTAAGAAAAACAGGGTGGTAACTCTGGGTAGCAAATTAGAACAATAGAAAAAAAAGAACATTTGATTTTGGGAGACTAGTGCAAATCACGTAACTGTACATCGAAGGGAGTTTCTCCTACCGGAATGATTCAGTGCTTATTGCAGCTCATGGGTGTCCTTGCCCGGTGTAAAAACGGTGATCGTGGATGATGGGGACATGGGTGGGAGCCCCTAGAGTAGGTCAAGTCAAGCTTACATAACCTTTTGGAAAAATCGTTTGCAATCTCTTGGTAATAAATGCCCTAATTCCTAGTGTTCATTTTCTCATGTCCTTCCTAATTCAGTCCCAGGGTAAACAGATTCTTCAGAAGTTTTCTTCTGAGCAAGCCCACAAAATCCATTTTTGTATGTACTGAATTGGAAACAGTTTTCTTCACAAGGGGAAATATATTTTTAAACACTTTCAGAGCTAGTTCGTATTTGCTTTAAGGAATATAAATACCATCATAACTGAATCCCTTTCTGTGGGGAAATATATATATGTAGTAATTTTAAACAGCTGGCACAGCCTGGAGAACACCAATATTATGTACAGGAACATCTTTCGAAAACTATTCATCACTTCTTCAGTCAATCAGTTATGACGTCTCAGTTTACATAATGCTACTGTAGAACTGCATGGTCACTTAACACCTTGACAAAATGTTCACAAAAGTCTTCCTTATTTTTTCTGTAGAGAGAAAGAGCCTTAACAAAGCCATGATGAATGCAGTCATGGCGCATCTTGTCAGCAAGCACCACTAACCCAAGGCTTCCCCCCATCGACGCTCTCAGGTAACTAAGGAAGGAAATGTAGGAGATAAGACATATAGGCAATTCTTTTCTCTGGAATGGATAACACCTTTCAAGACTCACTAAGAAAATACTCTATGTCAATACTTAGCAGTTGAGAAATGAAAGGTTTTTTTTTAAACTCCCCTTTAACAGTTAACTCTTTCAACACAGGCTTGAGAAGAAGACAGTCATATTTCTGATGATTTCATGTGATTATATTCTGTAGACTGAGAGAGAAGTGGCAGGAATTATGGTTAAAACCTTTTTATATTTCTTTTTTTCTTGCTTAAGTGTCAAATTATTAGGACTAGATGTCAAAAGTTCCATTGGTTTGTCTGAATGATCTGCCAATCATTTAATAATTTATTAACTATGATTAGAGTGTATTTGGCAGGCTAGCAAACTGAGAAGTATTCATTTGATAACCAGCAAGCAACACACCCCAGAAATGCCTATAAAGAGCACAGTGATTTGAGAGACGGTGCCAGGATGAGTTTGAGTTTCTTATCTGCTTCTATTAATTTGACACGAATGATATAAACTGAATCGCATTAGGACAGACTGAAATCATTCAGCAAGTTTAATATTTCAAAAATTATTTTTTAGATGTAATTTTGTGGAAAATTTTGACTTTTTGTTCCAAAGTGGAATGCTAATATAATTACAGTGACTGGATGTTCTGATAGAATAGAACTAGTAAAGCGACATTTCAGATTTGCTTCTGATTAGGACCAGTGTCTTGGTTCTTATTATATTCATCCTTACATGTGTGTGATAGAGTACTTGTGATTTTGCAAACTGACTTAAATGAAAGTAAACTTGAATTAAAATAATTATCTCTTCTAAGACATCTGTTCAACATTAAAGGAGTTTCAACTCATTATCTGATACATGTTATCCAAGATACTGCTAGCATTTTTTTCATTTTATGCTTCTGTTCAATTGCAACTTAAATTCCCAAGCTCTCTGAAATAGTGAGTCATTAGGAATGTCCTTACAAAGACTGTATTTAATCTCGCTATCTTTTCCCACAACTGATTTACCCAAGGGTACAAGTGAAGCACATGTAACAGATTCCCAAAGGACCCAAAATCATAATTTATTCTCCATCTAGCTTTATTTCATTCTCACTTCATTTAACACTGTTCTAAAAAGACTCATCAGGTTGGTAATTTTGACTGTGAGATAGTGGGTAGTCTCTACCACTCCATGGATTTAAGCTGATAAATGGATCTGAATTTTGTCTCCTCTGCTTTGTGTTTCAAGTGCACCTGATCCACACTGTAGTTTCCTGTCTGTTTCTACAGGCTTCAGAGTACACACATATAATGTTCTTTCCTCTTCTATTAGTATGCTATTTTCTAAAGCCATATCCATAAGAAAACACAGGCTAAATATAAACAATATGTGAGCTAAGGTATTAAGTCAGTGAAAATCAATTTATTCAAAACAGCAATTACCTAACTTTAAATAATTTAGGCTGAATTTGAAATAGGTAAAAAAAATCAAAGACTCAGCTGATTTCTACTCCAAAATTTAAAGTCCTATGGTCAGAACATCAAGGATGTCCTATGTAGCCTACTGAGAAAAAAGGAGATGAAAAAAGAGAGTTCTGCTGCATTCACAAATCTCAGTTAAAATGATGTTCATTCTCATACAGTAGTTGAAATGTATTGGTATCTTTCATCTCCACATCCAAGTGAGAAGAAAGGTGGTGGAATAGAGGTAGACCCAGGACTCTTCCCACCATTACTTTTGGAGATATTTTCCTCATTTTTTTTGTGTGAACATCTCTTATGTACCACCTGATTGTATTTAAGACTTATGTCGTACATTGTCTGGCTCCAAACATAGCCACTTATTAGCGTAGAAAGCATTTACAAAATGAGAGTGTTCTGATCTGGTAGGATATTCTATTTTAAGGACATGTCTTTATGGTAAATACATGCTTTTAGCTTAAATCAGCTTTCCCTTCTGTAATGAAAAAATTGTCTCCCATGTCTCCCTCAAGCTCCAAATAATTTGTGTAACTGGACTTTGCATAAAAAGGAGCCTGGCTTATAAATTAAACTCTGATAGCCTTGTTCACCCTGCAGCAGGAATGCACACAAAACCCACCCACAGCCAAATGGTCTTCAGATGTCCTTCTCAAAATTCCTACTGGGCAGGGTTGTCTCCCACAATAGTCGCTGTTGGGGGAGACCTTTCTGTCCTTCAGTGGAGAATCCCAGAGCCTCTCTTCACAGTGAATGTCATGGAGTACGTCCCAGCCATCTGGGCGCCCATGTGGTGCTGCTGTGATGATGTTTGTATCTAAAGCAGGTGCCCCAGATGCCAAATATCTAGCCATGAGAGTGTCCTAGAGATATTCTAAAGAGGAGAGGTAGACCTCTCCTCTATTAAGTTACCTTTTAAATAGACCTCTTAAATAGGCCTCTCCTCTATATTAAAAAGGGTGGGAGAAGGAAGACACAGTTGCACCCCAGGAAAAATCTCGTATTTATATGACCATGAAGGGGAAAAGAGATTTATCTGTATTTATAGCAGCTGTAATTTCAAACTTCATGGTCAAAAAGTGTTGTGTATTTTTATATTACATCCTTGTTCTAAGACATAGCACTCACACAACCGTGAAGTTCAACCCAAGCTGTGCTGACACGCCACTTTGTAATCTGTAAAACAATTCACAGAAGACAACATTGTTTATATTGTCTACAGCACATCATTTTTCCATGTACTGGACACACACAGGAAGACAAATTGTCCTCCAAGACTGCACGCAAAGTGCAGACTAGAGAAACAAGAGGCATGCTGGTGCTTTGCATTTCTTTTTATCCCATGAAACTGTTCTAAATGGGCATCAGGCAGACCCAGTCCATATCCCCTCAAGCTGAACTTTGGGCTTTTTTCTGCACTGTCTTGCAGCCTCCCTTGGGTAGTCAGCTGTTCATATGTGCACACACAGACTGCTTCTGTTAATTTTATACTCATTCTGTGCAGAAGCGAGGTAAAGAGTGAATCTATTCAGACTGAGCAGTCTATCTGTACTAGTACCCGCAAGAGAAAGGTATCATGGTTCCTTCTTCCAAATTTTCCATAACTGATTTGTTCAAATACAACATAAACCCTTTCTTTGAGGACTGAGGAGTCCACTCATACCCCATGATATATCTACAGCTAGCACCTCACCACCATCTTCTCTCTCTGCTTTTCTCATTTTACAAAAAAAATAATTTCGTTCTCTCACACCCTGTTTTTTTGACAGGAGGTTCCATTAACCAGCAGACAGACATTGTCTTTCTCCTGCTTTATTAAGGACATGCCATGCATTCTTCCTGCTTGAGAAAGGCAAAGCTCAAAAGCCCAACTAATTAAAAGCCAAGATGGCCTTGTGGGCAGTAAAGGAAATGTGGCCTGCCTATGGACTTTTGAATAACAATCCATCTGACTCGTGCTCCAAGCAGCCCAGGAAACACTGCTTATGATGAAGAGCTTGCTTTTGGGGCCGAGACCCGTTTGTGGGTAGGACAGATAGTGCCCTGCACATGCTTAAGTTGTCGATTGCCATCTTTATGTTCTTGGGAACAACCAGCTTGAGATCTGTACCATCCTCAGGCCCATACCGGTATCTTAGCATCACAAACTTGAATATATGCTAAGAATCACTAATAGCACAGAGGCAACACTCTCTGTGCTCCAGTACTACAGAAGAAGCTCTGGTGAAACTGCAGATCCAAGTTAAGAAAAGATGACTTCCAGAAACCACTTCAACCCATTCCAATGGGTGTAGTTTTTCATGACGTCAAATAGGTCAGTTTTTAGATATTATTGTCTCTTTGGGGATCGTTACTATGACAGATTCTTGTAAACAGAGGTGGGATGAGGCTACTATGTGAAGGTCAAGTCTTTAAATCCCAGTTACAGCTGATGTGGTAGCATTATATACCCATATATAATTCATATTCAGATGGGTATATAATTCATTTAATTGGGTTTAAAAAAGATGCAAAAATCCTAGCATTAATTACCCCACGTTTTTCCTTAATTCATAACGGCAACAGGCAGACACATCTGGATCCCAATTCATTGTCACAGACAACAACAGGAATAAAGGATAGTTGCAGCTGTCCTGGTTGGAGACCCAGAAAGACAGATGTGTGGCAGGTATGACCCAAAAAGTACCGCTATTCAAAGATTCCCATTTGCATGCTTCTGCCATCCTAATACACTTGAAGAAAATTTTCCCCCTCTCTCAACTTAAGAGTACTGGCTTCGTGGAAGAGAGTATTTAAACAACTAGCTCATAAACATGGTTTTCAGCCAACTGTCCCAGTCTCCTCCAGATATACGCTAGCCTGCTTTAGCTTGCAGTTTGTACCTGGAATTCCCTTTCTTGTGTTCACTACTTACAGCTCACCATGAGGAACGTGGTTCACTCCTCTGATGGTGGAGCTGACTGGGATGACAAAGTGCTGCCATGGAATAAAGAGGGCCAGGATGGCCAATACTCCTTCTGAACGTAACAGTCTTTAAGTTAATCTTTAGCAGACTTTCTTTGCTTGGGTTTGACTGGCTCTCTTTCTTCTTCCTTTTCCTCTGGGCAAAAAATATACATTATTGCAAGGATATGATAAAAATGTAGGTGAGCTGTAATTAGAAATTGCAATTAGAAATTATTGCAATTAGAAATTTGTAACTGAATTTCTAAAATTTATGAACGTTGGTCTTCTTTTTGTACATAAAAAGTTTCTCAGACTTCTAGTATTTCTTTAGAAATTTCTCTTTGAAAGGGAAATCATAGTCTGTCATCTATTCTAACCCTTTCTGTTCTTGTTTCTGTATGATTTGTCAAATTGTCTGATCTTTTACTTGTCAAGATGAAATCTGGTTCTGAGTAGTGAAATATTTTTTGTGGCAGTAGAACTAGATCTTAGAAAAAGATCTAAATTTTTAAAGGTCACCGAAGTCTTAAAAAATGGCTAACTGGAGTGGACATAGTTGTTAGGCTTGTAAAAATTGTAAAAACAGTTACTTACTGCCCTCTAGTGGAGTAGTACTATCCTCACAGACACTAACTGCCTTTCAAAAAATAATGTGTACTGATAAAACATTCATTCGATGGTGGGTTGTTCACATTTATGTACTGAGAACCTCCGCGGATTCTCTTCTGTATTTTTCATCTGAAACAGTAGTGAACTCTGGAGTAAGTCGATGTTACTATCAAATGGCAGAGCCTAAATAATGGTACAGTTCAACATCAAGTGCTACAGCAATACGTCTGGGGGCACAGGGTGTTTGCTGCACATTTGGTGACAGAACTCTTAACCTATTTGTAGGTTGACAGATGCAGACCAAAAGCTGGGGTACATCACATGTTGAAAGGGAAATGGCATCTCAAATAGTAAGATTCTCTAGCAAATGAATTGTGGAATTTTGGCAATATCAAGAACATAATGAAGCCAAGTATGGCTACGCTGAGACATACTGAAACACAGATACTTCCTCCACGATACTCTCCTGGCTTCCTGTAAACTAAACTTTAGGAACTCCTGAATCAGAGGTAGCATCCTTAACACACCCTTAATGACTTCTCTCCACCATATATTTATGTATTTTTTAACCTGCCTGAACTTTTGGTATCCATAATATCCTGCAGCAGTTCCATGGTATAATTCATGGGTGACTTATGCAGGAAAATGCTCGGTTTTGCTTCTAACTGAACCTGCTACCTGAGGTCCCTTAGTGAGCAGCCCTTCCATTTATTGTTTCCACATTTCATGACTATCATCTATCATACCGCTCTCCCATGTCTCCTTTTCAGACTGATTCTTACCTTCTCCTTTGCAAAATCTCCCCTCTTGGCCCTCTTTTCTATATTCTAGTCCTATTGGTGTCTCTTTTACAGTGAATAATTTAGTCAGCTTTCCTACTTCTCCCTCCAACCCTTCTCAAAACACTTATAAACAGGTTGAATACAACAGGTCCTAGCCGAACTCCACTAAAATTTCCTTCCACTGTGGTGATTTGACTGTACCTATTCCCGCCAGTCCTTTAAGCAGGCATAACGTATGAGAGGACCTTTCCTTTTATACCATGACATGCTGGTTCTACTACAAGCATCAGACAAACCACCCTTTGACACCTTTGAAGACTCCAAAAGACTGGAGGCAGGACTTGCCTTCAAAAAGCCGTGTTGACTCTTCCCCTTGTATTTATCCATGTCTGCAAATCTTGTTTAATAAGAGTTAGGTCACTGTTTCCAATGCTCCATAAAACTAATCAGGCTGCAGCTCCACTGAGCTCCTTGGAGTCCTTTTGAAAAGCTGATGGAAGAATTGTCATTTTCTAATCCTCGAACATCAAAGCTGTTTTAGGCGACAAGGTCCAGGCTGCAGTTAAGTTAGCAGTTTCCTCTCTGACTTTTGAATCCCAGGGAATACCTTCCAGTTTCTGCAGCTTTGCTGACACTCATCTCGTTGACCTTCTCTGCCACTTCAGTTTGCAACAGCTCCCCTGACCCTCCCTGCAAAGAAAAGTTCTTAAGCACTTACGTAATGAACATCAGTTTAATAATTCCAACTTTTCTTGACGCCTTATCTTTAAATGTTCCCATTACATTTTGTTCACTTACTCTATTAACTTCAATGTAAGGTTTGCACTTTCTGATACTTTTTTAAAAGAGGGTTTATAATTAATTCTAATTCTTTAGAAAATTCTTCCCCTCCCGTTGTGACCAACCAATAGCCCCTACAACAGGAGAAGGCTCAGAGGGCGAGGTGCCCCGTGAAGTTCAGGAATAACGTAGGATGCAACATAGGGGAACCGGAGGGTGACCTCTGTTTTGGATAAGCAGCTAGAGCCGTGAATTGGACCAGATGTAAATGTCTCCCTCAGATGAGCCAGAGCTGCATGAGGGAAGCGCATACGTGGCTCAGCCCAACATAGAGCATAAAACCTCAACAACTCCCAAAGGAATTTTGCACAGAGCAACAGACTTGAGCTGGCTTCAACCTGCGTGTTCCTTGCTGGTGCTTGGGGATGCCCAGGCATCATGATGGTGAGTGTATTGGAGAGACCAGTAATTGGCAATGGCATTGGTATCATGATTAAACTGTAGCAGTTTACACTTGTACTGTGATTTCAGTGCATTGCTGAATCATTCTGCTGAATCAAAAATCCCATGTAACATCAAATATCTTCAAAATAAACTTTTACATTAAACATTGCACTCTCTGTATGCATGGACTATCTGAAAGAAGCTGGCCAGAGTACTGGACTCTGACACCCATGTGTATATGTATAACCTACTTTATAATGGATTTTACACTTGATGTGTTTACAATGCATCTCTACTTCCCTTTTGTGTGCCTAACTGCTAGTTTTTAAGGGCTTTCTTTACTTAAATGTAGCCTCCAGCCTATTTCATTTGTCACTTTACAGTTTTTTTTTGGTGGGTATACATTTATTCAGAGGATCTTGTTGCTTTTTAGCTGTTCGCAAGATACCTGCAAGAATTTTACCTTTTTGGCAGCAAGTTTTCTAATTTTCAGGAAACTAGAATTATCTTTGCATGTGTTCTTTTGATTAACTGCCCCGAGAAACAGACATTTACAGTGGCTAAACGTTTAGTGTCAGCATGCTTCAGTACACATGGAAGCAACTGAAGATTTCCATTGTTACTCGGCTTTCTGCCTTTGCTGTTCCTTAGGATACCCTTATGAAATGCCAAAGGAAATCAATGGACTAAGCAGGCAGGATGGTGACAATGACTAGTGATATACCTTCTGTTTTTCTGCAAGGTCTATGATCCTAAGAAGATTTTGTATTACTTAGTGGTACAGTTAAATTAGTCTAAGGTTTTTCTTAAACATATGCAATAACCTCTCCTCCAGCATAGCCTACTGTCACTCCTATGTAATTGCCCCTGGAACTACATGGTCCTATCCACCAAGTGCTTAAGTACATATTTTTAAAATATGTATGTATATGTGTGCACATATGAAAATGTATGTATACTTTATTTTATTTTGGTTTAAGTCACTTAAATAGCTGCCTGTTTTATGATCTCTGTTTAAACAGAATTCTCATTGGTTGAGACTATCCTTGGCTAAACACTGCTTGAACATATTATCCTATTCCTATATAAATTTATATATCCTATCCCTACTATCCTAGTCCTACATATAAGGACATAGCTGTCATCCAAATTTAAAAGTAACAATGCTTATTTCTGTATCAATAAATGACACATAGTAACTGAATACAAATAGATCCAAAGTAAAAAAAAAAAGGGCGGGGGGAATATTCTAATTTAAATGCTGAGGAAAATGTGGTGCTATATATTTAACATCAAAAATTTAAGAAAGATGCTTAGACTGAATGATTTTTATACCTCCAAACTATTAACAGTGGATACCTTTCATATTTAACACATTTTTATTACAAGTAGGTATAACAATTATTGCCAAAAAGACAAAATATATATATATTTAAAATCCAGTGCAAAATGGAAGCACCCTACAAAATCTGCATTTCTGTTCCCATTGACATGCAACACTTAGACCCTGCATGAGCAACTGTGATCTCAGGGACTTCAAAGCAGTTACTCACTGACACAAAGTTTAGATAGGAACTGCTGGACTTTTAGCTGTTGACTTCAAAGAAAGAAAAACGGGAGACTCACTGTCTGACAGGTGCAAAAATTAATACAAAATGTATTAATAAAAACATGAAAACAAACATACATTAAATAGTTTTGCTTCCTGGTACATACTTCAGATTTTCAAAAGAATTTTATAAAATTTACATACATAATGAAATGATTTATTGTTGTAGAAAACACAGTTCTTTATTTCAAGTTTATATTAACTATAAATATCTAAGGAGAGGAAAGATATCCCTCAGGTTGGCGTGCCGTATTTCTCTATCAATTATGTCTTCTGTTCTTTGCCTTTTGGAGAAAACATTACAGCATAAGGCTGCCGTCTCTTTGGACGCTGACAGGGAGCAAGGTCCTCTTTAATGTATCCTTAAAAGAAGAAGAGCAAATCTGAGGTAAGAAATACAACATAGAAACACACATAATTTGTTTCATTTTTTTTGTTTATTCTCAAAAAATAATTTGACTTTTTTTTTCTTTTGGCAAATGGTTCTCACTTGAGAAGAAGTTAGAGATACCAGGGTGCATTAGACAGAATCTATCATTAATGAAAACATTTAGCTGCTTTGCAGTAAATGATTGCATAGTCATCCAATACAAACAAACAATATTGAAGCTACAGAGGAGAAAAGAGACTGAATTGTTCATCTAGTCAAAGCAAAATTGCATGTTTCATTCTTTTCTAGAAAATATTTTCTAAGAGTAAAATATATGAAACAAAATATAAAATCACTGCAAGCTGAGCTGCTTAATAAAAATCACTTCTTAAAATGTATTCTCTAGTCTTTCACAGGAAGCCTTAGGCACATGTGCCTTACGGGTCTAAATAGTACAGCCCTCTGTTTTAAGAGCAGTCTGTATTTATTAAAGACTGTCCACCTGGAAAAAGCCAAATAGTAACCTATGGATCAAACACACTTTGAATTGCTCTCTGATAAGAAAAATGTGTAGAAAATTTCCGTAACGTGCTCAACCTAGCTAACATTGACAGTAAGCAGAAATTTTATGCAAGTCAGTTACAGCATTTGGCTTTTGTCAAACCCTGTTTATCAGCGCTAACATCTGCTGAAGCTGAAGTAAGAATAGTAGATTTGTACTTCATAGTTAGAAAAGTGCTTTCTGTTCCACTCTCAATTTTTTAAAATACAATTGCTTCAAGATACCATTAAGAGACAGAAAATACATCCCCTGCCTTCCACTACTACTGAGTGACAACTGCAATTGCTTGTCATGCTGTATGTATATTTTCCCTTTCTGTTTTCTGATTTCTTGTTGTACTCTTGTATAATACGGCCTTTGCCAAGAAAGGGGAGATCTAAAGTCTGCCTCTGATATCCTGCTGAGGACCACAAACAACTGAACAGCTGTTGCTTCAGCAGAACAATGAGGCAGCTATGAAGCTAGTTTCAATAAGGTTGCAAGGGGATTCAAGACAGGTGGTAACAATCTCCCTAACAGGTTATCTTTATCCCTTGAAGTTATAGATGGACATGGCTTGCTCAGATCAGCTTTCTCATTGGCTGCAACAGTAAAAGGCAACCAGGTTGGAAAAGAAAGGATTATGATTTGGTCATCTTGGAAGGGATAATGATCAAAATCCAGACTAGGCTCTAGGGTGTTGAGATTTCTCCCTCTCTATCTCATTGTCTAAGGAGAAGGAGTAACGGATTAGAAATCCTTAATCAAACCCTACCTAATTGCATACACAGGAGAAAAAACATAACTCACTGAGGAAGTGGCAATTCAGCAGCACTCCTGAGGTGCAGCCTAGCTGGACAGAGGGATTTCATTTTTCATACATGGTACCAGGCAGAATTTATGTCAAAGAAAGAACCATTTCCGGAAGCCTAACCAAGCCCAAGGATGCTTAACAGCCTAGTAACTAGCGTAAACCCTTGCAGTGGATATTTAAGGAAGAGAAACTTAACTAGGGCTTCAACAGGAAATCTGACCTTCAAAATGGGGAAAGCTTAAAATTCTGAACCCCATGTTTGAAATGCTTGTATTCCTTAGAACCACAGGTTCGAATTTAAGTGAACTCAACTCAGTACATCTTGATTAAAATTCATTATACAACTCATACTGCTTATATAAGGACTCCCCCCCCAAAATCAAGGCTCTCTGTACTGAAAGATTATTGAAGGATGATATTGTAGCACTATCACACAAGAACACACACACGACCCTGGCTAAATTTTCCTATGCCTGACCTGAAACTATTCAAGAAGAGAGCAAAAATAAGCAAAGATTAATGTTTCATAACTAATAACATACACATTGATATATAAGTAACTCAAAGAGAGTTCATCTAGACTCCTTACACCCAAATTTCACTTCTTCTGAAGAAGCATCCATACAGTATAGTATAAACCCGGTAGGTTTTAAAGTCATTGCTAAAAACTAAGTTTTACTCCACGCTCCAGAGGCTTCAGAAAAATTATTTATGGAAAGAACAATCTTTTCTGTGAAGAGCAGTCAAAAACCAGCTTCTGAGTTTCACTAATAGCCAGAGTATATGTATTAAGAACTACTTAATCACACACTATTCTCAACCTTTCCATTATTATGGGATACTAAGGAGCTCTAAAGATCCAGACAAAAATCAACAATGCTACCTGTCTGTCTTCAGTAAGCACCATCTCTCAGCCTTTTCCTCTTAAAAAAGTCAACCTAGTTCTTGCTTTGATTCAAGGACAAGTAGGGTTTTAATTAAATTCTCTGAAAACCTCAATTATTTCCACCTTCTCTATCTAGGCTCTGAGAAAAGCCTCCTTATAGTCTCTCCTCCTTTGTATTCTAGGAGCTGCTGAAAAAGGCAGTATTTGTTCAAAGTAATGATTGCTGATAGGTAAATGAAGCTCAACAGAACTGTGTGAGAAAGGCTGCTTTATGAAATAGAGATAATTTCAGGAGTCCATTTTAGAAAGAATCAGCTGCAAGAAAAGTGCTTTCTTTATAAGCCATTTTATGTACAAACCTCTTTCCACACAAGTTTGGGTGGAAGGAAATCCAACCTCCCAGAAATTTTCAGGTGTACTTGGAGGAATGTAGCGAAATCTATGTCTTGAACAGGAAGCTAGTTTCTTTTCTCTCTCTTCTGCTGGAATGTCTGCATAATACTAAATGTTAGAAAATAAAAATTCTAAGTTAACAAATTCATACATAATAAGTAACTGCATTACACAACAAAACTATCAGTCACTGGTTATTAACACAGTTATCTAAATACGTTGGTGAGAATAGCCAAGAGTAAAAATGTGTTATCTGGCCATTATCCTAAAAGTTTACTGAATTGACAGATTAAGTATAGCCCTACAGTGTCTTGTTTGTTAGATTCATATCTCTTAACATAACACAGGTACTAAGTTTATGCATGTGTACAATTAATTACATCAAAATTGATTGATTTTATAAAGCTAAATAGCATAGGGGTTGAAATAGATGGGCATTTTCTAATGAAGAGTCTAAACTTTAATATTTGTAAATAAAATAGAAAAAAAAAAAGAAAAACCATGCTACAAAAAAAATCTATGCTACAAAATTCTTCAGTGTTTAAATTTACAATATTTACAGCAGACAAGGCAAAATGTTTCCTGGTTCATTACCCTCAAATTAGGGGTGTGAAAAGAGCTAGATAAACATATGCTGGCTGACACGGGGATTCCAGGAACTATCTGCCAGCCAGGGATTCTTCAGATTATGTTGTAAATTGGCTACCCACTCTCTTATCTGTTAGCTGTGTTGGAGGCTGCACTGAAAAAACTATATACTCTGCAGGCTTTGCAGGGTGGTTCCCATGTGTAGCATCACAAAAAGACTTTTTTTTTAGTGTATCTTTCTAGTGTTTTAGACTATGATTCTAGTCAGCATTTCCCAAAAATAGCAATTTGGAACCTATATATTATAAAGTACTGAAGTATTTTCAAAGCTGAATGTACTATTTGATTCAAGTGGCAAGCCAAAAGTCCCAGTCTGGATTGCACAAGAAACCTGGCCCTGATAAAAAGTGATAAAACAGTTCTACCAAAGTAATGCAGTATTGTGATCCAGAGAGGCAAACTACAGTTTCAAACCTCATTCAGTCAGCTAGAAAGAGATCTGGAGTGGGGATTAGGAAAGGAGCAGAACATTTGTGTCAATACAGTTTAGCTTTCTACCTGTCTCCATCTACTGGAAGAAGGATCAGAGAAAACCTACTTATCCGGAATATTGAAGTGCACCAATAGATGCCTTTTTTCTTAATAGGTGGCAGGTGAAGTATAAAAGAGGCATAAAAATCCTGTTCCCCAAGACAGTGATATATATACATATACAGATAAATGTCCATCCGTCCACTACCTATCTAAACAATCATCAGTGTGTATATGTACAAGTAATCACAATCTGGGGGGGGGGAATGAAAGAGCTGCATGAAATGGGAAGAAAGGTGGGAGACTTTTTTAATTTAATATTTCTGTAGACTACAGGAAGTGTAGCTCTACCTGAAACTGAGGTACATTTTTTTTCCCCCCAAAAGAGCAATACAAATTTCTTGTCTCATTACAAAGTTTGACATCAGAACATATTTCCCTCTAAAAGCCCTTGTTAATACAGGAATTTTATCTAACACATGCGTTTTTTCCTGGTCAAGACCAGAGATTCAGTTTGTTAGCGGGTTGTATCCAAGATATGAGATTACTGGTCTGTCTTCTACAAAGTCCTGGTATGTAGGGTAGAATGAACTGCCAGTTCCATAGAAAACAGTCAGGAATGGTTATGAGCCCCTAGAAAAAGGTTTTACAAAACATTTGTGCACCAATATAGCCCCAACAGTAGAACCCCTTTCAGTTAGTGAATATGGACAAATTTAGTTTGAAAGTGTTTGCCACTGTCTTATACAATGTTCACTCAAACAGGAAAAAGCCCAGGCCAAGATCAGAACTTTTGAAGTGGACATCAGCAGTTAATGGATTGAGTCAGATAAAGAGGGGGCACTGTTACCGAACTGGACTTCAGAGACCAGCTGGAAAAACGTCTTTGTCACAGAGTTGAAGATCTAGAGATCTAGAAGTAGAATAGGTGATTATCATCTAAGTACACATTACTTTCCACTGATGAAGTTTAAAAAAAAAATCACAGGGTGTTAAGTCAACAGAATTAACTATAAAAATTCTGCAGTACAAATTTAAACCAGTCAGATTAACAGCCAAGTTTTATTGAAGGATGATTAGCAATAGGCTTTATATTTGTCCTTTAGACAGCTTGGAATTCTAGAAAACAGCCTATTAAAAATCTGCAGTGTGCTGCATTCTTTCCTTAGACTTAAAAAAAAAAAAAAAAAAAAAAAAGGTTATGATTGGTGGGGAATTTTATGGATCAAACAATGAAAAAAATACAGTAAAGTTCTGCAGGAACAGAAAATAAATTAATAACCAACCTAAGTAATTATTCAATAGAAATCAAAAAGTCATTGTTTTTTATTTTGACTCCTTTAGAAATGTATTGGGGTTGACAGAGAATGAAAGAGTTACATATGTCTGCTAAACAGAAAAGAAAAAAGAACCATCAGACATCTTCTACCCTTTTGAATGATGATCAGATCAAGATCAGTGAAGTATTAACATTGATCTCTCTATCCACAGCACTTACAATCCCCCAAACATTCAAACTACATTTCTCCATATGTGAAGAGATATGCAAAATCTCATCCTGTACTACCTCCTTTGTAAAGAACTGTTTACAGAGCTCTACGTTTACT
This sequence comes from Dromaius novaehollandiae, assembly GCF_036370855.1. Classification (NCBI taxonomy): domain Eukaryota; kingdom Metazoa; phylum Chordata; class Aves; order Casuariiformes; family Dromaiidae; genus Dromaius; species Dromaius novaehollandiae. Next base: position 119,513,189 of record NC_088099.1, on the reverse strand, counting down.
TGGAATCTCAAGAAGGTAACAGATCCTCAAAATGTTCTTTTCATTAGTTCAGTGTATGAAAGTCAGAGAGTCATTTCTGTAACCTAATTGTACATAAAGAGATCTGATTCTTCTACTTAAAGTCTGGCTAGATTGAATATCCACACTAACAAATGTTACTTTCACAAGCTACCAGTAACTCCTGCATATAATCTTTCTCTGATCTCATCACAAAGTCACCACACAAAACATAACAAGACATGTTATCAGAGGTTCTATGCAGTAAAGTGAATGCGATGCTTCCACAAAGCTTTAAGATGAGGATGTAAACGACTTAAATATCATTTTGCTAAGCAGGTACAGAAGTCAAATCTCTCACTCTTCTCAGAATGAAGAGTAACTCCCGCCCACTCCCAAAATACACTGCTTGGAGTGCCTTGCCAGAAACAATCCACTGATTTCTATCCACTCCCTAAATATTTCCTCAGACTTTGGAGACTTTTCAAAACCATATGGCTAATAAGTAAGCCAAGAAGTTTTAAACATCATTTATGCTTTGTCTAATACTCCCCTTTTCCATAAGCATTTCATTCAAAGCTAGTTTTCTTATGGTGCAATGATACAGCCAACATTCCAAACGTTCCGAGACATTTGTCCTGAATGGCCTATCGTTACTAAAGCTTAACGTAGAAATCTAGTATTGTAAAGTAGAGGCTATGTTTCCAAATACCATGGTTACCACTTTAATTAACTTGCCAGAAAATGACAAGAACTGGATTTGCTGAGAGAAGATCTATAGCTTGAAGAGACAGGAAATTAAAGTAGTTAAGACATAGCACTTGGCCCGAGAAATAGACTGAAGTGTTTTTTTTAATCCTGTTTTCTTTCAAACTCTCTAAATTAAACATATTTTTGAAAGTGGTATTTATAGTTGACTGTAAAACTTAATAATTTGCATTTAATGAGTTTTATCAAGGCAATTTTTCAGGAAGATGTTTTTGTTCAAAATACATTCTAATAAATGTCTTCTGTTATTCATTTTATAGTTAAGTTACATTTAGTTAGCTGAAGAATCTAAGAAAAATGTTCATTCTAAATAGGTATGGAAATTAAGGAAAAGACTAGAGAGAATCCATTACTCAGTCATTAATCTACACTTTTGGAATGTCATAATGTATTAGATCGTAGCCTAATTAATAGACTTTCAGCCTGGAGTTAATGACCAAATTAAACATGTTCTTATTACATATGTAATAATTTCAATATTTTATATCTGTACAAAGTATCTGAAAGCAGTTTAGTAATTTGAAAGAGAGGAAAGACTTGCTAGAGTAATAAAAGGGAAACTTGTAATGTAAAACCTAAAATCTCATCTTTTTTTTAAATCTGTAAATATTTTTGTATGCATTTGCACACATGTACACATTGGCATCTATGCTGGTATAGCTATCTATCTATCTATAACTATCTATCTGAAAATACAGACATCCCAGAACACAAGGAACAAAACAAAATCAAGACACATAGGAACAATACTTGCACTGGTTAGGAGGGCTGGAGAAGACAAAAACCCAAACTTTCCTAATTCAGCAGCTGTAAATTTTAGTAAAGCTTTTGAGCTAATGTTTAGAGGCTTGTCAATCATTCTTTGACTAACTTTTTTAATATATATATGAAATATACATATAAAAATACATAAATAATAAAAATCTTGCTGGATCCATGAAGTGAGAAGTTTCTATGTTCAAACAGATAGAAGAAAAAAATTCAAGATATTCTAAGTTATTTGCAGTTACTACAATTAAAAAATCCTAGTAAATAGCTTAGTAAACAGCATTTACTTCTTTGCTACTGTATGTACTGATGATGATGTAACCCGTGTTCCTAATTTTGACAGCATTTTAGAACTTCGATAATAGCAGAGTTAAAAATGCAAGACTAACCAAAATTTAGAGCACTACTTACTATTTCACATTCCTTACAAGTATGGCCCAACAATTTTCTTCTTTCTTCCTTCTTTCGAATGACCTCAATATGAGGAAAATCTAACACAGTATTCTTTCTGAAAAGCAAAAATGTTTTCACATGATAGTAGATCTATTTCCTTTACAGGTCTGGACTTTTTTTTTTTTTTTTTTTTTTTAAGAACACAATGAAGAAGAGTCTTAAGAAAAGAAAATAAAAGAAAAAAAAAAATCACAAAATGCCTGCAATATCCAACCACTCTCTATTTCACATCTGAACAAGACTATTTTTATAAGCAAAACAATTTCAGGATTTTTTTAAATGTAATATGATATTTTATACAGATATGTGTGTCAGATTTTGATGGCTTTTCAAAGGGCTAAAATAATTACTACATCTAATTTACTCAAAAATATATCTTTAATTTATAAACTTATTTTGCCTGGAACAGAAGTTCTTGCAATGATTTCTGAAAGAGGAATGTATGTTGGGAGTCTAACAGATTGTTCTCAACTTTGTGTTTTCTTTTTCAAAACTGCATTAGAAAAATCCTTCTTCTTCTACAAAGAGAATACAGGCTGAGATAAAAAAATAAGCCAATAACTATTTAATTGAAGGGTTTAATATCATTTTGAAATGAAGATTCAGTTTACCAATGCTGCTTGTACAGAAAGGCAACAGATGCAGCACTAAGAGGTACAGTTATTAAATATTCCTGATTTATTGCCTAGAGGAAGAGGCAAAAAAGCCAGAGGTAAGGAAATGTTTTTATCTGGACAAGTAATCCATAGCATCTTTGATCATAAGCTCCTGCATGACTACATAACTAAAAGAAACAGCATGGATTATGAAATACTGCATTCAATAAAGTTACAAAAAGCAAAAGTAGCAATCTCTTTTTAGCTAATGTGATGGACATGCCTCTCAGACTGTTTATAGTTTTTTTTTCCCCTACCTGAGGTTTTATCTAACTAACTAGATTTTCTACCTGTACACCTACAGCTGCTAATAAGTTGTGTACAAATAGGCTTACTTTATGGAAGGAAAAAATCTCTATGGGGAAGGAAAAAAAAAAGTCTTAAAATGCCTATGTGGTATTGATAAACAAACTACATTACCTTTCATCACTTTTGAAGTAGGGCTCCACAAAAGCTTTCTGTTTGGTCTTATCTTGTTTATCTTCATGTTCTGTAAATATACATGCAGAAAAAAAAAATGTCACATAAGGTTAGCAAACTGCCTGGAGATGTGTCTATAAAATGATTAGCCAGCTATTAAGAAATACAAAGATGACATGTATTGCCTGCTCTGAGGCAGAAAATTCAAACAGATACTAAAAATAGTATAGAATTGGATGAACCAGAAACCAAAAAGCATAACTGGAAAAGCAGGAAGACAGCAATAAGACAAGTAAAGAAGAAAGATGAGCCAAATAGCAAAGGAAAGGTTGCCTAAAATACAAAACATTAAGAAATCAAGGAAGAGAGGAAGTAAACAATGCACAGTCATAAATCTCAGCCAAAACCTGGTGTTTCCTTTAAGAGTCATCCTGCTGTACAGCCCCCATATTAACATCCATCACAGCTCCCATATTTGTGTGGTGACTATGTAAATGAATTCCTAAAATATGTTTTAAAGTGGTTTATGTCCTTGCAATGAATGAACTCCCCCATGAACTTCTGAAAAATGAGCTCATGGTTTATTTGGCGTATTTGACCTGAGAGAACCAAGCTTGATTTCAAAGCAACTCTTGTAGTTTGACCAGTCTAATAAAGACAAAAAAAAAAAAAATCCCACTCTTTAGTTTCTTGCTTGCTGCTGCTATTTCTTTATCCTGCTGATCATCATGAAGAGTTTCTTTTTCGTCACATGTAGATGGACTATCTTCTGCTAGGCAGGAGTCATATTCTTCATGGCTTGTCCGATCAAACATTTCTGTTAAGGTATCACTCATTTTTTTTTCTCCTCCTATTCAAAAAAACCAACCAAACAAACCATAATAAATATCCAGGTCAGTCTCCCAACAATTTAAGTCAAGAAAACAATGCTTTTATATATTTTGATTGAATGCATATCAAAAGAACAAATACCTACTTCCGGCTCCAGTACTGGTTAACCTAACATTCCCGATACATTTATTTTTTTCTGTTTCTTTTATCAGTCTTTTAAATGTGGATAATGCTTACTTATTTTTCAAAAAGACACCTTGATTCTATTGGTGCACGTTGATTAGTTGCTGAATCACTATGATTTATCTTTAACCTTAATACTGCATGCACAAATTTTTTTGTTGTTGTAACTATGGAGATATCCAAGCACAAGGAAATACCTTCTGTGGGTAGGAGATAAACTATGGTAACGTGATCAAGTTGCAACTACTTCAAAAACACCCCACCCCCCTTAGAAGTCACTGCCCTGCAGCCATAAATCACAACATACCATACATTAAATGTGATATAAACACATTTGGATTTATTTTAAATGTACTAGTTCTATTTATGTCTCATTAAAAATGAAATTAGTCTTTCCACAAGAAGTCTGATACGATTACACAGCAAGCTTCCAAATTTGTTTGACCTGCGAGCATGTTTGTTGCAGATGAGAACAGAAGTAAAATATGGTAAATATTTAACAACTTAAGCAACATTAAAAGGAAAGGTACTAGCTCTGTCTCTACAAATCCTATCATTCTATCTTAGGTTAAAAAATAAAAAGGCACTGATTCTACTAGGAAACAGACTGGGTGATAATTGTAATCTGCAAAAATACATCAGCGCTTTATAATGCAAACCATTTTCTACTATCTACACGGAGAAAAATAATACATGTTATTCTTTCCTTTTGCAAAAAAGCAAACAAAAAGGGGGGGGGGGGGGGGAAGCAGTTTTACCTGGACTGCTTTCCTGTTTTTGCTCTTGGTTTTTCATTTTTAATAGCACACTTTCACTAACGTATGTATAATCCATATCAACACCTTCCCCTCCAGTCCTTGACTGAGAACCATCCTGAATAAACAAGACAAACACGATAATTACACTCAGATGTAACTGATGTACTCAGTGTCATGCTTTATATCTGAAAACCCTTTCATGATAGTTATTGCAACTTCCTAGAAACTTTCTCTGATATTATTTCTGCAGTAGTATTTGCATGATTAAAGATGCAGTAACTAGGTAACAGAATAACTCAAAGTATCAATGAAGCATACAGAAATTAAGAAACAGTCATTATCAAGCCAGTGTATTTTAGGATATCCCATAAACAAGACAAAACAAATACAGCTCAGGAAAATGCTCAGCAACCCTGTTCTAACAGTCAAGCTGCATGCAAATCAGAGAAAGATAATAGTCAAGATTTACACATCTTCTACTGCTTAACATAAAGTGATATCACTGTGAACATTTTTCACAGGAAAAATATGAGATTTGGAACATTTATTTGCCTAAAAAAATTAAAAATTAGTTTCATATTTAGTATCTGCCTGCAAAGTTTATCAAATACAAGGTGGTGGCTGGAACTTTTTAAGATAACTTACAGCACTATGTATAAACAAATATTTTAAGAATGAAACCATATATCAAGTGAGCTGAATTCAGATTTTTGTTAAAGTGGTGGTTTTGGTCTATCTAGAATAAAGTTCATAATAGTACCTTTTTTTCCCCTCTCAATACTGTGGAACATGTGGACTTGTTACAGAAAAGGTAGTTTACCTTCGTATCAATCACGGTAATGTCCATTTTGTACTGTGAAAGGTCAGCTCCTGGATCTATGCTCCACTGAAGGTTTTCTAAAGAAGATTTATCTTTAAGTTCTGAATGCAGAGAATATGACAAAAATGACAAATAATCAGTATCAAACTCTGTCAACGGCATCCAATAGCATCTAAATTTTTAATCTCTCTCTCTCTCTATTTTTTTAAATCAATTCATCTTTGGTTTTAAAGATTGATTATTCTCAAATGATAAGCATACTAATCTGGTATTAACTGTATTTTATCTAAAGATTCAGAAGCAATGAGTAATAATAAGTTTTTTGTCATATTTGGGAAGCACATTGCTCTCTGTGTTTGTATAAGGTAAATAAATAAATATTCTAGCAGTAAAAATACCTGTACTATGTAAATGAACTAATATTAAAATTGGATAGAAAATTAATAAGAATCCAAAAGTTAAAGTAATAAAGACATTCCTGGTCATTGTTCCAGAGATGTCTCAAGTCATTTGTGAAGTAGACGTTTAGCTTCCTAGCTACGTGACAACATGAATGGCTAACATTTTTTTTTTTTTAATTCCCAAGTATTTCTAAATAGAGGATGCAGTGTAACAGCTTAGCTAAGGAGTACAGAAGCAGTGATTCTGCAATCCCAGTTAGGAAAATTAAAACGTTAAGAATGGGATCACTTACAGGAAAGAAGATACAACATGTGCTAAGGGGATTATTTGGCAGAACCTGTCCATTACTAGTAGGAGCAGAAATTTCTTTAAAAGATCATCAGGAATCATAACAAACATTAACAACAGGGCTTATCCTTACACTTAAGTACAGTTTTCAAGCATTTGATGTAGACAGTATAAATTCAAACTTCCTGAGATTGTTTCAATATCTCTTATTCACATATTGCAGTAAGCCACTGTGTACAGTAATAGCAATGCTAAATAAACCAGAAAGAACAAGTTTCAGCAAGCTTGTTGAGTTTAAAGTTGAAAGCCAATGATATATTTATTGTACAGTGGTAAAAGAATACCAGGAAGATACCACTGAAGACAAGCTTAATGAAATACAGTAAATTATGATGTAGATTGAAAAGCTGGAGTTGATTTTGAAAAGTCCTGAATAACATGGGATTAAGTTGGAAGGAAAACAGAGAAAGTAATTACTGTGGGAGAAAAGCAGATATGAAAAATTCTATTTAACCATAACACAGGCTGGTGGGGAGCAGGGGGAAAGGGGAACATTTTCAAAAAGTCACCTTGTTCATTTTGTAGTGCTTTATTTTTTGGTAGTCTACAAGGGTTTGGTTGAAGTACAGATGCTGGTTCAGACTCTCCATGTCCTGTCCTTGTTTTCTTTCTGTTTGGTACATGGCCACTGGCAACCTAACAACATATTGTAATTTTACCATTTCCAAACACTTAAAAATAACATTCCTAAGGGGAAGGAAAAGAAAAAAAAAATCAGAAAAAAACATACCTTCATGTCATCAAAAAGATGTTCTGTCTCTATGGAGTTTAGCAGAGGTGCAATTTTGAAGGGAGGGACATCTTCTTTCATTTGGATCTGTTTTTTGTTATCTGGGAATGTTTTCCCCAGCATTGCCTCTTGTACATAAGGTTCCTCTTGTAAATCTCTGCCAAACAAACAACTCTCACTGTTGGCATTTTGAATGGATGGTGAACCCTCAGAAATGGGCTTCCCTAGCTGTGAAAAAACATCATGCAGAGTCACCTGTTTCAGTCTATTTTTACAGGTTTCCTCACTTCCTTGTTTTTTCTCTTGGCAACGAACCCCAGAGAAGCGATCAGACAGATCCAAGGGTTTATCAACTGTATGTTCTCCGTTAACAAGCTCAATGTCTGCTCGGAAAGGCATAGAGTTCTCTTTGTTGAGGGATGTTTTCTCACAGCTAATTGCATGTTCATCTTCAGCTTTCTTTCTTTTAGCACACCTGCCTTCTAGTTGCTTATGGTGTACAAGAAAGAAATCATTCTTGATCACCTCATTTTTAGCTGCGCAAGTGTTTCCAACACAAGTTCCAGCCTCGTTAGTATTCTTTTTCACAACCATCTGCCTATTGATAGAGGCCTGGCCGATAACTGAGTTGATTTCAGTTCCAAGATTAAGTGGTGCAACAAAAGCAACATCTTCAGATTTTGGTCTGCTTTTATGAGATCTGGAACTGGAAGGATTGTTGAAGGGGTTGGTTTTGAGATTAGGCTTCAATCCTGAATCTAAAATACAAGGGGGATGACTTGTACTTGACTTGTTCTTCATACTGCTAGAAGCTCCAAAAACAGGAGAAGCTACCTGAGAATCCCAGTTGACATGTGGTGGAGTGTTCTGAGATGGCTCTGAAAGACTGAATACAATGACAGATGAAATATTTTTCTGGTGTATATAGGGAGCTGGGGCGGGGGGGGGGGGGGGGGGGGGGAAAGGAGAGAAAAGGGGATATGAAAAGACATAAGTTTCCTAACAGTGATACACATCAAAGCTGTCAGAGCTGCTACTAGTAACTGAAAACTGAACGAAAAAGAAAAGGGAAACTTTTGGTCTAGGAATACTGTTGCAAGAAGAATTCTAAAAGGCAGGCAAACTCAAACTTAGTCTTTTATTTTAGCGTGGTGTCAAATTCTATTCCACATTCAACTGAAAATCAAGGACAGAATTAAGCCCACCTAGGAATCTCTCCTACCAAAGGGCTTCCCACCTTTCAGTGCAGTCACATGGCAGAAAGTGAGAAAGGTTGATACAGAAGCCTATCTAGGTTTCTGTATAGATCTTATCAGCACAATAACAGATTCTCTAACCTTCTGCAAATGAAGCAAAAATCTGCAAGTTTCTTTCAGGTACTCTCATACACTCCAACACACACTTTAAGTAGTCTCCTGTCCTTCAAGATGACAAATAGGTGCTAAATAAATCCAGTTTAGGCCACAACACCCTGAAGACGGTAGAAAGAGCAACAGCCCGCTGATATGACATCTTGTCAGCAGAAGAAAACCTTTTTTTCCATTTTCTCATGCCAGGCCATTTACTCCCAGGTTTAGGGGCTTCAGAAGATACCTCTCAATAGCAAGAAATCAGTGAGGATGGGAGGGTATATATCAAAAGCCCATATCAAAAGTTTGGGAGAGAAGAAAAAGTCTACAGTTTTGCAGTTTTATAGTTCCTTTTCTTCTAATGCTAACTTACGTACTTGAAAGAAGCTCATACAATATGAAAATATCTATTTTTTTCCATGTCTATATCTTTAAAAGAAACTGCTTTAAAACTTTAAATTCTACTAAACCCTGAAGTTCATTTAAGCCTTTTTAAAACAATATTATTCTAACCAAGAAGAAACAAACCCTAAACTGTTGTCATCATTTGTTGATTCAGAAGCTGGGTGTTTTCTTGAATCTTCACACTGCATGCTCTCTGGATCCTGGTTCATAACAGTATTAGTGGTAGGAGGACTCAGTACACTCTGGGACTCCTTGCAAGCAATGAAGGAAAACAAAGAAGGGAAACGTGAGAAGCTGTTAGAATTAAAAATTATAAATATGCTAGGCTCGCACATAAGAACTCCAAAGTCCTATTCAAATTGAATCATTCAAAGCTCTGAAAAATAACAACATTTAAAGAAGAGATGAAATTTTCACCAGCAAATTTTAAAGATGACTTACGGAAATCCAAAAAACTTTTTCATTCAAATGCACACATAGACATAAATTTTCCTCTATTTATAAGAAAAATTTACGTAGTATGCATACTACCATCTTCACCGTAGCAACCAAGCAAAAACATGGAATAGTCTAATCTAAGCCACTAACCTGTCTCATCACTAGATAATTTTAGTGTCTCAAACTTGTATTAGTGCACAAAGAGAGGTTGGCAGACCTAAGATATAGTTTACTGTCTTAGTCAAACTCGAAAGACATTTACAAGGCATGAATTCCCTTCCCTGTGGACAGGTCAGCACAGTTGTATTCCTTTTTGCTAGAGCAATTCTATAATAAACAAGCAAAAGCAGACCAGAGTGAGATTATATGGGCTCTGAACACTTTGCAGAATTTTAAAGCAAGAGTAAAATATTGTTTTCCAGAACAACTGGCATAAAAAGCTGATTATATGAGAAATTTGGGAACATTACTTACAGATTCCTCTTGAACAGCAAGTCCAATTGTTTCTGCCACAACTGCAGCCAAGTTAAAAGATGGTCTTAGAACTGGATAGCCTCCGAACCTCTGTTTATCTTTGCGGGTAGAAAATAGTTCACTTAATGAGTTATATATACATTATAATATTTTACTCCACTCATATAGATAATACAAACTCAGAACTAAAAAGATCACAAATTAAAATCTAGTAATTACGGAAATAGGTTGACTTGTTTCATATAAAGTCAAATCCAGAAGCGGTGAGGGGAGGAGAGAGACAAAAGAAGGATTTCTGACAATAATGAAGAGATGTATCGGAGAGAGATGTACTTCCTATTTGGATACAGCTCCCCAAAGTTAACATAGACAAATCAAAGTAAAAGTTGCTTTTCAACCTCCCAATCCAGGGCATGAGTTGTACAAGAACAGCATATGGAAGTTCGATACTGTATATTTATAGTGAACTGATTGCGTTGCATATTTCCTAGGTAACACTTAAAATTATTCTTCTAACTTTTTTATTAGAAAAGTGAAAAGAGATGAGTTTCTCTTCTTTTAGGGGTTTAACATCATTCAGTTTATTAAACCGGGGAGAAGTGATACGATAGGGAAGTACAAGAACTACAATCACTACAACCCTGACCTGCATGAATATTCCAAAATCCTGTCACTTGTAGTCAAAAACTTCACAGAAAAATCAACAACATAGAAAATTCTTGAAATGTTACATAAGCTTTTAAAGATTGGTTTCTGAAGGAAGAATTAAGACAGCAATACCAATTCACAATTGCAAAAGAGGGAATAATTAACAAAAGCACTTTTACATGTTACATACTGACTTTAGATGGTAAATGCAATCCTTGGAATATTTTTCTTCTACTTTACAGTTAGAAAATCAGATATAAGACAATTGGATGAGTAACCCAAAATATAAGAAGTCAGTAGTAAAAGCTGCATTGGACTTCTTTTTATTTCTTGGTTTTTAAGTCCTGATGCTAGGCCACTAGATCATATAATTTTACAGGAGATGCATTTCAGCAGAAATTCTGCTATTAAAAGATCATTTCCTTTTCTGGCTCCTTAGTTCACACAGACAGACAATGAATTGAATCTCAACAGCTAATGATCCCTTATTTTACTATAGCTTGTCCTTATTTTGAAAAGAATTAAAACTAAAGGTATTAATACACTTACTTGGCACAGGGGACATCTGTGGATCACAAGTGTCTGCCACTAGTATCTCCTCTCCATGGTGACTGTTCACTTGAGTGGAACACAGTGGAATTTTTCCAAACTCTAGAAGATGAGGTATAAACATTTTCACAGGGTGAAATGAGCGAGCCTTCTGTGATAATTATGCTTAGATATAGACTCTGATCTTAAAAGCACTTGAACATGAATTGTAATATGTCAATAGATCCATTAATCTAAGAATATCTGACTGTTTTTATTTTGAGGTATCACTATGACAAATTATTCACAAAATTTTCATGTTAATCCTTTCTCTCGCAGGTATGATCCCAGCCAGTCAGCTTCCGCCATAAAATAATGCTCACATGTAATTATGTCACTTTCTATACTGAGTGCACATACAGTAAATATTCAGTCTACAATTTACCTCTTGATATGGCAGCAAGACTACTGATTAAAGAATAAACTGTCCAGAAGGATAATTTTCTGCATCAGCTAAGGTAATGAAAAAGTGAAAAGCCTGATATCTGAAACAAACAACCTTCTTTATGCTGTTTAGTTCTTTCCAGCTGGACACCAACAGCTTTTCATAACCATTATATACTGTGTAGGTAGTTATAGCCTCTTTCTTAGGTATTTTACTTTGGTTTGATTTAGTAGCTCAAGTTTTTTTTAATTCAGAAAATGGATAGAAATAGGTATATTTAGAATGGAAAGAAAATTATTCACAGCACCAAAATTAGATGCATAAAATAAAGGGTGTAAATAATCCTCCCTCCTCACCCCACAATTGTGCTTTCTATTTTTGGAAAGAAACTTTTAGTCAAGTCTTATATTTTCATCTAATCAAATATACTTTTAGAAGATATTTTTTATTCCACAAGAAATAAATTAACATGGTAAGAGCACCTGAATTATTTATCATACTTCCTCTGTATCATTAAAATATAACCAAGAAGTCCCTTATTTCATGAAAATATTTCTTACAGTTAAAGTACATTACAGTTATTTCTATGGCATACAGAACCAAGTTTGGATTAAATTAAACATGAGCAACACTAAAGGACACAAACCAAATGCAAACAGCACATCAGAACTAGAAAAAGAAACATCATGTAGGTGCTAGAATTAGACACCTATCAGTTTCAGTAGTACCACTTTGCAAGATAATGGCTGAATGCGCCAAGACATAGATTTCACTCTCCACTAGGTGGTGATAAAGGTGTGCACACAAGTCAAACCTAAGTATATTTTTGTTTGGAGTTGCAGAAGACATAGGTGTTGGAAAACTCTTATATTTGCACGTATATGTGGATGATGAATAGAGGAGGGAATGGTTAAGTAGGAGGTTAAGACAAGCTTTAAACATATTGCTGGTATAACAGTTACTGTTAAAGCCATTTTTCCACTGGTTCATATATTATAGCATAAATGGAAAAAAGCCTCCCCCCCCCCCCCAAACCACACGCAAAAGACAATTAGCAAGGCTTTTAATAAAATGTCTTCCTCCTTGCAATCACATTTATATGTTATTTTTTTCCTTTAGCCCTTCCTTAAAAAGAAAATCTTTAAAATTAAATAAAAACCCAAATACAATACTCTTACCACTGTTGCTTTCAGCAAGTTCCAAATCTGGGTGTGTATGTTCTGTGTATCGGATATGCCTATTCTCTTTTTTCCTTCTCATACGATTAACCACAGAAAATGAAGAAGTCAGAACTGGAGAATCTGGAATGACGCCTTCTTCTAATTCAACTGCTTGTTGCTTTTGCTCTCTGGAGACAAAATTAAGAGGTTAAATAAAACCCTAAGTCAGCAAGATGAAGAGCTTTAGTTATAGCACGTAGGATAATCATGTTTTAAGAAAGCAACAATTTAGAAAATACAGTAATCTTAATAACAACACAATATAAAAAAAGTAATGCTATAGTCAAGATTTCAGTCACATCTAACAACAAATTCACAATTGCTCCATCAAGCCTGAGAATGGTATAGAACCCTTGTTCTTCACAGCTGAAGTCAACATCTAACTACTGCATTATGGAAGACTCTCTCCTGGAAACTAGGAACTCTGAAGTTCCCAGCTTCTTCCCTGAAGCATATGCTACTTCAATGAAAAAAAATTGGAGTTGATGGACTACCAGGTCTCTTCCAGTATGGAAGCCCCTGTGTATTTCCAGAATATTAATTGTCTTCAAATACAAAATAAAAGCTTTTAGGGAATTGTAAATGGTAATGAATAGAACTTTGTTAAAAACAATCCCTCTCCAGAGCATTTGATGTTACCTCTTATCTACCTCATAGGCTCTCTACAGAACAGTGTAAAAAACAATGTAAAGCAAAAACATGACATGAATTACGAACTTTATTTTCTTCTCTGTGTCAAATTTAACAGCATACTGAAGTCAGTATATAAAAATCAATGTAACAGATGACCATGTCTTTTCTTACCAAAACCTGAATTTACAGATAAAGCAAGAATGTAAGAACAAAAGTATTTATTTCAGCTCTTTCAAGTTACATGCAATTTGATTAGTACTTAGTAAGACCAATACTCCTGTCATATGGTGGTGATAATGAGGAATGGAGCAGGCAGGAAAAATATAAGGAAATCTATCTTGGCCTGCTTTACCATCTTTCTTTAGTAGCATTTTTCTTTATAACTCTCAAGAGAAAACACAGGCCAAAAGACAACTTCCTAACTATAAAGAGAAGGATGAAAGGTTTTGGATTTAAGAGAAGAGGAGGAAATACGGATATATTTCCATTTGCATTAAAGTAAGCCACAGTATCTTATACAGAATAAGTTAATAATATGATGGAAAATCATGGAATACTGTCTGGCTTGAGTCAAAAGAATTTTTGCAAAATTAGGCTTTTTACTATGACTATTTATTGAAAAACACTAATGCGGTTATTTGCTTCTCTGAAATCCTGATGAATTCTAATGCATATTTTTATAATTCCTCTTTTCCAGAATGTTTACACAGAAACTACAACTGTAAAACTGTACCATCTACTGAAAATATTTAAAAAAACAAAGCAAAATAAACAGTAAAAAATTCTATTTATACAGTTACCCTGCAATGTATGCTAGTTGCTAGAATTCTATTTAAATTTACTAACACATGTGGCCTTGCATGAAAAGTTAGTCTGCTATAAATATATTTTTCTGCATCTTTATTCTATGCTAACCAGGAGGTATTTCCTAAATACCACAACAAAAAACAAACAAATGAAGAAGCTGCCATAAATGCTATAATTATAAATATGCATTAAATCATTTCTAAGTTACTGAAACATTTACCTGAGACCCTATAACAGATTTTTGAAGAAACTTCCATGCTGTTTCCATCCATGAATAATGAAATTGTAATCTAATAAAGGATTGGATAGTACCATTCTTCTAAAATTTGGTTTATTTCCTATTTATAAGGGACTCTCAGATTTTTTTCTAAAACAGTAAATCTTCATAACAAACGAAATTAGATGTTTGCAGTCTTACTTGATGACATGCACTAGAGAAAATCTGTTACCTCACTCCTGTGTGATGGTGTTATATTGATCCGAATTGTTTGTTCTAAGTAAAGCAATATGACTGTAGTTCAATCAAAACAACTAAATGTAGCAAATATATTAAAAAGAGCAAGACTATCCTTGTTAATCATTGTTAATCCACACAATTCTGCACTCATTTAAATAAACTTAGCATACTAAGCAAATAACTTAGCATTATGTTCATAATTCTCAACTCTCCTACAGTGGCCAATATACCATGAGATGGTCACTGGAAGCTAAGTTGCAAGACTGGGGCTCAAGGTAATAAACTTGGATGATTTTGTCTAGCATAAATTAATATTGCTAATGTTACTGCCTAACTGCTGTCAGGCTACATAGAAGACCCACTATAGAATGGCAATTATACAGTGGAAGGCATATAAAAGTTTATTACTAATTGGTATTTAAAAGAAAAAAAGAATACTAGTGGTATGAAATATATCATTTCAACAAGATGAAATGCATACATGAAAAAAAAAAAAGAAAAGAAAAAAGGGATGATTAAGGCACAAAAGATGGGAGAGCAACCGAGAAATACTAAGGAATAGAACTGCAGGCATCATGAAGTGAATTTGCTTCCTCCTGTATGAAGCGTACTTTTGGATGAAAACAAGAAAAAATTACATGCAGAAAAAGCCTCAAAGATCAAGTTCGTCTGTCCATCACCATTCCCCTCCTCCCGTACCACATAAGGCAACTGCTTCCAGTCAAACCCAAACCCAAAATGAAAATAAATTTCAGGTGATGTCAGACCACAGCTATACAAGAAACAAGTACTATCTCTGCCTTACATAGTGGAACATATTTGTATATTAAATACAACACTACATGGCACGTTCTTACATCTTATCAGATTACATCTTTGATAGTCAATTTGTTGCTCTTTATTTTTGTGGCTTTCTTACAGAATTTACTGTGGGTTTTTTTTTTTGTAAAATTGTAAGTTTACTTCAAAAATGTATTGAAAGATCCTAGGATTGCTTGACTATTGGAGAAAATAGTTTCCTAAAGTCTCATCCTAGGAAGAAAGGATTGGCAGTGTCTACAGAGGAATAAAAAGAGAGAAGTAAGGCTTTACTATGCACAAAGACCAGAATAATTTAGACTAATTATCAAAACAGAATTTCTGTGACAAATGTATCTGTTACCCTTTACAAAAAGAAAAAAAAAACCCTATGCATACAGTTAAAAGAGCAAAATTTCTGTACATTAGCAAGATGCTAGTTTTTCGTTTTTAACTCAAAGTGGCTGTAGACTATCATTTGACTACCTATTAAGAGCAAATTCAGATTTTAAGGAATTAAAAGCTGACATTTATATTCCCAGAAGTTGTTACTGAGAAATGGGAAAAAAAGCAAAAACAAAAACAAACAACCCCTCCCCAACTTACTCCAACTGTTTCTGCAATTGCTGGAATTGTTCAGATATCTTTTTATTTTCATCTTGTAAGTTGTTTTTTTCATTCACTGCAATTTATATTAAAAAAAAAAAAGAGAGATCAGTGCACACATGGTAACAGCATGTTATATTCGATTTTGCTAGGTCCTTTAAGAAAACAGAATCAGTTCTAAAAACACAATCTCCCTGCATGCAATAGTTTAGTAAAATTAATTTTTAAAGTTACTCATTAAAAAGGTTACAAAATGATTGTTAAAAAAGGCAAAGGTATCACAATTACTGGATTACAATATTAATTCCATTCCACATGCATATAAGTGAGACTGGGCTGTAAAGATGAATGAATTGTTCACACAGCTCCAGAGACAAAATGGCTTCATCAGGGTGAAAGCAGCGTATGGAGATAAAATAATTAGAATTTATTTTTAGCCACAGAAACAATCAGCCAGTTGGAGAGAGAGAGAAAAAATCCATTCTTCCAAAATCAGTTAAATATTTTGGAATTTAATAGTAAAGAGAGGTTAGTCAGAAATCTTTGATTTTATTTTTCTTAATTTTCAATTCATTCTGTGTACAATTCACAAGCTTATTCTGTCACCTTCAGCCTTTTTTCCATATTGTCTCAAATTAGAGGAATGAAAACTCCCAACTTTTCTGTTCATTTTAATGTTCATTTTCTTGTTCCGACTTTTTTGTTGCATATTTTACTTCTGGATTATTCTTTATTGATCTTTTTGCTTGGCTGAGGCAACACACAAAGCGTCACAGATCTCAACCCAATGTCCACAGAAGTCTAACATTCTGTCAGACAGTGGTCAGTATGATTTGTACCCAACAGGGGTACCATCCTGATTTAAGGCCCAGAGCTTAATTTAAAGGTTGTTTGTATTGTTTGTTGTTGTCATTAAACACAAGAATTCTGAATATTCTTGCTATAAATATACAAAATTAATAGTCCTGACAAATTGATATAATCTATATTAATACAGAATTTAGTATTTCCGTAATTTAATCAAACATTGAAAAGCCAATTTGTGTCTGTCATTTCCCACAATTTCACTGAATGCCTGCTTGTTCTTGAATGGTGAGGCAAGATGACTTCGTGTTACAAAATAGTTAAAGAGAGCATCTTTCTTCATGAAAAGATTGGATGCGTCCTGACTTCTTGTCATCTAGAACATCACACAGATGTTTACTAGAACAAATAGTTTATTTTTTCCTCTCCCATATGCACTAGCTCCTTATTTCAAAATGAACTGGCAACAAGCTGCCTGGTGTGATGGGATTCTTTTGTGGCTTCACAGAAATTCATGAAGCATTAAGTTTACAAATTTTGTCTTCAGATGCATGGATAAAACTCACTAAGCTCAGTGATAAGTTTAAGATTCTGCTGCCGGATATTTTCAAACTCTTGCTGTTTCTTTCTCATATGTTCTTCAGTTACAGCACAGCGATCACATAATCCTGCTCTTAATCTAAAAGAGAATTAAGAGAAAGTACATCTGTTATGAAAATATTGCCATACATGAATCAGATTATCAATAGTTAACTGGCTCTTTGAATAACGAAAATTAGAAAGTTTTTGAAAACTATGCAGAACATCACTAACATACACTGACACAGCAATACCTTGAGATTTTTGAGTGACCTGATACTACATGTGCAATAGCTTTCACAAATGACTGCCAGTACCAGATATTTCTTAAACAACATGTATAACTCACTTAGGTGGAGTGTGCTACACTGCCACTGAAAGCCTTTGTAAGGCGTTTTAATAAGCATTCTGTCAGATACAAATTATCATTCCTACTTAACTTATAAGCAGTTCATTCAAACAAATACAAATAAGCAAATAATTTCTTGTTGAACAACAGACATTTCAATAATACTTCAGCATATATAAAATCTAAATGACTGTAATTTTGGCTTTATCTAAGAATTATGCCTTAGCAAGATACATATTTGCCATAAAGTAAAGCAGTAAAATTAAAAGGACAAATAAGTTCAGTCTGTAACCAAAACCAAGTGAATGAGAAATTCTTTATCTAGGCAGTTAATAAGTAGACACAAATATTTAGCAGCAGGTGCATGTGAGGCATTGCCTCCACTGTCTCTCATGGTTTAGACCTAATGCTTAAAGCATACCATTGGGCAGAAAAGGACTTTGTATAATTAGTCCATTTTACCCAACACATTTATTCCTGCGATGAAATACGCGTTCATTTTATAGAGAGCTGAAAGTGTGTTTTTTTTCTTCTATGCAATGATAAGCTAATGGTATTACAAAAGCGAAAACCAGAATGTCTTTTGCCTGCCAAATAAGATACCTATTGGTTAAGAGTTCCACTGGTAAGTGTTCCACCGCATTTCCACTGTTTTAGCCCATGAAGCACAAATAAAGTAGCTAAAGTTTCCAATTCTGCAACTGAAATAAACTGCATCTTGGTTTAAGACCAATTTAATACTGTGGAATTATGGAAAGAGTAAAACACCGAACATCTGTTCACACTTGATTTTCTATCTGTGTAATAAACACACAGTATTCTCTTCTCGAATTAAGCATTTTCATATATTCAAACTTCTGAGAATCTATTAATAGCAAATTAAACATACACATTCTGGAAAGTTACCAGTTTTTAAAAGATAAAAAATGCACTGTCTATCAGTTTGGGGTTTTTTTGGTATCAGATTAAACTGGGCCAAATAAGAGAAAAGCATAGCAGGGTCAAAAGGCAATCAAAATGGCTGAGTTTGAGAGAAGACAAGAGATGGAACTGGTGATTAAATTTACATAAAAATGACAGATAAAAAAAGGCCCCCAAATCTGGAAGATTTCCTAGTTAATTATTTCATGAGTTCTGAAGTATATTGTATAGTTTGCCTTTACTTTTTGTATTTGTATTTTTTTCTAAGGGATCTTGTCCTATCTAGACGTTCCAGCAGTCTTCAATTTATATGTTTCTTGACTGACATTAAACTTACTTTTACATCCCTTTTTGTAAAAGCAGATGCTTTAAAATGGCTACCGTCAGCCTCCCAAGCTGATCTACTTAACTTCTATTATCTTTACTGCACTAAGCATGCTAGCAGTTAGGAAATAAGAAAACAACAAAAATATAATTCAATCAGAAAAATCTACTACTACTATACTTAAAGAAAAGTATACTTTTCTTCAAGACACACTATTTGAATTGTCTAAGAAAAGGACTCTAAGAACAAAATGAAACATGATAAATCCGAAAGCCAAAAAACCCACAGATTCACCTGTCTTCTAAAACTTTGATAGTATCATGAAGTGCTTTTTGCTGCTCTCTGAGCTGTTGGTTCTTGGTGTAAAATTCTTCAAGCCTCTCTGCATCCCTAAAATCAAATAGAGAAAAAGTTACTTCCAGCTTTAACTTCCAGTTATTATCATTTCAATACAGAATTATGGCTCTAGTATGTTTATTTCTTATTCTTAGGAAATGTAATTGATAATCAGCAAAAAATACTAGGTTGAGGATAAATGAAACAATGTTTTTGATGAATGGTAACTGAACGTCTGAGTTAGAAAAGGAGTGGTTAGTTCCTCATTCATATTACAGTTCAAATTTTGTTGATAAATCTGACCTTTGCTCAAGACGAATATACAGGTGATGACAGTCAAGGCATAAAAGCTAATGCTATTCAAGTAACAACTCCAGGGAACGTAAGCTCAAGCACTTTTCTTTATTATCTAGTTGAGCTGTTGGGGAACTAACTGGGAGCTCTCTCACTCAGGTCTCTGTAATTATACTCTTTCCCAGCAATAACTGTATCTTGCACCATGGCAAGCCACATTAGGCTTGTAAAGCTCTAATAAATCTTTAGATCCACTAGAGTTTTAGTTTCTCAGGCAGCAATTCCCAGAGTCTATAGAAGATGGATTCTCAGAACATGAATAGTGGGAAGCGAACTCTCTTCCCAAATGTCTCAGAAACAGGACAAGAGCTTAGAGGAAATTTCTTGCCAAAAGCCAGAACTGTTTAATTAATAAAGAACATTTCTGCCAAAGAGCTAAGGAAAAGCATCAGGAACATCAGCTTCACAATTTTAGCTTCATTTTAGTTATCAGATCACAGTCTGTCGTCAAGACGCAAACAAGGCGTAAGCATCAAGCACGCACATTTTTCTCTACAAAAAGAGCAACTTTCATTAAAAGCTAAGCAGCTGAATCCATGTAACATGAAAATATGAATATATATATAAATGAACTCATTCCCAGTTTTTCTTTTAACCACGGTATCCTTTGCATATTCCATGAACGCGGGTGTTTGTTCTCAGCATGCTTGAGATGGATTATTTGAGGAAGCCATGAAATTGGCTGACAAAAAGCTGCTAAGCACACACATAACATAAATGAAACCATATTTACTAACTTGTTAATACAATTCTTTTACACAGACACACTTTCAAATAAGCTCTATCCCTTTAAGATATGCTATCCAAACACGTTTACATCCTGTGGATATTAAGAGTAATACAGAAAATTAATAACCATTATTCATAAAGTGAATGGGATAGCAAGTTTCTGCAGTGTACTGTCCAGACATATTTTATGAATTCTGAAATTTAAAACTAGAAATGTTATTCTCCTGTTCTACCCTCCAGACCAATATTGTGCCTTTCAACTGCATACACAACATAAAAGATGGTTAAATATAAAAAGCATGAGGAACCATTTAGCAGTTGCACTTTCGGCTTGGGAGGACAAAGTTTAAAGTTGATTAACCAAGTATAGGCAGGCAATGGTAAAACAGAAAAGCCAGAAAAGAGAGGTCTATATTTTTCTGATGTTTATGGGGAAAACCTCATGTTTTCCACAGTTTATGAAACTTAAAAGAAGGCCTAATACATCCAATTTTAAAAACTTTTCTCAAGCCACCTTTAAAAATCATTATTCTATGGCATTAAGTTATTCATAAAAAAAGATATAACATATACTAATACTCCATCCCTTCCATCTAAATCTAGCCAAATGCCGCATTAAGATGTTAAAATGACAGAAGAAAAAAAAAGCTTTTTTTTAAAGGACTCCAAAGCAGCTGATATACCTGATGGACACTTTCGGCTAAGAAGGCACTCTTCATAATGAATGGTCTCTAACCTAGCATTTACAAGTCATTAGCTCCAATGCTGAAGTGGGGTAAAACATAAGGAGCTCATTGTCAGCTGATTATGAAGTCTGAAATATTAAACCTCAGGTATTCAGAAGCATCAAGGAGAACAAGACCTCCAATATTAGGGTACTGCATCTACAATGTGGTGATTGTAGAAAGATTCCAACAAACAACAATTAGACCATTCGGTATGTGTCCAGTCACATAGCTTAATAACTGTTAATATTCATCATCTAGAAAGTGAACTGATCCATACAAGCTTTTTAGAATGTGGAAACAACTCATGACACGCAAGGTTAAGTTAATAACAATAGCAATAGCCCATTTCACCCTTTTAGATTAAAAGTGAAACAAACACATTTGGGGGGGGGGAGGGGATTGCACATACGATATAAAAAGGTGTCAAATTGATTTTTTTCCCCCCAAATTGAGTAAGTGCATCCTGTGATGATAAAACACAGCACCGAATATTTGTTAACTAAAAGCCATCTAATAACCCCAGTAGCACACCCATGCTCAGTAAAGAATTAGATTTCTTGTGGTACTGCATTGTTGATATTAATGTTTAGTAAGCATATCTTATCAGATATTTCATTAAAATTCAAACAGCTTATCAATTGTTCATATCTTTTAAGATTCCAGGAAACACTCTCTTCTCAAAAGCTTTATAAAATCCTTTTGCATTAATATTTCCGACAGACTAAAAATCTGCTGACAGACTAAACAAGCAGTGGGATTCTATTGCCACATCGCTTTTGTATCATTTGTCACCTCTTACACAAACCTAAGCAGCAACTGCAAATTGTCAATACACTGTGCTCCAGCAGTGTTTAGACATCAAACAAGAAGCCGTAAAAAAGTTGACAAACATTGCTGCTGCACAGCAGGTGCACATGTAGGGGAACTGAGAATTAGCGACAAAGGTACTGCTGGGATTGCAGACCCTGCTGTGGATTTGGGGTGAATGCAGGAAATCCTTATGGTTCTGGGATAAGATGGATGTTGTGAAACAGAATAATTAATCCTTCCCTTTCTGTCCTGAACTGTTCCTTCTGCTGTAACAGTTATCCCTCTAGCATCTTTGCTGTAGCCTTCAGTACCCAGGAAGCACAGAGTAAACAGTGACGCATCCACTCAGCAAGCATCAGAGTGACACCGTGCGGACAAAAGTCAAACCCATAGGCAAATGTCTATAGTCTTCACAGCTCAGATCAGCAAGGATGCAGCTAAGGAGTGGGAAAACATGACACTTTGCAGGCTCAAAATGCTACTGTGGATTATCAAATGCCAGCAGGAGGGAGGTTATTTAACTGAAATGAGCATAAAACGGTGAAGTTCAGAGGAGGCTCAAGCACCACAAAGGATGGATAAAATATGAAAAGATACCTAGGGAAGGCAGCAACACAGGCACAACAGTTGAAGGCAATGCCTATGAAAGCTAAATGAAAACAAATAAGAACAAATTTTCTAGAAAGGAGACAGTTATAATTACTGAAGAGCAGTGATAATAAGAAATAAACAGCAAGTGAAGTATGTACTCTAGCACAGTAAAGCACACAAAAAAGCCAATGTATTTTTAAGATGCATTTAGATATTTCATGCTACAGGAAAAGAAAACACTAATTCCAGTAAAGGGACTTTGCTCCTATGGAAAGTCACCTTTGTTTCCCTCCCAACTGTAAATATAAGCACATTGGGGAATTTATAAAAGAAATGCTAGAGCTTGCTGAGTTACTGTTGTACAAAAAAGGCTAAATAATGACGTAATTTTTCTAACCCAGGGGAGGGTTAATTCTTGTTTATACTATGTGAAAAATGTAACAGGGTAATTATTTATGCAGGTGAAAACTAAAAAAATCCAGGAGTGAATGAGGCAGAAGAATGGCTAGACTATGACAAACACATTGTTAATTTTGACAAAGCAAAATCTGAACACAGAAAACTATGCTTGAGAGCATTGTGGTGGCGCCGTAAAACTAAGATTGTCTATCTCTGGCTTCAGATGGCAACACTGGATATGTAAGTATGCAGTATTATTTTCATTATGGTCAGAAGAGTTTAATTTTATTTCTTTAGTATATTTCATACAATCATGTTGCTTTCCAAAATGGAAAATACCTAAGTAATTTATTCTTATTTCTCTTAAAGCACTTGAAAGTGCAACTCATAATGCAGGCCATATGTAATCTTAATAAATTTGTGAAAATTCCTCCTTTCATTTCCTTAAACCTGATGTCAAAATTCAAAATTTCACATTACCATATCGTTTATCATTTTTAACTAAATGACTTTGGTCACCAGGAAGAAAATACAAGCTGATTTAATGCTGTAAATGTAGACTGTGATTCTACTGTACATGACAATCCCATAAAATAGATTTCTTTTTTTCCAAATTGTTTCTAGTGAACAAACTCAGGATTACTAGTAAAAAATGACTTCAGAAGACTTGCATAACATCTTTAAGTGTGAAAACTGACCAAAATTTAGCAAGCTTATTACCAGAACCTTTGTTGACTATCTAAAAGCTGAGATAAAGGCCCAGAAGCTGATATTAAAAAACATCTAGCAAAAGAAATTTTTAAATATTGTCTTGTCACTTACAAATTCTCTTTTACAAATTTGAGCTCAATTTTAAAATGTCTCCCTGATAATTTTTCATATTAGAAATGTCACGCATCTTTGATGGGCATCCTAAAAATATCATAGATAGAAAATCTTACCAGTCATTTGTTCAAGGAAGGCAAGCCTAATGTTCAGGTTACAAACCCTATAAGTTATGTACATCTTTAGACAACTTCAGCTGAATTATTCAGGTGAAGAGAGTTTTATACATGTATGAAGGAAGCATCCATAAAACCTCAAATGATCTTACAGGTATTACAGCTTGTTAATTGCATTCAGAATCTCCTTTAATAGATTAGATCATCAGGATGTGTACTTACAAGCATCTTTCCTTTTTCAGTTTGGATATTTTCAGCTGTAAGCCTGGAAAGAGGAAGAAGATATGTATTAAACAATGTCGACTTAACAAAATTAGTGGAACAATTAACAAACTTTCCTTTTGCCACTGATATCTGCAAGAAAGAACAAAGTCACTAATTTGGAAAAAAAACGGTTCATTCTGGGCTTCTTGGATATGTTCTTGGAAGCAAAGCCAGCCATTAAGAGCCCTGGGAAATGGGGACTCCATAATAAACTAAACACCCACATTTCCACTTAAAACACATCCGGGGGGGGGGGGGGGGGGGGGGGAGGCTTTACTGGGAGTACCAAGCATTAATATATTTTCACTGAATGTATATATACATAATAATTTGTGCTATCTGTGTATACACATAAATGCATAATTCTTTACTTGAAATCTAGCATCCAACCACTGAATTGAAAAGTGTATTATAAGTGTATATGCATAAGGGCAGCTTATTAAAAATAAACAATTTAAGGCTTTAAACTACACAAACCACAACATACTCCAGAGAGAACAACTTCAGTCTGAATGTAAGGTGTCTTGCAAAAGGATTAGTCTCTTGGGGAAAAAAAAGTCTAAACTTACGAAACTAGAGTGTTTTTCAGAAAAATTCTGACAATTTTGAATTTAAACCAAAATACCTACCCAGTACTACACCTTACTACAGAAGATGCAAGGTAAAACAGTAAACAGATTTCTTTCCATTCTCTCCCACTGCCCCTCAAATGGAAACAACCCAATGGGGAAAAATACTTGCTGGAGAAGAGTTTAATTTTCAGGCCACCTAAAAGTAATAGTCAGGCCAGCCAAAGACTCAATGAACCCATGCCACAGACTGCTACAAGATGCCAGTGAGACAATGCAATAAAAATGTACAGAGACTACTTCAAAAATAGCTCTTGGGAAATATAGCAAGATTTCTTTTATCTCTAAGTGTTTAACACCTGTGAGATGTTATGTTCTGTCATGCAGATCAACATAGAAAGAGGGTTTATTTTTTTTTAAGGAGTTGCTATTCATCAAGTCAATTAGGCATCTGCAATTAAAACCCCTATAAAGCATGCTTTAATGCTGCTCCACGCCCATCGGAAGGAATGAAGCTGCACAACAATGCATCTCCTGTATGAACAGGTAGTCTGTTCAGCAAGTCTTTAAGATTGTAACATTGGCAACCTGAGCCACAAAATGAAGAGGCAGTGCTCAAAAGGCCCAGTACTGTGCTACAGGTAACACTATCTCCCCTCTCACCCGAATTCAGGAGGAACCAAACTAGTTACTTAAAGGTTGTCTTTCCCCCTCCCCCCCCCCCCCCCCCTTTAATTCAAAGGACTGCAATGAGAAGGCAGGAATCCAGTTTGTTACATGTATCCAAGAGCACTGAATTACTACATTGGCTGTAATCTCTTTCTTTTGCTTTTCCAGAGAACTGGGAAGCTTCAACCGCACTGATTAAGACAGCTTGGCTTTTTCTTATTTTTAACCAGTATATAAGAATTTTAGGATTTCCTTACATAACACTCTAGTGAGCATACGTATGTATGTAAAACTACACTATGTACATTACTAATCAACTTTCTAATTGATTTCCCCTCTCTCACTATACAGTTCTATGAAATAGACAGCTGCAGACTATAGAAATCTAAATTATCTAAAACTCATAAGAGCTTTAGTAAATTGTCTATATAAAAATAATGGAGACTGTCTTCAAACTGTCATTAGGCAGATTAATATAAATACACAACATTTATAAAACTTGCAACTTCACTAAATTAGGTACACGTAATATTTTGATTAACGGATATGACAATTTCTGTTCTAATAAGTCTTCAGACACAAGAGGTTTACTTTCTTAAAACTGACAGTGCCTGGGAAGGCACTTCATTACTGAAGGTTTCTAGGAACAGGTTGGACAAGCTTCTGTCAGGAATGACATAGATATAATCCTACCTTAAGGGTATAGAGATGGACTAGATGACCTCCTGAGATTCCTTCCAGCCCTGATGCCTATGATTATTTACTTTTCAGTAGTCTCTGGCCATTTCCTTTCCTACAGCAATCTATCAACAGGATCGCTTTCCTCAAATTTTTCTCTACTTCTACAACTATAGTTTTTTTCCCCATTGATATCTCCTGCTCTTCAGAGGTAAAGGAGTAGTTGAAAATAATTTGGCTGTTTCTTGTTCTATTACACAAAACTGTCTCACCACATTTCTACACTGAAATACAACAATTACTTTTAGTATAGAGCTTCAGATGTGAATGTATCCTCAGGAATGACATTGAAAAGATACATATGCACTATTGATTAGATGGTTATTTCAAGCTAGATGCAAGTATTAACACCTGCAGAAACTAGTCATTTTATAAACAATATTATTGAATTTCTTTCTAAGTTGTGTGACTTATAAGTATGCCACACATTCTACAGGTAGGAAATAAAAGCAGAAATAGTTTTAATGACCACTATTTGGAGTTTCTGAGCACTTCTGAATTCCATAAAACTCAGTTGACTTCCACCATGCTCAACATCTTTGGAAACAGCTGTAGGAGTCTTACCCATGGTCACATAATGAATTTGAGAGAAAATGCTAGCTATTTTGTCTGGAGAGAGTCAACTTTAGGAATGTCAATGAATTTCAATATTTTTTACAAATGATCTGTTTAAAACAATAAAAAGCTTTTACTCTCTAATGACAAAGTTGCAAGACTGTGCTTGTTTAGCTAACGTGGTGGAAAAAATATACACTTTACAATATAGTAACATGAAAATTCAATAAAACCCATTTCCAATTTAATGTGTTTGAAATCCTCTATGAATATTTTATAAATATATAAATATTCTAATTTGTATAATATGCCTGATCATTTCACACTCATGTACTGTATATCTGCTTTTCATAAATTTGTAATTAGAATTCCATGTTTGTCACCATGTCCAGTTCATTGTCTACCTCGTGGAAAAAGTCTTTTCTCCAACCACTAGCTTTCCCTTAACACCACCATTTTTAAAATATATTTTTGCTGACATTCAGATTGGAAACTCATGAGTCAATTTTAATTCTTATTTATAGACTTCAGAAACAAGCAAAGTCCAGGCAAGTCTGTGTTTGATGTTTCTAAAATATCTTCCAGTACCATTTTCTATAAGAAGATCCCCACCTTTTGAAAAAATTAACTATCCTTCAGGCATGTCTTTGATGTTATCATGGAAGACCTAATTTTACCTAACACAGTGCGGGACATACTGACAAAGGGCTAGGCATGAAAAAGTCTGCCTAGTGGCAAAATTATCTGGCCCCACCCAACATGCATTCTAAAGAACATCTTCATATGCATAAAGAAAACCAAAACATTAGAATCACATGCTGCATATCTCCCAAAAAACTAGAGAAGGGGTCACTTAACATCATCCTCCATATTAGAGCTTTTTGTTTTTCAAGTTTTTGCTGTTCAGACATGCCATAGATTGCCAGATCCCATTCTGTCAGTACTTCTGCGTTTATCTGCAGTTGACATCACACCCACTCTGGAATGAACCATAAGGAATTAAAGAGGAAAAAAATAAAAAGCCATAAAAATAAGCAGTAAATTTGAGGGTTTTTTGGAACACAATATAAAATTATATTTCATAGGACATAACTATTTTTTAACAAAATGCTATTACCTGGTACATCTTTCCTTTCAGCTGCCAAACTGATGAAAGTTTTCTAACACTTGCACAAAATGTCAAGGCCCAGTGCTGCAGTGCTGAATCAAGCCTTCTACGACTTCCAGTGGGAAGTATGAAACATCTACACATTATAAAATTTCAAAACCTGGGAGGGACTGTTAAGAAATGAGGCTATAACTAGACCTAAATGAACAGACCTGGACCTGTCTTGAGGCTGCTGAAAATGACCAAGGCCACTGGAACAGTCTGACTATGAAGATGCATTTGTATGACTAAAGCCCTTAATTCACAAGAGTTCACCAGCTTTTATTCCAGCATAACATAGATACTATTTCATGCATAAAGTGTGCTTTGTGAAGTTTCAAATATATTCTAATTCCATGCAAAAGCATAGGTGATCTGACTTACCCTTGCAAGACCAAATCTTAATTTCAGACCATGTATTTTTAGCAAAATATTTTTATGAATGCTATTTATGAAACAATGTTGTAATAAGAATATAAATACATAATGCAATAATTCGTCTTTAGTTTGAATGTTATTAATCTCCTATGCTAGTGTAAAATGGAAAGATAGTAACAGTCAAACAATAGTAAAACCGGTATCACACAGATCATGAAATACAATACAAGAGGTGCTTGTTCTTTTGTATAAAGTTTGTTGAGAAAATGTAGAACACTGAAAAAAAAAAAAATCAAATAATTATTTTTCTCTTTGGTAATCTTAATCTGCAACAAGGTGTGATATGCACTGTAATTAAGCACAAGTTAGGGGAAAAAATGCAGATGTTTGTCAAGGCCACAGTTTTAATATATCTGAAGTGACTAAACCCAAAAGAAATAAAAAAGAGAAAAAAAATAGGTTGGAAAACTTCATTCTGAAACTTTGAACCATAATCCTTTAATAACAATGTAACCTTCAAACATTTTCTAAGCAAAAATAAATGGCATCTAACATTGTGTTATTTCGCTTCATTGACCTAGCAAATCATTTATACTTTTTCATAGTTTAAATCCAATTCTGCTAAGCCAAGCTTAGGTTGTAAACCTCTAAGAGACTTTTTGTAATCATCCAATCCAACTTCCTGTATACCATAAAACATTAAAAATCTATTTAGTTCTGTACAGATGGAGTGGTACACTGGTTCAAAGTTTCTCTATAGTAACGATTACCCTCTTGTGAGCCCAGATTTTAACAATACCTTGCACTTCCTTATCGTGACATTCTTTCAGTTTGGACCACAGTTCCTTGAAGAAATCTCCAGTAGATTCTGCAGAACTAGGGCTCCCACAGCTTCCTCCAGATGCATTCATCTTGCTTTTTCTGCTCCCAACTTCTTTCACTTAGCTACAAAGCAGGCTCACTCTCTCACTTTAAGTTTTAAATTACATAGTTATGAAGCTGTTTCAGAAGACAGGTGTATGCCTGTAATGACAGATCGACAACACTTATGTTTGCACTTATCAGAGTATAACTTGCAGCCATGGATGAAATACAAAGCTCACTGTCTATCCTTGTCAGGTTGCGCTTATTTACTGACAGTCACCCTGAAAGTGTGGGAGATGCTAAGTACTTCGCTACAAGCAATTATAAAATAACAGAAATTTGGGGTTTTTTCCACCTTGAACAGCTACCAACTTAAAACTAATTACAATTTTTAGGAATCTTCATTTTTTGCCCCGTGTAAAGCTATTTTTCAACAGAATTCCAGCTTGCCAAAAGTGTCTCAGGCTTCCAAAATTTTGCTATCAGCAAATACTGTTTCACCAAGCTTTTAACATGCATTTGCGTACATACATTCTTTACATAAACATAGATTCAAGTTAGCCCCTTCTGCAAAGAAAAGTTCAAATCTCCCTTGGAAGTTTTCTTAATTCTACATTGAAACTGTTCACACTCCCTGATGAAAAAGAAATAGGAGATTAATCTCAAAATTTATAAATCCCCCCAAAACATGAATATTTTAGGAGAACTATCTCTCTTAAAAGCCAGACTGCCTACACGCTCTGATAGAACAATCTCACCCGTAATTTTTTCTTTCTTTTGAAGGGTTCCTTAGCACAGATGATACCCTCAGGTAAACTGCAGGGCAAACATGGTACTCAGATGTGAGTATGAGCCAAAGATAAGATTCAATTCTAATTGCTGCAGTGGGTGTCCAGCATTAAAATACTCATGTAATCACTCTATCCTTCAGCCCTCTGTGTGTGAAACTGCAGATTATAATTTTTCCCCTGTTCTTTATGCCATCAATTTTAAACAAACATTTCTGAACAGGCGCAGGGTATAATTACCAGATGCACATTGCAACATGTATTACTTTGTAATATAAATTACAATAAGAAAAAAGAATAATCTGAAGTACATTGTGTTAGTCCTAAAGTAACATTCTGACCACGCACACCACAGACTATTTCTGTATAGAGAAATAAAAGTAGCAACTGGCTCTCAAATTCTTGAGATAAAAGTTATAGTTGCACTTCAGACCCAACAAGGCTTATAATTAGTCAAGAAGCTGCATTTCCTACCTTAAAAGTCTTCAAGCAACTTAAAAGATCTGAACTGCAGCTACAGGTTTAGCTGATCTCCCAGACTCATCATGACAAAACGTTTAGTCCACTGGCTAGCGACCTAGTCTAAGTCCTGGAGGCCTTGGGTCGTGTCTCTGCTCTTATATCTTTGTGCACAGTCTTAGGTAAGTCTTTTCTCTCAGTTTGCCCTCCTTTAAAATAAAATAACAGAACAGACAGAACAAACAGTTATTCTTGATGACACAGGGATATTGGAAGCATTTTTTTTCCCGATAGTGTAAAGACACTCAAATACTACAGTAACGGGAGTTATGAAAGAGTCCTCGGTAAGCATAAGGTAGCTCCCAATTTGCTTTAAGCTGCTCTCTCCAGAAAACTCAGTGCCCATTTCAGGACCTCGTTTCAAGTTAGCCAGTGTTCTTATACTGAGACAAATCTTTAATAGAAAATAAAATTACCTTTTTGAATGAGCAATGCCTACAAGTCACCAACTGAAGCTGAATGATAGTCTCCTTGCATCTTCACAGCTGAAATGCTTCATTTTGTGTAGTCACATTAAGTCATCTTACAACGCTTCTTTGTGGAACACATTGCCTAGTGACATTAGGAATGTCTTTTAAACACTTGTTTTTCTACCTTCAACCACAAATACCTAAGAAACCATCTTCTTCCTCTGTCAAGTGCTAAGACAGTGAAATCAGCAGACTTGCTCTTGCTTATCTTAGATTTGAATCTTTTGAATGAGTCATTTTCAAGAAAAGGGCATCTGACTAAAATTGTTTCTGTTTCCCATGGCCAAGCTTGTCTGCAGTGTTTTTGTTTTTCCCCCAGAGATGGTTATAAGGAAAAAAAAATACAAAACCCGCAATATTTGCTGAGTTACTGCAAGTGATTAATATGTCAACTGAATACGAACAAAACAGAGCAATGGGTTGCCTCAGACTTCCTCTGCTTCAAGATCCCAAATGGTACATTGCTGTCTACAGGTGCTCGACAAGTCTTCAAACAGACTGCCCCCGAACAAGTGTTTGAAGAGACCTTTTGGCAGGTCTCAGCGGTTGCATAAGAGCAAAAGGCATTCACTGATGTCAGTCTTAGCTTACTTTCTGGTCCTAAGAAAGGACTTTCCAGTCCTTGGGGGGGGGGGGGGGGGGAAAGGGGGAAAAAAGCCTGAGCTGCAGGTAGGTGCTGAAGAGAATTAGAAGCTGTTTGCACCTGGAAGGGGGCATGCCAGCCTCTCTCGAAACGGCCTGCTGCAGGCAGTTAGCCCAGTGGCTCTCCCCAATGGGGCCGTGTGCCTGCTGTACTGACTGCCCCTTTCACGCAACAAGTTAAACATCTCTGTTTTCCTTTTCTTCCAGCCACCGACTATTTCTGGCATTGCAAGGCTTTGCACAGCTTCATGAACGACTGCCTTCTTACACACGCCTTCATCAGCAATAGCAGTTAACGCTGATAAAGCACTGTAACTGGTTATCTGCACTTATACTTCACTGACATGAGCACAATCGCCTCTCTGACTCTCAAGAGCACAAACACTATTTCCCGAAAGCTTCCTGAACCCCTGACCCCTGACCGAAACGTCTGAACAACAGACCATTAAGACTGCTACTAAGAAGTCCAACTGCTCCTGCAAGCTGAACTCTCCAGCACCTCCCAGCAGTGATTTTTCCCCCCCTCTGCATAAACATTTTACAGGAAACTCACTCGTAAGACATGACAGACGCCCGACAGCCTGCCAAGCCCAGCGCAGAGGCGTCGGACGGGGCAAGCACCCATGTCTCAGCCGCCTCAGCTCCAAGCCAGGCTGCTCTGCGCTCAGTAGCTGCAAGAGCAGGACAGGACGGGCACGTCCCACTCCTCCACTTCTCCCCCGCGGCCGGAGCCAGCTTTCGGCGTAGCGGCGGAGAGGGCTCAGGGGCCGCCCCTCCGCTCCGGGCCCCCGGTGCCAAGAAAGGCGGCGGGGGGAGCCCCTCCGTGGCGCCCCAGCCCGGCAACCGAGCCGCCCCGAGACGGGCGGCAGGGGCGAGCGCGGCCCGCCGCCCCCGGCGGAGGCTCGAGGGTCCTCGCGGCAGGGGAGGAAGCGGGCGGCGGCTACGCGCGCGGCCGTTACCAGGCGGCGGAGGCGGGTAGGGGAGGGCGCACACCGTTACCTGGTTGGCTCCCAGCAGCTCCGCGCGAAACGGCGGGAAAAGGGAAAGCGGGGCAGAGCGCCTTCCCTGGCGGGGGGTGGGGTGGGGCGGGGCGGGGCTCAGCGGAGCTCTCGCGAGGATTCCGCCCCAGCTCTCGCGAGAGCAGGCGCTAACGCGGGCTGGCGGCACGGGCCAGGCGGCTGCGGGTCATGCCCGGCCGTTTGGGCGCCGCTCCGGCAGGCTGCGGTGCGCCACAGCTCGCACACGTTCAATACCCATGGAGCCAAACACCCTCCTCCTTCTCCACCCTCTCCTCCTCAGCCGGGCCTGGCATTTTGGCTTTCCGCGGCCAGAGAAGAAGAGAGCGCGGCCTGATGAAAGCCGAGGGGACGAGCCGGGCCTGGCATTTTGGCTTTCCGCGGCCAGAGAAGAAGAGAGCGCGGCCTGATGAAAGCCGAGGGGACGAGCCGGGCCTCGGCGTGTGCCGCAGTGAAGTGCGGCAGGCACGGAACATTCTGGAAAGGCAAGGGTACGTGTGAGGGCCTGCATTATGAGGAATGGTGCCCACATAAGAAGAGCCTGCCCGATAGAAAAATTGGTCTTGTTGGTTCAGATATAAGGAGGATCTTTAGAATATAGCCACTCTGGCAGAGGTAGCCTTGCTAGTGTTCAGGCTGTGCTGCAAAAGCTACCTTTTTCCTCAGGATTTGTGGTCTGCTGAATGCTGGGGTTTACGCCACGGAAGTTAAGATGTGTTTGGATTGCTTTTCATCCCCTTCCTGATCTTACTAGATTCAGTAAGTTTGCCATTTTAGCATATAGCAGAACTGCCTAGAGCACGCTTTAATGTTTTGTGTGAGTATAAAAGCCTGTAGGCTCATATAACTAGTAAGGACAAAGTGGCATAAGTTGGCTGAAGTCAGCTGATCTGTCTGATATATCCATTTTTGAGAATTTTACCAATGTAATTTTTTTGCCCAAATTATGGATCACCATTCATTCTTTGGGATCAATCCTGCCATCTGCTGTGATGTAAACCTTTTGATTTTTACTCTGTATTTTTACTTAATTACAAAATAGAAACAAAACACAGCTTTTTACTAATATTATTCTGCCTTCAGACAATTCCACTGTACTGTTTCAGTATATGTAGATATATTTGCAGATACAGCTTAGTGGGGTGGTTAGAGGTCACAGTAGCGATCTGCTTGTAAAGGCCAGTCCTGCAAACATAAACTTTCTTAACTACATTAATAGCAATATAAATAAAGTTAGGTGTGCAAGTATTTATTTTACTAGTTAGTAGCTGTTTCATCTTGTTAGGTTAGTAGATCACAAACTTGAAGTCTAGGATCTCAAGAAAGTGTCATAAATATGGAGCTATAGCGTAAATAAAAACATGTAAAATATTATTTTAGTATTTCTGAAATAAAGCATTTTGAAATACTCAGACTGGAGTCCAAGATGACTCATCATTAAGCAAACTTTAAATCTGTTGTTCAGCCTTGTTGCAAATAATCTCAGTTTCCAATTAATTGTATACCTTGATCTTTAGTGTTTTGAAAAATTTTGTAGTTAACTTTTTTCCTCATTCCTCACTATTGTTTAATCAATTATTTTTCTACTAAAACAAATCCAGTGTTCAACAGCTCAGCAGCAGATTATTTCCATCATAGACTGGCCCATTTTCACATCAGTACATGTGCAAAAGAGCTAAAATTTACTACATCTTATGGAAGAAACTGCCCTAATAGGTTACAGTAGACATACCAATATTCTTAAACAGTGACTGCAAGCACTGTCTTGTTCCCTGTTTTTTTATTCTACTTTTCAATTTCCTATAATCTAAAAGTTAGTGATGTACAAAAGTAATCATTTCCTCAGACTGAAGATAAACAGATGTCTTTAAATATATACACAGACCAGATAAGTAGCAGTATAATTACCTTCTTGCTGGTTGGTCAGTCATTCTATGATGAACTGGACCCTTCTTTTTATTTCTAGGAAACACTCTAGAAAATAATTGTGTCTTCTTTCCAAATAATCTGCATGGACATAATTCTCCTATGTCAAACTTTACAGCAGTATAACTCCATTGACTTCTGCAGTGTTATCCTAATTTACTCAGCAATAAGTGAATGCAAAATAAGACCAAAAGTTGAACTTTATCTCCCTTCCAGATTTACTTGATTTTATGCAGAAAAATGTGTTCCATAATCACATACTTGACCACAAATTACTGAATAGATCCCTGGCTCATTAAATGTGCTAACAAACTACTGCAGAGTCTGATATTCCACATTCATCTATATCGGATGTTAAGCTGACTAGTCTAACTGGAACTGCATTTCATTCATCTCGTAAGGGTAAACACCCACACCTAGACAATAAAACTGTGGGAAAAAAAAGACTTTGCCATTGTAGCACTTGAGCAGATACAAAAGTTCCTGTGGAATCATGGCTGGTGTCCAGATTTCAAAGTAACCCTTAATATGGCACATTAAACTAGATAGCAGAATACCTGTCTATGAACAACTCTGAAACAGAAAAGGGAATCTGATTTAATCCCAGCCCATTTTAGACCTTAATGCCTAAAATGTTTAGCCTTACTAATAGTATATGAAGCTGTTGATTGTCAATTATAATTTAATGGTGACATCTTCCTTCTTGGTGACTGGACTATTTACCAGCAAATCGACTACTGATTGAATTTCTTTTGTAAGAGTACTGCAGTGTTGCAGAGATATAATAAAAAACCCCTTTTAGCACAGAGGATGCATTAGTGTTTCTAACCAGTCAGATAACAGTAAGAGGCCTAGCCCACTGAATATGCATACAAAGTAGCTTTAAAAGAGAATAGTAGATAGCTGGATTTTTTTTGCTTCTGTTACCTTAAATTTAGATGTGAAGATTAAAACCATCTTTGAATGACAATTATCATTGAACATACACAGTGATAAATAAATTGCTTTTTTGTGTATATATATGTAATAATGAAACCCATATTTACTCACGTAATATATAGCAGACTGCACATATACATACATGACCAGTGTGCTTGCAACCTCCCTGACATGTTGGATCTGCATTGAAAAATAAATATGTCGCTTAATCTCTGAGAGGCATGTTCATTTCATGAACTTCATGTTGTAGCTGCCAGTAAGGGCCTCAAATGAGCCCAGCTTCGTATCCAGTGAGCGAGAACATGCAACTCAGTTCAGCAGCTACCTTCATGGGATTTGAACCCGGAGAGTAGGAAGTGGCAGCCCTCTGAATGGTACGATTTCTTACAACTGGGAGAGCACACAGAGCCCACGATCTGTCTGGCACTGATAGCATTTGCTTTTTCTGGAAGAGTAGCTACTCCATCACCCCCACTAGTTGAATTTGAATCTTCTCAAGCAGCTTGCATAGCAACTTTTGAAATCAAGTCAAGGGCAAATTCCCTGGTGCCAATAATGTTGTTCACTTTAAGGAACCCTTTTCTTCGAAGTGCTTACACTGCTCCGCATCTGTAAGTCTGAAGCAGCCAGGGTTTGTTCAGCTGGAACTCTGAGGTGCTTTAGAGAGCCTTGATGGAGAAAAAAAAGCAGCCTGAGGGGGCTCTTTTAGGACTCCAGTGTAGTGTTCCTGGTCCTCAAACTCAAAGGAGCAGCACATATATGTGTTAGCTGCAGACTGAAATGGTTTGCTCTTACTGATGTTAGTCAGGTTGATATGAATCGTCTGAGTAGTTATGCATATTTATATTAGCCTTGGGAGGCTATTTCAGGCTTGGAAGGCTGGAGTAAAAGTTTGCAGATCTGTGTATCATGCCACCTACTTTTTACTGTAGTGAAAGACAAGAATTTAGGACAGGAGAACCAGCAAAACAGAAACAGTAGATGGGAAATAGTGTTTTACTTATCTTTTGGGGAGGTAAATCCCTAAACAATGGCCTCTGCCCCAAAGAAAAAGCAGCCAAGCAAGAACCAAGCAAGAAAATGAAAACATAAATTGCTGAGGGAGAGGGTGGCAAGCAGTATTTGGAAAACTCATATATTTCATATGTTCTAATTCTATAGCTTCAGAAAACAGAGCTCTCTTGGAGCATTTTATGGTCTCTGCAGAGTGTCCCTGGTCAAACCATACAGATCAGCCACTTACTTATATTTTTTTCTTCTGAAAATGGTGTATTCTTTAGTCTAAGCAAGTTTTAAAACCATATTTGACAGTGAAATCAACAGAGATGCTAAAAATTAAATGTTTTTTCCTGATGCATATTTTTAGCCATATTTGAGAGTGCAAAACTTTCCCTGTGTTGTTTTCCGTTCTCCCACACTTTGAAGAACAATTTTAACAGATAAAGTGCAGCCGGTGAGAAAGTCATTTCAGTCTCTCATTCATTTTTTAAGCTGCTCAGGAGGCCTTTTTATTTGCACTCTACAAGAGAATAATAATGTTCATTTTTGCATCAACCTGGAAATAGCAGGCAGTAAACACCTCCATAATTGAAGCTTCCTGTTGTGTGACTTTCATAAATTCTTACATAATCCTACATAGATCTTCATGTATCTAATGGTTTATGTCCACTGGGGTAGGATTTTTTTTTACATCATAAAGGAGAACCGTAATTGTTTCACTTAAAGATAGACTAAAATAAGATTTCCAGAGAGATGGAAGTGGCTATATGATTTTTCCTGAATGAAGTTACACAGATGGTGAGAAGATACAGATTTACTTCAGTTAAAGAGTTATTTTGTCCTAACAGGCATGACAAAACCTGTCTTCATTCCTTTCTATTCAGCTCAGCAAGTACTTCTGTTCTTCAGTAGTTAATCAGTTACTAGATTCCACAGCTTTTGTTTTTGCACTGTTTAATAGTTCTTTTTTTGACACTGTACCTGTGAATGGATTCAGTTGCAGATACAGATAAAAATTTCAGGGCTGCCTGCTGTCCTGCTGTTTTTGATTAGGACTGTTTTTTATTATAATTGCTACCTACCACCATTACTCATTACATTCTAAACAGGTACATTTCTAACAAATATATAGAAAGAAAGCAGTAAGAATGACAAGTACATTTCCCATCTTACCATTTAGTCAATTTTGAAAATGTAAATCTAGGTTAATTAACCCACTCCATAAAACTGAACAATTAAAAAAAAAAAAAGTTGGCCCAGCAAGTATTAGTAACCATACATCTTACTGCTGTGGCACTGTGGTTTGTCACAACAATGCTATTATGAGACAGGGATTATAAAAACACTATAAAAGAGAAGACCAAGAAGGATAAGTTAACTGACCAGCTCAAAATACTAAGTCATTGGCAGTGGAGTTTCTGTCTTGCACTCCTGTGCTTAGTTCATTAAACTCTCTCTCTGGTAAATATTCTTGAAGACAGAGCAAATGATGTTGAGCTGCACACAGAAGGGTCAAAAAGCTGCAGTCACAAAAATGTCAACAAGTGCCATAGAGGCTGGCAGTACCCAGACACATTAAGGAGATAACCATTCTACCATTTCAAGCATAAGGTAAATTTTTTGCTTTAGTTTATCTTAAATTAATTTTAAAGAAAGACTTTCAAAACTCACCCTTCTGTTTGAATTGTCAAAAGTTCTGTTCTTGATCGGGGTGATAAATATTTACTATTGACTTCCCCTGCAGCTATAAACCTGAAGTGTAAGTAAGATGAGGAAGCCACTGTGGACCACACTAGAGAGTGCCGAGAGGAGATCTGCTGCACCTAAGATATATACAATGTGCAATGGATAACCTAATATGCCTTTCATTTAACTGGCTGGGCAGGTTTCTGCATTCTGGAGAGCATGGAATCATACCAGAATTTGTTGGCATAACAGGCCCGTCAGACCGGTTCTCCGGGCGCCCAGGAACCTGCCCAACCAGTCTGCATCAAAGGCGGGCCCAACATGCTGCAGCTCAGCTCAGCTCAGGGAGGCTTCATACATGGTGAATTATTCACGCCTCTGTCAACTCCCAACATACTACTCAGATAGAATGATGTAGCCTCCAGCAAAATAATTTACCAAGGGGTGAAGGAGTGATATATCTTTGTTAAGTATAGCAAGATGTTATTGTTATAAATTTTCTTTCATTTTATATGCAGATGCACTGGGCTAGAGGTCTTGCCCAGCACAAATGCAGAGGGAAATGGGAACAAAAAGGTCTTTTTTTATACATCACTAACCATACAGACTTCTTC
The DNA here is from genome assembly GCF_036370855.1 of Dromaius novaehollandiae. Taxonomy (NCBI): domain Eukaryota; kingdom Metazoa; phylum Chordata; class Aves; order Casuariiformes; family Dromaiidae; genus Dromaius; species Dromaius novaehollandiae. The sequence goes on along the minus strand of NC_088099.1, from coordinate 119,474,598 downwards.
AACTAGACTAGACTTAAACTAGACTTAAACTAGACTTCTTAATAACCCCAAATTTTTAGTGCGATCAGCTAAGAGGAAAAAAAAAGTTAAGCTCCAGTCCTGCTGTAAGTGTGAAAGAATACCCTATGCTAGGATTCAGCATAGCTTTGTTATATGTGGGGAGACTCTGAGTCAGTGTAATTTTGCCGTGTATTGCCACACACAATATTTGAAGGTGAAACAGGTCAGAGAATATGGAGTGTATGGGACATGCTTCCATAACCATGAACTACTTGTGAAGTAGCTCTCTCCTCCTATGAAGGGTACAGCAGCTGCCCTAATACAATAGCACATGGGTTGCAGCAGCAGCTGTGCTGCTTCTTATTCATGACTGGGGAGCAAGAATACTTGCACATCGGTGTTGCGTATAGCATATTTATTTAAGCTGTAGGCAGAGATCAGGATGTCTGCCCCAAGAGAATCCTGCATCTGTGTAAACTTACTACTTTCTTTCAAATACTGTAGTTTTCAGGTCTCATGCTGTGATTCTTAGAGTTGCTGACTAAAATCAGTAGGAACTGCAGATGTTTACCACTTTTGGAAATGTGATCATAGGTACATAAAATTAACCTGCTAAACCTATGCTTAGGTTCCTTTAGCTTTTATTTAGCCACCTAAATTTAAACACTCAGGCTTGGAAAAGATTGGCTCCGTTTAGTGTTGTCTAAGACTGACTAACTTTAGAAACTTGTGTTTGTTCCTTAAGCAGTCCCACTGTGGTATCATTTATCCTTCTTTTGATCTTCATTTCTTATTTATTCGTTTTAGTAATAGCCACTAGATGACTAGTGGTCAGAACAGGAACTTACCATCAACTTCAGCCAGCCTTGTGCAACATAGTGAGCAGTTTTTCGCCATTGACAAAAATAACTAACAAATGCCGATATTTGCATATGCTGTATTCAGACTATTTTACCCCAGGAAAGTAACATTTCTTATGAGATTACATTTTATGACGGCCTTTAATGGAAGGCTTAATTCTGAAGATGGCAACTGGATTACTAACTGAGCTGAAATGACAGATGTATGCTGTTTGTGCTTGCACGTACACCACCTTAGGCTATGATTTCATACACCTAAGCAGGGTTGGGCTTGGTCAGTACTTGGATAAGAGATTTACAAGAAAGTCCGTTGCAGGAAGTGGTTTTTATGATTCAGTATGCTATACCAAATAATTGGGCATCAAAGCCAGATGTATTGGAGACATTGGACTCTGGACATGTCATACCTTCGGTGTCCTAAAATGGGTTCTTTTAAAGACTCCAAAGCCCTTTCCATAAGCAATACGTTTCAAACTGTAAATCCTTGTCCAATGTGAATATGGTTTGTCTGGAAACACTGCCTTCAATTTGTTTTTGAGTGTTGCATAATTGGATGAATTGTCTAGCTCATTAACATAGGTAAATAACAAACCAAAACAGGTGATAAATGACATACAACGTGGAAAAGGTGCTGCTTGCATAGCAGACTGAAGAAGGGCTGGCGTGCTTGGAAGCTTGTCTGTTCTTCCCAGCTATGTCAGCTGGTCTCATAAAAGATACTGTCTTTCAGATTTTGCCTCTTGTATCCTGAGCTTATCATGGCAACATGAAGACTGAGGAGAGAACATTTTGACAATTTTTAAATGGATAGAATAAATGCCAGCTTTTTTGATGCCCTCTCTCTGGATTAAACCTGGAGCCATGTAGTGAATCTAATAGTTGGCCTTTAAAACACCCCGGACTTGCTATTTAGCTGCTTTCTGGAATCTGAGGAGTGTGGGGACAAGAGATCTGTACTGTATCTTCCTTTGATTTGGTAGCTTAAAAGAGATTTTTAACACCTTTCCCCCACTCCAGCCTCTTGCTCCCCTAAAGCAAAACCACCAGGTACACACATTACACAGTCAGTACAGACTTCTCATATAAGGTTGCTGGCAGGGTTGAGGTCTTAAATTAGGCTTTTACATTCACTTCCACAAGTTACAGAGGTTTAATTTTTCAGAAGTACAAGAGCAAAGGTGTAGGAGAACAAGGCCATTGTATGTATCAGTGCACTGTTGGACAAACATCACGTTTTTCTGTTATTCTCAGCCTTGTAATTCATGACAGTTCTAAAAATACATATACCACAGAAATGAATATTATAGTGTCAGACTTGATCAGAGTTCTCTGTGACAGAGATTATTTTTCCTTCTAAGGCAGGCAATATGAATATTTGAAGTACAGAAATCCAAATCCTCTCTTATTTCAGGTATAATTTGCAATAAGGAGATACTATAGGTAAATGCTCTTTCAAATTAAACCTATTATTAAATGCCTTTCCAATTGAAAATAAAATAAATTATAAATTGTTTATCATCTTCAGCTTCAGTTAATAAAAGTCACATAATTCCTCTCTAAACTCTTACAATTTGTACAATATTCACATAAAACCTTCTTGAGGGGAAGAAACTCAGAGATGTGCAATTCTGAAAAGTAAGACAATCTAAATGGTGCAGGCTTTGACTTGTTCTTATAGTAAAGGTATGCACAAACATTCATGTCTACAAGTATTCATTACAGAGAGTTTACAACATACCTCCCTGTAGCTATCAAAAGCTGCTCAGTACTTTCACAAACAAATTCAGATAACACATATGCCCCCACACCCCTATCAGAGTTAGGTAATATCTCTCTCCTCTTGACTGGTTGTATAGCAGTGTTGGTTCATAAAGAACAGTGAGAGTGCTGGTTCATAAAGAACAACTTGAAAAAATAGGCCAAGTCCCACCTTGGGTAGAGAAGAAAGGTGGTACTTCATCTCTCACCTAGAGGCTAGCTAGAGAAAGATGCCTCGAGGTGAGCCACAGGATGCAAATTAAAGCATTTTTTGGTGCTTTTCTGTACAAGAACAGCTTTACAATTTGTTGCTACTAATTTGCTACTGATGACAGTTTCTCAAGTTTTACCTAAGCTGAGACTGCAAGGCTGGGCATTGGCAGAGTATCAAAAAAGAAATACAACAAGAGGACTATCACTATTCTCAATACAAGAGTAAACTTGATATAAAAACATGGCTATTTTGCTCTGAAAGGAAAAAGCCTTAAAATGCTTTTTTCCTGGTTGTCAGTCAGCCTCTTTCTCCTCTAGCAGTTGGTGCAGATCAGTCATTCAGGAAAGGAAATCAGTTTTGTGAACTTTTGGGTGTATAGAGGTCTCCCTATGGACTATTGTGCTACAGGAATGTTGTGAGGGAATTGTTGTGAGAGAAGAATTAATTCCTAGGAAATTCCAGCATTCCTTTCAGCTCTCAGAGAGGAGGAGGGAAAAAAAGGAAATACAATAAGAAAGTAGCAGAAGCTCCTCAAACCATTAGACTGGAATTGTTATTCTGGAATGTGATTGCATAAGTAGCTAGAACCTCCAATTTTGTGTAATTTAAAGAAGAGGTCCTTAAAAACAGGATTTTGCAGCAATCTCTGTATAAGAGTGTTCAGTTAGTACTTAGTGCAAAACAGGCTGCCACAGACTGAACTATCAGCACCCCTTGTAATTGGATTTTCTTCTTGTCTATCATCTGTATTTGACCAGGTCTGAATTAGTATTATACAGCATTCCAGCTAATCCTCCTATAGATATTTAGAAACACTTTGCCTTTTTTTGTGGAGATTAATCTTTACAGGAAAGTGAATATTTGTTATCAAAATGATAAATCAGGAGCCAGAACTGATATCTCTATATTTTTTTCAGTCTGATTAATAAATACTTTTATACTATTTACCTGCTTTTTCAGATGGCACTATATTAAGAAACATGCCTCCTGTATGTCCCCTATAACAGGGACCTCACAGTTAGCTTTCCCCATGCTGAAATGGGATATTTGATTTCTCCATTTTGTTTTCTATCTCTTCACTTTTTCTAAACATGAGAACTATTTTGCTGTCTCACGCTGATGTAGCTTCTACTTACAGCCTCTTCTGCAGTCCTTTGTCAGAGACTTTAGAAAGTCCATTTAAATTATCAGTTCCCATTTGTTGGCTGTTTTGCTGGCATACCAAATAGTTTTAATAAGGAGCTACAGTTTTCCATTGCAGGAACCTTGCTTAAATGCCCTCAGCGTATTAGGTTTCTCTCTGTGTTTTGTGTTGCTAAATTTAATTACAGTTTAAATCAAGTTGTTACTGAGAAAAGACTAACTAAAATTTCTCAGGATTACTCATTAGTTTTCTTTTTTAAGAAGAATATATATTTGTTGCTCTCTTGTTCTTTGAGTATTAGTGAGAAATATTTGATATTAGTGAGAAAATGTCTTTTTGGTTTGGAACTTGATACTAGTGAGAAAATATCTTTTTGTTAGAAACTTGAAATGCCACTTTGTTATTAAGCTTCTTCAGAATTCAGAACATCAAGAGAAACCCAACCATCCTTGTGCTCTGTTACTTCAGTTCAGCAGTTTCTTCCAGCATTTTCTCTTCTAATACCTAAAGCGTTGTCAATCTCTCATGTTTCTTGTACCTAGAAACGGTACGTCTGGAAGAGTATACAGAAAATACTAGATGAAAGTAAATGTAGATTCAAACTTTAAAAAAGAAAAACAGACCTTTGTAATTAATATCTTTCAGGTAAAAAGCTGAACTTGCTGAAGTTAGAAGGAGCTTTGGTAACAACTTTTACCGAAGCCAGGTTTTTAATCCTCTTACGCTACTTTTCTTGTATAGTAAAATAATCAAACAAGTTTTGGAAAAATGACCTTTCCAGAATATGCTTATGGCCTAAGCTTTTAAAGGAGCTACTTGCTCTTTGAGGCAATGGGAAAGATAAACTTCAGCAGCTGTTTCCCTGTGGTGTTGGCCAGGAGGCAGGACACAGGGTCATGCTGTGTGGTAACCCCAGAATTCCTCCCAGGCCTTACATGACCAAAGCAGCAAAGCAGGACACAAACCCAGCAAGTCTCCAGTCTTGACGTGCCACCTGGGACTTCAGCCATAGGTTTTCTTGTATCAGAGCAGCGCATTGTCCAGCAGATCACTAACCAGCTGTAACCCAGTGACCATCTGGTGAATTTGATTCTGTGGGAGGGGGTGGCAGCACCCTGCCTGTTGCAATATTGCCTGTTACAATAAGAAGGAAAGCATGATGGTTAGCAAAGCCTTATGCTCACATAAGTGCATTTGGGAGCAGACTCCCCAGATGCATTGTAGGGTTTTTCCATCATACCTCTTGCCTGTCAGGTAACACCATGTGTCACCCGTGTCCTTTGACTTCAGATGGGTTGAGGTACTGTGTTGCGTGTCAGAAGAATCATGAGAACATTTCATCAAGTACTTGATCGTATTCAGTTCTTTTGGTTCCTTAATGACTGTTCTTCTAAGGCTAAATGACCATAATTTTTCAAGGGCTTCTAACATATATGTAGAATAAATAGAATGAGAACAGTCTTGCTTCATCAGTCTATCTCCAAAGCAGCTAATCTGCTTTTTAATCCATTTTTGCAAGATACAAGGTATTTAAATTACAAGGTGCTATGAGAAGGGATGCTTAATCTGAAGTTAACCACTGTTGTTTCAAATGTATGTCGCTCAGAACAAACCAGTAGCCCATAGAAAGCCTGAGGAAGCTGGCATTTACATAGCTCGTACGTCTGATTGCTTAACAGTGTTCTGTGTTTCTTATGAATATCCATAATTAAAAAGAAATAGTGAATATTCTTGTATTTACTTTATTTGCTTTTTTTTTTTTTTTTTTGGAAATAAAAAAGACACTGACTTCTGTCAGCCTTTTTTTTTTTGGTCTAATTCATCATCATTTCTTACATTAAATTCAGTTTTGTGACCTCTAATGTGTACTCACTGTTCCCACTTAAATATATGAGCTGTAACTTAAGTCTTGGCTTAGTCACACTGAACTAACTTAATTTCTTTTAAAGTTAGTGGAGCTGAATGAGATGAATTGGACCTACTTGTTCTGTCTGATCTCCGCTGCTCCCATTTCTCCAGTTTCTCTCATTTGTGGTCCACAACTACAGCAACTACAGCAGTCATATTGTCATTGCTTAACCTGTCAGCTGTTAGCTCTCTCAGGACTTCAAGTGGAAGTTCATACCAGTGTGACAGTGTTATTGACACAGGCTGAAGAGAGGGGCTTCTTTTTATGGTTCATCCAGTATTTCTTCTATATCCTGCTTAAATTGCCAGTTCTGGCCAATCCCAGGAGAAGGTGACTGCTGGTGGAGAGAGGGGGAGAGCAGCAGGATGTGGGAGGCAGGGAGGCCATGCTTTCCACTGGTACAGCTCTCTGCAAAGCCTGCCCACACCCTCCTCCGAGGCACGCAGCCGGAGCCATTCCTTTCACTGGTGACACACAGGCTATGGCTCCCCTTTACAGCTTCCCTAGAAGCCAAGTCAGTTTAAAAGGCTCCTCAGCACCGTTGTCCCTCAAATTGTGCCAATGAAAGCGTTTGTGGTCTTCTTGGTAGAGGACATCAGTGAAATAATCTGGTTAAAAAATACTGTACCTCAGCAAAAGAGACTTTTTAACCTAAATTAATTAAAACAATAACACAGCCCCCAAACCTTGCATTATGATAGCTGAAGGATTGATAAACTTTGGCAGGACAGGCAAAATGGTTGGCCCACAGGGTTTTTTTTTTATTTGAACAAAATCTGTGTTTCATTTTAAAACAAAGCCCTCAGTAGTAGCATGTCTGTTTGAGGGGGAACATGCTCAGCCCTTTTGAATATCTGAAAAGATCTAACTTTTGGAAACCTGGCCCACGCACAATAGCTAAAATGATATTTTCTGTTATACTAATTCTGTTCAGGCCTTAGCTTCATGAGGAAACTGTATAATGGACTTACAGCAAATGTAAAGGTGCATCACTGGACTAATTCTGGAAATGATAAAATACATTTTCCTCATTCCCAACTAGTTTATCACTAAAGAGATGGGATCAACTAAAAAAAAAAACAAACACAGCACGGAAAAGGTAGTTGTGATTTAATAATGTCTTTTGTCTTAGATTGTTTTCCTCCCTGAGGAAAGTTGTATGACTAAAACATAAACTCTTCACTTGCACAGGAAAGAATTAAACTTCGAAGTGATTCTTCATTACATGATACTGGTCAAGTTTCTTTCTGCACTCTGGTTACTGTGCTGTGCATAACACAGTGTTTTCAATGCTCTAGTGATCAAAAAAAAATCCAACGGGCACAATGTAAGTATTGTGGTTTCTTTAAGTACTTACGAGCTTCTGAAAATTCCAAAGGAAGTGGGAATTTGCCTTAAGGAAAGCATATTTTTCTGGTACTTCCAAAAGCTCCTGACATAAGACAATTCTGTCATAACTGACCATTCAGAGAGCCTTTGTCCAAGCCTCCACCTGAGGCAAGATCAGAGTTGTGAGTCATGCTATCTGAGGGAACACCACTATTTTAATGTAGAAGGGCTTTTAAACTGACTCGGTTCAGCTAGAGCAAATTCCTCCGTGGCTGGTTCTATTGATTTTCATTCCTAAAGGCTAAGCTAAGCCAGGAAGTCTAGCTGGAATGCAGACTTCAGTGACCGGACAACTTTTTGGATTTGCTCAGTGAAATCAGTTTAAAATCGCATCTTCATGGGTTTATCTGACGTAGGAAAATTACAGAAAAGTAAGCTAAGGTGTGAATTTACAGCTCTCTATCTACTTTGCACTAGTCCCTTCTGGCCTAACACTTGCAATAAGTGTGCAATTATTCACACAAGAACTAGTGCATTGTGATGGCATTCCCTACTCTGCTTTGCAGTAGTTACCTTCTGTAGCTGATACCTAAGTAAATCTATGGAAAAGTATTCATATCCCATGTATGAGATTCATCTTTGTCTATGTATGGTTAGCACAAAGTAGATGAAAAATGTCAGCAAGCCTGACCTGGAGCATCTTCTGTAATGTTGGTGCTTATGCAGATAAAATGAGCAAGTGAATTGGGTGCTGTGAAATTAAGTTATCTAAAAGGGGTGTTTCTACCATCCCTTATGCTAGTTCTCCCAGTATTTTCTTCTTAAGGAACTAAATCATACTTTAACATATTTTTAGAAAGTAAAACAATTCAAAGTAGATCACAAGTTATAAAACTGGAACTATCTTAGAGTTTGCAAGCCTTGTGTGTCTCTGCTAAGTCAGCAGTGTGGTTTTCTTCTTACAGTTTTCTTCATTTAGAAATGACAAAATCTTAATATGCTGGTGAAGCTATTCTTTGACCCAACACTGAGAAAAATAATTCTGAGGCACCCTCTATAATTAACATAACCATATTTATGAGGAAAAAAAGACTGACAGTCTATTTCTATGGTCAGGACTAGACAGCATGCTCTATAAAATGGTGGCAAATAGAAATCTAAAAGATAGCAAAGAATACTGAGTAACAAATCCCTTTTGATTAAGTAAATGAAAACATGTAAGCTAGACGAAAATTTGGGAGAAGACCTTCCTCCATCCCAGGCATTTAAAAATACTTATGGACTAGTGAACAAACAGAGTATATGTACTTCCAGTTATGAGTGTTCCTGACATGTCTGTAGTTCAGTCCTGGCTTATATTCAAGCAAATATAGAAATACAGTTAGGTCTAAGAACAGGTATCAGGGACTTCGTATTTGAGTTAGGCTTTAAAGAGCAGAGAAAGAAAAGCACAAGGTGTTAAACCACATCGAGGCTCTCTCTGATCTAAGCTCAGCAACCATTTAAGCAGGCTTCTTCATTATATGTTAGGGTACAAAGTATTCAACAAATGAAGTACATAAAATTATTTTTCCAGCCTGAAATGGGTGGTGTCAGTATAGATGAGGGAAGAATTTGTTCTGTCATGCTTTCTCCTTTCATTTATTTATTACTCTTTAGGTTTCATGTTTTAGTACTCTTCCAAGAATTGTCTCCATTTATTCTGTGGCAGCACACAGAACCAAGGGTTGAAGTAGATTCCTCTGTTTCATAAACTGGACTGATAATGAACCTGCTGCCTAAATTCCTGTGCTGGAAGAGACAGGGAGTACTTGTTGCCCAAGCAGACAATTGCTGCTGCTTCTGTGCAGCCAGATATCTAGCTGCTCTTCAGTAAATGGCCAAGGAAATGGATGGTGTCTATTTGGGGGAGAAAGCAGGGGGGAGGGAGAGGTTATCGCTCTTTGCAGAAACAATCCCTACTTCCGCTTTCTTCATAGCAGCAGGAGGGGCAAAACATAGCTCTTGAGTGTTGTCAGCACAGGTGAGTTACTTACCCTCTTCTTTAGGATGCCAAAATCCAATCTTGCCCACATCGTGGAGAAGCCCTAGGACGGCTCAGTGTCAGCAGTGCTGGTTCTAAGAATTCAACAGACTTATATACTACTGCTGAGGTGCTATCTTTGTTGTTTTTCCAGTCATGCCTGCCTCTTATATTTTAAATACAGAGCAGTACAAGGATTAATGTAAGTGGAAAGTGCATGCTGGAACATGGCCTATTTGTTACAGGAAACTATTGTCACGCGTTACTGACAATCTGACATAGATTTGATTGTCTGAATTGCTGTGTAAAATGGGAAACTTACCTTTGAGGAAATATGTACTATTTGTCAATGGCTAATCTCCAGGCTTTTTTCTTAATGTCAGTGAGAAACAATAATTTGATGACAGAAAGAACTTGTTTTTTGGTGTAAGCACTCTACCGAGCTCACCAATAATACCAGGTAGATTTCTTCATAAAACAACTTTTTTGCATCACTCATACTCATTTACAATGGTAGGCAGTAGGAATAGCATGCACAGAAGATATTCTAGTCACAGCGAGTTTCGTAGCACAATGATGATTTCAGCTGATACTGGAATTGGTTTAAAAAATGAAAACAACCACTTCAGTTTCCCCTCCCTCCCCTTTTTCTGGAGTTCCAAACCCTTGCTTAGCTCATTCACGGGCTGTAGAAGAACGGAAAAGGCTTCTGTATGCACTGTGTCCCCACCACCTGTTGGCTTAAGAACTAGGCAGGATCTGACCTGGTCTCTGTAATTCAGGTTGAGATGTCTGCTGCTACTTACTCAAAATACACTCACTCTCAGGTGTGTTTGTTTTATCAGACAAATAGCCTTAAGAAGCAGTTCACAAGTACTGATCAGAGGCAACCTACATATTCAGTTTCCAAAGAGAAGTTCATCTTGTTTGCGGAATTATCCCCCTGTGCTAACAGTATTGCAGTCCTCAGAGAAACCAGACAATTGCAACATCTGCAGAAAAGTAAGATGGATGTTTCCAAAGTCACCAGTGTTTTCAGCAGTATCAATCAAGCGGCATCCTTAAGAAATCAGGAAAACATCTATATCCAAGCAACTTATTCTCATTTCAGTTCTGTGTCATATTTTCCAGTGATTCAGCTCCAGGATAATCACCTTATGACAATTGTTGGGAAAGTTGTAAGAGTTAAACCAGAGGTGAATATGGCCCTTTTGTTTGTACTATCTGTACTTTTTGTACTCTAAAGCACAGGGTGACACTTGATATTGTACTCCATCAAAGCCTTTCAAGCAGTGCTCTGCGTATCAGATTAATGATGCTCTGAGTTACACAGGCAGCAAATTGACCAAATCAATACACATACAATAGTTCAGGTGGCTTTTTGTCAAAAGAATGAAGGGCTTGCTGTGGCAACAACACCGGAAAGACAGAAATATGTGGGCAGATGGCAGTAGGGCCTCATTTGGGCAAGTGAACAGTCTGAACTACTGTCATCTCACCCAGCATGTGACCTGGGAGAATCTGGCTCTGACTTCTTTCCTCCCTTCCCTGTGGCCCTTTGTTCATTGTCTTTCAGCAGTGACTGATGTTGGAAATCCGTATGTTACTGCTGTTACGGATCTGTAACAGCAGAGGAAAGCAATCTGAGCTTTAGATACATTTCACAAGCAAAAGGGCATAATGTCTATCTTGAGGCAGCCAGTTAGGCTGAGTGTTTATAAACTCAGGTTCCTGAGAACACTGAAGTTGCCTAATTTTGAGCAGCCATTACCTTGCCTTTATTTTGAGTGATCACTTGGCTCAGGTGGGACCTCTGCACTTCTATCAAGTAGGCTAGCCACCTCAACCCCTAAATACGAATTGGGGTGTGAAATACTTACTTTTTGAACAATCCTGATCGTAAGAGAAAAAATAGATAAAACTACTCATTTCTATTTAAATGTTTGGGTCAGGACACGAGGAAGAATTCAGTTCTCTGTTGATAGACTGAGGGGTTTGCTTCTGCAGGGCCAGACCACAAGTGTTCCACAGAAGTTCTGATGAGATTCTTGTTAAAAATGATAAATTGTGTTTTCTGTTTTTTTTTTTTTTTTAGTTAGGTTATCTATTTTTTTATAAGGCAGGAAGATTAAAAGATGTATAAGCACTATGAAAGAAAGGTAGGGAAGAACCTGACAAAAGAATACTGGGTTACTGACCTTAGGGAAACCAGGCTGTGTTCTGGCTTGGTCTGAGATTTCAAGGTTAAGAAAACAGAGTTAGCTGAACTGGCTACTTAGGGAAGGCAGATACAGAACAAGCAGAATTTTATTTCCATGGTCATTGTCCCCATGTAACTGAAAGACAACTAATAGCATAAATCTAGTTGCCTGAGACCCACACAGGAAGAGTGTGCATGAGGAAAGAAGTTGGCTTCATATTCTTCAGTATTTTCTCTTATGTGTTACAAAGCATGACAAATAAAATAGCATTTCCATGATACTTGTATGTTTTATAACACATGTTAATAGTAGAATCAAGGCCAAGTGCCAAGATAGTTAATTAATTCCACTTTCCTCAATTACCCATGAGGTTTTAGTTGTGTGTGGTGGTTACCTCTTTTAAACTGTTAAAAGTGCAGAAAGTGGTTGTTGCGTGCTCTTTTTCTATCTGGCCATACTGTGCTGGGGCAGGGGAATTGAGTCCTACTGTGTGTGTCAGTGTGAGTGAGGAGAGGGCTTGTTGACTTAGTGGCACAAGGGTGCTGTGTGCCTTCCTGCTGGTGTTATAGGTATGATGAGGTGTGCCAAGGGCCCTGCTGTGCAAGGCTCTGCCAGAAACTCACCACCTGAGGATTTCCCATTCCACGAGATGAGACAAAAAAATGTACAAGAGCATTGCCATTGTACAGAGGAAGAAAAAAGAGAGAGAGAGACGTAGTGGCAGGTCCAAGGAGACCTGGGGAGCTGGTGTCACCATAAGGAACTGAATCTGGATCGCCTGGTTTTAGCCCGTGTCTCCATTACAAGACCCACCCACAGAGCTCCATGTTAAATCACACCAAATCTTCCAGTGGGACCAGCTTTCTTTTACAGCCCAATTTCTTCCTGCTGCTAAAACAATGCTGGTTCCTGGTCATGCAACTTCATGGGCTTTAACAACTTAAGCAAACATAGGAAATCACAATCAAAGGGAAAACTTGCTACTCCTCGGTTGGGCTTCTATTCTCTCTCCTTCTGCTGAAGGTGCCTGGTTCTTTTCAATTATCTGCATCTGATTAGCCTTCACTGGACCTGATGGATAATAATAAATGGGCACTTTAACCTGATAGTCTCAGGCTGTTGTCTGACCGTGTAGGGTGATAGTACCTCCCCATCTTCTTGCAGGACATGTTACTCTGTACGGGAGCCGGTTGATTTAACTGGTTCTGGTGTTTTACACCAACAAATCACCAAGCATCTTGTGGCTGGTCCTACACCTCCCTGTGCCATGTGTGTGGGCCCCACTGCAGGAGCCGATGTACTTGTAAGTCTGCTTTGGGCCGTGTGGGCCACACGGGCCGCGTCATGGTTTGTTCCTAGGCTCGCTGGCACACTTTGAAATGAGCTTTCTGTCATATTACAAGATAAAAGGATGATGTATTTGAGCCATCTCTACTAACCAGACCACCATCCATCCCAGCGATCCATACACGTGGGTAGAATGAGAGGAAAACGTACAGCCAGCTGATGAATCTCACCTCTTCCCACAGACAGATGGGCAGGGAGGAGGGGGTTTTCTCCCCCATGCTTGTCTGGGAGCCACAGCAAAGTGGGGGGGTAGGAATACAGCTCAAAGCTTTTAAAACTGGGGTCCCTGGAGAGGAGTGTTGTTATAAAAATGCACAGACTTAGCCTACCAGGAAAATAAAATAGCTGATGGTGAAAAATTAGGGTGTTTTTACAATTGCATTTAAAACCCTGGGGGAGCCTCTAATGGGCTAAATGGACTACTTAGAGAAAAGCCCTCATTTTTTCCTCTTTTTTGTGTGTGTTTTAATTTACTGTGTGTAGCTGCCATTATCCATAAACCAAAACTTACGACTGTTACAACAGGAGAAAAGAACACTTTATTGTCTGCTGCTGGCAGATCACCCAAAGTCCCCTCCCAACTTAACAAGCGTTAAGCTTCAATAAGACACAAGACACTTCAGAAAAAAAACATTGCCACAAGGCTAATGATGACAACAGCTGCCAGCAAACTTTCCATTGCAAGCAAGTAAAGACTTGAAACAAATTTTAGCTCAAGTTCTGTTTTAGTAGCATCAGTGACATGTCTGTGCCGGCAAAGGCTCAATTGCATTCCTTAACACTAGGACTGTAGACCTATCTCCTGGAGTCATTACATTGCAACAGCCTGGTAGTAAGGAGTAGAGTTGTGAAGTCTTTAACAAATTTTTTTTTTTTTTTAAAGGTATTTACGCTCTAAAAGACCAGCGAGGCAGGTCATTGGAGGATATAGATGAGAATTTCTGCATGCCAGAAAGTTAAGGTGACCTTTATGTTTGGATGACAGCAGGAAAAAGAGGCTGTGGGTCTCAGAGTAGGTGGAAGTTCAAGATTTTTGTAATTCTGTTCACTCTTCTGATATTAGTTCTCTTTTTAGCAAGTCAGTTAAAGCCCAATCTACATCAGTGACCTTATGAGAATAACAGCTCTGTAAGTGTAAGTAGGAGAGGTTGGACCTCAAATGTTTCCCCTTTTTTTTCTATAGTACAGTGTCAATATTACTTATATACCTCCCCAAGTGGGGGTTCATGAAGCTGCTCTATACAGAAAATCTTGAAGTTAATTAGAGGAAAACAGGTCCAAATCCAAGCTAACAGTAAAATGTCTGAACAACATAATCACAAGATGGCATAACATGGATAATGAATACTGTTTGGTAAGAAATGGAGGTAATACAGTCTGTCTGTTGATGCACTTTTCCTTCTCAGAAAACATGTTGCTGTTTTGCTGAGCATCTTCCAGAACTGTAAAGAAATAGTGAATGAAAGCGGGCTGGAAAGCCCTCTGACATCCCAATTTCCTTTTGTCCTATAAAAAGTATGATCTTGGAATGGAGACTGTATTGTGGAATTAGCAATTGGGTAAAATTGGAACTTATTTAACAAACCTGCTCCCTGTGCCTCAATCAGGATCATTTACGTATCTGTTTTCTGACAGAAGGACATTTCTACTTTGTATAATCACACCCAGAGGTAGAGATAGCATCTGGTCCAGGTCAAATTGACAAATTGTGAGACAGATAAGCTGCGTCTTCCTTGCTCGTTGGAGCACAAGTCAGAAATCTGCCTAAAACTAAATGTGCTCCTTGGTCTGTGCATCTGCTGTTCTGGCCCTGAAGCACAGTTCAGCAGCCTGCATCTTGGTGTGCACACCAGCCTTTCTAAAAGGCTTGTAGCCTGACTTCTCTGCCTTATACTGACTGTGTAATGTTGCGGCATGGCGCTAAGGGGAAGTAACGGGACCTGAGCAGACGTAGCCAGTGGGTTGACATGTGCTTGAATCCAGGCAGAGGAAGAGAGTGGCTCCAAATCTCAGCTTCTCTGAAGTTCCTGCATTTTGGGTGTTAGTACTGAATAGTTTGGATATGAAGTGAATTTGAGCTATATGTGTTGGGATCCAAGCTTAAAATGCAGTCTAGAGGTAACCATGATGATCTCCATATCAATGCAGAATAATATATTTCATCAGAGGAAATTCCTCCTAATACCAGTGGCTGTGGTGCAAGCTACCATTACTGAAGCTGCATTAGGGTATCATGATCTCACCCTCTGCTTTTCATTTACCTATGGTGACACCAAAATAAAATACCGGAATAATGTGGCTTGATCTGTATATCCTGTACTGGATTTGTACCACAGGAGGTTAGAGAAACAGCTTTTAAAGAAAGCTTAAACCAAGAATATTTCTTATTAAGTCACTAAGTGATCATAAACACAGAGCCCCATGTTACCAATTTTACAGAGTCATTTTTCAGACCATAAATGTGCTTTACAGTTTGCAGCTGTTTAGTAACGAGAACAATATTTAAGAAATTGGCAAATCCACTAAGTTAAGCATTTACTTACCCTATAAAACTACGGCCCTTCTACTTCTTCTCCAGAGATGATTTATATTTGTTGTCTTATCATCAGCAAACAAAGAATGGTATAGGAAACAGGAGTGTGTTTTAAAGGGACTTACACTGACTATAGGAAAAAAAAAGCTAAATGTAGAAAGTAAAGAAGAATATTGGGTTTGAGAACTTCTGCTGAGTGTTTTATATGGAAAACTGGGTACTAAAACTACAAAGACATCCTCATCTGTATTTCAGGGATGTAGTCCTGTTACTTTTATATAAAACATTTATCTGTGTTGATTATTTAGGATATATTTCTTAAATTCATTTCTGTTAGAATACAGCAAGAACAAATTCCTATGATTTTTCTTCAAGGCAAAACTCCCACATTTGGCCTAAATGAAACTGACTTGGCTTGATTTATCTTTTATTTATTTTCTATGGGACATGTTGTGGTATTTAGGCAGAACACTCTTCATTGTTTTCACGGGGGAGTTCTGCTTAAAACATGGATCTATATTGTGCTATACTAATGATGAACTTGGAGTGAGTAATCAGATTTAAAGGAAGATACGACCTGGTTTTGGAAATCTTTTACTTTTTATGTGCATGCTTAACTTAAAAGAAAAAAAAAAACAAAGGAAAGGGTTCAGTTTGAATTTTGCCACACAAAAGCAGCAGTCCTTCCTAATCTTCAAGAACGGAGGTTCAGTTAGAAAAAAAAGGCGGGGGGGGGGAGAACCCTGAATTGTATCCTCCCACAAGGACATTTAATTTAATAAAACAGCCTCCTCAGAATTGCTCCACTGCTGCTTCGGTGCCGGGGGGGGGAGGGATTCTTCCTCATGAGGGGGTGGATCTTGGCCAGGCTTTAGGGAGACACTAAGGCTGGGTGTTAGGGAGTGGATTTGGCCCTGAGGGCAACGTTCCCCTTTCCAAACAGCTGTATGGATTTCTAATGCAAATTTGGTCTTTGTTATGTGTGCAGGAGGATTCATTTTTAGGTTGATCAACTGTTCTGCCCTTATTTCTGAGTTTTCCTGAGTAGCCTCCTTGGTCTGGCACTTTGCAGAATTGCCTGCTCCACACTGTTGGTCTATACCTGCTACCCCCTGCCCCCGAGGCACATGGGATGATAACAGTTTAAATGAACTGTTGGCAAACTGCAGAAGGGTAGTCTAAGCTTTGGCTTTGGTACGCCACTGACTGCGATCCCAGGAAGTGAAACATAGTCCTCCTTCTTTCAGAGTAGCTAAATGGAGCTTGCCACCGTTTCCTCTGCCTGGGTCTGGAGCCACCCACCAGCCCCAGGGCCAGAGCTGGTTCCCCTCGTCACACTGCTGGGGCAGGTCCCTAGCTTCAGCGTCACTTTACAGGGCATTTAAGCTATCAGAAGTAAAAGACCAAATGGAGCGTATGCTCCTAAAGTCAAAGGGAACTTTCTCTACCAATCTCAATATGAATAAGACTGAAGTGAAACTCCCCAGCCTTTGCAGTAGTGCAGAAGGCTTTCAAAATGTGAAAGGAGATGCCTGCTCTTTGGAAGCCTGAGGGCTACCTGTTAAATGCGGCCTTCAATCCCGGATATGGCTGCTTTCCGTGAAATGGTAAAGCAATATCAATAGTTTTACATATACAAATACACTCTTCTATCCAGAAGGACTGTTCAATTGATGTAAAATATAACATTACTTGTTACTAAAACATCTGGGAGCAAACAAGGTTGGGATGGAGCCTGGAATGAGCAGGTTTGCAATCAACTTATGTGGGAGAAAACGCTCGCCAGGTGGTCGGCACTTTGGTGCAGTGTCTTGAATGATACTTCCCTGACTTTGGGAAAATTGCAAAGGACCAGTCCGTTGCTGTTTTGTTTTCAGAGGCCAGGGAGAGATACGGACGTGTGGTTTGGTTCATTTGATCTTTACACTCTTGCCTCCTATGTAAGCCTCTCTAGTTTGTCGTACCTAGTTGTTTCCATTTTCGTGAGGAAGAACATATAAGGGAAAGCCAAAAAGCTACTGAGAAAGCATACAAAAATGCTCCTACATCCGGCAGCCAGACTGCATTTGGCATTACATGCTTGCCTTTCTCTAAGCCAAACTTTCTTTGATCAAATGTTTTTTGAGCACAGATCAGAATTGGTAAGTTCACTGCAAACTGAACTCTGTTCAAGAAGCATAATAAGCAAGGAGGGAAAATACTGTTTTATTATTAGAAAACTCGATGACACTGGATTTTGGTATCTAGTTATCTATATTTATGCAAAAATGTGAAAAGTGTGGTCACCAGTAATAGAGTCACATAACAGACGTCTAAAGAAAGGTAGATATTACCACCAGATGGCGCTTAAAGCACAAAATACCTGTGATACTGCCTAAAATACAGTGCTTCCAGTGCCATCTAGTGCCGTGATCCAGGTTTCTCCTATAAACAGGTATAAATTACGTGTTAGATGACGGCCACCAGAATGACTGGCTTTTGAAGAAGCAGGTTAAGGTATGTATAATGAATGTAAAGGTGTGCGATTAGGAGTACATCTGAAGGAAATATTACTGTATTGTAATGTCCTGTTTCTGTTCTTGCACTCCTCCCAAAGCTTCCTGCCCTAACAGACACGATACTGCTCTGGATGGACTTTTGGCTGTTCTTGTGGTAATTTTGTCAGTGTTGATATTTACTGTCAAAAGTCATCATTTGTAAGTAAAATGTGTAAGTAAAAAGAGATGTTGGCCATGAGAAAAGAAATGTCTTCTTCAGTATCCTTTTCAGGATGCTACACTATACACTTGTAAGCCTGCAATAGAAGTTTTACAAAAATTAAGGAGTTATTATTCTAGCTATTGCCGTCATACTTTGTTTGCTTCCCTTTGCCCTGTAACAGTGAGGCAAGCAGAAGAGAATGACTCTAGGCAGTCATTTTTAAGTATTCATTCTGAGTAACAAATCCCCAATCCCTACTACTTTGCTGCTGAGCTTGCAAATACTTACTGGCAATCTCTGTTGTTCATCACAGGGGAAAAATTTTAAAGCAAATGAACATCAAAGATGTCGTGAGAGGAGAAAGTTTGGCAGTTTCCACATTAGACTATCCTATATTAAAAAAAAAAAAAAAAAAAAAAAGTTGTTTTATCTCTGAATGGATGGGACTTACTCATCTCTCCACAGCTGCCTGCATTACACAGTCCTCTCAGCTTGCCTGAGCATGCATGTTCGCTGAGCGGGAAATGGCCTGTCCTGGTTTGTCAGCTCCTTTTCTCCCAAAAGAGAAGAGTTAAGGCTTTTCTCTTTCAAAAACTGAGCTATGATTTTCTATATTTAGCTGGTTCAAGAACTAGAATGAACATCTTCCTGAGAGTTGAAGCTGGTTAATTGCAATTAATTAATACAACAAATGCTTACAGGCATTGCCTATTAAGTTATTATTTTGTGCAGCAACCTGTTAGTCTTATGACGTTGTTCTCCCATCCATGCCAGCTCTCTATTCCTTCCATGGATCACAATCATTTACCCAAAAGCAATAGGCAAATATGGGCATTGTATTTCCAGGTGTTTTTTTCCCTCCCTCAGTGTGGTTGTGGGATGCTTGCTCTGTGAAAGACACCCAAGCCATCAAAGAGACTTCCCAGGGGAAAGGTCAGTGAAGGAGAGGGAAAGAGGTTTTTGTACCCAGCATGTGCCTGGAAGCCAGGGGCTCATTGGGATTCCCTGGTTCAGGGACACACAGAGACAGTCGGAGTCTAATGACCCAGCTTGAGTAATGCCTTCGTCTGAGTTTTGGGTGTTTAACAAAATGAGGAAGAAAATTCTTATTTAGCTCATCTTGAAAAAAGTGTGAGGAAATAACAGCCTTTCTAGCCATGATACTTTTTTTTTTTTAAAGACAATTCACTATTCACTATATGATTAATAAGCATTTTTGTCATTGTTGGTGTCAAAGGTATATACACGAGAGTCTCAGTTCCCAGTTTAGGAAAACCCAGTGACAACTATTCCAGTTCTGTTAGCTTCAGTGGAGTGAGTTGTCCAAATTAAATGCATGCTTCAGAGTTTGGGGTGTAAGCACATCTATACAGTCAGGTCTCTGCTCAAGCATTTTGCTGAGTCGAGGCCTGGGACACATGCAGACCTGAACTTGCATGTAACGCAAGGACGCCCAGCAGAAAACAAGCACGACTAAGAATGTACTCCCTTGAAGACTGTTGGAACAGATAGTTATGCCTGCAGTTAAGATTGTCTGATGCTTCCCAGTGAGAAAATGGGGGCAGAGTAAGTGGGAACAGATGTGGGGATGGAGCGAGAAGCCAGGGAGAACAAACACAGCAGAGTCTCCAGCAAGAAAATACGTTTTTCTTCTGTGATTGAACTGTGCTTTGCCAACTTTCATCTCGCGTTTGCTCTCTAACAAATAGCTTTGAAATGCACTCACTGAAGATCTGTCTCATCTCCCTCCCATGGCTAGACATAGACAATAGTCTTCTGCTGTGCCACCAAGTACTCAAGTAGGTTAGGATAATCAGAGGCTGTGCTGTGGATCTGCGTTTTTGGGACCTGATGACTACACATGAAGTTTTCCAGTACTCTCTCACTCTTTTCTTTTTCTTTAGGGGAGTTGCATATAAAAACTACATTATTTAGCTTGCAAGTCAAGCACTACAAAGTTACAAAATATCAGAAATAAGTCGTCTGTGTAACATTAATTTGTTTCTTCCTTGTGCATCTGTGACATTTACATGATTTTTTCCCACAGGGTCCTCGACTAAAGGGTGGGCTGTACTCTCAGAACAAACCAAATTTATGTCAGTCTGAACTCTGGGAAAAGCCAGGGAATGGACCCAAACTTACAGTCTCAGCCACCAAAGTGGCAGTTTGCTAGAGTAGTTCTCTTAAAATCCAGCTACAAGAGAAATTAATGTATGCTTGAAGCAAAAGCAATCAAACTCTTACTGTTTTTCATCTCCTTTCTCTTTCTGAAAGTTATGAGACAATGTGATTTAGCTTATACTTTTTGAACCAGGCAGGTGGTGAATTCCCAAGTGGATTTTGTGTTGCCTGAACCCTCCACTGTTTTGATTTGGCTAGTAATTAAAATCTCAGTTAAATACATGGAGATTTTCTACTGACTCATTCCTTTCATGTCTTGGGTAGTCCAGGTGGATCGAGCAGAAAAAAAAAGTAGGGGCTTCCAGCCAGGTGAGAACCAGTAAAAGCCCATGGAGGTGAGCGTTGATGCTTGCTTGTTCTTTGCAGATGGCACATGAAAAGCAGAGCCCCCCAGGTGTCTGCTTCCAATAACTGGCTTCAAAGCCTCAATGTGAAAAATGAGAAAGGTTTCACTTCTCCTCATGACCTTTCTGGCCAGTCAGGCCAAGTAGGTGTAAGCAGGTGATGTTTAAAAGGATGCATTTGATCTTCCCAGGTTTACATACTCTGGAGATGCTGGAAGACGTGGTTATCTCAGAAGGGAGTAAGTGCCGTAGCAGTAGTTCTTTAGAGGTTCCTGAATGGAAATTCAGGATTCCTCTGAGTGAGCGCAGGGTGACCTGCCTAAATTCAGCTTCTTTCATGGTCAGGAAGAGAGTCCAGCAGTGGGGCCCTGGATTTCAAAGTTGTTGTGGCAGACTTTCCTTAAGTCATTTGATTCCTTCTTATAGAAAGCTGGATGGAAAAGTGTCGTCAACAGGAGAGGAAAAAGAGGTTAGCTGACAACAGGGGCGTTTTGGTTCTGCTGGGCTACCTCTGCATCTCCGTGTAAGCTAATTCTGGCTTAAGGATTCAATTTTAAGGATTTCCAAACATGTCTTTTGCTCCCAGCCAGATGCCATGACCGAGAAGCCCAAGAAAAAATGGCCTCCCAAGGAAAAAAATAAAGAGAAAGGATGTGGAGGATAACTGGTAAAAGAGACTGAGGTAAACCAGAGTTACAATATGCATGACCTCCAGTGATTTTTCTGGGGAACATGGCCAAAATCTGTTAGGCTCACTTAATTGTGGCAATTCTTGTGGCAAGGAGATATTCTTGCAGGTTTGGTAATCCTTCCCCATAGTAAAGGTTTGTCTTACCGGCTGAAATACATATTTTCTTATCATGGAAAGTCTTTGAGGTCTCATCCACACTCAACACACAATTCATATTCAACATCATGGTGTCTTGGCAGAGAGGAAAGCAGGAGGGGTGGTGCCGCTGATGCCCTGCAATAGCAAAGGAGCTCCTGACAAGGTCTGGCTGCACAGCCTTTACCCCTGCTGTACAGATGTTTTCTTAAAGCGCTTTTAGAAGCAAATACATCTGCCATCTTTCTGCATGTGGTTCTCAATGGTAGATTTAACTACTTTTAATGTATAAACAGCCTGCCAAAGCTAGGCAAGGAGAGATTTTTTTCCAAGACAAATAGGCTGAAGTGATGGCTGCTTGCTAGAATATAGACATATGGAAAGGCTGAAGCATGAAGTCTGTCCTCCTGTATCGTTTTCAACATTGCCCTACAGCCCTTGTTCTCCACTTAAAGAGAGAGAGCTTACATAAAGTAAGAGTCCCTAAAGATTTTGGAATTAAGACTAATGTGTTTTAGCCCTTATTTTTGCTGAGGTAGGTTATCCCAGGATATTCAGTGAACAGGAGGGCTAGAAACTTGCTGATACAATGATGGTAAGCTCAGAGACAGGCCTCAGTGCCTGTATAAAGAAAACAAAAGCCTTCCGTAATTTGTGTAAACCACCAGCCCACTACTCCTCTACTCTCCTCAGAGCTTTGATTTATAAGATATGCCCGCCAGCATAGCTTATAAAAATGTCTGCTAAAACCAGTTACCAGAATCTGGTAATGAATGGTAGTTTCAAAGATCTTTTACTCTCCTCTCTCCACAACCCTGGACTGGATTCCTTTTCCCCACTACTGCGTTTTTTTTTACTTATAAAAATAATGCACACGTTGTCTATGAATATCACATCTCATATGCAAATCTGCCTGTTTGAAGAGGAAAACTTGGTCTGAAACAAAAACAAGTGCACCCAAGATACTTGTACTTCTTAACCTGCTTTCCTACAGAAATGCATATTGTTTTCTTGCTGTCTGTGTGCCTTTCAGTCCTCTAAAACTTGAATTTGCTGACCAATTTCAGTCTATTTGGTGAAACAGACTCAACACTAATTTCTTATGTGTTTAGTGAAAATTAGTAGCTGAGCAGAGTTGAGGGGCCTGACTTGTTTTCCTGCTGAGGGAAAGACTTTATTATTGGACATCAGAAAATCCATATAGGAAAAAAGGGAGCTGATAGATGGCTCAGCCACAGGAAAAGTTTCAATCAAAGTTTGCATCTTATTAGGCACAGGATAAGTCAACCGCAAGACACAAAGCCACAGGAAACTGGACTTTTTTTTTCTTTCTGCTGCTCCTTGTTTTCTTAAATCAGAATATTTGGGGTTTTCCTCTCTTCACTTCCAGAGAATTATTACTGCGCTGTGATCTTGGGCTTTACAGTTCCACCATCTTTATCTTTTAGCTGTAGTTGCCTTTCTATGAGTTTGTCATACTCTGTCAATGTAAAAGTTAAATGCACAAAATGTGGATAGTAAGCCTGATTATTAAGAATGCGTTTGTGAGGTCAGTCTGCTGATAAACTGTGGAGTGTCACTGTGATTAAAAATAGTAAGTAAAAGTACTTTTTCCACAACTAATTTTGATTTGAAAACAAAAACTCATGTGCAACTTGTTTATAGTAAATACTATGTTTGTGATTACATCAAATTCCACTATAGCTCTCAGCTGATAATTCCTTGAGAAAAATGTTTTCCTTGTGAGTGAAATTGTCTATGTTTGTTTAAAGCCTTGAGGATAAATTTACTTTTTGGGTACTGTTATTGTTTATTGAATCATTTATTTGGTTATTTTGTTATTTACTTAACAAGATCTGTTCTCTTTGATAAGGGATGAAGATTGTTGGATTGTTGTTTTGAAAACAGAAATAAGTGAGATTAAATATTCTTTGAGTATATTTATTCATTGTGGAATCTGTGTTGTTTCATAAAAGGGGTAAGAAAGAAAAGGTTAAGACTTCTTTCCAATCTACTGCTTGTGGCAGTAGCTTGATTTATGCTTTCCCTCTTGTTTTGATTCTTTATAGCCAGGTCTATAATATGCTTCTTTATATGGTAAATCACTGTCCTGTTCAGTCCAGTTCAAATCACTGTCCAGTTCTGTACTGCTCTTTAACACTTAAATAACAAATTCCTAGTCATCCCCAAAGGAAGCAATGTTGTTAAATTAAGCTGTCCCAAGCCTAAAGTGTTATTGTGAAATAATGAATATTCCATAATCAGGAAATGGCAGAGTGGAGCAGGCAAATCTTTGAAGCCTCGTGAAGTTCTGGAATTAGTATCTGTATCAAAATCCGATTAATGTTTCCTTTTAAAATTCATTTTCCATCAAATTGGCCAAAGCTTGATTGAGAACTGGAAATGTCATCTGAAAATATTTCCTCTTACAAGACTGCTCTAAACAGAATATTTGTAGTTTACAGTTATAGTCACTGTACCGAGCTTTCCTCCTTCAAGGATTTTCTACCATTGTCACTATATTGAAATAGCTTCATCTGGGCAAACATTCAGTCATAACC
This sequence comes from Dromaius novaehollandiae, assembly GCF_036370855.1. NCBI lineage: Eukaryota > Metazoa > Chordata > Aves > Casuariiformes > Dromaiidae > Dromaius > Dromaius novaehollandiae. Next base: position 119,450,668 of record NC_088099.1, on the reverse strand, counting down.
AAGATGTCAAATGGACTTTATTTTGGGTCAGAGTAACTACGATAAAATAAATCGCATCCTCTGCTTCATGTCACTGCTGTGTGTCCACGTGGAGGCTTTAGACTGATGGAATTAAGTTCCCTGCCTGCAATGAGGACAAAGCCGCAGTTCAACTCCCGACTTCAGTGAACCATAAACCAGGGACAACCTTGTTTTACATATCACTGCATCTGATTGATATGTTAATATCATCCAAGTTCAAAGCAACATGTCCTGGCAAGATAAATGCTATTTTTTGTTGTAATTTACCATTTCCTTCTTCCGTAAATCCAGCAGACAAAATAACAATGGCGAGGGGGAAGGGGGCTGGGTCGAACCAATCATTTTTAAAACTAAGAATGCTTTGGCAAAATATGTCTAACCTGTTACTATAAACATCAGCAGTCCTGTCACTGTCTCGGCCCATATAAATACATTAATGGCACCCCACCTAAATCAGTGAAATATGCACATAGTTCAGACATACAAGTTAAATCCCAGGCAGCAACAATAAAGAGTAGGAACCCGAGGTCTTTTCCCAGGTTTTATCTTTTGCAGGCATCAGTGCTGAGAGTGTAGTAATGCAGTTACTAAATTCTTCTCAGCCCGAATTCTGCTTCCTCTGTTTGTGTGGCGCTTCCTCCCCGTGCTGCGGCGGGGGCAGCTGAGCTTGCCTCAACACAATAGTCCCGGGCTGAGATTGCGGTCACCTGTTCTCTTTTGTCTCTCAGTTTTCGACCTGCTACACCTAAGTTAGAAGAGGAAAGCCCATGGGCAACAGTGCCTTTTCAAAAAAAAGATAAATTGCATTTGCTTGACATAAAAAATAAATTGTAGTCAGTTGCTCCCATTGAAATCCTTAGCAAAATTCTTGCCCAAATTTTTTGTTGCATGAGAAATGACTGGCGTATGCTGTGCTGCTTAAGAAACTTCATGCTCATTCGTTACTTATTGTATCAGTGGCTATTTTAAAACTGTGGGAGAGAAACATTTAAAATAAAGTGCTCAGTGACTTCAGAGAAACTGCTGCCATTTGAGGGGATGAGAACTGGGATGAGAAGCCAGGCAGTGGCCCAGTTCTCTTAGCCTTCTTGAGGACGCTGAAAAATAGCTGTTAAACAGAAGATATTTTATACTGCTACAATTCCAGCTGATTCAGAGATGGGAAAAGTTTAGCCAGCATCTCTTCTGAGCACCCACTTCCTTTTTGCTATGAGGCCTTACGAATAATTTGGCATTGCTCAAATCTGTCACCGTCCAGGTTTCATCTGGATATTTTGGACATAAGGAAAGAGTAATTGGTGGCTGAGATGAAGAACTGACAGGCTCGAGCAAGCTGTAATGCGATGTGAGGTGCCAAAGCGGCACTATGGACTCTGTGATGGGCCGGCCATGGTCTCACCTCAGTGTGTTCTCAGGTGGCACCTGGGACCATTCTGCAGCTCCATCCCATGATGCAGCTCCCCTTGCCGGGTTCATTTTTACTGCAGGAAGGACGACTGCCGGGTGCGGCCGTGCCGAAGCACTGTGGAGAGCTGAGCTGGTGACATCTCCTTCACTGCTCTGGGGCCTTCCTCCTGCAGTGGAAATAGGCGGGAAATTCAGATTTACTGTCTGTGTCCTGGGCTGAACCTGGCATACCAACAGATAACGCATCTGCTGGCTCCAGAAAAAGAGGTTCAGCATGGGGGGATTCACTGGCAGTGCTGTGGAGTGATGGTCTTCATTAATGCGTACATGGTTGTTTGTGTTCATTACAGTGGGTGGGGGCACCTTCCCTTCTTGGAGAGAAGTGCTGGCAATTTATGCTGCTCAGGGAAAATGTAAATAATTACAAATTTCCATCCTACTGTCCAAGAAAGACAGCATAATTTTATACATTTGGTTTGGTGCATTGCAATTAGAATCACTATTCTGGAACGTTATTGAAAAAATTATTGTTCTTTCTGAAATGTTAAGTCAGTTTAATGACTAAAAAGTTAATAAGGGTCTCCTTGTTCTTATTATTCATTTATTATCCAATTACTTCATAAAATTGGATCCAAAAATGTAAAATATATTTTTATGGAATAACAAATGCTACAATTAAATTTTAAAGAGTAGATTGTTTTTAAATTCTTGTGGAGGATATTAAAAATGAATTAAAAATATTAAAAATTGAATCTGAAAATGAAAAACAGCATTAAAATGGAATGAAAACAAAAAGGGAATGAAAACAAGTTAATAACACTGTTGATAGCACATGGGCATGGAAATATTAACCCTTTCAGTACTGCAGTTAAAAATTTTCCCTGTCTCCCCCTTCCCAAGCACCTGGCTTGGCCCTTTCAGCTGTCTAAGGGGGTTACCCACTTAGTGACTACAGGACATCCTGGGTCTGGTTCTGATCCCCTGCGACTGTAAATCTGAAACAAACTATTATCATCAGTGGAGTTGCACTGGTGGAGAGCTGAGGTTAGCATATATAATCACCCCTTTCAAATTTAATGCGCTTCTCAGTTAGTTGCCTTGCTTTGATGCACGCAATAAATTTCTAGGTAAATGGATCCAATTCTATATACAGACAATACTTTGTTGAATTGCTAGTCTGTAAGAAATGAAATAAAATAAACATACAGATATTTCTATGATGAAGTGCAATCAGTTCATTTTTCTTGAGGTGACTGGGAACCAAAGTCAAGATCCTGCTGCAAGAAGCCTAGTGTCTTTTACATCTTGTACAACAAGACTGCGTCCTGTTGGGCTCAGTCAGCTAATACATCTTTTTCAATTGAGAGCTCTGCCATCTTGAATATCAAGGCAGAAAAAGGCAATAGGAAACCTGATACAGAAAACAGAGTGCTCAGTTTTAATAAGCCCAAAGCTTCCTGGCTGTATCTGAGCAATCATTTGAGAAAACTCATTATAAGACTGGCACTCTCTGCTATTAAATATGAAAAAGATGGAGTAATTTTTCCATCATTTGAAATTATTTGTTGAACTTCTTCATGCAAATGCCTGCTTAATAAGTAGTGTGCAAACAATGGATGGTCTGTAAGTATTCAGGAAAAGAGAAAAAACATGGGACTATTCTTAGAAATGCAACGCAACACATACCTATGAAAATATTTGAAATGAAATTTGACTTTGCATTCAAATAGCGTTTCTATGAGTCCATTCTCTTAATAAGGTTTCTAAGACTTCACAGAATAGTTTGAATTGAGGGAGTTAAACTTGCTCGTGAGCCTGCTCATGGCCTTACATTCTTTAAATATTTGCATAGGAGGGCAAGATGATTTCTTTCTGTATATGCTTATGTGTATTAAGTCTTTAAATATTAATGAAAATTCATCATCATAAAGGGGAGTACGCAGATTTACATGTGCATAAATTTGCAAGTCCTTTTTACTCCAAATACATTGTCTTGAAAATCAAAAGGCTTTTTAATAACAGAGGTCACTCTGCTACTTTGCCAAGATCATCTCTATTTCTTCTCACATATTACTGGCACATGAATGAATGCAGAACTATTTCTAGACTAAAGTTTCATGCGATTAAGCCTGTGTCTAAAAAAGGCTAAAAGCTGCTTTGCTGTAGATAATATATGATAATTACTTACTGTTTCATGCACTGGTGGCAGCTGAGTAGCTGTATGTCAAAGAATATGACCTTATCTGCTGCGCAGGCCACCAGCACTGTGATACTGTCCACATGAACAAAAATTTTTCATTGGCATGCTGATATTTCATTCTTTCAGCATATGTGCATATAAACTTAGAAATTCCCTAATAGGACAGGAGATAGAGGGTCCCAAGGAAAAAAGAACAAGGAACTCAAGAGATAATCTTCTTTTGTGTCTCATTATAACTTCTTCGTTGAATGGATGCCTTACACGTAGATTTATAAAAACCATTGCCAGCTAATAAATTGCAAGACAGAACTAGCTATAAATAAGGTAGGCAGATTTTTTGTTCAAAATTCTGAGCTCAAGTCAGGTTAAAATGTAATTTATCTGTTGTCTCTACAGCTGTTTTCACATACTTCTGGAAAACTACACAGAAAATGTGCCATTCTGTGAACTTTAACTGCTTTTCCCTGGTGTTTCCTCTTGTCTCAGTGAAAATGGAGAATGTTTTGTGATCTGTGTTTGGAAGGACAACTCGCTTCTAGTTTCTCCTATCCCACCCTCCAAATCCTCTTCCTCTCCGATTAAAAAGATTTTGATGAAGAATGATGCTAATGAACCTAACTGTGAGGGATCACCGGAGGGTTATAAAAACACCACAGAAAGGAGGGAGAGATGAAGAGAGGAATTAATGAGGGGTTTGAAACCCACTTGCTTACTCCAGGTGAATCCAGCAGTGTCACTGTGCTACCAGTCCAGAGGCAGTTTCGATTTCCAGTAATGCTAAATACAAGTTGTTCTTGACTCAGTTCAACTATGCCCTGACCAAGGGGCCTATCAGCTTATTATATTGAGTTTCCCATGCATGCTTACTGAGAAGCTGCCCCGTATTCTCCTGGAAAATGAATCCCACGGTTTGCTTTCAAAAAAGGTTGCCACAAAGCATCTTGCGATCCCGTGGCATCGCACAGGAAGGAATAGCTTGAAGTTAATCAACTTTATTTTCGCCAGTTCTCAATTAGCTGCAACTCAGTAATTTAAATACTCCATGAAATAGCTGTCAAAATGCTAATAAAGAGTTGTACCTATGACAACCTCTTTACTCAGCCTGTCAGCTGTGGATTACAGTACATCACACTAAAAGAACAGAAATCTGCTGGCAATAAGGATTGTTCTGCCCTGTATACCGATAGCAGACTAATATACACATCTCACTGCTTGAAAGGAATCAGACCTCATGAGCAGAAATAATCTTTCAGTTGCTCTGAGATCCTGAAGGGCCGTCTCAAGGACATGGACTGGTGCCCTGGATAGACCTTGCTAGCGCAGATTTCCAGCCACTGCTGGTATTTGCCCAGGACTGATGGTGTGTGTCAAGGGGCCCTTTCACTAGCCTGCAGGCTACGCCAGGCCTCAGGTCAGAGTCCCCCACAGTGCCAGGGTGGTTTTCTTGCCATCATAGCTAACACACTCTGCCTTTCTTTGTTGTTGCTTTTCCTTGTTGGCTGAGTCAGTGTCCTCAGCACAGCAGGGTGAGTGAATCCCCAGGTCACGAGCCTATCTCCGAGTTCCTCCTGAACGAAGTCAAATAGCCCCGTGATTTCTAGTTTTTTAAAAAAAGTGTTTGTAACACACCCTTGGACTTCTGTCTCTCCTTTTCCTTTTCCAAAGGCAAATAATTTGCCATTTTTTGGAACTGTAGAAACACTGTAAGTTAGCCTTAAGCAAACTTTGGTTCAGACTTACATAAAACCACTCTTAGTTACCACAGTTCAAGGATTTTCCTTGGAAACCATCTTTCCCTTTGTGCTCTTAAAAAACATCAAATTTGGGCATGTTAAAACCTTTCTTTGGCTGGATTGGCTGCTTATCTTTTGCCCAACCATTAACCTCTTGTGTCAGAAAGTCCTCCACAACCAATTGGACTTGCCTGCTACGCTTCCCTTTTCCTTTCTTTCCCACCTCCTAAACTGATAGTCCCCAAACACAATGCTGCAGCACCACAACTTTTGAGCTTTTTCTTTGCTGACCCAATCATAATTCTTTACCTGGAGAGGGCCTTTTTCCTACACATGTTGCACACAATGAAATCGTTGTGCGTTGCTAGTCCTGGCATCTCTGATGTATGGATTTCCCTCGTCTCACAGCTAACACCTAAATGCTCAGAAGAATGATGGGCAAAATAAATGGGACACGGCTGGGTGAACAGGACATCACTGCATAAAATGAAGTAGAAAGATGTTACCATATGTCATGTACCTGTAAATTTTCAATGGTAAGTTTAAAAACACTGCAAACTTAAAACTACATAAACTTTAGTGACAAGCCGCAATAGGCAGCACAGCCCCATCTAAAACCCAGTGCAGGACATCCATTTTGTTGCCATCTTTCATGCAGAAGGAAAGAATCACAAGTTTCTAAAGTGTCAAATAAAGAAAAGGCTACAATATAATCCTTCCTGTGGCTGATTTCTTAATTCTGAACTATTTTCAGAAAAATTCCATTTCACAATAGAAATTGATCCTCAGCAAGAAATACCATATTGGGACATTTTTCCATGTCCCCTGACCTGTAAACTTAATCCTGCCCATCTGTAATGCTGCATTGCAATTTTTTACTTTGACAACTTCTCAGGACACCAGCAGCTGGAAACAAGCACCTCAAGCCCTCCCTTATCTCAGGCCTTCAGATGCTCACCACCACAGAAGTCCCTGCTCCACAATAGCAGGGAGGTTTTGTGTTTTTTTCAGGGAATTCAAAGTTGAGTAGAAATGCACATCATATTCAAATACATATTTGCATGAGAACTGGAAATAACTAGGCCTAGTTTCTCCTCAGTTTTTGTCTTAGGGTGATTGCACTGGCTTTCTGGAAGGCCTGATTTCCAGCTGAAGCCCAGCAGTAGGACAGGTATAAGGTGTTTCTCCTGGGCAGATCCTCCAGCTTCTAACAAGACTGGAGTTATCTATGGTCTCATTTCAGCTGGAACCCTAATTTGGATGTTTGGGTTGGCCTTCTTTGCTCTCCTCTTTATCCTGAAGCTTCTGGAAATTTAAGATGCTGGTTATCTCTAAACTTGCTGGTCAATGGATTCAAAATTTACTAGGGAGGGACACAGGCATAGGCATAAAGCACATGGCCTTCTCTTGGAAATGAGGCTAAAATGCTTCTTTTGGGCCACTTTTGAATCTTGTAAGTTAGTCATCCTGTATGGCATCTGTTATTTCTTTCTAGTAAACTGAACAGAGTCAGAGCACAAGTGCAAACACTGGTATATCACTGCCTATAGTGTTCAGTCAGTGGCATAGTCCCCAGTGCAGTTTTGGCCATGCCAGTTGCACAATGTTTAGGCACGTTAGGCAGACAACAGCTCTTAGCCTATTTTACCAACCAGTAAACATGTAGCCTTGAAGTCCTCATGGTGCTGGAGATCCAACAGAAACACTCTCATCATTTCCAAGGAATGGACAATCCACAGATTGAAAGCTAAACTTCCTTTTGGCTTTGCATTTCTGTTGCACCTACTTGGGGTAAAACTGTTTTTCTGTCCCTCCTCAGGACCCATGCCAAGTCTGACTTGAAGTGCATTTCTGCAAACCACTCCCCAGACTGAGAGACTGAGATCTACCACAACTATACAATGAAATGTTTTCTGATGGTGTAATCTTAACCATGTGGCTCCAGGAGAAGTAAACTACTTTTTTCTGTTGGAGAAGACACACTTCATATCCACTGCATTTCCCTTCACCTCAAATTCTTCTCCATTTTCTAGCACCACCCCAAGCTCAGCCTGTTCACTGAAGGTACCCTTCAGTCTGGGTATTCAAACTAAGAGCAAAACTCATAGCAGCAGCCAATAAAACAGCTGAATGGCATCAAAGGATCCATACTTTTCTTAGATTAAATTTTGCACCACCTTGGTGGAATTGGGTCTCCTACAGTTTCATCATTAACTGGACAACAAATAGAGGAGAGCATTTTCTCCCACTCATACTTTCTTTCTCACACATACAAATTTTAGTTTCTGTAGTATTACTTAATCTCCGATGGGACCATTTTCCTATATTGTTCCGTGGGTCTGAGATTTCATCCAATAAACAGGAGGGAAGGGGTACAAACCCGCTCTAGGAATCAAATTGCCAAAATTGAAGCAAAATATCACTTTTTGCTCTGAACAGCACACTGCTTCAAGAAATCTCCAGCCTAGGCTTGACCAGTACTATTGTTTTAAAACAAGCTGTAGTCAACAATCATTCTATTTTGCTATAAACCAGATCCTGGTCAGGAAGACAGTGACTAGCCAAGACAGACCCTGTCTTACTCTTATCCTTGCATTGCCTCTCTTTAACACATCAAAGACAATTCCTGTTTGGACAAAGCAATGAACCTGGACAGCATTCATTCCCTTCATCTAGCATCCAAATTGTTTTAATCTTTTGCCACTTAAAAAAAAAAATTTAAAATCCATTGTAGACCTCTTTTTGATCCATCTAATGCCTTTAAAAACTCTCAGCAATAGTAATAATGGAAAAATACTTCGACTTCATTGTTTCAATGTTACTGGTACAGATGGTATAGATGCATGAAATCTGCTGAACTGAGCAATGTTTGTGTTCTCCCTCAGGTAGAGATTCAGAGGAAGATACACACAAAAGGTACTCAAGGAACAAAATGGATCTTTGCTTCTTTTTAGACTTATCAAAATGCTGTCAACTAAAATAACACTTGACTTCTGTCTTTTCCAATATTAGCTGTCTTTAGTGTCACTGTTAGTTCCCAGAAACTGAGTCAGAATCAAGGCCTTTTTGTTTTAAATGAACAAATGTGAAGGAAGTCACAGTCCCAGTTCTGTAGAATTTGCAGAAAAAGAATTAATAATACCCCTGCTTTCTTAGAGGAATAGTAGGTGGCCTTGACATATGGTAGATTACCTGCCACGCAGAATCAAAATGACTCTAGAAACACAGTTTTTGAGCAAAAAGACAGTTTTTGACTTTGTCATCCTGTGACAACACTGCTTTGTATTGTTGATAGTGCATACAATGCTTACATATTTTGTAAGCTATGGTAGTGAAGCTATGATGATAGCACATGCTAGGAAGAAGTATACGAATTCACACTATGTGCTGAGCAACTATACGGCTGGGTGACAATTCGAAAGGACTGAACTGGCCAGAAGCAACCACTCCTATGCTTTCTGTGTTAAAAATAATATGAAATAGGTTGTTGATGCACACTTTGTAAGAAGAACATTTTGGATCTCTGGGAGATGACTTGAACACCCAGAAAAATATTGTGGGGCCCAATTATTTTCCGTTTTGACTGACTAGTAGCAATTTCCAACATTTTCCTATAATGTTTTTTGTGTTAGTCTATCTGAGATCTACGCTTAGGTAGAAGTGGGTGTGCCTCCACTGCTGTATGCTGTCAGTGAGTGTAGCTAGAGGTTGCCTTAATAATGCAGTTTGCTGTATCAAAACCTGGGTGAGGATCTTATAGAATCACAGACCAAAACCAGAGAAGCTAGATGTATGAAGAACATAAAGAACAGCCAGTGAACCTTACAAAGTGCACAGGATCAGTCAATATATTAAAATCTTTGTGCTTGAGGTCCTAGGTCTTCATAGTTAAAGGAGCAGACAGATGTCCGTTCTCAACAGAGACAGGACAAGCTACTTTTAAGCACTATTATTTTTGGCTATAAGGAGCTCAGTTAATTAATTGGCAGGTTTTTATGGTAATCCAGCTAGCAGGCTCTATTTCAATGACACAACCATCCCTGATTAAAAAACAGCTGCTTTGTACTGAAGCAGAAGAGTTGGAATGAATCACCTTCTTCTTTCTTAATGTAGCTAATGGATTTGAATGAATAATAGCATTTTTTTCCTCTAGAATATGCTATTACCCAACCTACTACTTTTCACTATATTCAGCATTTCCACAGTAAGAGAGACTGGAGACATCACTAGTGCATTTCAAATAATAATCCTCCCAGGTGGGAGTCAATTATATGATGTTTTAAATTAGTGATGCTCCCCAACTCCATACATCTCTGTCTGTTTATGTTGGCACTGAATTTGACCCTGTCTTCCTCAGTAGATAAGGCAAGGGAAGGAAAACTTTCTACCTTCGGGCTCTTAGGCAAATGCCCTGCTCTGAAGTTCACTGATGCCAGTGGAAAAATCCCATTGGCCTCAGTAGGTTTTTGTATCCTTGTAAATGGCCTAATTGTAGAGAGCACACAATTAAATCAACATGAGGCTGACTGATTTGGGGGCCACATCATTCATCCCTTACATATATATTTCCAAAATGGAGCAATGTATATGTTTACCTTGATCTGTGGTTATTTCCCCCTGTTCTTCAGAAAGAATGTTTTAGAGTCTGAAGTCCTAATCCTGTGAGGGGTTTTACCAATGATGTCTTCTCCATCTGAAGAAATTACTGACTCTGGAACCCGACTAAAAGACTAGGAGGCCTTTGCTCAGTCTTGGGCCAAAGGAGACTGGACAAAGCACCTCCAGAGTGTCTGAGGACAGGACTTCTCTCCCTATGTTTTCCTATCTTGGGCACTTTCCAGTGTAGGTGAGACTTATTATTAAAGAAAAGCATCTAGCTACAGATTCTGAAGTCAAGATTTGCAAAATCAGGCTGCAGTCACGAAGATAATTTATAGACTCCTAAAATCAATGTGGTTCCATCCAGATGCAAGGAGCTACCTTGAAACTGGTGTTGTAGGGACAAAAATATTTTTTGAATACCTAAGCATTTTTTTCTTGATCTGATGTAAAGAACATCTTCCTGTCTTCCCTTCCCCCTCAGATAGCTTGTTTTCCATTATTAGGCCATGGCAAAAAAAAAGCCCCAACAACCGTAACTTGTACTATTCACTAATGACATTTCAGGAAACATTACATTAAATAGAGCAAAGCAGCATGGTTGTGCAATTCACTTGATTGAATGCACAAGGATGGGAAGCCAAGCCAACCCCCCCTTTGGTCTGAAATCCACAGAGCAGACAGAACTCCCTCCTCAGTCAGCGTCTCCAGATTCCCAGGGCTGGGTGAAACCCTTCTTCTGATTTATGAGTAATGAGCCTGCTGGTGATTTCTAAGGAGAAAGCTCCCAAACAGAAGTGTGGATGGGCACTGCACTGTATCATACAAGTTAGACAACACCTAGGCAGACTCTCAAAGGATGCTTTCATGGAGATGGGAAACTCTTCGGTGATTGAGTGCTCTCCTGTCACTGTCTTCTCTTCTCTCGCTTTGCACAGCATTTAACCTTTGGGTGCTGTTAAATTTAGACTTTTTTGAGTTTTTGTTTTAAAGAACTTGTCTGCACTTACAGCGCAGAAACGTATGAAGCCGAGTGGTGAAGGTGCCAGTGAGACTGATTGATGTAAAAGTCTGGTTTTGAGGAGGGGAGGAGGGAAAGCGGATTCCTTTAGTTGGGCTTAAAAGAAACAAACTTAAAAACAAGACAAGAAAGTTGAGTGGAAGCTGAGAGGTTGAATGTAAGCTCTGCCAAGATTTGAAAAGTTACATGCTAATGCTGGTACTGCATGTTTTCTTAATGATTGAGGAGTTAATCAGTTTTTTACATGGAGCTCCCAGCCCAGTGACAGTGTAAGTTAACAGCGTATTATGAAGTCAGTGAAGTGATTCAGACTAGGATCTGATATTAGTCTTTTAACTGAAGAATTAGAGAAAAAAAATTCTTAAGGCATGTTTTTACGGAATCATTCTTTGTCAAAGCTCTTTCTTAATTGAACTCCAGAAGATGTCTGACCAAGTCTGCCTGTTATCCTCTCATTTTTATTTCTGACGGTAAGACTGAATTTTAGGTTGTGGGTCTAATACCTAGCTGCATTCTGCGCTTGTATGTACATGCGGGAGTGTCTAAGGAAATCTGCCTGGACAAACGGTGGTAGAGTTGGCTCCTGTAAAATCTGTTTGTCTCAATGGGCTTCCTGCTTGCAGCCACTTGGATGCTAAAGCAGCTCTCACAAATACTTGCCCATCCGAAAGGAAACAAGAAGTTTAAGGTTAAATAATCACAAGTCTGACTCTTCATGTTAAACAAGTTTAGGCCAAAACCCACTGTATGAAAGCAGTTGAAATTTTGTCCAAATCTAGAATAAGACATGAAACGAGTAGGGGTTTGCCCTATCTTTTACAACTAGCAAAGATTAAAGGTATCAGGAAGCTGCAAATGGGACTGTTTGTTATCTTTGGGGGGAAAAAAAAGAAAAATCAGGATTCTGGAAAAAAGGAACTTCTGTGAAGTGGGGAGACAAAAAGGGGCTTCCAGAAAAGGCTTCCATAAACTGAAATCTTCCCAGAGGCCTTCGTAGCTGTGCTTTGCCTCCCATGACCGCTCCAGGAATCTCACCGTTGCTTTAACTCAAATTGCAACAACTGGTTTGGAGGAAGAGACGCTGGACTCCTAATTTTTTCGTTTGTACTATTCCCTGCACTCTTTCTTTCAGGCCTCTGCTCACTGGGGCCATGATTCACATTTCCATGGAGTCACTGGAGGGCTCTGCTGGGCTGGCTTAATGGTGATGGCTTTGGCTTGAGCCTCAGGAGCGGAAAGACGAGGAAAATGAAGGCTAAGAAAATTCTTTCCTTGTGGTAGCACTGCTTGGAAATTACCAGGTGGCTCTGACAAAGCAGACCCATGTCCCTGATCCAAGCTGTACCCTACCAAGGAGCTACATGCGACCTGAGGTCCACTAGCAGAAGCAGCACGGTGCAGTGGGCTTATGCCCTCTGCTCATTCAGCAGCACTGGGAACATGCACCGAGCTGAGCTGTGTTTACAGCAATTGCAGATACCTGTGCAGGGCACTGTGTTTTTCAGGATGGTGTCTTCCTGAGCCACGCTCGTCCAAGAAGCATTAGAGCAATTAGCTTAAGATGTCAAATCAAATATACTTTTAAGAAAAAGGAATTCATTTTTATGCTGGGCTTGGGAGGCACTTCCATTTTTGTGCTGCTAATGGAATATCAGAGTTGCTTTTTGGTATGCTTTATTCACAAGCTGGTCTGGAGACAATTTTTTTCTTCAAAGTATTTTTTTTTAGATGAATTGTTTGTAGTTCAGATGAAGTTGTTCCTCCTCCAGGCTATACATCAGTGCCTCACTCTGCATCAGTTACTCCCTTAATTTACAAGCTGTGGTAGTCATTGTGTGTTATTATGTTTTTAATTTATTTATCTGGGAAAGATCCACTCAGAGTCAGTGTCTTTCCTCCCTCGCCTTTCGCTAAGATCCTGCTTTTTGTACAGATTACGACTGGAATATAAAGCAGTCAAAGCAAGATGCCCAGTTTTTCAAAGCACTTGTCTTGCACAGAAAATTCACATAGAACAGGGCCTGAAGGAGTCACGTGAAACACCATGTTGCTAAATACACTTTTGCAATTAGCTGTGACAGGAGCACTCTGTATTTAACTTTATGTTGGCTGGTCAGAGTTAACCGTATGATTTCTACACTGTTTGATAGTCTCTATCTAACTTGTTTTGAATGTGTCTTACCTCCATCTGTACAGGCATTTTAATGTCTTATTTAACACTATTACTCACTAGCCATGTTCAAAAATGGGCTAATTTCTAATGAAGACAGACCCATTACTGTCTGTTCTAAGTTCAAAAACAGGTTTGGAAACCCTGTGCAAAATCGGTTGTGTTATTTCTTAATGCTTCCCCGAACCCTGACTCTTTCTGAACCTTCCACTGGTTGATTAATTCTGGCAGAATTCTTTTTTAGGTTGTTAGGCTTTTTGTGTCCAAGAAAAGTGACATTTCTGAGTGGAGGGGGTGACCTGTGCTAGATGTCCTCATTCTAATTCCAAGTACACAATATGCCCTTTGATGTGCACTTACCTTGCAGCTCACGAAGTTAAGCCAACCGACCTCCTTTTTGTGCACAGGTAATTTATGCGCTGCCTCTGGGAGCACACAAATGACAGAACTTACATGTGTGAACCCTATTTGTGCATGAAATCAAGTGCAAATTTAGAGCAGATGGGTTTCTGACTCATAAGTGATAGAATTTATGGTTAAGATTAAAACAAAAAAAAAAAAAAAAAAAAAAGAGAAAAAAAAGAAAAAAGGATCCTGAAGTTAGTTTCCCAAATCTATTCTTAGATACCCAAATATAGAACCTAATTTGTGAAAGTGAGGAGCAACCTACGGCTTCCCTTAAATTAAACAGGATATACATGCCTTTTCTCTGGGAGCTTAGTAGTTCTTGAAAAGCAGGCTGCTTGTTTTGATGCTAGTTATTTGCCTAACTCAAAGGCATTGTTTAAAGATAAAATCTGGCTGGATGACTAAGTTACCTCCTGGTTCAAGTTGTTTGATTTGATTATCTTCTCAATGAACCAGTGTCACACATGCGAAAGGAGGAGGTCAGCTGCGGAGAGAGGTACCGAATGGGACTTGCTGTGGGGAGCCCTGAGGGGACAGAGCATGGAGGCAAGCAGAGGAAGCAGCTGAGGTGAGCATCGTTCCCTACTGAAAAAGTTTAGGGTACACTACTAGTCTGGCTTCTTGATTTGAGGCTGCACATTTCTACTGTAAATCAAGGCTGCACAGAGGCACGGCTCCTCTTCCCTCTTCAGGTGTGTCTATCCTGGACTCCTCTTGGCCGAGTGCTTGCTAGCGTGAGTGGAGTCCTCTTCCCAGCTCCAAAATAATTACAAAATAATTATTTATACATTTATATAAGGGTTTAACCTAACCCTCTGTACTTCCAAAATCAGAGCCAAACTGGTCAATCTCAGAAGTTGCGGCCGTCCCAGCGTCAATCACCCTGAGTGTTTTACCCCCTTGTCAAGCCCTTGGCCTCCCTTGGAAGTGTGTCCTAATGCAAGCTGGGCTGCAATAACAACTATAGTGCTGTACTATTGGTAAGAAGGTCAGCTGCCCTTAATTGGTACAGCTCCCCAGCAGAGGCTGTTTGGGGCTGCGTTAGCCCTTTTTTGTGAATGTCCATTCAATTTATTCAGTGCCTATCTAACTCCATAAGATTTGCACAAAAACTTTGCTAGATTGTAAGCAATATATGTACACAAGGTGTGTTCCCAGAGCAAGTGTTTAGAGAGCACGGGGACTTTCAGTTTCACCACTTTTCTTCTTATTCCTTCCTCTTTCTGTCTCATCTATTCACAACTAGGCAAGAGGCTATGCTATTCCCTTTCATTTCTGGGCTGTGGTGTTATTAGTTGTTCTTTGGGACCTATTAATAAAAAGTGATACAGCTGGCTGCAAGAGCTTTGTGAATCCCATTCCCCCTAAGTAGTTTCTGATTTCTCTCAAGCCTGTGAAAAAGCCTCTCTGGAGAGGCAACCCTGATGGTGTGCTGGGATGTCAGTTCCTTGAGGGAACTGTCATGGTTATTGATGATTCTTTATTTTAAAAAATTCCATCTTAAGTGAGGGAAAAAAGATCTACTGAAAGAAAGCAATCCTGCATGTGTTGCTGACTCAAGAACATTTGGTATGTATAAACTCAAATTGGTACATGATAAAGTCTTTGTAACTGAGTGCTGTGTGAACAAATATGTTTGGTATCCCTAAAGGCCAGTCTTTTCTTTGAGCTCTGGTCCATCAGTCTTGGTGTTTGATTGTGGATGCTCTCTCTGTATCAGCAACTAAGAGTATTTTATGCTATTGTGAATCTAAACCACCCATCCTAAAAACAATCAGGCTTCTTTTTGCAGCACCTAACATGACTCCCTGTTAGAATAAGCACTCACTGAGGTAAGTGAAGGTTTCAGAGGGTTACAGATACTGTACAAATGCTAAGGGGAGAACAGTGTAATAGAGACCATGTAATTCAGGTTACCTTTTATTTTCAGTCCATTCCTCTGTATGTCCAGCTCCCTAAGGCCTTTTGAAAATCCCAGCCTGAAGGATTCCCAGCCATGAAGCTTGGCACACAGCTAGCTGAGGTAACTCTGCGATCCTGTTACTGTTATCTCTGCTGCTCCCTCCCTTCGTCTGTAACATCAGTTTGTTGTATCTTGCATGAAACTGCAGCAAGTGCTTTGGGCCAAGACCGTGTCCTCCTATTCAACGTTCTCAATTTTTTTCATTTAATAATAGCACTACTAACATTCATAGCACTACCGGGAGTGTTTTATTAAGTTTTTGGAAAGACACCTGGATCACCAGAAAAGATGCCCTTCCCAGAGCTAACATGTGGTTTGCACCTTCCTCCTGTGTACTTGGTTGACTCAACAGTATACATGATATAAATCCCCACCATGACTACAAAGGCTGTCCTGCACTCTCCTTTATGCTTGCATGCAGTGCTTAAATAAACACCACCCAATGAAGTCCAGACACATGGTGAGGGGCAAAGATGTGCTCACCTGGTGCACTGAGTGCAAGCACAGCCTGCCCACCCACTGCGGGCGGTCACAGGAATATCCTGGTGGTGGCCAGGTCCTGCGAGGAGTGGGGAAGGGAAAGGCAGTGGTGGGCAGCCTCGCTGGGAGTGGGCTAGAGCAGTGGCTTCGTCAAGGGGAAAGCATTGGTCTCCCTGCTGTGTCTTGCCTCCTGCAGCACAGACACTACTCACAGCTCCCTACTCCTGTCCCCTGGACATGGAGCCCCGAGGGGCCTTTGGCACCGATGTGACTGGCATCCCAGTGCAGGGCTGCGGTGGCTGAAACAGAGAAGGTGGCTAAAGCCCGTTTTGGCTATGGTAGTTAGATCTGCTCCAAGTACTGCTCTATGGCCACAGCATCCTCGGTGGCTTGGGTGCAGCCGTATGTATAAATCATTCAGATGCTTCCTTTCCAAATAATGAACGAATTTTCTACCTTAATCCCATGACGTCGTGGCACTTTGTGATGGCTACTCCGGTGACAATTTGGGGAGAGGAAGCCTGAGTTCGGCACTGTGGTAAGAGCAGGGGACCCAGCTCCACTCACATCTGCCTCTGTACGATGGTGAGGAGTGAGTCTGAAGGGAAGAAAAATTAGGCCAACCGAAACTTATTTTTTCATGTTGACCTCAGCCCAGTTTCAGGTGCTGCACTAAGCTGGCTCAAGGCTACGGCAAACAGAGGGACAAAGAGCTGTAAATGGCTTTGTGTCCCCCTCCCCTTTTTTCCAGATAACCATCTTTCACCAACACCCAGACATTCAGAAATCATAAGCCAAAATCACAGGAGTGGTGTAATAACATCCTGAAACTTAAACAAAAAATCTAGCTTTTCTTTGCCATCTGCATATGGGCGGCTCTATAGTTCATGTGCCGTTCTCCACAATCACAAGAGAGAGAATTATTTTTTGATTTCTTTATAAAAAAACTGAGAATCTTGTGTAATCAAATCAAGCGATTTCAAGAGCTGGAGCTTTAAGAAAAGTGCCAAATATTAGTGAAGCTTGTGATAAAATTGCAAGAACTGGCAGTTCTACATAATCTCAGCCCAGGAGAGAAGTTGACTTAAAAACTGAATAAATGACAAAGGCCTGTATTACCTAATGCATATGAGAAAGTGCAATAAAATGGTGAGCCATTTCTATTCTTTCGTTAGTGACAGAACCACATAGCAATTTCCTGGACTGCAAAAACATTCTAATAAATTTCCAGTGTTTCCTCAAGTTGAATGAATTGCAGAAATGTTGCTCGCCTTGAATAGGTTTAGCATTCAGATCGACTGCTCAATAGAAAAGTCAGCTGAATCACTGTGTGACTAGAAACTGCTTGTAAATCATGGTTATACAGTATGGAGGGCCATTTGACATGGTCACCTACAGTAACTTTTTTTCAACATGGAAGCAAGGCTGTCGTCAAACATGGAGAATAAGGGGATCAACCAAAGGAAAGAATTCACCCTCCATCTGCCCACTGAACTGATCTGATGTGGTCAGTGTTTGAATGAGAGAGGTTTAGGAAAGCCTTGGTGTGGCAAGAAATAATCCTAGGAGTCCAGGTGTTTCTGTTGCCTCTCATTGAATTCAGAAGCAAAATTCCAATATGCCATTGTCATCTACAGAAAGCTCAACATCAAGCTATATTGTGATCAGTGGTAATGGGAAGCTTTCATTTTTATGCAAGACTGACAATTCATTTGAACTGCCCATCATCATGTTCCTTCCTGGAACCAGATGATCTTGCTCAGCTCTGTACTGAAAATATTGTCTTGCAGTGGTCTTAATTGCTACAACATGAGCCACAGTTCTGTGTGACTATGGCATTAGAAACAAATTGGAATGATAATTCATCTATCTGTAACTAATATACTGGGATCACTAGGATGCCCAGGACGCCTGATTTGAATTGCCATATTTAAGACCGACCTTTGAGGCTGTTTGGGAGAGCTGTCCTTTCTGTATAGATGGTCAGAAAAAGATAAATGCTTTTTGGCAAGAAAGTCACATCTTTTCAGTGTTTCCTTTCAAATACTGTAATGACAGAGGGTGGACCTTGGGAGAAGTTGACCGTTTTGCTGTTTCAGCTAAAACAGGACAATTCTGGGACATGAAATTCCTGAGGGTGATGGGAATTGGTGGAGGAAGTCCTTCGCTGGGTAAGAAGCAGCCCTTTCCTCTGCGGGCAAAGGGAGAGCAAAAGCTACTGGGCAGGAAGCAACACTAGTGGTTATTCGCTTTCCTGAGAGACCTGAAAGGCTCAGGTCAAGGCAGGGAGATCGGAGAGACCTAAAGAAGAAAAAGCTGATGGTTTGCTACAGGAGGACCCCAAAAGAAAAGTCATAAGGATGAGATCATAGGTAGGGTGTCCCAGCTTGTATGGAAGAGGGCCAGGGTGCTGGACCTAGTCCTGGAGGATAAGTATGTAGGAATGGGGCAGATGGCTCCTTGGTTTGTGCTGACACTTTCTGGCAAGCAGGAAGGGAGCAGCGCCCAGGCAAAGATGGGGTGTCCCAAAACTGTGCTAAACCAGGAGGGCTTGAGAATAACCGGGAAACCCAGGTATCTTGTGGGGTTTGTATGTGGTGGGTGTCCATAGAGCCTGCCCTCTTTATTCCCCCATCCACTGTGCACCCTCCCCACTAGGTGCCAGTATAGGAGCACAGCACCACACGCACGCACTGGGAAAAGAGGAAAAGGCAGCCTGGTTAGGACTTTGCTAGTATATATATACATTGCGTTCTCATTTTACACTTCAGTCTGTGCAACATGCATAAAGCCAGCAGAAGGCATTTCCATGTGCAATATTGCTGGTAATAAATTGTTAAACACAGCAGGATGCAGCGAACCATAGCCATAGCCTTTGGGTGGTCCTCATGGCCCCTGGGCACTGCAAGGCTCCAGAGGAGCCCTGCATGGTCAGAGCCCATCTGCTCCCATCAGGATGCAAAGCAATGTCATTGCCTCACTTTACATGTTGCTGGAAAAATATTGCATTGCAAAATCATGCTTTTTATCAGAAAACAGCAAACCGGTTTGGGATTTTTTCTTAAAATCCATATGGTAGCAGACATGGATAAGCTCCTGCTCAGTTTAAATTATTTTACAAATTGCTTCTGTACTTTAATGTACATGCATTTGCAATACAAAGCAGGATAACACTCAGAGAGTGTCTGGCTGGTACCCAGCTGAGCCTCAGAACTGAGCCTCAGAAAAATCCAAGTTTCAGGTACTTTGCAAAGCTGTCTTTCTAGAGCGAACTGGTGTTACACACCCTGCACACCACCTCTGCATGTACTGCAAATTTAGACATAAAATTAAGGGAACAAACAGTGAATAACATAATAAACAAGACAATATCGTGTTACAGACCACCACAGGACAAACCATTTCATGAAGCTATGATGCCTGCGATGTCTTAAATCTTTCTGAAAAGTGGGTAAGTCTCTTGCCTGGGTTTCTCTGTTACCTGTGCCAAAATAAATAGAATGTGCTCGACTGAAGAAAACAAATACTTGAAAATAACGAAAAATCAATAGTACCCTTGTTATTCAGTAGCATGGTATACAGATCTAATCTGACAGACTGTATTGAAAGTGTAAACTGAATGCTCGCAAACATGTATTAGTAATGTCAAGATGAAATGTTAGCTTAAACCTTATCAATTCAGTTCATAGAACAGGGAGGTATTACCAAAGCATATTTTACCTGCAAAAATCCACCTTTTGGAATGAGTGGCTTGCAGTATGGGCAGTGTGCGTGTGTGTATGAAAAGGTTTGAATTTCAGATATCCTTCTTCATTAGCATGAAGGCTTTAATATTGCTTCAACCTGTCAACTTCTCTAGTCAGGAAGAAATACTAACAGCAGATCCATTTGCCTGGTGATATTTAAAGGAGTTTTTCAGTCTTGGCCAGATGTCATCATTCCCATGGGCAGAGGACAAAGAAATGCACAGTTAAGGAACAATTTCACATTAAAAAAAAATATATCCCTTTGTCCAAAAGCCCTGAGATGTGTCGTGCTGTTGTGGAGCACACACAGGAACTGCCTGTGCCCTTTTGTACAGGGCTGGCCTTTAGGCTCCATGCAGTCTGCAGCTACAGGCCCACTCGTTTGAGGGAACGAGGAACTTAAAGAGATTCTCAGCTTTCATTTTCCAAATGTGTGCATTTCTAGTCGGCTTCCTCATCAAATGGAAATATCTTAGGGAAGACAACTCATTTTTATTGTTTTTCTTTTTTTTTGGCTAGAGTTAAAAAAAAAAAGAGCAAAACACTGTCCTCCATGATTGCAACATGGGCAAGGAAGGATGGAATGACAGAGGTGGAGAAAAGTGTTGCCCCAGTGGATCTGATGTGCCCTCCAGCAGCCCAGGAGGCCTCCAGCAGTGGTCAGTACAAGCTGCTTCGGGGGAAAGTACAAGATGAACACATTTTTACTTCTCCACTGTTTAAACTGAGGAAATTGCTTGCAGGACTGCAAATACTAGAGAAGGAATCTGTCCTATTATTTTTGGAGCCGCGTCCTCTCTGAAATGTGTAAGTCATCAGAACAGAATGAATCAAGTGACCCAAGTGCAACTTAGTCGAGTATTTTCAGCAATGAAAAAAATGACTCACCAGGAGATTTGGGTTGGGGGCAGTCACAGGTAGGGCTTGGGCCTTATTTTAGAGTGGAGAACTGAGGAGGCTGTGTCCTCCTTGCAATTGTGCTCTCTCTTCTAGTAGCTGGTCATGGCCAAGGCTGGGTTATTACCTGGGAAGGGGTTATGTGGTATGGTTTCCCAGTGGAGAGAAAGCCAGAGAGACTTGAACATGTCATCTCCATTTCCAAGGTGCTCTGCTGGGACATCCAAAGCATCTCAGTGAAGCTCAGGTTTCCGCCATGGGACACAGACCTGAAGGGGATGTGGGTGCAGCTGACTTACTGGAGGGTGGTGTTGGCCAGGGGGACAGAATTTCCCCCATGTCCTTCTGCTGTATGGGGAATATGAAAGCTGCACCATTCCTTGGCATTGCACAGGACAGCTCTTTTCCCGTGCCTAGTCACTCCTTTCCCTTGTGGTGGAGGGTCTCCAGGGCCCAAAGGTACTCTGTATGTCCCAGAGCCAGTACCGGCAAAGTTCCAGAGAGCCCTGACTTGATGGGTTTGCTGATCAGTTGGTGTCAAAACTGACTCTGAAACAGAAGGTGCAGATCACAGGGGTGGCTAATTTGGGTGGCTAATCTGGGAGGAGTGTTGTCCCTGATTAAGGAGGGCTATTCTCCCAAGGCTCCCTACCTCATCACGTCAGGAATTTAAGTTACATGCTCTGAAGGACACCCTCTGTATTGAGTACTGAGGGACCATGAGGAGTGTCAGCTCCTAGCCCAGGTGTCTGATGTGGAGAAATGTGAATATGTCCGGTCACAGTTTCCTAATGGAGAGCTGCTCTGAGTGCCAGACAGACACAAAATAAAAGTGTTACGGGTGCATTTTAGCTCAAGGTACCTGTAACTATCTATGGATATACAGAAGCAGCTAAGTTAGATGTGAATATTAACGTTACTGTATCTGCTGGTATTTAAGGACTCACATCAGCACCGGCTTTGCCATTTCTCTGCTCTTCCCTTCTCCTTTGGTGCTTCTTGCCTTCCTCAGGATCCTGCAGAGAAACGTGCTCTGTTCCGTGTGCTGGCTTGATTCTGCACTCCCGCGGTGAGGCAGGCACAGGCTCTCCGTCTAATCTGCTCTTGGGAAATAGCATTGCCCTTTGTATGTGTTTGTGCGTGCGTGTGTGCGTTCGTGTGTGTGTGTGTGTGTGTGTGTGTGTGTGTGTGTGTGTGTGTGAACACCCTACCTTGGAATTTTCACAGAATAGAAAAGGGCCTAAATCAATTAGAGCAACACAAACTGCAATTGGTTTTGCATGAATCTGTTTGCAAGATAAGAATTATCTTCACTCCTCCTCCATGAACAATAACTGACAACATTACACCCCTTCTCAAATGCTTTTTGATAGGTTAATGGGCCCATTTTGAGAGCATATAATTGCAGCAGTTTTGGTTCAAGAGCTGATGTGATGGATTACGTCCCCCTTGATGCTTGGAGTTGGGATACAATACAGGGAGACTGCCTGGACCCTCTGGTGCCAGAGGGCTTAACACAGTATTGACAGGGCTGTGCATATTAAATCCAGATCAACCTCCTGAATGAACACAGGCACATCTGAACTTACAAGGCTGGAAACCTCCTTCCACAGCTTTAAAGGAGTTATTTTTAGTAAAGGTTGTTGAAAAAAAAAAAGAAAGAAAAAAGCTCATACCCCTACTTACTCCTGAGATATGAGCTGAAGGAAACTCTCCTGTCAGATCTGTTTCATATATGTTACAAGAACAGCAAAACAGAAAAGTTCAACAGGGCATTATTTTATTTTCTTTTTTTTTATTTCTTTTAAATTTACGGGGATCTGACAAACCAGTCTGGAGGCTGCCAAGTCCAAATGTACAGAATCTGGAGGTATTCCTCAACATTGGGTGATAGCTGCTCATTAGTTTGGCAGAAATGGTTTCTGGATGCTCCGCAAAGGAAAATTAACAGACTCCTGGACTGTCTTGGTAAAATGTAACAGTGTTTTTTTATTTTAGAGGTCCTTTTCAGCGGGCGCTGCTCTCCCGGGCTCAGACTCTGCTCCTGCTGAGTAAGGCTGCACTCGCTGACTCGCACCTTTGGTATGAACGCGGCCGTTCCTGGAGCAAGGTACGAAGCAATGCGAGGTGGGGCACTGCATTCCCCTGCTGCTCACACAGCTGCTGCTTTCCACAGAAGCAGACTGCTTGCTTGTGGTCTGTGAACTGCAAATTTAAAATGCACATTAAAGTTAAAAGCAAAGGAAAGCTCATAAAAGAATATTTAAGACAGCCCCTCATCTCGTGGTTGACACTGAGCACACCTTTTCACTTACAGGCTTGGTATCACATCCTACTGCTCCCAGGCCAAAGCGCCGCCAAATCTACAGGCAAAATGCTCATTCCTGCCAGATGCCTTTCTACGTGGCCCTTCAGGAACACCCTGGAGAAGTCAATGCAAGTACAGCTTATGTTAAGGGAATCATTTTGATGGTTTCCTGAAAGGTATTGAGTGATACTTTGCCATTTCATGAATTCACCAGACAATCTGGTTTGCTTGTCATTCTCTAGTGAAGAGATTTCCATTGGAACCAAGTTCAATTGCTAATGATACCTTTCCCCATTGAAGAAAAGTTCTGATTCAACTGACCAAAAGTACTTTGTAGACATATCTCTGTTTCAAGAACATCTTTGTCAAGAAGACTCTTAGATACCTCTCCTATGAGCTGGGAGAAACAAGTTCGAGACCTTAAGAAACCTGGTGTAGATAAGGTTTTGGAATATTGGCCTCTTTTACAGCTCAGTCAAGTTCCCTTAACTCCTGGCAGTCTTGGGGTAGGTGACTCTCTCTTAGCACATCTTCAAGGCCCTGCTCGTATGCCATACCAGAACCCTGAGTTTCAAAACTTCATAAAATTAAATCATGTGTTTCATTAGTCAGTATTGAGATGGAAGCTGTGCCAGGGGCCTTGTAGAGTACTAGCCCAAACCAGCTGATGCTATTCATGATTCATGATTTTTTGTATCAAATATGCACAAGTATTTTAGGGAAAAAGACAAGTCAATTTCAGGAAGGGGAAAACATTGAGACCAGTTAATTCTGGGCTACAAAAATGAAGTTGTAAACAATCCCCTTGAAAATGTATTTTCAAACTCTGTAAATCAGTTTTCCAGTAGGAACGCGTGAAATAGCAGAAGGCAAGCCCTGCATTTCCTTTTATGTGGGTTGTTTGAATCCCTGTTTACCTTGTGGAGCTTTCCTGCATACAAAATGGAGGCGTTCACATATTGGAGGGAGCCATGTCTCTTCTTGCTCTCTAGTATTTCTGAGTGGAGTCAGAAGTGGGAAATTCTAAAAATATTTATGAAGATTTTTGTTCAATTTCTGTATGGTCCTTTTTCAAACCAGACCTTCTAACATTAACACAGATGTTTCACTTTTCTTTAATCTGTTCTGCTCCTGCTGTGAAGTCCAAATTCACCCAGGAGGATATTAACCATATCACAAATGCCAGCCGTGTGACCTAGGGAGCACAAAGGTTTGTTTCACTATTTGCACCAACATTAAAAGGTGCACATACTCCTTGGAGGACATGGGGAAACGGTCTTCTGCAGTGGGAAGTCCTTGAGCTTACTAAGATGCAGTGAGATATTCTTACCTTCTGTTTAATTAGACATAAAAAGATATTCCTTTTTACCCATGGCCAGCAATACACAACAGTGGCCCCTAGTATGTCTTAGTGGTTCAGATTTACAAGATATGTATGCTTAGAATTTGGCTTATTAAAACTCCCTAACATGTCCGTGGATGATCCTGTGGCCTGTGGAATGGAACGTATGAGGCTATTCTTATGGGTGAAACAGTATATGGTAAATCTAATTAAAAATAAAATTTTTGGATAAAAGTTGCCTTTCCTTCCACATTCAGGTGGGAGAAGTTGAGATAATCTGCTGCTAATAGTTACTTTGGTGCTCTCTCTCCCTGACCCTCATCCTGGGAATCTTGCAGTAACTCTATTTTGAGTGAAAACTAAGGTTGTAACCTGAAAGCTTGGTTGATGGTAACACTGCTTCTCTTTCATGGAGTCGTGACATTTGAAGAGACTTCACATACTTTGTTCCTGACAGATGTCTTCTAACTTGAAAGATCTCTAATGATTGAGACCTTACAGACTCTCCTGCCAGTCTATTGTAGTTGTCACTGTTCTGACTAATGTCTAATTTGAATCTTCTTGATGGCAGTTTAAGCCCATTACTCATCCTGTCTTCTGTGGACATGGGTAATAGAATATTCTTTCCTCTTTGCACCTACTTTTTTATATATATGTTTAAAGATTGTTTTCCTTTCTCCTCTCCTCCCCAGTCTTCTTGTTTTTCCCTTAGTTCATGCAGCTTTACTTTGCTGATCATGTTTTCGATATCCCTGAACATTCTTGTTCCTGCGCTCTCCTGAGTTGTGCCACATCTTTCCTTAAGCATAACACCCCAAACTCAACCTATTACTCCTGCCAAGCCTTTCCTATGCCTTTTAGGCTATAAGTCTCTTTATATAGCCCAGCATGGTACTTGGCTTTTTTTCGTGACAGGCCTTCCCTCTAGACTCCCAAGTTTGTTAGGTGGCCAGGGTAATTTTTTAAATATATGTAGCATTTATTTCATAGCTTGGGTTTTACTGACATCCAGTTTCAGTTTTGGTAGCCATAAGCTGACATGACAGGCTTACTAGCTCTTTGATTCTGTACCTAGGGAAACTAGGGGTGATAAAGGGCCATTGCTCTGGAGATTTTAGTATTTGTTGAGTTAAACATTGCTGAGTCGTCTAGCATCCCCACCCTCATCATGAATGAATCTGGAAGGAATGAGTTTGAAGTCTTGCTCTAGTTGGCCATAAACCTTTATTATATGTGGGATGTTCCTTGTGGAGAGGGGGAGGCTGTTGCCTCCCAGCTGAAATAAACAGAATTCATCAGCTTACTCACTGTACCATGGGATCAGTGGTTGATGGGAGTAATTCAGGGTGCCTGGTACCTGCTGGAGCGGGGAGGCTGGCTGGCAACAATAAACCCACAATCAACCTTGATGACTGCTCACAGAGCAGACTGTAAATAACAGAGGCTTTTATTTTATTTTTCCTATGGGGATGGGAACAGTGGTGAGAGTAAACAGGAGTTAAAACCACCATCATGCTGCAAACAGGTGGTAGCATGTCTTCAAGTTTCATGAATGCTATGCTGAAACTTTCTGAGCCTTCCTTAATAATTTATACTCAAAGAAAGGCTGGCTTACTATCTTCTCTCCTTATGTATGTCCTCACTGCAACGAGCAATGGGTATATGAGCAAATCTTTGTGAATAGATCACAGAAAATTGAGGAGACTGAAGATGACCTCTTAAGTGCTGTGGACCATGTAAGACCACCTCTTGGTCTCGCTCTGTCTCTCTCTTTCTCTCTTTTTATCTTCCTTTCATGGCCATATCAAGAGATCCAACCAAGGAACTCTTTAACTTTTGTTGAACTTTTATTCCGGCTCTTACTTTTGCTTTATAATATACTCCTCTAACTGGTGCTTTGTTTCCAATTCGACCTGTTAGCCAGAATTTGAGAAGTCTTTTTTTCAGCCAGAGGAGTGTGTACTTGTCTTATGGGCAAATAATCCTCAAGCAGGTTGTCATTCACTACAAAGGTTATCATAAAACAGTCATGAAAAAGGTAACCCATACAACATCAGCATTGCAGTTGGAAATTCCTGGTCCTTCCCTTGTTCTGGCCACAGAAATTACTGAGTCCCACAGCTGCAAGAACCCTTGCAATAAGAGAGCAAGAGAAGCTGAGAAGCTGAGACTATGTCCCTGAAACCTAGTGACTCTTGTGAGGGATTTGTTCACCTCAGCCATCCTGGGCTGAACTTCGCTCGTCTTTTCTGGACTTGGAAAGTAAGCTGAGTTGGTCTTTTTGGTACTTGCGTGGACAGTCGTCAGTAATCCCAGCTACTGTAGATGCAAGCTAAGACATCACAGTCACAGACTCTGCGAATGCTGGACCACAGAAACCCATGAGCTGAAGGACTCAGACTCCATCGGCTCTAGGGAACAGCTATGAAGGTTTCAAACTGTTCATGCCCTTTATTCTCCAAAACTGATATTCTGGAATATTTCCCATACTGAGTTTAGTTCAAAGCAAGTGGACAGACAAAGGAAGAGTCCTTACCTCTGAGGCAGTAATTTTATATTTTAATATGCAGTACTTTGTTTCTCGGTGGACAATCACAGAACTGTAAATTGTCACACAACTCTCCAGGTCTCAACTGGAACATCTGACCACTAAAGGACACATGAGAGCATAAGGAAAGTGCCAGAGGGCAGAAAATTAAGCCTTCAATTAATTAGAATTGCTTTCCCTTGATTAGATTTTGAAGAGTTGTGCTTTGTATCCCTCCGCTTGCTTGCCTGGGTGTGACCAGCCCTGCGCTGCAAATTCAGCTTTTCTGGTGGAATGTTTCTGCACCTGCAGTATTTGGAGTTTGTACTCCAGGATGCAGTAAAAAGCATGATTCTTTTAAAGAAAATGAGGAAAATACATATAAAATATGACTGTTTGTAATGGTAGAATTCACATTTACAAGTACTTTTTAAGAGAAGTGTTTATCCGCTCATAAAAGAGAGGTGCTAGATGGGTGTACAATCAATTCTCAATTATCCATGAACAGTTTATCCAGGTTGTGGATTAACTGTGCTGCAGAGGCACTGACACTTTGCTGGCACTGTGCAGACTGCAAGTGGGCCCATCTGTACTCATGAGCTCAAGCACAGAGTTCCAGGACTGAGTCCAAAGCTTTAGCGAACCCTCTGTGGCAGCATCTAAGTGTGTCCCAGCTCCAGCAAAATTTATCCTTGTGGTTGCAGTGTTGAAGACATACCTTTAGTTGCACGTAAGCTAATAAACTGTGTTGGAGCAGAGTGCAGAAATACCTAAGAGATTGTGCAAAAGCCAGGTTGTACCTGGCAAAGCTAGGGCTGAACTTGAGTTAGTAAGTCTGGCTACACCTAAGATGACTATCTGGAGTCAGTCATAAAAGTCTTCACCTGTCTTCGCTTTCAATACATACAATTATGCCGAAAGATATAAAGGCTGTGTCTAAGCCGTGTTCCTGCAAGTGACTCTGAGCTTCCAGCTCTGGATGCCTCCCAAAGGGTATCCCTAAACACCTATTGAGCTGAAACCTGGGAATGTAGCAGTCCCTTTCTTCCTCTTTTCTCTGCACAGGTGTAAGGGAATCACGGAATCCAGGACACTGAGTCATCTGAGGAATGCCCCTGTTCCCAGGTGAGGTGCAATAACAACTAAAAGCACTGGTGTCACTTTACCTATGATTCCACAGATATTAAAACTATGCTGGACACACAATGGATGATACATGCATTTGACATATGCTTGTCACACGTGGATAGCTTTCTTTTTCCTGGAAATCAGCATCTGCTTGGATGGTCTGGAAATGATCGTCTAGCACAAGTGTCGTCCATTGTGCCAGCATGTTCCAGCACATACCATCAGGAAATCCATGCTATTAGAGCAGGGCAGGATTTGACCCAGCATATTGCTACAGCTGAACGTGTTCACGGTCATGTTCTTCTGAACCAGCTGAGTGCTTCCAACTGCCTTGACTTAGCACTGTTCCATGTTTTCTGCTTAAATTCCCCATCTTTATGTGGTAAGGAAGGAAGTGAATATGTCATGAAAACTTCAGAGGGGAAAAAGCCATAAGTGAGTCACTGAAAATATTGATAAGATTGCTGATATGGAGCTGATCCATAACTTCCAGCCTTCCTGTTTTTCTATGCCCACTCCTCTTGCAGCTTCTCAGGCCCATGCCTTTCCTCAGAGTTCAGAGTGGGACCAGAGGGATTTCTGCACCTCCCTGTAGCAAAGACATATGCCAGAGGCACACAGTTCCTTCCTCCCCATGCCAGGATGTCACAAAGTCTTTAGCACCTACAACAGCCCCTGACAATTCTCAGAGCTACTTATAGCAGCAACCAAAATGTCTTATCACACTCCTGTCCCGGTGACAAATAAAAACTGCAATTTGATTATTAACATCTTTCCAAATAAAGGGCTGGATCTTGCTCCCCTGACATTGATTGCAAAACTGGACTTGACTACAGTGGAAGCAGATCTGGCCTCAGGGTATATTTAGAGAAAGTAAGTAGCAGTTATTTTCCTAGTGTTTATTTTACATTTCAGGTTGAGGCATTTGGAAGTGCGGTTTCTATTGGACTTTGTGTAGCTGGGGTTGTGACTAACAATAATAACAGGCTAAGCTGTGACTTTGCCCCAGCCCCGGAACAAGAGGCCGCCCTGTCCCTAGAGTCATGCTGAAGGCACACGGTGACTCACACCTTTGTAATCCCTCTTCTGGGTTTCCCCTTGCTCCACAGGAGAGGAACTTTTTCCCAGTTCTATACTTGGCATTGCCTATGGCCCCAGCCATGCTGATCCCAGTGTGTTGGCCAGCAGTGGCAGAGCCATGAAGTGTGCTGAGAGTACAACTGCACCAAACCCCACAGATCAGAGGCTTTAGCATCTGTATTTTGTGGAATACTAGGCTCCATTTTATTCTGCCCCCAGCACAAACAGAACATGCTCCATGGTAGATGGCAGCACACTGGGGTAAGGGCTTCATTCTGCCACATCCCCCTGCACAGCTACCCACAATATGCATAGCCTGAGCAGTGATTTCAATGTGTGCCATGGTTTCAGTGCATTCTCTTAGTTTCCCATGTGATAGTGCAAGTCCAGCATGTCAGCCAACTGCATGAGGTGTCACAGGGCCTTTCTTCTGTGATAGTCTCATGCATCAATTTTATTCATTCATTAGTGAAGCCATCTCCCTCTCCGCTGAAGAACCACCCTCAGGCGATGCTGTCCAATGAATCCTAACACATGCATATGTTGACTTCTTGTGCTTTTGTGGCTCTGGGGCATTCATATTGAACTGCATGCAGTGCTGCAGATATCTGTGTGATTAGTGAAGGGAAACGCCTGGATATTTTGAAAGCTTCTGTGAAGGCTAACTGGCTGTTTCATTCCTCCTTGTCATGCTAGTTACTTCAGAAAGCCACCACACTTAGTTACGGTTCTCTGTTCAGACACCAGATAAAATGGAGTTTCATTGGACTGCTTTTGTCCAATTGAGGAGACCATAGGGTACCTTGCAGTTCTTCTGTAGGTGCTCTGCTACCTGTCATCTTCACTTTTGTCTCAGATGGGTTCGTATTTAAGGAACTGCCTTCACCAGTGATTTGATTCCTTTGTAGTTAATTCTCATGGGAAGGCATTGGTAGTATGTACTTAAGTCACTTTTGAAAAAAATGAATGTCCCAAATAGATGTCCCATAAGTCTACAAATTGTAAATGACTTTTTGTGAAACTGTTACCATTTAGGTATTCTCAGCTTCCAGTTTAATGCTTAGACCACAACTTCCTCCAATTTAAGAATCATTCTCCTGTCACAGCTGACCAATTGGAGTACACTGGATCACTGTACTACAAGCAGTTGAGGGGCAGTCTTCAGCTCTACAGCAGAGCAGGCACTGTGAGAGCAGTCCAAATTCTGCTGCTGAGGGCAGTGTTGGCTCATGGCGTATTTTATCTTCTTTCTGAGCTCCTTGTCCCAGTGCATAAACAAATTTGTTTTTGTTTAAAGACTTTCCCACACAAGTGTCTGCCAAGTTCAGAGGACTTCTCTTTGAGATTGATCTTGAATTTTTTGGAACAAGAGATGAGATTATATAATAAATTCAGTTCGTCTCAGTGAGGCAGTTGGGAGATGATGTTTCAGACGACAACATAACAGCCAAAAGAATTAAGAAAAATAAAAGAATCCTCAAAGTGTAAGTGGGGAAGGAATTCTCTTGACCTTTGCATTTCATATGTTGGATTTGCAATTTAGTAAGTCTGATCTGGAATCAGATTTGCAGACAAATCATCTAGACAACAGAGGATGAACAGACCATTTTCAAAACAGTAAATTCTAATAGATTGTCTCTTAGAAGAACCTACATTTTTTATTTAGTCTTTTTTTAATGTACAGCTTGTTGTAGATTTTGTTGTGTATCTATGACACAGTGATTTTCACATATTAGTCCATTGATGGTTTAGAGAATTATCCCTGGTCTTATTGCTTTGACAGTGTTGAAAATCCTGTTGTCTGCCAAGTAGCTGGACATCCTGATACTTGTTGTCCAGTTCAGGTCTTGCTCTTCTAATTGATCAAACATCATAGACACAATGGTTAGAAAAAGGCCTGCAAGAGAAAGAGATTCCTTCATCCTGTTGAAAATTTTCTATTTCCACATAGCAGAGAGCTTTTTTCAATTTGAGCTCAGTAAGGCAAGATTTTCAGAGAAACTGAAGTTTAAAAACAATGGGCAGCCAAGGAGCTGGCCTGGCATCTAGATTTTACAGAGCCAGGCAGCCTGCATGCTGGTGGGACTGGCAGCCCAGCTTGGTTTCTCTTGGAGGTTTCAGTGGAATCGATGCACTCAGCTGAACTAATATTTTCTAATGAATGAGCTGCTGGCAGGAAGACTGATGCAGGAGGGAGAGCTGTCAGAGCAGCATCCTCAAAAGAGAGGGAACTGCTCATGTTCCTATCCTCTCTGTCCCTCCTGAGTAATGTCTCTGATCTCTGGTGATGGTAGGGATTGCTCCGGAGTGAGTGAAAATACAATGAAATGTGCATTCAGTACCAAGCTGCTGGACTGTCCTTTCAGAATTTCTTGGGTATCCTCCTGTCTCCTTCATGCTGCCTTAGTGTTTGTCTCAGCCAATTTGCCTTCTCATCTGTAAAGCACACAGAGGATTAGTACAGCAGCAGTGATGATGGGAGGGGATTTAAATCTTAGGAAGTAGTTGTCTATAAATGAATACAATAAAAAATATATAATAATCATGATGGTACCATCTAATAGGCCCATGGGAAAATAGATTTATGTTATATTTTGAGAATTTAACAAACTATATTTGTGTACTGAACAGGGAACTACATCAGTTTTACAGTTTCTTCATAGTTAACTATTTCTTAAAATAGCAGTTGATTCTGACTACAGAATCGCTACAGACCCCTGGGACACAAAAGATCTTCCAAAAATGACTTATAGACCATATAGCAAGTGAGCTTTGTCAAGTCTGCAGCTCAAGTTATAGAGAGATAATTATAAGTTTTCTTCTCTTCCCTACACCACTGAAGTTATTTTAATTTTTGCAAACTCTTTAATTCTTACTCCTGGTACAGGTTAGAAAGTTGCAGAGCATACTTCTGTAATTATTTAACTTTTTCCATTAATTAGATTTTGTCCATATAAACCTAAAAAAGGCCAACTGTATTCTGAAAGATAAAAGTGAAGACTTAAGTTTGTTATATGAAACTCACATTTACTATGGTTTTCCTTAGTGGGAGAAGTCTGGTTTGACTTAAATATAACACCCTGTGGATGCTGCCGAATGATGGCTTTGAGGCCTTGTGCTCCTGCTAGCCCTTCATCCATCTGCTTGAAGGCCATGCTGCACCATGCACTGTTCCTGAGGTAGGAACTCATTCTCCTCACACCCAAAAAGCTAGCAAAAAAGGCTCCGGAGGAACCTAAGAGGATCTGCTCATTACATCCTTTGGGATATGGAGTTACTTACTCAGTAGATGGCTTTTCTTCTGAGTCAATACTGAACCAGCACATCAGCAGAAGGGAATGTGGTGTTCTGATACTGCCTTTTGCATGAGCCTTAAATTGAAGGTCCTGACCACTTTTTCTTAGGCAGAGATGGTCTGATCCTGATAAAGCAGACCAGCTAAGTACAGCCAGCCTATGCAGCCAGCCAGCCTGCTTATGTTCCATAGTTTCATTTGGTTATACTAGCCATATCTGTTTGTCTTAAACAGTTCTGTGGTGCTGCTGAGCACTTTAAACAGGGGTGACAAATTTCAGTAGGGAGTAGGGTGTCCGCAACTACCTCCTATGTCTGTTTTCAAGCTTAGTTAAATCAGTCAGCTTCTTTGACACTGTTAGGTGAAGGCCCACAATAGATGAACAAAATGTCAAAATTATGATTAGTATCAGGGAGAATGGGTATGTGCCAGTCTGCAAAAATTTGGGAAACAACTTAAGCTCTGTCACTTCAGCAAGGAGGAGAAAAGCATGTTCTCCAGTTTATACCTAATGGCCAAAGCAGGTAGCCATGCAATTACTTCTTTTTGTAGTGAGACACATCCACTTCCTTTGGATGCATCAGTTTGTCTAGAGACTGCTTACAAGTACTTGGAAAATCTGGAAAACAAGACAGGCAATGAAATCCTTTCCCCTTTTGACCCTTTTTCGTGTGGTTAGAGAAAATATTTTAGAGCATCTGTTTCCCAAATTGCAAACCAATCTGCTCCAGTTGTAAAAACTTACACTGTGTTATGCATCATCCCCTGGAACCACCACTAATGAAACTTGACACAATAATGTGATCAAATACAGCCTCAATGAATAAAACTGTTGCTTTTCTCAAAATGATTACTCCAAGAAAAGGAAGCCTAAGAGTCCATGCCCCAGTTTTCTTTTGGACGCTATACAACAGGAATGTTCATAAGATGCCTTTAAATATCATTTCTATTTCCTGAACAACATTCTTACTGTAAAGACCCACAGACAGGATAATAAGATAATACAGTATCATGAAAAGACATTTCTAGAGGAATTTACATTCTCGTGCTTTTAGCTGCCCCCAGAATTTATTAGTTAACAGATCATCACTTCCTGCTATTGCTTCCAGAAGTCTTGATCTTTTGATCATGCCATCATGCGGAGGCTCTGCATGCAGGCTCAGTTTGATGAGCACAAGAGAAGTGATCCAGTCCAGCCCATCCATCAGTTTTTGCCTGTTCACAACAAAATGGGCTTATTGTTCAACTAAATGTTATCTGTTATTCAATTAAATGTTGTTATATGTTGTTAGAGTTCATGATACTGGGTCTAGTTCTGAGATCCCAGTAATATACCTGAGAAGAGAGGTGGTGGAAGTCAATGGGTCTGATTCTCCTGCTCCATTTATGTCCTGATTTCCAGGGCCCATCGAATTACATGGAGAGACTTCTAATCTGTATGGATGAAAAATAAGGGAGAGATCTTTGCTTTGACCTGAGGGCTCTAGTTAAGCAAAGCTGGAATGACATGTATGCTCATGCTGGTGTCACATGTCTGTGACACCTCATATGAGAATTTAGTCCTGAGAAACACAGATACACATAGCAGCAAGTATCCTGCTTCCTTGCACCAGGCTTGCTCGCTTGTCAGTGATGCCGCTTGCGGTCCTATGGTCCAATAGAGTGGATAAAAAAGGTATGGCAGCTGAATAGGTCCCCAAATCACTCCTGTGTCTTTGAAATACTGAGAAGAAACAAGATTGAAAAGAAAAAGTTGTTTCTCTTTGGGAGTGCTAGAATGCCTGCACATTGCCAAAAAAAGAGAAAATGTTGCCAATGCAATAAATGTCTGTCTAATACGCTGTGACCTGGCCAGAGCTTTTGCATCACTGTCCCTGTCAGCTTGTGTAAATCTGCATTTCCTCCTGAAAACCTACCACTGTCACAGCATCGCCAGCCGAGTTTCTCCTCAGCACCAGGTGTAACATAAACAATTACTAGGGAAACCTGAAGACAGAATGAAAGGCAGGAAATTTTTCCTTTTTTGTTTGAATCAGTATTATTATACTGATAGTTGGAGTTTTTAAGCTTTTTGATTAGGAAGAGAAAGTATGATTGTATATGTCAGGATGGATTGCTGATTTCTACAGTAACACCCCAGTATTCTCAGTATTATTTCCTAGCTTTTTTCATATGCAGTGTAAATTTTTGTTTGCTTTTATATCCAGTTCCCACTGAATGGAAGTTTTCTTCAGGCTGTTGTCCCCTGCTCCACTCCACCCCTCTGGTTCACAAGGGAGTTTACTGAGCTTCCAGCAGCTCATGCTTATTCTCTTATCTTAAGGTAGAGTGCGAAATTAAAACACTTGGTTTGTCCTTGGCAAGTTTAAATGAATATTAGTTATACAGCACTGTAGGGGTCCATAGCTCTTTGTGGACAGAAAGAAACTGAAATACTGTGGCGTGGGGAAACGCACAGCCAAGGACCAGACCTTACAGGTGCTCAGCCCATGCAGGCACGGCCCGCGTGGCCTCCTGGGGTGGCTCAGGGCTGCGGGCCGTGCTCCTCACGGCTGCTCTGTCCCACCTGGGTGCTAAACAGGATGGACATCACTGCCGTTGCGCCATTTGGGCATGACCCCAGGGGATAATTTGCAGAGCATCTTGGTGCTGGATATATTTCTGGCTGGCTCGCACAAGTGTTGCCAGCCCAATTTTATGACACCTCATTTGGGCTTTGCTGGCAGAGCTCCAAGGGGATAAACTGGGCTTATTCATCTTTGCAAGCAGGTTTTTACAATCCCCACGAAACACCAGGTAGCTCTACCCTCATTCGGGTAGAGGTACTATCAGCTGAGGCAAATAGTACAAAGCTGGTTCACCACACTGATGATTCAACTCAAATACCAAGAGTGGCAACATGTTATTTAAAATGCTGTTACATATTTTAAAACATTTCCATGTGGCCTCAGGTTCAAAACTAAATCAATTTCAAAAATTCTTTGTGTGTACAACTGCAATTAGTTTTCATCTGAAGTTCAGCCTTAAAACACACGTTTAACAGGCTTCTGCAGTCTGTCCTAGGCTGTTAACAGAGAAAAAAAAAATCCTACCCACTGCTGAACTTGAGGTGGGAGTGGGCATGATAAATTCTGTAAGTTTTAAGAAAAAGAGAACAAAGAGGTGGAAATAGAACATTGCACCATTTCTTTTTGCAAACTCTTAGAGTATGTACACATAAACTTAAGAATCTCTCAGTACAAAATATTTCTCATAAAAATAATCTGTACCCAGCCTCTTGTCAAATTTCACCCCTCTATTAATGCCTGCAGTTTCCTGAAAAACCAGCACTTTTTCCAAAGAATCAAGGCTAAATCATATTAAAGCAATTTTGAGAAGGTAAAGTGTAAAATCAGGCATTTGAGAGCTAAAGCATTACCACGGATGAAATTTCCCATTTTTCCTGCTTTGCTATGATACCAGATAGGAGCTGTATTTATGAACAAGCAATTTGCCACCAACTGTAACTTACTCTTCAGTGTTATGTCATAAAATTTAGCACATCCAAAATCAAACTGTTCCAGTTTTAAGCCTGTCATAAAAAATGTTGGGTGTATTTTGCAACAGACATGGAAGATGCATTCAGTCACTTAAACATTTCTTCACTCCCCCCTGCCCCAAATGTAAAAAAGTGCAAGTGGGAAATGCTCACCCAATACACAAATATAATGTCTAATAGCTGGAAAAGGTCTGAAGATCCTTTCAACTGTAGGTTATAGAGATGGTTATCTCTAGGAGGACATTCCTCATCTTTTCCTTATGTTCAAAATAAACTATCTTCTATGATTCTGAAGATCTCTTGGCAGGAGAGGAAAAGTGTTGAAATATTTTTTTTTCACAATTTTCCAGACCAAATGGTAAACTTTCTGAGCTATACATTACTGCATTATGCAGTACATAAGCTCACCAGTTCTCTGGGAGTAGATGATAATTTTCATTTTTCATTACTTTATAGTCAGAGAGGTATTGCATAGTTATCGTAAACACTGTCAGTGCAAACAGTGATACAGAGCCAAGGCCCTATGTGATTATAGCACGTTTTTTGCTTGTACGGAATATTTTACTGCAGTTTCAGTGCCACACTGAAAATAGTCCAGCAGATGACACATTATTCCCCTTTCATCTATGTAGTAAGCAACACCTATTTGACACATTTTGATATTCCAGTGGCAGAGGTGTCACTGGCCACGAAGTAAAATCTGTTCTTTTCAAAAAAGCTTTGATATTTATATTATTTGAAAAAAGGGGTACAGTTGGAAGCATTTGGTGTTGGCAATACACAGAAGCTTTTGTCCTACCAAGATATGTGATTTTGGCTCTGAGTAAATGTTGGAAAATCCATTCTTTAATTTGCTGTCAGAATCAATTCATCTCCATAAATGAGTTTGGCAAGTATTTTGGTAAATATTTGTTGCTTCCTTAGCAGCCATCTTGTTATTTTCTATGATTTCACATGTTTTAACAATGAAGACTATTTCAAGAGTTTTGTTCTTACAAACGATGCTAGATCTTTTTCATGATTCACCTTTTTTTTGCATGCTTGTATTGTGAGCAATCCAGAAACTTCTGCATAAGTGACCATAAGCTGTATGACATTTATTGCCCTCTTTACTGCTGCAACCCAGATCATTCCTACACTTCTCTGGGAAAGTTGACAGTCTCTTCTTCCCTTTTTTTTTTTTTTTTTTTTTTTTTGAGGGAGGAGGGGAGTCTTGGCGTTTTGATGGAAGAGTATCAGCTTAGTTGTCACAGTCCTGATCCACAGAGAGATGCAACTTTAGGAAATAAAAGTATGTAAGTAAAACATAAACTAGACTTTAAATCATGATTGCTTTGTCAGCTCTGAAAACCCTGTGTACTAGGCTGACTGATCCCACAGTCTGTGCACAGTAGAGACAATATTTGGTGCATGACATATGTATGAGATAAAATCACGATAAATACCAATTTTTTCCTGCCTAGATTGACTGTAGTAGCAGCTCTTTTGGTAGGTAGATGACTCTGGAAATTATTTTCAAGCACCTTTTTGCTTTTCAATGGCAATGGAATTTATTGTATGGAGCTTAAACAAAATTTAGGTCTTTTTGTTGCTAAAAGTGCTGCATAAGTATAATATATTATTTGTTGAGATCAGGAATGCAAGACTTCATCTGAAAAAGAAGGTGTGGAAAAGCCTGGGGAGGTTCCCACACTGGAATCTTAATTTATGAGGGACTCATCAGAGGACCTGTCTCAAGCTGAAATGCTGGCAGAAGAGGTTATGGACTCCATATGCACAATGCACAATGCCAAGCCATCAGGACCAGACGGTGTTTACCCAACAGTTCTGGAGGAATCCAAGGATGAAATAACTGAACTGCGATGTTTAATCTCTCACTTAAAACTAGTGTGATGTCTGAAGACTGGAAGTTGGCAAACTAACATGTTTCTTATTGTGCTAACCAATAAAGACTTTTATTCAAGGGAATTTTGGGGGAACTACAGACCAGTAATCCTGACATCTATACCTGGGCAAAGTAGTAGAAACAATAATGAAGAACATAATTAATAAAAACATGGATGAACGTGCTATGCTGTGGAAAAGTCAACACGATGTTTGTAAAGGGCAGTCTAGCTTTACAATCCTATTTAAGTCCTATTTATTTAAATCCTATTTCTCTGACGGAGTCAATCAGTAGGTAGCTTTCCATTGATTTAATCTACTGAATTCTTAGAAGTCTTTCTTCAAGATTCTCCAACAAAGGCTCTTAGGGAAACTAAACAAACTTGATATACAAGGGCCTTGCATTTATAAATAATTATTTAAAAGATCGGAAACAGAGTAGAAGACGTGGTCTATTTTCATAGCAGAAGGTCATCAGTGGAGTTGCAGAAGGTCTCGGACCCTTGCTCAGCATACTTATACAGGATGTAGAAAGGGGCTTAATAATGAGATAACCCTGGTGATGGCATTAGGTTATTTAGGATAGTAAGATTATGGCTAAGTGTGAAGAATTGCAGAGGGTTTTACAAAACTGAGCAACTTTGATGTTAAAATGGCAGATGAAATTCCATGTAAATAAACATAAGGTGATGTACATGCGAAAAGTAATCTGAAAATTCAATGTCAAATGTGGAGGACCAGGTTGTTACAACTAGTGAACAAGATCTTTGGCCTATAATAGTTCCATGAAAAAGTCAGTCTTGTGCTCAGTTGCAATCAAAATCTTTCAGATGTTTGGGATTATTAGAAATATATAGAGAACACAACAGAAACTGTCGTCATGCCATTATATAAACGCATGGTTAACTTGCACCTTGAGTAGTGTGGGGATCTGCCTCCTTCCTTCATCTCATATAGCTGAAGAGGAGCAAGTCCAAAGAGGGAAGCAAAGGTCATCAAAGGGGTGGAAAAGGCTTCCACATTGGCAGTGAATAAGTAAGCAAGACTTCTGCTTGGGTAGGGAATGGCTGAGGGAGGGTTATGGCAGAAGTGTATATAACCCTTGGTGACAGGGTGAGGGGCATCAGACACAGACTGGTCATTGCCCCTCCATCTGAGACCTAGCATACAATGAATCTAGCAAGTGTGAGGTTCAAAGCAAACAAAAGGAGGTGTTTTTTCATGTGCTATCTTGAGCTTGGATCGTTTCCTAGTCCCAACCATTGGTCTGAGACCCCCCGCCCAGTACTCCCTGCTCAGCATCTCAGAGTACACCAGTATGGGGAAACTCCCAGGGTCTCAGCTCCTCCTCTGACAACAGGCTGTTGAGCCTGGACAAAAATTCCCAGCATGAAATCGCTGCTTAAAAACTTCTAAGCTTTGCCAGAAAGATATGGC
Organism: Dromaius novaehollandiae; assembly: GCF_036370855.1. NCBI lineage: Eukaryota > Metazoa > Chordata > Aves > Casuariiformes > Dromaiidae > Dromaius > Dromaius novaehollandiae. The sequence continues at coordinate 119,411,484 of NC_088099.1, read as the reverse complement.
TTGATACAATGCTTCAAAGCAGTATCGCTCACAAAGAGCCTACTGAACTTTTCTGAAAGCATATTGTTGCCTATATGTAGGAAGCATTTGCTGTTTACACAACTGTTAGTTAACATTTTTTGATGGTTTCATATTTATTTACTAGGATGACGAATGCAAAAAACAGGGTATTGAGGTAATTTCATGTTTAATAGGTAGTCTCAAGAACGAAGATGCAGCCATGATTTTTCATTTCAGATTTGTGAAAGCTTTATTTTTTCCTAACATTGGATGTAGTACTTACTTAAAGATAAGGATGAACCCTCTGAGGAAAAAAGGTGGTTGACTGACTGATTCATTCATTCATTTAGCTTTCCACTTCCTTCTGTGAGCACGAAATAAGATGTAGCTGGGGCATGCCACCACTGAGAAAGGTAAGCCAACAAGCAAAGGGAAGGTGGCTGAGGGTGCAGAAAGGACAGAGGGGAGATAGTGAGCATGGAGTAAAAAGCAAGAAGTTGCTCATGGGAAGAAGAAACCCTAAGTGAACTGAAAAGGCAGACCATGGTGGTAACCGTATTTCTACATAATACGCTCATCTGGGTGTCAGGTATGATTTATGCCAGTACACTTCACTTTAATGTTGCTCTAGTTCTAATTTCTCTCTTTGACTTTTTATTCCCCCACCAAAAGCAGACATTGTGAACTCTCTGGGGCAAAGACTTCATGCTATGCCCTTTAAACAGTGCCTAGCACAGAGTGTCCCTGACCTCATCACTGGGATGCACTTTTGCAAATAAAAACCAACGGTAGAAAGTCATTTGGAGATGAAACCCTGAAATCAGGCCTTGATGCTCAGAAAAGATGTTTATTTGGTATTTGTTTTTATTATTATTATTATTCATTTGAGTAAACAAAAGCGTTAGTTCATCTCTTTAAAATCAAAGAGAAAAATCTGAGAAATGTAGCTCAGCAGCCAAAGTCTCAAAATCCACCTTGAAATCTTACTGGCTATCTTCTCGAGGGAGGTGTAAATCTTCCTTTAGTCGGCTTTTATTTCTGAATTTGGCTCTGCTCCTGGAAATCTTCCCTGCGAGGCCTCCACTTGCTATAAATGTTGCAATAGAAGCCTTGCTATTTGCAATGCCTTTCTAATTATTTTTTTGACAGGCCAAGAGTTGCCTTGTGGCCATCTCTAGAGAGCCTTGATTCTGTATTTCTAATTCATCATTTGGAGTCGCTTTGGACATCAAGCTCTTGCTGCCAATCAAAACAACTGTGTATCTCAGGGTCAGGCCTCTAGTTTGTCCATGTCCCTGCAAATCGAACCGAAGTTTTCCATCCGATGGTTGCGATGCAACGCAGCAGATTCCTCGCTGGGAAGGCAACACAAAAAGAGAGATTAAAAGAAAGAGAAATGGAGCAAGAAGAGAGGCTTGGGTATGGGAAACCAGGAGAGCGGTTTTGATTGATCTTCTCCTTGTGCTTTTCTTCTGGGATCCCAGTCTAGGAGGGGTCTGTACCCTCCTTTCGGAAGAAGACGCAGATGTCCGCTGCACTCTTTTCCAAACAATTGCAGAAGGATCCTGGATGACATGTAGTAACTTTTTAATGGGTGTTTAGCCTTACTTGGGTAAGTGGATTGCTTGGGGGTGCTTTTGAGAAAGAAATGCTGTAGGGAGACAAATGTCAGCAAAACACACTGTGGGCTCAGTGTCTGACAGAGGTTCAGAGCATTTTTTGCAGTAACAAGGCAGGAAGTTCAAGCTAGAGGACTGGAAGAAGTCATCCAGAAAACAAAAAAGAAACCCTGCGGAGCTCAAATACAGTTGTTTGTTTTGCTGCGAGGTTTGTGCTGAGCACAATCAAGCTTGCAGGCACCACCGAGGTGCGCGGCACAAGGAGGCTGGTGAATAAATGGATTTCAGGGGGCAGGAAATGCTGGTGCCAACTTCACTGGGTGCACTTTCAAGGCTCCGCTGTAACCTTTGAGCTCTGACTGCAAAGAAATGTTGTACAGCCCTGTACGACACTGCCACAAGGTTTACTGGTTTGGGGGTGAAAGGGAAGGGGAGAGAAAGGGGGCAAATAACATCATGACTTACTTTGTGTTTAGTTCAACATTTATCTTTAAATATTTTTTTTGCCTCTGAATTAGTTTCAATAAAACCTGCGTCGCTCGTGGAGCTCCTTCAATAAAAAAGTCACTGTTTGTTATACGATAACACTGAACAGACTCCAGGCACTCCATTTTCTTATCTTAGATATACAGTGGAGCATAACTCAAGCAAAGGGGAGAAGTTAATGCATCTGTAACACTAGGTAACAGAAGCAACAGTAGCATGTTAGTGTAGTAATAACTCTCACATGTGGAATATCTGAAGATGGGTTTTATTGAATTCAGTTTATTTAACCAGGATAAACCCTTGAGATATGGATCTCATTTACAAGATGGTGTTGGCAAAAAGGCAGATTATTACAAGCACATGTGGAAGATAAGTATAAAACAAAAAGTGAAAGACCTGTTTATATTTTTAATTAGAATCCTTTATCACCAAAAATGTTAAGTGAAAGGGAAGACATTAGACTATTACTTGCTGATATTAATAGCAACGGCACTTCCTAGGGGTACAGCACCGTTCTCTCCTGAGCATCGCAATGGTGAACAAAATCCAGGCAAAATGTTCTCCCCTGGGGTGCATTGGGCATCTCTGTTGCCTGGCTAAGCCCGTTTTGCTCAGGGAATTGTCACATCTTCCTGCGAAACGGGCCGCGAGGAGCCACAGCACTGTATGCGCGGCAAAGGGGAAAGGAGCGGCGGAGAGCTGCGTGGCGGGGAGAGGGCTCGAGCGGAGAGACCTGCAACGCGGTGTGCTGCTGAAACGCAGCTGCAGCTCGGCAATGCTGACACGTTAGGGCAAAAGCCAAGGGGAACACAATGTACAGTCGCAATTTCAGGAGAATTTAAGTAGGCAGAGTGTAAGTATTCAAAGTGGAATTTGACCAGGATTAACCCCTTTAATCTTGCTAAAAATACTATGGGATTTTTCATGAGCAACAGGCATTCAGGACTTGACTTATGCATTTCACACAAAAGGCATTAAAACTTTTTGTTTATATGAATGAATTTTTTGAAATAGTTACCTTTTAAATGACCCCTAAACAGATACCAACCACATTAAAGTTATATGTGGTATGCTGGCACTCAAGGCCATGAGGTGATGGAGTGCTTTTCTTTTCACGAGGCAGTTTTGCTTGATAATCAAATGTCTCTGGTAGGTAAATACAAAACCTCTCTCCTCTATTAAAGAGTTATTATGTTGTGTTTACAATGTATTCTTTTGGTCTGTAGTTAACATACTTTAAATACTCTTAAAGGTAAACGGCTGCCTGCCAGCCAATGATATTTTCAGACTATCAAGTTGCATATTTTGCTCAGAAGTGTAGCTCTGAGTCTGCTTTTTGACTTTCCCTTTGTACAGTAGATTTTCCCCCTCCCTGGATAGAAAATGCCAAGCAGCAGAAGTCTGCTGGGTTTCTCACCTTTGGGACCAAAAGAAGACCAGGGTTGTCCGGCTATTCTGGGACATGGCAAACGCTGGGTTAAACACAACAGACCATGACATTATCATGACAGAATGTGGGCTAATTAAAAAAAAGAGCTTTTTTCGAAGGGGAGTCTTGAGGTTTTGCTCATGGATATTCACCTAAGTGGTAGGATGCTAAGTCGGGGCCCGCATAACAAAACTGTGCCTTTTAGTTTAGTCGGCTGTCCACGGTGGAAAAAATATCTTTTGGGTTACCATTATAAAGGCCTTTACAGGCCACAGGAGGCTCGTGGGCCATACTTTGCTAACCATTTGCATGCAGAGGCAGTGGCTGTAGAAGTACATTTGTGTTGGAATAGGAGACGCTGCTGTTTCAGAAGAGAAATTGTACCATCAACTCTGGTACAGGGAAGGCCAACACAGCTGCCTTTTATTTGCTCCTGGACGTTACAGAAAGGAGGTTATTAGTTACAGAAAGTCAAGAAGAATGGGGAGATCAGGGTCCTACTTCGGAGCTATTTCACTGGCCTGCTGTATGACCTTGGGCAATATCTATGGCAGGGCAGTTTTGCATAGAGAGCGTTCAGCCCATCTGCTTGCCTGCTGGAATTGCCCCTGGTTTTCTGTCAGTGGCCCATCTATATAAGCAAGGAGGGTCAGGTGGCCTCCACCTACCTCCAGTGCACCCACAAGCAAGGAGTGACTAGAAACAACCCTCATGTTTGTGCAAGAGTTTTAACCGCAGGTGCCAAACATCAAGGGCAAACAATTTGCCTCTGCAGGTGTACCCCACAACCTTCCTTTTCTCTGCGCTTTTCAGCATGTTTTAGCCCCATGAGAGGCAAAGTCTGGCAGCCTGCTGGTGGCTGAGTGGCCGAACAGCTCTCCAGGGCCCCAGGCTCTTCAGCTTTCCAAAAGTTTCTTCCCATTTAGCTTGCACAGCAGATTCCCTCCCAGGCGCTGCCTGCGGCCATTTGGTGGTAGAACAAAACGTTGCCCAGGAGTATCCATTTGAATTAATTTGCTTTGGCTGTATTTGCACCTTTGTGTATTTGTTTTCTGTTTGAGCAGTGACATTTATTGGCACAAAAGTGCTATGGAAAGCCGATTTTTGGTGAACATTAATATTTGCTCTGAAGTACAACCAGACCTCAATTCAAAAACATGCTTACTGACTTTAAGTACATGGATGTGTCTCATTGACTCTGCTGAATGAAACCTGATGCTGGGAACAGAAGCAGTGCCACGAGCTTTCACTGACCAATCAGGACAGATTGATCGTAGGACAGCCTGAGTCAAGATTGTTCAGGATCTATCCTCACTGTACCAAATTTCATGAGATAAAACACATGCCGGGGATTTGCACACAATTGAGGAAAACATAGAGCTATCATGGAGGCATAGAAAAAAGAAGAGGTCAACGTGGTTGTCATGAATGATTGTTGCGGCATTAGTCTCCTCTGCAAAGGCTGAAGTGAAAAAAGAATCAAAGAAGAACAGAAGTGTTGAAAATATGCTAAAAATAATGCTGAAAAGCTGTGCTTGGAATGAGAGGACTGGGTCATATTCCTTGGTAGGCTTTCATAGGTGTGTGAATACAGCAGGCCAGGGCAGTCAGGACAAAACCGTAGCTTTTATATAATCTGTAGCTTTCTAATTATATCCACTTCAGTGATTTTTGGCTACAGAAGTCATGGGGGCTTTGCTGTCCTTGCTATAAGTAGATTATGATTTTCTCTGATACCTATTATGTAAATTATAAAATCTGTGGGGAAATGTGGTTGCTTGTGGTTCCTTTCCTATAAGAAGAGCTCTAAAGAAATAGCATGAGGCTCAGGGCTGAAACCACTGTGTCAAGCTAAGCCAAAACAATAAAGAGTTAATATAGGAGGACCGAGAGTTCCTATATTACAGTTGCCTAACATTTCCCATTATAAAAAAATTCCAATCATATTTATTTTGCAGAGCTTTAACATAGTTTGCAGCAAGCAAATTATGAAATTTGGCAGGGGGTACGTCTGCAGTTGGGAAGGAGCTGCTCACTGTCTCTAAGGAAAATTTGTGTAGGGTTGCCTGGATCCTGAAATGTGAAAAACAAACCCATCCTTTGCATTCTATTATAGTTTGTAGAACTTGTCTGAGATTTTCCGGTGAAGTTTGTGAACTTTAGATTCTTGCTGAGCATGCTTCAGCCCCTTCAAGGACCCTGCCAGAGGGAATGGGCTGCCCATTTCTCTTTACTTAAGGGAAATCCTGGAGAAATGGAGTAGGGAGGCTGACACGTCTGGCCTCAGAAACATGTGTGAGGTATTTCATAAGCTTGATGGACAGTGCTCAAGTGGTGTTTTAAGATATGGAGTCTAGAAAGTTCCTGATCCGATCCACTGAAGTCATCTGCCTTGCTGAATTCAACCTCAGATGCAGACTCTCCCAAAACTCTGCCTCTAGTGAGGTTTTACAGCTGTGTCACTGGAAACAGGCAGCACACCTCGAATGGGCACATTAGGTGGCTAAAGTAACTTCACCCCGAAGATGACAAAATGCTCACACTCACTTTGCATGTTGTCATGGCATGGGCTAAATCATATCCTCCATCTTGATTTCCAGCTGAAATGTGGCTTCCTTTCTGTTTCACGGAATATATCACCCTCCTCGTCTTCTCCCCCTACTCTTGAATACGTAGAATTGAAAATCATGTTGTTCAAATTTATCCCTATAGCCAAGTTCAACAAATTAGCGGCCAGAAATTTTAATCAGATATTTAATCTTTCAACCATGTAAGTGAGATTTTGTGTTCACACTGGCAGTAGGCCAATTTAACCTCAGAGTAAAAAGATTGTTAGCAGTGTCCTTGAAGCTGGGAAGTCAGAGAGCAGCGACTCCGCTGAGCAGGTCTGCCTAACCCGCGGCTCAAAGCAGTCATAATCACTACGTCAATATGTACAGGTTTGTATGCTTTTTAAGCGTTGCAAAGCCAACGCATTTTCTTCTTTGGAACAGTGGTAATACTTGCTCTGTGCATTCAAAATTATTTAAAATTGTAAGGGAAAGAACAAAGCTTTAGTGATAGTAGGACACTGCTGATGAACTTAAAAAAGCATTCTGCTCCTGAACATGCCAAATTCTGGAGCAATGGGCAGCAGCCTCCCAAACTGGACAAATGTCAGCAAAGGTAATGAAGTTTTGCTCCTGTCTTGCTCAGATGCATGCCTGTGTTGAGGTGAATCTATACAATTCATCCCACATGCGCTGTTTGTAAGGACCTCACGTGTTGTTCAGAGAAGTGCATGAGCAAGTTGGTTCTCACAGTGTTATCCCTGGAAACTGTGGTGCAGGGTGGAATATAAGAAGCATTTTTCAGTTGGAATTGGTGGTCAGTTTTATGACTGGAAGCTAGGGGTCTGATATTTTGATAGTATTTTTCCTGGGTATAGTCGCTGAAGGATTACATTCAATACGTTCTTACGGTAGAGCCAAGGGCTGAAAACTTCAGAAGTCTAAGAGCACTTGACTGTCGTCAAGGTCTAGGTGGTGTGGCATATTATCAGTTTATAATTTGCCTTAAGTACAAACATGAGCTTCTCAGCAACCTTAGATTGGAAAAGGAATCTTGACTTCACAATTCAGACTTCTCACATAGAAATACGAAACTCTTTGGGAAAAAAAAAGAAAAGACTATTTCCTCAGCACAGATGTGTTTAGAATCAGTGGTTCATGTCAGCCAGTCAGTATTCCCCGTGGTGAAAGAGCAGTGCAGGAAGTAGCATAATTCTCTACAGAGAGTCTAAAAATTATTTAACTTGGCTATTTGGTGGGCAATTTTCTGGTAGCCATATGAAAACTGGCTGCTAGGAGATATGTTTAAACTGTTTACACTTCATTAGACACTGGAGATGCTGTAACACTGTGTATTAGGGTCAAGTTTTTAGTACATTGTGAAGTCTCCAACTCTTTTCTTGGGATGCAGACAAATTCTGCCTGGGATAGGGCTACTTTTTAGGAAGGATGTGTATACAGTTCCTGCCTTACAGCTTGACAGAACCTTTGTGATTTCTAAGTAAAACATCTCACTTCATGTTCTTCCAAAATGTAAATGCTTCCTACGTCTTTGATTGCTACAGTTTAATCGCAGTTGTTGTTCACATGCCTTGTTTAATATGATTAATGTCATAACAGGTCTGCGGACATTCCTCAGTTCTTTACCTTGACAGTGGAACAACAGTGGTGACAAAGTGCAGGTTAAGGCATAATGGATCTCTCTTTTTTTACAGAATTACCTAAGAGTGCTTACAAACCCTTGGCATTCACTTATTGGGTAATTTTATTCATCATTATTTCCAACAGAGTCTTTCTATTTTTTCATTCTAGAACTGTGAGAAATGTTGCTTCTGAGTTAACATATATTAGTATATATACTATATAAAAATTACCCGTCCAATAGGGAGAAAGAAATATAGAGCATTGTCTGCTGGCATAATGCAGATCAAAATAGATGTCCTTTTGCTCAGTCCAGTATCTGATGGGAAGAAGAACTATGGCTAGTGCATCTATATCTAGCAGGGATATTCATTAGCATTAGAAATAGTGCAGTCTGGATTCAGGCCAGGACACTGAACTGAAGCCACTTTAGTGGCATTGATGGATGATCTCTCCCTGTCAATAGATAGAAAACAGCCATCCATTTTCATCCTCCTGGACCTTTCTGCAACATTTTACACTCTTGACCTGAGGATACTCTTGTTTCACATGAGAGCGTTAACGGGGGCCAGGGTAATGTGCTAAATAGTTGGGTGCCTCTTAGTGGGATGCCAGAAATAGAAAGCTACATTCTGTTGCTGGACCTTTCATTTATGCAGCCCCTTTAGGATCAATTCTCTCTCCTCTACTATTCAAAATCTTCCTTCAAGTATTAGGTAAGCTAGTTTGATGACATGCATTCATGACATATAGTTCTGATTATTCTTCATGTTATGGGGTTCTATCACTTTGTTAAAGTGACCAAGATGAGTTTATCTGGATGAGAGCAATACATAGATGACGGCTGGCTGCTGAAAGGTAAACCCAGTGATGACCAAGGACATACCGAGAGAAGAATCAGAAGCAGTCCCTTTGGTGGCACACAGCACAGCTGGTCAGTGGCTCTCCCAGATCAAGAGTGCTCTGGGGTTGCTCACTGCTGGCAGTACTGTGGACACCACTGAATTTAAGGTCATTGTTGTGATTTGCCTTCAAGACAGGATCAGCAACTCTCAAGTTATTCCTGACCATCCGTGGTCCACCATTGTTTTAGCAATCTATTCCAGTGTTTAGCTGTCCTCACCATCAGCAAAATTTCATTTTATTTTTGACAGAAATCTCCCATTCTGTAATTTAAGTTTACATTTTCTTGTTCTATCTCCAATGGACAAGTAGAACTTTTTTTTACTGTTTTCTTTGCAGCTGCATTTTACATATTTGAAAAGCATTATCATATCACCCCTCTGGACTAAACAACCCCACTTCTTTCATTCTTTCCCTGTAAGTCATATCGTCTAAACCTCTGGTTACTCTTGACTTTCTCCAGTTGGTCCAAGTCTTTTATGACATATGTGTTCAATATGGACATGGTTCTTTGGCAGATGCCTTCTAGGTGCTGAGCAGAGTGGAAGGATTTCTTTGAGTCTTACATAAAATGTTCCATTTTAAATATCCCCATAATTTGGAGGATTTTTTTGCATTAGTATCATAAAACTGACTCACATTCAGTGTGTGGTCCCCCACACTCCCTGTTTCATTTTTGGAAGAATTGTTGCCTACTCAGTTCTTCCCCCTCTTTCATTTGGACAGCTGAAAATGTCTTTCTAACTGTAGTACTTTGCACTAGTCCTTACCAATAATATTATTTTTTAATATCATTTCTTCAATGAGTAAAGATCTTTTGAATTCTAATCTAGTCTTCCAAAATGTTTCCAGCCTCTTCCAAGGAGTGAGAAATCCCTTCCAATGTTTTCCAAGTTGTTAATAAAAATGTTGACCCAAGACGGACCCCTGTGGAACTGCAGTCAAAGAAACTTTCCAGTTTGGCAGCGACTTATTTCCAGCTACTTTTTGAGTAGAGTTTTTCAAGAAACTGAACACCTGCCTTGCAATAGTTTCAACTAGTTCATGCTTTCTTATAATTTGCTTAAGAAAATATCATACAAGACAGTGTCGAAAGCTTTGCTAGCTTCTAGTTACGCACCATCAGCTCACAAAAACCCGTATCCTGCTAGAGAAAGGAAATTAAGCTAGGCTTAAGAGGTTTTCTTTTTTTGACAAAGCCCTCTTCCTTCACACCTGTTATCTCTGAAGCTATTCCAAATAGTTTGATTCATTGTCTGATGATTTAGTTATAGTATTTCATTCTGGTATTTTTCTGGAAATAAAAATCAAGATGACACGTTATGGTTCATGGACTCCTCCTTGTTAAAACAAGTACTGTATTTGCCCTTTTCTGGTTCCCTACAACTTCATCCATCCTTTAGGAGTTTTCAGATCACTGAGATTAACTCCAAATTTGTTGGAGTGAATTTCATCAGGCCAAATCCATTTGGCAATATCTGTGTAGTGGGTAGCAATTTGCTATTTTCTACTCTACCCTGACTAATAACTTTTTTGTTAGCAATGTTAACTGTGTTACTCATTTGATCACAGTTAACTCCTTTAGTGAACACCGAAAACAGTTTGGATCAGCTCTTTCCTTTGTTGTTTTATTACTAATATACTTGCAGAAGAATGTCTCCTTATTTTAGATCCCTTGAAAGCTATGCTATGCTTGGCATTTCTCATTTTTTCTCTTGGGCTTATGATGTTCCTTGTAACTATCCTCTGTAATGTGTCATATTTTTCACTTTCTTTTTTATTCTTGTATTTAGGGCTATTGAAGCGATTTAGCAAGAGTAATGCCTTCTGCTATCTGAGACTGGTCATTCTCTCCCACCCTGGCAATCAGTGGTCGAGCTCCAGTTATTCATGCCTTTGCCATTTCTGGGCCAGGCTACAGCTGTGCAATATCCCTAGTTAGAAAGCCCCAGTCATCTTGTAAGTGGCCCTAACTTTTCTGAACAGCTGAAGCTATTCCAGGTTTATCATCTTTGTCTTCTGCTGTTTTGATTGGCCTCCCATTTGAGTTTGACTTTGCAGTCTCAATAGTCCATGGTCTCAATAACTATCTCATGTTCTCCAGGCCTCCATGGAGAAAAAAACCTTGTGTTTAAGCTCTGGGATGGAAGCTGTGGTCAGAGCACCTCCACTACAAGAGAACTCATGATAAGAAAGGGAACACTGTCTGCACAGGAAACAGGAGATTTTCAGGCTTTGACCAGTGAGAGAGAATGAAATTACCTCTCCAAGAGCTGAGCTTACTGCTATTCACAATTAGTGTAGGTGAGACTTTTTGTAGTGTGTTTGTGTTTATGCCTAATTCTAGCATAACTTCCGCTGCACACATTCTCTGGAAGAGGGAGATGTTTCTTGATACACAACTGTTGGGGACCAAGATAGAATGATGCTGTGTAAGACAGCAGAGAATCTCTAAGGCAGAAAGTAATGATGTGGTAACTATGATTTGTGGCCAGAATGTGTGCACGAGAGTTGCTAGTGATCATGTGCCTTCTTGCCTACGTGCCAGCAGTCACGGTGTGCCTTCCTGCTTACGTGCCAGCAGCTGCGGTGGGCCTCTCCTGCGGGACTGTCCTGCCTGCCTGCCAGCCATCAGAAGACGTCTTCCTACCTATCACAAGATGCCACAATGCCTAGGAGATACTTGGAGGAGTGGCTGAGCTTGATTGCTATATAACCAGCCATTGTGTTTTCAATAAAGGATCTTTTGCACTACCCTACCTGAGGTCCGTGTCGTATGTCACACACAACTGCAAGAAGCTCAGATACTCCCATGACAAATATGATAAAGAAGTGTGTGCAGAAAAGAATAAAATAAATAAACCAGAACCTAAGTATTCTGGCATGTGAATTACTTTGTTTTGTTACATACACTAATTGTCAAGTCATGAATAATTTGGGGAAAGTGGAAAAACTGTGAGATTATTAATTTAATCTTGGTACTTTCCCACATGACTACTGGGAATTTGGGGAGTTTGTTCTGGGAATGGGAATGGTGGGAGGGAGTAGGAGGGTACCATGAGGAATCCAGGACTTAGTAGGTGAAGAGACAGAGGTTAAGAATAGATCTTTACAACAAATGATAGTTCTCAGTGATTGCTTCAGTTTATCTTTTGTTCTTTCTGTCACTGTCAAAATGGCAAAAGCACCAACAGCTTCATTAGGTGACTGTCAGAATCCTTGGACCCCTGCAACAGGACTTGTGCAGATGGCTGCTGCACCTTTGTTAAACCTTACTGACATCTGTGATTGCAAAGAAAACATAAAGCATCACTGCCTTTCCTGAATGTGCTTTAGCAGCTACGAAGACGAGCCAGGACTCTGGTCAGCCAGCTTAGTGTGGGTGAATGTGCTGAGGACCACCAAACCCAGAGAAGTGCACTGAAAATGCTGTGTAAAGACAAGATGGGAAGGTTTGTATAGCTCTTATGTAGTGTCCACCAGGCTGGCGCTTCTATTTGAAGGCCTCCCCAGAAAAAGAGAGGACAAATTGTACTGAGGACAAGAAACTATCACAGGGAACTTATCCCTAACACAATGCCTGTCCTTTGATTCAGTTGCTCTGTGACCAGTAATATCTCCCTTGTTTTCGTTGCTGCCAGACAAAGGAGCAGCAGCTCTAAAGATTTTCTAAGACATTTTTTTGAGAATAAGCTGGACACAGGACCCAAGTAATCATCCTTAGAGGTTTACGTCATCCTCTGGTGTTTTGCCCATCAAAATATAGCCTGCTTCAAAGAAATGACATAGCCCCCTTGATGGCAAAGTGCACGCACTGGGAGAGAGCTCTTGGATTTCTGACTGCTTCACAGCACAAGTCCTTGCCTCAGAGAAACTCAAGTTTACCAGAAGTCCTTCAATTATTTTTTGTTTCATTTCCCCAGTGCCAACCAGATTAGAACACAGCTTGGCAATGTCACTAGAAGAAAGACAGCGAGAAAAGAAAACAACAAAACCCCAGCTGCCAGTGTTCCTACTACAAATGCGATTGGAAGTGCTTGTGAAACTTGCCATAAAAGTATTTGAGACAGAAATGTTCTTTTCTTTCTATGACTTCTGGAAAGCTTCGATTTTAAGCTGGTACTGTACACAAAATCAACAGGTCTACACAAATACAACTGGGTAAGATTGACAGGTGGGGAAAGTTGGCAAGCCCCTGTTAGAGCTAGAGAGCTCTGCAGTGTCTGTGCCCATGGAATAATGCCTCTACTTGCTTGACAAAGATAAGGGTCTTTTATAGTAAAATGAAAACATGGGATCAAAGGGTGAGAAGTAATCTTTCAGTATCTCATCCTGTGTGTGACTTGATCAAGGGATAATCATGACTCCCTGCCTTACAGGCAAGATGGGAAGGGAACTTGTGGGTCCCTGAGTTTATTCCCCTGCTGCTGCTTGTAAGCATACCATTTAATGAGATGAACTTTCAAGAACATTCATGATTTAATAGAAAATGGTGCCAGGTATGATGAGATTTCTAACCCCAAGCTTTGAGATTCTCTTAAACCCCTCGAGATTTTTAAATAACATAAGAATGGGTCTGTTCCCTTACCTGATAATGTAGAAGCCCACAGGCTCATATTTTTACGATTCTCATTGCAAACATAAAGAAAGGAAAGTTGAGATAGTCACATAATCACATGATTCTGGGGGCAAGTCTATAAGAAAAAAACATAGAGTTTAATTGGAATTTTAATTTAACTGGAAGAAGAGACAATGTTAGCACTGTACATTTTCATTAACATTTGTACTCTGTCTCTCAAATATAGATATCTAGATATATACATTTCTATATTTTAACTATTCCAGTTGCTATTGTTTTAAAGCTCATTGAAAAAACTTAAGGTAAACTGAAATTCATGGAAATAGCTATGTAAGCTAGGCAAGGTTGTTAGCTCTCTTCTTTTATTTCTTAATGATGATTATCTGAATCAAGCGGTTGGAAAGTTATGTCCTATACATAACATTGCGCCTATGACTTGGCAGTGATTTTTGGCTTACATCTAGAAAGACTGCATGATGTTCAGTGAGAAAACAAACAGCTATTTTGCAGTCTTTTTTTGACTTTCAAGAGAGGAGAACCCAGGTGATGCTTGCTCAAATCTAGTTGTTTATCATTAAATCTGTCCTTTGATGCACACTAGAGGTTTCCAGAGAAAGACTTGTATCCACCTCTGCTTGGGTTCTGAGTTGATCATTTCATTCTATTTCTATTCTGGCTCTGGATGTTCATTGCCCTCCGCCCCCTGTTCCTGCCCTTCCGTAAAACTCATAAAGCCTGATTTAAACACAGTAACCTACACAGGCAAATGATGACTTGGAAGTACTTAAAGGAAGGGATGCGATTCATGACTCAAGCATTCATGTTGTCCTCAGCAGAAAACACTGACAATGGAAGCCCTTCTCATGGAAAAAAGTTGTCAGCTTTTCCACAGAAAAACCTAACCTCCTATGTTCTCACCTTGAGAACAAAATGCAGAAAATGTTGAGGAGGTTTCAACTCTGTGCTGAATAAGCCTTATTTAACAGTGGAAGGCTATAAGCAGAACCTGAATTCATAACAGATTAATGAATTAATTCATCTATACTTATGGTACTTACTATCAAACTGAAAGCTGACGGCTAATACAGCTTTTCTAGGAAAATCCAAAGGAATTCTTGCCTGTCTGGGCAGATGACTGAGTTTCCTGTTTGCTCCAGCACAGCTGAGACCAAGCCCTCATGGAAGGTGGATGAAAACTGTTACCAGGAAAGGAGAGAGAGTAGCTGGAAAAATGGAAACATGAGAAATTTCAATTTGATATTTAATGAAACATCTATTGGCGAATGTTTTGCTAATTATTTATTTGTATAACCAGTGAGGGTCCTAAATCAGGAGAAGAAGGAAGCTACTTTCACAGTGTAAAGGTGAGGAGAGGAAGGGAGTGCCTGCCTTGTGGTGTGGGAGCTAGCCTGGGGGAAGAAAACCAGGCTCCAGTGCTTGGTACAGGAAATACTCAACCTGAAAATGCCTAAATATCCTAAGTAAAGACTCAAAAAAGGGTCTATCTGCTGCTTTCTCTGCCAGCACACCTTCCAGAAAAAGAGTTAACTTCAGAAAATGCCTCAGTAATCTTTCAGCTGAAAGTAGGATCTTCTATCCAGCCTGGCACCAAGTTTCTAAGTGCTTAAGGGCTAGTGCTTAAGTCACATTCCCCCTTCAGGCATTTTTCCCAGCTGGTTAAAGTAGCCCCCCTTCATGCACAGGTGGTGGGAAACCCGCGACTGAAGTGCTTAGCCCTCCCCACGTTTTGTATATACACTGTAGGCACTTAACTTTGGACTGCAGATTCACCCAGGTAGCAGGTTGTCTAAAAAGTTGGTGGATCTTGGCCACCAGCTGTTGGAGTCTCCCAGTGATGGTAGAATCTCAGCTTTCCTTTAAAATAAAAACAGTATTCCCAGACCAAGGATGCAAACAGAAGCTTGAAAATCCCTGATGTATATATAATACGGCTGCAGACAGCCATACACAGTAGCTCTGAAATGAATCCTCCATGTTTCTCTTACACCTGATATCTGTTGCCAACCTGTTAACTGGACTTGCTGTCAGGGTCCAGGTGTGGTTGTAGGGATGTGAACTCACAGGTGGCATGTCCTGAAGCTGACAGATTGGCACTGAACGCTGGGGAAAGATGTCTTGGCATGTTTACTAAATTTTCTGTTAACAACCAGAGACACTGCAATATCCCTTGCTACACAGATCATATGCTTCATCTGCAGGCAGCTTAGATCCCCCGAAACTATACTTATATGAATAGACCAGCAAGACATTTTCCTGCCATAGACCTGCTGCTGTGCTGCCTCCTGTAAGAAACAGGTTGTACTCAGAGCAGCCTGTCTTGCCAAAGAACCCACATTTCCCACATATCCAATTCCAGTCTGCATCTCCTCTCAAGTCCTGTGGAAGGTGTGTAGTCAAAGACCCATTAGCATGGCAAGCATGGCACCATGGTGTTTGATGGTTAACTTGCAACTCCTTCATCATATTTAGGGTGAGTGTGGGAGCGTCTCTCTCCAGTCTTTGCTCCCTGGAATTTCACTGTCTGGCAGGATATACAGCTTTTCCATTTCAAAGTTACTGTTGTGAGTCCTGTTCCTTGATTTGGGGACTTTCATCTTATGGTGGCTTCAGACTGGTAAAGGGTGGTGTGCAACTTCTGGAGAGAACAGTAGCATGGGCATACGGCCAGCAATCATAACCTTGATCCTTTATTTTAAGTTGCTTAATTCTCACTGAGGTCTTTGGGAGCATGACAAAATTACCTATGATTTCCTTTGCAGTCAGTATCATATTCAGTATCTACACCAGGCTCTAGGCTGAGATATATGTATCTAAGAAGTGCTGAGGGACTCAAGTCAACAACTTCTAAGATGACACAATGTTTTCTGCAGAAGAAAGGAAATTATTTGTTAGAATTCCTGTGAAAGTTTGAAAGCCTGTAGGTGGCTTTCGGATCTGTTTCAAAATCTGTTTCTAATGATTCTTCGCAGGTACCAAAGAAAAACATTGAAAAGTGACTGCCACCACAGTATCAGACTGGTGGTCCCCAAGGGAGTAGCGAAATGCAGCACGGTCAGTGCTCATCTTACAGAGATCATTCAGGAAATTTCTGAAAGGCAGGAAAACCATCTACTGTTTAAAAACAAGATCTGTGTCTGACATCTTGTTTTTAAAACTAGATCTGCCATAACTTGTGATTTTCTGAAATTGTTATAATACCACCTCTTTTTCCCCCTTTTTCCTAGGCTGGTTGGTTGGCAGACAAACTCCTTCTAGATGGTTAAGTTCATACTCCAGACTAAATTTTTATTCTGTCAAACATGGACTGATTCTTGCCACTGCTGTTTTCTGCTTTACCTATTTTTTCTTTTAATGGTGATGGGAGAGCAGTTAGTAAGCACAAAAACATGTCTAACCACAACAGTCCCCCGAATTTCCAAAACAGGGGAGCCTTCTTAGGCTGCTGCGTGATTAAATCTGTTCTGCTGTGCATGTAGCGACAACAATGATTTCATTCTGTGGACTGGAGGGAATATTCTGCTTTATGGGAAAAAAGTGTTGTCCAAAGGAAGAGTCAAATGGTGGAGGCCATTTAACTCCATGTTAACATCGATGGGTATTTGTCTCCTTAGGGTGACAGTGAATTTGTTGTTGAATCTAATTGCTTACTTGTACGCTGACAGACCTCCAATGTATCAGGAGAGCCACATCAGCCAGGCCACCAAAATTTCCAGCAAAGCGGGAAATCTCTGCCTCCTGCAGGAAAAGGCTGCTCCCTCCAAGGGGGCAAGGAGGAGGGATGGGAAAAGAGCTCCGGGGCGCTACAGAGAGTAAATAACCATTGCAGCTGTTGCAGCAACAGCAGAATAAAACCGGGCAAGCAAGTCGTGGTGGGGCGAGGGGGGAGTTTATGGCGGAGCACCCGAATTGCCGGGCGACGTCTGCGGGGCTCCGGGCGGCCGCCCGGCTCCTCGGTGCTGTTTGTTGTTGTTCGTCCAAGCGCAGGAACTTGGCAGGAGCAGAGCAGCCGGTTCCCGCTCGCAGTCCCACAGTCAGGAAAGTCTCCCAGCCCGCCGAGGAGACAGCCTGACTGAAAGAGCCCAGCCAGCTCCGCTGTAGATAAGTTAATGTACACAGAAGGGACGTAAATTACCCCGACCCGCAGCAGCAGGACATTGGCCAGGGCCTGTCAGGGGAGGACAAGCGACGGCAGGCTCCGCGCCTTGCTGACATGCACCTCCCAATAGAGCAGCCCGCTGCCCGGCGAGGAAGGACCTGGTGGAGCCAGGGCTTCCTCGAAAACAGCTGCGCGTCCCCAACACCTACAAACTAATGCGGTTTTAATCAGGGGAATTAGCAAAGGGCGGCACACTGTTTTCCCAAACTATTTGCATGGGGACAACGGCCTTTCTTTTTCCCCTCTGTCTCCTTCTCTCTCCCCCCACCTCCTCCGTGACTCTCCTGCCAGCCCCATTATGTTTCTTTATCTGCGCTGATTTTTTTCCTGTTCCCCGCTCCCCGCTCCGGGGAGTCAGACGCCGCATTATCTCCACCCCCCGAGCCCTGACGACACTCATCTCCCTGTTTACACAGTGACATCACGTTCCTCCAGCCCAGAAATAACTGCGAGAATAAAGCAAACAGGAAAAGGCCCTTGACGCATGCATTGCCATTGCCTCCTTCGGAGCTAGAGCCATATACTTCCAATCCAAGGGCCGTACCTAAAAATACAAACGCGCGGGCAGTCGCAGGCTGCACTGCTTTGGGGCTGTCCATCCGCGGGCCACAGAGGCTGTGCACATCATGACACACGGAGTCTCGCAGGACGCCAGATTCAAATGCTCCATTTGACAAAAGGATGGAGCCGGGATGGAACGAATGCGTCAAGATAACAGAATGAGTCAGGGGCAGAGCAAAGGCCAGAGACAAAGACTTTTCTCCTCCAAGTTTGTTTTTCAGCCTCTAGACCGTGCTTCCTCATATAGATGTGTTTTTCTCTCTCCTTGTGTTTCATTTCCAAACGTACATTCATTCATTCTTGGAGGTATGCAGTTAAATTTAAAGCCAGGTGAACTGAATGGACAGTAGGAACGACACTGGGAAAATGTCTGCGAGGTCACCCTCCGTTATTCCAAAGAGTGTCCTGTAATCCACACACAGCCCATTAATTTCAGCAGGCCTCCTTGTGTGGTAAGTTCCTATCCAAGATGTGTGTGGGAGGCTCGTTAGGGCCCGCAGAGATTTTGTTATTATTGTAAGCTTTGGAGTTAGAAGGCTCCAGGGGACAGAACTTCTCTCTCCCTCCTAGGGAAAAGCCAGACCTACTCAGGCTCACTTCTGCAGATTAAAATACCACTTGCCCTTACTTTCACAGACTGCTTACTTGCATCCATGATATATTCTGGCTGAATACCTGAGAGCAGGCTGCTGCCATGGCTGTGCTCATCAGAGTTACGCCAGATAATTTTGGTTGTCTGAGTGTACCTAAATGCAGAGATTATTTTCTCTGGTTTTGAAAAGGTGGTTTAAGTTCAGCAAAGAAAGGGTAAATTTTAAGGCCAGAGAGCAGGTGCTGTTCCCAGAAGAGCTTGTGAATTTTCACCTGGAGGTACTGGCTTCTGTTTAGCGTGGTGCCCTGGGACAAGACCTGTCTGAATCAGTGGCGGTTTTATGCAGTTAGTTTCACAGGCATGCCTGGATATGGAGTAGAATAGGGCAAACCTCGAGGGCTTTTGCCCAAAGCCTTTGTGATCTATGCTAGCGACCAACAAGCACATACACAGTCCAGACAAAACCATGGTTATTTCTGAAGCAAAATTAGATTTACTTTGGCTGGGATTTCCAGCAACTTCTCATAAGCACCACCATTCCCATCCACTTTTTGGACATTAGAGACTCTGTGATAATTGCTTTCCCATCTGTCAGGACGTGTCCCAGGGAGGTGACCTGGGAATGCTGCTGGGACCCGTTTTCTCCGGAGCAAGAGAAGATGCTGTTTCTCCCACCCTGCCCACCCAAAGTGGCTAATACCACACAAGCTCCCAACAACCAAGCCTGAGACACCAGCTCTCCAAACTTACTTAGGTATCGGTACCTTGCTGTGGCTTTGTGCCATTGCCTTTTCCTTTCTGTCTTGCTTTCACTCTCATCCTTCCATCAGGCCTTAGTGAGTAAGGTCTTCTGGGGCAGATGATGAGAGGGTACCTTGCAGGGTCCAAGGAGAAACTTGACTCGTAAGTACCAGCACACACAGATTGGTGTGGGGCGAAACAGGAGCCGCAGGCCTCCGTGTTCATTCTGCTGCCTCCCAAAGCAGGGGCAAGGACGCACCTTTCAGGTGAAATCCCACTCAAATGAACTATGCAGAGCATTAGAGAATATACTTTATCTACAGAAAACTAATGGCAGATAAAATAAATGGATAAAGAACTCAGATTACCAGCACTTTACACATATGAGTAGCTTTGAAATACTTTGCGAAGAAAGAAGCTGTGTGAACAGCATTATTCTTAAACTGGTATCTTGCGGTCTTGTGTACCTACATGGCTTAAAAAGAGTGTTGCCTTTAAATAGGGAACTGGTCAGAGGACTGACTCTCTTTCCTATAAATGCAGTGCCCTGCAACCCAAAAGATGGTAGCTCCTAGAGAAGGAGAGCACTCCAGAAACAAAGAGGATATATAGTTTCAAAAATTTTTGATCAACATTTTTGGTAAAGAGAAAACTAGCAAAAAGAGAAAGAAATAGGTTGATAATCAAATGCATATTTAATAGAGAGCAATGAACTCTCTTCCCTTCTAATTTACACCCACTGTGCAAGGGATATAAATTTCCTTGACCTTGGCGGAATTACTCCAGCACAGCATGTTATAATGGGTTTCTAGGAACAGCCAGCCAGCCCATGGCATTGATGCAGGCCCTATTCCTTGAGCAATTTCATGTTACAGAGCCAAAGTGTGACTGACGCAGCAGTTCAGTTGTGACAACACCCAATCTGCTTGGGGGAAGATGAGGTCCCCATGGGAGTCCAGGAGTACTAAAGTGGCCAGTGACTGGATCCTGTCCTGCCTCTGGGAACATCCATCCCTGCAAAAGGGATGGGGGCAGGGGCTGTCTTCTGACATGTTTGTTCAACTCCTAGGGCACAAGAGAATATATCCTGCACTGCTTCAAGACAAAAAACAAATAATAGCAGCAGTCATTCATTGTCCATGTGTGCAGAGTACAGGAATCCCACCGGTGCCTCCTTTTCTCTGTCTAAAGATCTGGTTTCCCCAGCCAGCCAATGCATGTGCACTGAAGCACTGACATGCTCCATAGGCTAATGCATGTTTTCGTCTCTTTCAGCACAGAATGCCCTTCATGTTTTCCTCCAAAATATGTTCACATTTCTGGCACTGGAAATCTTTACATGTTTTTTCGAGCACACCCACTGCTTCCTGACTTAAAACAGTTACAACATAGGCAGAGATTTATTGACATCAGATAGTGGTTTTCTTAAAGCTGCTTTAAGTCATTGTTCTTTTGGTGAACAGGACACAACTGGGCTTCATCTGGACAGAAAATAGAGAATTGTTTTCCCAAAGCGAACATGCTTTGAGTAAGAAACTAAACTACGGATGAACATATCTCACATGCTAAGGGGCTAAAGAGAAGGACTGGAATAATTGATGTATTTGAGCATACTCTTTGACTTTGGCTCCAAAAGGGTTAAAATCTGGTTCTAATTCATATACAGCTGAAATGTTCTGAAAACACCTAGTTTCATGGCAGGTGCCAGTGGCTTCAAAACAGGACCAGAACCACCCGCAACACATGCAGAAACAGCTCCATACAGTACTTTCTCAGTCCATCTGTAATGTCAGAAGTGAAGAGGAGAAAGGATGGTATACAAGAGATTTCTTTCTGAGCCCAGATATTATAGCTGCTTAATCCTTCCTGTGCTCCCAAAGTCCCTGGCTTACTGCAGAGAGCCACCCCCAACACCGCAGTCGAGCAGGACGCCAACAGGCTGGAGAATCCAGCCTTACATTTTTTTGTGATCTGTTGTTTTGTTCACACCTCTTCAATGCATTCATTTCCAAACTATGATCTTTCTTGGTTTCAAATAGGACTTCTGTAGTGAGTCACCCCTGAAATACCCGACAGTATGTAAACATATCCAAGCTCTCCTGAAAGAAGGAATCCCAGTTTTCAATTCTGCAAGATATGCTAAGAGGATGCTTGTCCATCTGTGTTTCTAAATGATCAGGGATGTTGCTCCAGGATGCATGGGAGAGCATTTGCTTTTTTATTAATGTAAATGAAGCATACAGGTGCTGAGGGGTCTGGGGAGGTATGTCTGATTCACAAAAAAAGTTTATTTCACTGCATATAACTGGCCTCTGGCTTCTTTCAGGGATGTTCCCCTTCCCCCTGCCTAGCACTTTGAATAAGCATCCAGAGGCTTGGAAGCTTATCCAGACTTATCCAAATCTCTTTGAAGGGATGGATTAAGGCAGGAACCCTGGGACCCAGGCCAAGAAACCTCAACAGAGCAGCAAGTCAGTGAGAAACCAAGAGTCTTTCCAGGAGAACTGGCTAAGGAAAAATGAAGACGTCCATTAGAGGGAGGTGACAGGAAAGGATCGTCTGTCTGAGGATGGAGGGCTCCATGGGGATCTGAGCGAGGAAGATGAAAGAGAAAGGGGGAGGGTGCACACGGGACTGGGAGGACTGGGAGAGGACAGGTTTTGGTAGACTCAGGCCCCAGCTGTATTAAGCCAAGCCTGCATTATGGGTCTGGCACCCGCGCTACAAATCTTTTATGAAGAGATGATTATGCAATGCTTACGGTACTCTCTGGCTCTGGCTGCATCAGGGACACTGAAGGAGTATCCTGTTATCATAGCACAGATTCACTTATGGGAGAGCGAAATAAGGTGAGACATGAGGACATAGTAAAGGGTCCTGAGGAAGAAGATTGGGTGATTTCTATTCACCTTGTTCCTTGGGAAAGCACAAGAAAATTTTAAAGAAAACTGAAATATGACAAAATAAGAATTGATGGAGGGAAATCCCTATTCATACAACATAATCTGACCTGGTGTCATTCTTGGGTACAAGACATCATTTAGTCTACAAGTTATAGGACTGAACAGAGAGGGAGGTATATGGACAAGTAATGGAGTTTTATCAATTTATGCTATTAAAGACTGTAAAAGACAGTGAGCTTTGATTTCAAGACTGTCAGTTTGTTTCCATCCAAATTCAGCAAAAGTGCTGGGGTTGTGCAGTGGCTTGTTATCATTTTCATTGCTTTTTTTCTGAGCAGATCAAAATATTGCCAGCAGAGCAATCTTCCTGTTGGAAAGAGCAGAGGGAACAGCCCCAGACGTGCCCGGGAGGCATCAGCTCTGCTGGATGGGTAGACGGGACCAGGCAGGGCTCCCCTGCGACCAGCAGAAGAAGGGGCCGGCGGACCCCTCAGTTGTCCTGCTTGGCCAGCAGCCCCGTGGCCCCAGGACTCCGTTCTCACTGTGGGGCAAAAGGGGGCATTGACCACCCAGGATTACTCCCAAAGCAGGAGTTCCCCCTTTTCAGGCACCTAGTTTGTTGTTGATGATGTTTGTTTGGCTTTGGTTTTATCTTAGCTGTTTCATTCTTTACATTTGATGGTTTATTTTTGCTACCCAAATTAACCAAACAACAAGCTATTAGGCCACTTTACTGAATAGAAGACATGAATGTCCTATGTTCTGGGCTTCCAAAAATGAGTGGAAAGTAAAAGTAACAACATTGATTTATGGATTTTTTTTTTTAGGATTTATGTTGGTGACACTGAAGTTGGAGACTGCCTTACCATAAAAAAACTGAAGTAACTTCAGAGCAGAATTAGAGGTCAACAGGCACATGAAAAGGATAAAGTGATACATAAGTAAAATAGGCACTCAGCTTTGAAGGCAGATAGTATTTTTCTTTTTTCAATCCTTCTTTTACTGAATATGAAGACTTTTTACCACCAAAGCTGCACAATGCCCACCCCCCCATCACACTGTAGACTAAATTTCAAATTCTTGGGAATGGTAGTTATGTCTGAGTGAAGCATTTGGGTCATGGAGAAAAAAGGCACCCGCCAAAATCAGTGCTCCAAACTCAGTAGTGTTTTTGAAGTTTAGACGATGTTTCTCACCCTTCCCCAGTTCATAGATTTTTTTGCCTTTCTTTACTTCTTGCATGCAACAGGGCGCAGAACTGGGAGCACAGAGTTTTTATGGTGGGAGGGACTTTTCTCCCATGTGTGCTTCCAGTCTGACAGTAAGGGAGAAGGACCAGAAATTGCTGAAAAGCTAATCGGACAAGAGCTTTCACCCAGGACTGGTGTCCAGTGATATCAGCCTAGCTGCTTACTGCATTTACCAGCTACTGTATCAGGAACAGCACCACAGCAGTAATATGGTGGGGGAAGAGGGGAAGTGACAGGTTAATTCCAAATACCAAGAAAAAAACATTCAAAATGTTTGTCTTAGAGCTATTTTTCTGGTTAATGTTTAATCTTTCGCTTTCCAAAGCAATGTTCTTGTTATCAGCTCCATTGCTGAAGGTCACATATAGAATAAAAGTCATATCTTGAATGTGAATAAATAACACAAGCAGAAATTAATTGAGTGCAAGTGACTCATGCACCATTTAAGGTTTTCTTTACCTACCAATGTAAGCAAATGGTGTAACCATGTCCCTTTTTGTCCCATGAGCTGAAAAGAAAGCAAGCAAGCCAGAAATGACCTATTGTGCTGCAAATGCACTCGAGCCCCATCAGGAAGGCTCTCATCCTGAAATCCAGCTATTTCCACAGCAAAGGGTTGTGGGACAAGGGAATGTCTCTGTCCTCCAAGGGGACCCGCTTGGTGCATGGGGGACGCTCCCTGCTAACGGGGAGCGCTGGGAAGCCCTGTGACTTGTGCTGTGCTGTGCTGTGGTGAATGACAGCCATGATTTTGACTGATGTTGGGAGCTCTCTGATAAGAACCCAGGGGATAAAAACAAATGCTTTTGAGGAATTTGTGACCAATAAATCAATCATTTCATTAGAGCAAACAAATGCAATGCATATGGTTTACCTCCTGTGTTTGGGTGTCTCGACAGCTTTCAGATGCATAGAGGTTCGTCCACTAAGGGGATTTGTTCCTGCAAAGGGGAACTTAATTGGAATCTGGAAAGAGTTTCAGATTTGCTTTACGGTAAATCCCTAACTGTGTTTATTTATGGTTTAAAGTAGTCGTACTGTTTCATAAGGGAGAAACAGGGCAAGAAAAGAAGCAAATGCTGCTGCATATGAATTTACAACAAGGACACCTGGCTCATTCACATAATTCATAAATACATATTTGTATTGCACAGTCCAAAAATATCAAATATTCAGTAACTTTTCTTTTGTTGCAAAGATATTAATTATTCATCTGAAATCCAGACAATGGGAAGAATAGGCCCGGCTTTGTAATGTCTAAAGTGTAATTCTCCTGTTTGTACCAATTATTGTACATTCCAGGGAAAAAATTGGGACTAATGCTCTGTGGCTGAGCAGCAGTTTTCTGTGGAAGGCATACAAGCATTAATTGCTTGTCCTACAGATTTAAGTGGATCTGAATCATTTCAAAGATTACTGCTGAGATAATTCTTAAGATAATTGTCAGTAATTAGATAGGATTTATTTATCCAGGAAGAGTCCTTTGCTATTCTCTGCATTGTGTTCTGCTCAGCCGGTAAAATCAGGCTTGTTGATTCTTTCTGTTTTAGTGGGAACAAAAGGAAAGCAGCAGTATCCAAGCAATCTGTTTTCTAGACATTTTATGAACTACTGCCCTCATGATTGAGTTCTGACTGTCTCACTCTCTGCTTTTTATTTGTGGTTGTTGCAGGCAGTCTTTCGGCTGATACAACTTTGCCTGAATCAGTTGAAAACATTTTATCTTGAGGGTCCCTGTTCATGAATGGCCATCGGGGGAACGTCAGCAGATGGGCGTTAGGGCATTGTGGACGTGGCTCCAACCTCAGGTCCCACTGGCATAGCACTGGGAACCAGGAAGGCAGCTTGCTTTGCTACTGGGGTGGAGACCACTCTAACCTCTATGTTACACGTCTGCAAAGCGCTCAAATGGCTGAGCTTTAATGGGAAGAAAAGAGTTAGCAAAGGCTTCTCTAAAGGGCTTGGAAATAAAGTAACATGTCAGAGCATTCAAATGACCCATATGCTTTTTAATAGTGATTATCATTTTTCTAAAGGAGTCTCATTTTACTTGACCTTTTGCTCTGTGCACTGCTAGTTAAGTCAATAAATTAAAATCCAGCTTTGATGTTTAAGAGTCATAGTATACCCCTGGAAATGAAAGCAGCTGTCATAAACAGCATCTTTTCTTAGGAAAAAAACACTGGCAAATAGACAAAGCAGTTGTTCCACTTCTGCTAGTCAGAGTGCTACTCAGAATTAATTTTTTAGCCTATAATTGCAGCACTTGTGCAAAGTCTCAGAAACATGAACTCAGCATACATAAATCCTCCAAAAAAAAAAGAGTCCTTTCTTCAATGATAGCTCACACCATATCACAGCTGACACTTGGACCCTCGCTGCAAGCTTGTGGGGTGAAGGACTGGAAGGATGGGCTTCTTTGCAACTCTGAGACCACTACCAAGCCTGCGCCAATGCATATCATGGAGAATTGTCCTCACCAGCAGAGCGGTATTTCTCTTTCTGAATAGGAAATTCAGGATTTTTTTTCCTACCCCAATTCTCAGAGTGGCAGAAGTTTTATTCCCTCCCTATTCCAAGAAGTGTGATTCTATTTTCTAGACCAGGATCTAGAAACATAACTTCTTCTGGCACAACCTCGGATTTCTGAAGAGAAAGGGACTGTTCAGAGCTGATGCTGTGGTCCAAGTCACTGTCTATCACACTTCCCTGCTGTATTTTCACTTTTCTCATGTAACATCACATCATCTCACTTAATACATTTGTTTCTGATTACAGGCTGTGTATAATGGCCCAGCACAATGCCTTACAGTATGCTATGGCTTCAAGCCATGGGAAAACATATTCGTAATTTTTATGACCCCAGTGCAGCAATGATGCATTTTTTAAAAAACAGAAGAACATATAAAGGAATTATTTTGTAGCAGGATTAAGCATCATTAGTCACAGCAGACACACACATTTGAACTCATTAAGCCTTTGCTTTGTTATTCTTGGTATTTCAGAACATGGGCTGTAAGTGTCTCTTGGTTCTTTCCAATTCTACTGTACAAAACCCCTTAAAAATGAGGCAGGACTAGGCCGTAAACCTCTTGATTTCAGGTGCTGGGGCCAGATTTTGATCTGGAGTGAATCTACAGGCAATCAGTTGTTTTCCAGGTTTAGAAAGTCCAAAAACACACTGAAGGAATAAGAAAGGTGGCAAAGAACAGCAGAATGGGTGGGTTAGAACAAATAAATACACACAGCTTACTTTCCCCTTTTGCCATTGCATACCATTAAAAAAAAAAATAAAACTGAGAAGAGTCTGGGTAGAGGGATGGATGGGGTGGGGAAGAAAATGTCAGAGCAAGCCCCTGGCTATTTCTCATTTCATTTCACTCAGTGGCAATATGTCAAAAAGATGGAGAAGAGAAGAAAAGGGAACATAGAAATTTGAGGGAGGGGGAGGATGTGTGTGAAAATTCCATAAAATGTGGTTCCATTTTAAACTCTGGTACACAGGAACAACTTCAACATTTTTATGAGTTCCTCCCCTTATTTTTTAGTCATTTCTGCAGAATGGTACTCTCAAAGGAAACAGGCTGAGCCCAAAATGGTGCAAGCCCTCTCAGAGGTGTGCTACCTGAGGTCTAGCATCAGAAAACCTGCTGGCAGTTAGATACAGGAACAATTTGCACCTTGATGTAACTCCACTGGCATCACTGGGGCTGCACTATGCCAGAAGATAATCCCTTGAGAAGAGCTTCTCTATTTTAAGGTTGAAAGGATACTGAAGCAAAACGGGAAGCAGAATTGCGTGAATGGTTCCATTCATGAGGATGGAAAGTTTTGGTAGGGTGGATTGAACCCTGAACTGTCACTACTGCTCTTTCTCCTTGGCCTCTGTCTTAGGTTTTGGAAGAAGAGGTCATTCCACACACACAGCTAATTCCCCACTCAACATACCAGTGGCATTACCCGCCTTCGGCCTCCCACACACTGTCATACCCTTATCAGGACACTCACACACATGCTAAAGCTAGGACCCTTTGGTAGCTTTGTAAAAAAGCAAAGCCATTCTTATGAGTCAGGATCTGGTAACAGTAAGTGCTGGAGAAAATGTGCTCAGATAACCACGAAGCTAAGGATAGCGCCTGCCTTCTGGGACCGGCTCTACTTTAACGTCATCCAGAAGACAAGTTAGGAACATGAAGAGCTCTGTGGGTTGCTTTTACAGGGCTAGAAGTCCCTAGTGCTTTATAGACTGACTAGGGTGAATGCTTTGAACCCAATCTGCCCATCAGATCTCCCACATATTCCTTAAAACGCCTCCATATAAGAGTTTCAAAGCCCTTTGCGTATAATGACTTGACTTTTCCTTGTTCCAAAGTATGTGCAGTGAAAAAGCCATGCTTCCCATGTGGTGAAGGGAAATCAGATGAGCTCAACCACATTTCCAGCTCCATTAGCCTTTTCTTGAGGTTCACCTTGTCGTTTTCATGACTCACTGCTTCTTCATACATGTGCCTCAGCTTTTTGATGTATCTGGATCCAACCTGGTCTGTGAGTAGGGATTTTCAGATAACAACTGTGAACGCAAATTCAAAAGCTGGCTCTGAAAATTTGGCCTATGAAATGTGATTCTGTCCTAACGGAGCTGACTTAAAAAGGATGATGAGGAGGTTTTTTTCTTGCACTCTGTCTGACAGAACAGTTTTTCCTGAGAATGGAAGTCCTCTGTAGAGGTTCACACAGTGAATGTGGTTTGGGCAGACAAATAATATTCTGATACAATCATTGCCTCTTGTGGGCTAAAAAATGAAAATACTGGATAAGATCCCACCTCCTGGCTTTGCGCTTGTCGAGAGTAGGATCTATTAGTCTTTAAAAGAAATAAGAATAATACATAGTAGCCAAGGAGAGCTATGTGAACTGGCATCTAATCAATGTTTCATGGCTTTTTTTTTTCCACTTCATTTTTTAAAATTCTCAGAACTGTCATTAGCAAACAAGATTTTACTGTTCCAAGCTGTCCTGGTCTTCTCAGGCAGGGAGGTTCCTGTCCTCTGGAAGGATTGGCTTTCTTCCTTTTATGAAGATAGGCTCGCAGAGTGACAGTGTGCAAGAACTGGGAACCCCTCTTGCCACCGCTAGAAAGCAGGGACAGCTGGAGCCCCGCTGATTTGCTGTTTTTAAAATCTTCTCTGCATCCTCCAGTCATTCTCACGAATACGAGACAAATTCTGCTCCCAATGACACCAATAGATCCTGCTTCTCAGTTGCC
This sequence comes from Dromaius novaehollandiae, assembly GCF_036370855.1. Lineage (NCBI taxonomy): Eukaryota > Metazoa > Chordata > Aves > Casuariiformes > Dromaiidae > Dromaius > Dromaius novaehollandiae. The sequence continues at coordinate 119,382,788 of NC_088099.1, read as the reverse complement.
TCACACCTTGTGCAGTCGTTTTACAACACTGCTGGGCATTTTACGTCTGCTTCCCCCTGCTTGCAGCAGTGTAAGCAACCACATGAGGGGAAGAGCAAGCTCTGACTTCAGCAATTTTCAGTGATGATGCAATCAGTTTTAGAGTATTCCTGTACTTCATAACTCGAGCTTCTGAAACTCCTGTTCCCAGATTTATTTATTTTGAGCCCAAGTTTTGGATATGAGACCCCACTACACAAGATGCCTGAAACAGTGCTTAAATCTTTGTCTTCAGTGAAGACCTGAGAGTCCTGGTGAGGGACCCGCCATTTACGCAGTGTCATTGTCAAGGACGGCTCCTAATACATACCCAAAGCCACACTGTGGCAGCAGCCACAGCTCGTACTTCACCCCGCTCTCAGGATCCCCTGGCATTTCGCTGGATGGCAGCCAGGGCCACAAAGAAGGCAAGTGTGTGCTTGAGTCTCCGAGCGGCACTGACCTAGGGCATGTCCTTCGGCTCAGGAGGCAGGAGGTGCTGCTGGCTCCCACAGTATAGGCACACACATGGCTGTTGTGGTTAAACCATTCAGATATCAGAGAATCATTTGGGGGTAATAAAGCCAGAATAGTTCCTGCTTACCTGGAAGGATGTGCAGCCCCCGCCACACAGCCTTGTTTCCAGCCAGCCATGTACCTCTTCGCTCATGTATAAACCCTTGGCAAGCACGGCTTGCTGCCTGCCAGTGGCAACAGCAACCTGGCTCACTCTTTACTCCTGTTCATGCTCCCAATGGCAAATATCCCTCCCCTGCAATTGCCATCTAGGAAGGAGAAGGGACATATTGTACGAAGACCAGGGACACCCCGTGTGTTGGGACAGTAGGCTTGCTACTAGTGCAGCCTCTTGCACCAGGATTGGCCCAATGTACGTCCAACCCAACATGTCTGCAGCTGAACACTGAAGACTCGCTACAGTTTGGAAACCTGCTTATGCCTGGGGTGGTTTTTCATGTGTGAACTGACGGTGTTACTGTCTATGTGCAGCTCCTAAAAGAAACAGAAAGCAGTTGTCACCTGAGTTAGAGCCAGTTTTCTGACTGTTTTCATTTGTGTGTGCCTAATTTCTTTGAAATGTAGGCCATGCTGTTGCTTATGGTCATTCTTATTTTTCGATAGTTAATACTTCACCTTGGCTCCAAGAAAAAGTATGTTCCTTCAAGAGCCTGGAATGCCACCTACTCCTATGGCACAACATATATTCCAAGGAAAACATTACATTACAGCCACAAGAGTCTATTTTGTCTGTCCAGAAGTAGTTGGCATAGCTATTTCCCCTCTATATAACCTAAGAGCATCTGTTGGATTATTGGAAATGAAAGCACCTAAGACTACAGCAGAGCAGCAGACTGCTCCTCCAAGTTTTCATATAGATTGGCACTGGAAAAGGGTCCAAAGATTAATTTGTGTGCCTATATAAATGTGTGTGTGTGTGTGTGTGTGTGTGTGTGTGTGTGTGTTCTATATATAGGTGCATGTTCATGCGTGCATGTGCATGTGTGGGACAGAAGAGGAAGGAACAGAGAAGCTCCAGTGTTGCCTCTATTAACCAGGTCATCTTTCAGACAAGAAAAAATGCTGTGATCAAGCCAAGGCCCCTGCTCAATGAGTTAATGCAAAGCCAGAAAGTTATAGTAGTAACTGCTGTCTGAGCATGACCAGAATGTGAACTGCTTTGTATGTGTGCATTGCTGTACACTCCATTTCCAAACAAGCTGCAGTTATAGTTGTGGGTAGCACAGTGGAGAAGGAGGATACTTGCACTGTTGAGCCATCAAATTACATTTTTCCCCGAAACAGAGAAGATTTACAATTTTAATGATAATTACCTGGGAGAAAAAAAGCAATCAAAAATACATTCTTATTCTTTCAGTGCAGAAAACTACTACATGATTTCAGAAATGTGGTTCATATCATGGTGAGGGATAATAAAAGAACCAGATAAACTGGTAAAAAGTTACATTTAATCAGTGGTTTTAAAAGGTTAGAACATGAATGGGTAAATCCTAAGAGGAGAATCCTTTCATTGGCTGCTTGAAGGCAGCAGTTGCTTCTGGAGACAGCGGACTGAAATGATTCCTGATTCCTTCCTTTCCAGTGGCTGAACTCATGTCTGGTCTCAGTGCGAGAAGATCCTGTTGCTTATAATAAGCACATCATCCCTAGTGGGTGACTGAAGTCTGATACAGCTGGCTTTCATGTCTCACTGCCCCACAGCCTGTCTCTCCTTCAGCAGCAGCTCTGCTGAAGTGCCATGGCATCTTTCCTGCTCCATGTTCCCTGAGATAGATCTCCAGCTGAGGATGTGCTTGATGGGTGCTCTGACCTATAATGTCTGCCACCCAAAGGGCCCTTCTCCATGCTCAGAGAAGGACAGTTAGATGGCACAAACCCAGACGCAGCATGTTTGTACAGCCTAGCTGTGTCCTTTGCCTGCAGCATGACTTCTCACATGGGGTCTTCTCTGTCAGGAGACTGGAAAATCAAAGGGTCTGCCTGCTTATATGTGGAAGGAAAGACACATTTTTGTCACTGAGGTGCCTCCGTACTTCTTTAGACTGTCCCCAACCTATTTCCCAGCTTCTTTGTTTACCTTGAATCTTTGATCTTCAATTAGTCATTAAATGTCTTAGCCATCACCATCATTCGATGCATCATGTCTATCTCCTACAACACTTCTGGGATTTCATCTTGTAAAAGCACATACTGAAAATACAATTTTATGGTTTTTTTGAAACTCTTCTCACAGTCCTTCACCACTTTGCCTGCCTGTTTATCTTCTCTGTCATGGTATTTTTTGTTAGTAAATCACAGCTCTGTGAGTTAGCTGCTCAAATTAAGCACCATAATGTTTTATATAATTTAAGGACCTTAAAAATTTGCAAGTAGTGTGGCCAGAAAATAACTGTCCTGCCTCATGTTGATTTTATCTGGTGAAATATTAAATACTTAAATATATTGTCCCAAAACAAGGAAGGCTGAGATGGACATCCCCTTAGAGGACTGCTGAAGAGCTGTCATGACTACATGTCAGACTCCTTGCTCAGATTCTGGGATGGTAAAGGGACAGAGCAGTGCTTGTGGGAGAAACTATCTGTGACATAGCACTGAAGATATCACCAACAAACAGAGCAGACCCCTGGAAGAAAATAGGAACATTAGGCACCCAAGTGATGACTGTGAGGACTGGGATCTCAGAGTGTGGTTCTCTGGCATGCAGTGTTTTGCCAGTGGAAAACAGAAACTGCTGCCTGACATGCTTTATGAAGAACATCATTTCTTGTTAGCTAAAAATCAATTTTACCTCAAAATGGCTTCAGGGCAAAAGTCTTTTAACAGCCCTTCAAGAACGATGTTTCTCTCCAAAATGTTTTAAAGAAGGCAAGTATATGTAATCTCAAGTATGAGTACGACAGAAAGCAATAAATGGCCTGTAACGGGTCCAGGACTTTTGCTGAGTTTGCTGACATGAAGTGTGTGCTAGTAGAGTCTGGAAAGGATGAAGGAAAGGCAGAAAAGAGAGGCACAGATTTGAAAGTATTTTTTTTAAATACTGGGTCAAACTGAGAGCATGGAGATCTCAAGGCCAAATTCTTCATCGATATAAAAGTAGTACAAGCCACATGTCAGGCACAAGTAGATCAGAGAATTGGCCTGATTCTACTTTTCTTGCACTGATATGAACCAGGAGTAACTATACTGAAGCCAGTAAAGAGGTTTTAGAAGAGTATCAGAGCAGCGCCAGTAGATTACAGTTTGTTTAAGGGATAACGGGTCTGAGAGCAGTTTCGGCTCTGCTAGCTGTGTAATGTGACAGTATCCCAAGCTGTCAAAAGGACAAAAGCAAGGGTAGTTCAAAAAAGCAAGTAACAGCAGGGAATAAAATAACATAATGTGAGGACCAGCTTCATCAGGTACTCTCGTTTTGTCCATGCTCTGGACAAATTACACTTGCTTTTCCTTTCCAGTGAATGCTACGTTAACTAACGTATGTAGCATCAGCAGCGGTACATGAACTTGCAACATCAGTAGTGGCGTAAGCACTGTTTAGTTTGGCCCAAATTACAGGACATTAAAAAGAAAAGTAAAAAGGAAGAACTGCTTTTTTTTTTAATGCAGTATTAATTGCTTTCCGCCCTCAGTATGTTCTAGAGAGTCCCTCTTGTAAAGCCCAGGATTAAATTTCATGTTCACAGTTGTCCTAAACCAAGACACTACCCGCCAGCTTTTATATTTTTTATTCTCGTTGAACATATCAAAGCATTTCGATCAGGCCAAGTCACTGAACAGCGGAACGCCAAAGTAAATAGAAAAGTTTAAATTACTACAGCAAAGGGACCAAAATTTCAGCCAGGACCCGACTTACGGGGATTTCCAAGCTGTTCTATAGGGCTCCAGTATATAAATTTTCTAGATTTGACTCACCCATCAATTTTGATTATCCTGCTGATTTATTTCTGATTACCAAGGTCATCTCCACATTTAAAATGTAATTCTTCATGTCAGAAATGTTACTGATGGAGTTTACAGAGACTCAGGCCGGCCTCCAGCTCTCTCTGCTTTGGAGCTGCTGGCAGGGAGCCCGCCGGCCGCTGCTGCACCAGGCAAATCACCGTCTCCGCGCTGAGAGCCGGAGACGCACACCCAAACCCGCCTGTCTCAACCCACCCTGCAGGCGGGCGGCTGTTCGACTCCGGCTGTAGCGACTGGTTCGTACCACTGTAGCGGCACCGAGGAGCCCGGGGCTGTTCGGCAGCCAGGCGCCGGCAATGCTGCTCCCACCGTAACCAAACCGGCGCGGTGCAGAGCTGGGCGACGCCACCGACTTGCACACTATTACTCTCCTAAGTGGTCAGTAGTTTCTGGGTTTGCATGGAGACATTTGTTATGTGCTGTAAAATAGTCAGGGCTTAGCTTATTCGTTACCTCACACTTAAGGCAACCAACTCTTTATCTGCCTGTGTCCATTACCCTCCCTTATAAATGTTTTTAACATAAAGTATTACCCCTTCAGATTTTTGGAAACCAACCAAAAAATAAACACATCCGTTTCCTTTTGTTGGTTTGGAGATATTTTAGGGCCCCATCTTTATTTTTAACCCTGAGTTTTTCCCCTTATCCAATGATTGAGAATAGTTAGAAGTCAGTAAGGAAGAGTATGCAAGAGCAAGAAACCTCCGCTGTTTGGAACTGCACACGTAACTTTTCTCTAGGTGGAAAATTATGAACAAACAAACAACAAAATCAAGGCTGAAAACCAGAACATTTTCTTGTTTCAAAAAAAGAAAGTCTGAAACAAGCAAAGAAAAAAAGATCACACTGACATTTCAAAATCATGGTGTTGTCTAGAAAACTTCAATAAAAAAGCTTGAAAACCTTGGGGGGTAGAAGTGTTTAGAAAAGATTCCCTCGGATGAAGAAAAAAATACATATCTGGAGATATTTTGGAGACATTTACTGCCCGCGTGTGAGCACCCACAGTTTTGCCAGCCCGCGGAGGCTGCGCAGATGCCTCCTCAGCCAGGCGAGCCAGCGCAGCCTCCCAGCCTCATACGCGTGCTCGCGGTAAGGAAGCAGCCCGGTGCTGCTGCCGAAGCGGCCGCGTGCTCTCGGCAGCCTCTGGGCTCTCACTGAACACTTGAGGCTCTTCTCATCTGACGGAAGAGAGGCCTCAGAAATGTGCAAACCGGGAGGTTTTTATCTGCAGTGACAGAGAAGGCTGCAGGATGAAATGTCAGCCTGACATACAGTGGTAGTGGAAAGCAGCCCCACGTTTATGATACAGGCTCGCAGCAGTCTGTCTGTCTGTCCAAACAGCAGTAGGTGCTTGCCGAGTGGATGGTGGTTACTTGCCAAATGCTGAGGAATGACTGTCTGTGTAGAAGTAAGAAGCAAAACCAGAAGAAAAGCTTTAAGTTCACCTGAAATATCTCTACATTAAAAACCACGGCAGTAATTCCCCTTGCTGCCCGACTATATTCATTTACTGGCGACCGCTGCCTAACTGCAGAGGTGGCTCCCGGCGCATAGGAAATGGAGGGTAAGGAAAGGACATACGGAGCGGTTATTTGTTCTCACAGGTGGTGGTGTCCCAATTTACTGGGGGTTTGTAAGACCACAACAGGGCTGGCTCTTTGTTCTGCCTGACTAAAAGCAATTTTCCCCTTCTTTTAGGAAAAAGATCTGGATTTTAACCCTATGTGAATAGATAATATTTTAAAATAGCTATTAAGTGCTGCACGTTTCTTCCTTCCCTGTTTTCTATTCTTTCAGTGCCCCTCCCTTGTCTTTGGAGTAAGAGAGAGGAGACTACTGGCAAACACACCCCAGTAAAGGGTTAAGGGCACTGGTCCTGCAGCTTGCACAATTTCCCACTTGGTACACAGAGAGGAGGGACTGATTTCTGAGCTCAGCTTCCTCCCTAGGATTTCTAATAGCCTCTGAGGACCTTCACCCCCACAACTGCTAACAGTGTTTCAAGACCTTTTCCTGTTGCACAAGGAAAGGGGAGTAGATCTAGTCCTATTTGCCTTTCCTGAAGGAAAGGAAAGTCCTGTTTTCCTCTTTTCCTAGTCTCTGAATGCTTTTGGCCCTTTTATTGTATCACAAAATAGCCCATCTTTGTATCGTAAGTACAAAGGACATTGAGGTTGACGAGGAACTGAAATGATTAACGCAACTTCATCTCATTGAGAAATGAAGATGAAGTGTCCATATCAATACGAGGAAATACTTCTTCATGCCTCTGGTTACAGTGTCAAAGAGCAGCAGAGAACAAGTGAGTAAGCAAGTGAGAGGGAGAGGAACGAATACAATATACAGGAGCCTAAATTGAAACATCATTTTTCACAGGAAGAAGGCTTTGGCACCGTTCATGCTGTTTGTGATGTAGTGTCTCTAGTCGGCCCCAGTGAAAGTTGGCTGCAGTTTCTCAGAACCTGCCTTTTGAGACTCGATGACTGCTTTTCTTCCCACAGATCTGATTAAGCTAATTGCACATTTTCTTTAATTATAAGAGTGGAGGTCATTTATCTGCAAATGGCCTAAAAAAATGGATGTTGTTTTAATGTGCTTTTTTCTTTATCCCTGCTTTTACCAAGGTGCTTGTCTTCTTTTTGTTTTACTGCTTTCAGCTACCCCATTTCGCAAGGGCTAGGCACTGTGGACCTGGCATATTGACAAATTCTTAGGAAGCTTATGAGACTGGTTTATGGGATCCAGTCACAGGGATTTATACCATGAGGAAAACTTAGAGTTGAAGAGATCCTCCTCCAGCCGAGGTCTGAACTGAAGCCTAAGTGAACCGAGACTGCAGGTATTTGCACTTTTTTAATTAACTCCTCAGACTGGACTGTCTAACCAAGCACATGGGTGCCACATCAGAGAGGGCCTGCAGGGAAACAAAAGGGTGGGGGGGGGACCCAGATGAGAGGTGCCCTCCACGCTGCAGGTGCTTTGATGTAAAATCTGAACAATTTGGAGTAGCTTCCTACCAGGATTTGCCATGGAAAAACCTCCCTGAAACAAGGTAGTTGGTAGCACCTTGAAATTCTTGAAAATGCCTCATGCAGAAGGTAAAACTGTATATGCTCTCACATAAAGACATCTGCTGGACCTGGATGTTTGGCAGGGCTGGTGGATCTGGCAATGACAGAGCTATCAGCCAGCACTGGGGTACAGAAAAAGAAAGCATGTTTCAGTGATTCCCAAACTTCTGCACTTCCAAAATATCATTCTCAAGAAGGCTGTCAAGAACATCCTCCATCACACTATCCATATTTGTTCTGTAAACCAAATAAAAAGGGCACACTGGACTTCACAGGAAAAGTCCCTCTCATCACTCAAGTCAGTGAAAAATGCTCAAAAAAGGCAAGGAATTAATGTGTGGGGGTGAGATGGGTGACGAGAAGGGACACTGTTCAGAGCTGTGGTTTAGGGGATTTCCTCGATCAGTGGACAACTCATCCAGATCTCTGCAATGTCTGGTATGTGCTTCATCTACAGCAAACGTGGCAGCCAGGGGCATGGCCTTTGAGGACCCAAACACAGGGGAGCATCGATACTGCCATGCACTGGCTGGCACTATGCCTGCTGCTAATTAGCACCACTGAGTATTTATTTAGTGTTCAAACCACAGTATTGCCTTTCTTGGGTTTGCTGGTTCGCCATCCCAGTGAGATGTGAATGTGGCCAGATGCAAGTGCGAGGAAGACTTGCTTTTTTGGCTTTGGCCATTTTGTTAGTTGTGCCTCCCTCCCCGGTGGCAGACAGACCGTTTGGCATTATTACTGGCAACTGGCCATTGACTGAGCGAGCTGGGGAGCCCACCAGGCTCAGTGCTGTGTGTATATGCTGCGCAGGGCTGAGGTACAGACAAGGTCATGCTCAGGCTGTGTCCACCCAGCAGGCACCTGTGCCACCTTCCCTGTGCCAGCTCAGGTGTTGATAGCATCCCTCATGGACTTTGGACCATCCTCTTCCTGCCAGCAACAGCTCCCCCAAATCCCTGTGCCCGGCACCTTGTGTTGGCTTTTAGGCTGAGATACATGGGGAGCATGTCACTGCAATTGCCCAGCACTAAACATGCACTTTTCCAGGCCACCACGTCCTTCCCTGTCTGTGACCATCTCCCCTCACATCCTTTTTCTTCCTCAGTAACTTCTCACAGAAACAAGCCACGTGCAGCTGGCTTTTCTGACTGGCTTTTAGAAAGACACTCAGAGTGGTGTAAAAACTAAAAAATCCCCCCCTCAGTGGAAAGACAGGCCCTGAATCCTCCAGCAGTCGCATTTTTGAGGCAAGGCAAGTTTTTACAGGCGCGCATGGAGAGGGAGCCAGGCTGGCGCTCCTCGGCCCTGCCTTCCCGCGTCCCGGTGCACTATCCATATTAACTCTTCCCAGCACATTGCCACTGGAATTGCAAACACCACTGCCGGGGCTGGCACAGGGCTTTGCGGGAGCATCGCAGTGCTCTTCTGCGGCACGGGCGGGCAGGGAAGAGGTTAAGCACAAAGCAGGGCAGAAAAGGCCATTGGGCAAAATGCATTATTGTCTTGTGTCTGGATGTTTTAGTGTAGAGCTGTCATGAAGCCTCCCAGAGCTGAGGGGTCCCACAGTGGTTCCTATGGCTTTAAAGTGCCCAGAATGATTTAGTGGAGGGGAGGGATTCCTGATCAGAGAAGTGCCTTTTGCTTTTTTTTTTTCCCCCAAACATGTCGCTGATCAAAGCGGTGCCAGGGAGGCTAGGAAGAGCAGGATCCTAATGGATCAGCTGTGTAAAACATGTCAGCAGACAAGCCCCAGTTCTCAATGTGTCTCTCAGGGAACAGCTCACAGATTAGAAAGAAAACACACACGCACACACGCGCACACGCACACGCGCACACACACACACACACATACACACACACACCCCCTCCTGCTGACCTTGTGTCAAGGAGTTAAGTGTTACTTGGAAGTGATTGCAATCAGCTCTTTTTTTTCCTTATAAAACCAAAAAATATGTTTCCCAAATATCCAACAACAATTCAAGAGGCAGTGGAAAGATTTATACAAGTTAGACAATGACTTATTTGAGGCAAACTAAAAACATTTGGTAGAAAAGGGCACTGGATTCTATTGTTATCCAAATGAATCATGCCTCCCACTTACAGACAGGCTTCTCTCCCCACTACCCTTACAACCATGACATATCTTGATGTACATGACCCTGCCACTGTTTAATTTTGAACAACTTGTGGCAAGGTGTGGAAAAAATATTTCATATTTCCTTTAGTGGACAACTCATTAAAAAGTAGTGTCCTGTTCCAGAGAGAGAGAAGGAAAAAGGAAAATTATGCTAACAAGGAGACAGTAATAAGTACTTCCTAAAGAGTGGGGCAGCAAGAGAAGCAGCAGCAATTATTCATATATATATATATATGTGAAAGGTTATTTTACGTAAATGTTGATAAAAATGAATGTAGGATTGCTTTGATAGTGCTTGCTAATTCCTTGTTTAAAATATGCAGCAGAGTCTACAGGAATTGTAATCATTGCATGGGAACACTAGTTCTGTAAGATTTTTCTTTGTAACACGTACGGGAAGAATCTTTAGATATGTTGGCTGGCTCGGTGAGCAATGTAACACCCCACTGCAATCAAAGGATCTCTTCTGATGGCTTGGCCTGTTTCACTCACTCTGTCGTTAGTTGCTGGTCCAAATCTGGCTGGATGCAGTAGGGTAGTGAAGAGCATGACAGGACAGCCTGTGTAGGCAGGTGAGTTCAGAAGGGCGGGCAGCACCTTGTGTGAGTTTCGGATCACCTTCAGCAGTGCAAGTATTTTCTATGTGCTCACAGGTCCTCCTGTCTACTGCATACATGACATGGTGGTACTGAAAAGCAAAATCTTCTACTCCCCCTCCACAAAGGTAGAAAACCAGAAAGCACTATGAAAACCTTTTCTCCTGCTTCAGGAGATCATGTCATGGTACTCCGCATGGTGGGAAGAAGACAGTAGCTTGGGGCTCAGATCCACTGGTTTCTCCATGTCTGCCGTGCGGAGTACTACTGAGTGCCAGTCACGACAGCACATTACCGCACGGAGCGGGGCAAAAGAGTGGTGTCACTCACTTATCTCCCCTCCCCGGCATCTCCCCGGCTGGCCTGAGTTATCTGCTTTCCAGCAACTCCTCTCAAGCCAGCCAAGTTCAAGTCATCACAACGAGACTTAAATTCATTGCAGCCATTACCTTTCTGTACGGCATTCGCACGAGTGACCTTGGGATGAAAGGTTCACATGCCAAACCACTATTTAGCTGCTCTACTAGCTAATCCTCCCCACTCTAAACGGGAAATCAGTTATAAGTTTTAAGTCATAGCGTTTGCAGAGACTGAACTCTGTTTGTATGAACTGAGTCTGGTGTGAGGGGCAATTTTTGTGTGTTTGCAGCTTGTACGGAAAGTTGAAATCTTTTTAGAGAGAAAATATTACACAAGTGAGAGCCTTTATCCATTATCTTTTCCCCTTCCTCCCTTGTGGGAGTTTTACCCACAATCCAACACCACAAAGTTTGCCACCTTTAGAAATAGAAACCCTCCCAGGGCATTTTAGCTGCTTTAAAATCTCTTGATCACAGCTTAACGGTGTGCTTGTTGTATTACCCGGACTGTGACTACCGCGGTGCAACAATGCTAAGGATTTCTGCGAGCCAGCAAATACGAAGAGGTAGTTATTTGATAAAGTAGCTGAAAACTCAGGGTTATATAAACAGAGAATGAGTTCGCTTCACACAAACATCAGCATTTCCACCAGAATAAATCTGTAATGTTAGCTTTCATCTTGGGCTGAGGAAAAAAAAACCAGCCTGTGGAAATATACACTGGTATGTAATTATTTGCTTCATATTTTGTACACATTAAGAATAGAAAGATTTCTTATGAGGTGCATATTGATTTATGTTTATGTCTTCCAGTATATCTTGTGTCCGTATACAGTTTATAGGTCTCTTTTTTTTACAGCTTTCCTGTAATTTAATATATTTTGATGAGTTATAAAGCCAGTTTATCTGTGGAATGTTCTCCAAATAGTGCCGAAAAAGAGCACAAAAGGCCCCGACCGCTGCGTGCTCAGGGCTGCCCATAGCCACGAGGGCTGGCAGCACCACGTGACGTGTGTGGTCACGGCAGGAGGGGCCAGGTCATGCGACCCTGCCCAGCTAAAGGCACCAAAACCAGTGTGCATCACTATTATTCCCAGTCTGAAGCCCTGCCCCCAGGTGTCTTTTCGCCAATTGATAGTGACAAAGATCAAGTGCTGTCAAAAGATTTTCCAGCTCTGGGCATGCAGCGCAGGAGAGGTGCAATGTGTCACGTGTGGCTGGATTTTGTTTAATTTCAGCGCAGATCATCCTGGCAAAAAGACGAAGGACCAGAGAAATGGAGAGGAAAGATGGAAGGGTAGAGCTTTGTGGAGGAGAAATATCTCCTTCAATATTTCACTTTTCTACAGAGATTTCTCCAGCCACTGTGGCTTCAGCCCAGGAGATGGGGCTGCACAATGACAGGGACATGATCCCAGCAGGACCGAGGCTACACAACAACACGCAGGTGCACTTTTCTGGGCAAGGGGCCAGAAAAGGGAATGGCAGAGTGTCCCAGGAGGCTGTCACTTTGTGTAGGCTCTTCTCTGGAGACAGATGGTGTGGCTGCATGAGGCACCGATGAGCACTAGTGCCTGATATCTCCAGGAGCAGGGAGGGACAGCTCAGTGGTGGCCAGCCAGGAGCACTGTGTGGCAACTCTGAGGCCATGCCCGGGCCACCTGCCACATGTGCACCCCTTGGAGAGGGGCTTGAGGGGACAGGTTTGAAAAGCCCCAGGAAGCATGAGCAACAGTGAAGGTGGAGAGGAGGTAGCCCCTGCAGACACGTTCATGTTTAGGTCTGCCAGGCCCTGGAGACTACCTGAAGCTCAAAGCATCAGAGCAGTGATCTGGGTCAGTTAGATTTCTCTCACCTCTGCCTTTCACAGCACCCTGTTCCGCTGTTGAGTATTTGGGTTTGGTGCTAAAGACAAGGTGATATCCTATAAAAATAGAGGGTTATTTTTCCAACAGAAGATGTTTTTCCATCATCCAGATAATCTACTTTTGGTATGATAATAGAAACTGTATGCTACAGATGAACAATATTGTACTCTAACAATAACTGAAGACTAATTCACTAGCCACAAATCTCTATTTAAAATGTAGCTTTATCACCAAAGCAAAAATATTGACTACAAATGATCACCATGAACAAATAAGGAGAAGCCAGATGCTCTAACTGTCCCATTTCTTTCTACAGTCCAGTTTACAGTTTAACCAGTTTTCCACTTGATCTTCAACCTCTGAATAACAATGCTAACCTCAGTATTTCCTACTTAGCTAAAAATAAAGCTACACGCCTTTCTAGTGCATATGACATTAACGATTGCTTTATGCACCCAGATAAAGCATTTGCTTGCTCAAAGCATGTTTGCCAAAATCTTTTCCATTTATCGAGCTGCTGGATGGATTCATTGCTGCAAATAAATGAATATGATGGCCCTTCTTCCAAGTAAGAGCTAGCAATGGGCAAGTCTGAGAAGGTCCATGAGTTCAGCTTGGTTGAGATGACTGGAGGAAAGTTTGGATGTGAAGCAGGACTTTGCTTCAACCTCTGGAGATGGCATGATTAGGCTGGGACTGCTGTCGGACTGTGGTGATTAAGCTAATGCCTCTTGCAGTGGTCCCGCTGCCTTTGCAGAACGGCTGGAGGCCTGTTGGCCTTCCCTTTCTGAGGCGACTCTATTGATTTCAGCAGGCAGCAATGATTTACAACAGGCTGTGTGAGAAGAGAACAAGGATATGCATCTGCAAATAAAGGCTAATGAGATGTTAAGATTAAGAAAAGCCAGGAAATGCCAGAAGTTGAGGCTGCTACAGCATCATTAGTTCTCATGCAACTTGGTGCATATCCGGCAGCAGCTCTCTGAATGGAGGAGGCCTGGGGGGGCTTCTGGCAAGCCTAGTGCCACTGTGCAAGCAGCAGACTACGTAAATGATCGATTGCTTCCCTGTAAGTGAAGGAATTACCCCTGCACTGGGCAAAATTATACCTCTCCTGGGACCGAGAGCTGCTGGGGAAGCGGAGGTTGTGCATCACCCCAGAGGCAATGTCGGGAAGTCAAATGACTGTCAATGGCAGGAGGATGCTGTAAACAGCAGCACTTGCCTCATCCTCAAAAGGGCATAATCAAAGCCTCACCAGTTACAATCCCTATCGCTGCAAAGCTGCATCAGCAACCAAATTATCATTGCTCTCAGCATGTGATTCCTTGGGGTGGGGGGTAAGGCAAAGAGGGTGTATTAGCCATTACAGTGATCACAGCAAAGAAAGAAAGAGCTATGCTTCATGGTTGGCAGCAGTAGACAGGGCACACTAGTTAATCATGGTTTTTGAGTAGGAAGATGGAGAAACTCTACTTGGGGCTGGAAGAATTGGCCTGAGGGGATAAGGGATGGAGATGAGTTGTGGGGATTAACTAGAGCAAGAGCTCCTTTACTTACCTGTCTAATGTCACATAACAGCACTGAAGCCTTGAAAGTGCCTGAATATCAAGGTTTATAACCCATCCCTTTCTGTGACCTGTGCAAACATGGCAAGCCAGCCTTTGGTTTCAGATCCCATCCGAACGCTGCACGGTAACAGCCTTGGTAACAAGGCTAATGTTCAGCCTCAGCAAATGGTTCCCTGACTGATGGTGAGGCCTGTGCAAAGATGCAGCCTCAAAATGTAACCTCATTATCTTCTGGTTCCACACAGTCTCTTCGAGAAGAAATATTGCATCCTACAAGACCTTCCTCTGACTTTCTGTTAACCTGTTAACCAGGCTTGGTTGAAGACCAATTTCATGTCTAAGAAGAGAAATAGCCTAGCAGCCAGAGGCTAGAGCCAGAGCACTCCTCCTCTGTTAAACGCTGCATGGAAATATTTGACTTAACCTGACCCACAAATTGAAAGATCATCCTGAAAACAAAAGCTGGAACTAAAAATATGTGATCCCATTGATGCACTATTTTTCTTCCTGTACACAAAAAATTATTTTCATCCTGAGCTGTTGCATTTTGGGTTGGGAGAGTACGTACATGTAGGTAGGGGCAGGAGTGTGTGAACATAAAAAAATTACATGATATTTTGTAGATAAACATAAGAGACAAGTCAGGGAGATGAGTAAGAATATTTCTATTGGCAGACAGTATTGACACATTGCAGCGTTGGGTATTATAAAAAGTTTGTTCAAAACAGATCAGCGCCTGGTGTGAACTGACTTAACTCCCCTGACTTTGACAGGACTGTGCCCCTGAGCCCCAGCTGATGAATCATTACCTCAATTCAGGTGTTGAGCACTGGAGACAACTCATGAAGAGTATAGAAATACCTGCTCTATCAAGAAATTCCAGGGGTACTGAAATAGTGTGGAGTCCTTTTTCTGGGCAGGACAGTGAAATGATATCCTGGGATATGCAGGCACTGCTCTTTCCTGAGCGCCTGACCAGCCGCACGCTGCAGAGTAAACTGCTCATGAAAACAGTGCAGGGAGACAAGGGGCATCTTGAAGGGTTTTTGTTAATAGCTGCACAACTCCCGTACAGTTAAAATGATACTGATGTCTTTTTATTGACGTGGGAGCGAGCACAGCATATGGCTTTAGGATGGTCTGGCTTCCCAGTCCCAGTAAATATTGGAGCAGCCTGGGAGAAAGCAAGGAGTCAGTGGGAGGCTGAAAGTATGTTGAAATGCCTTACAGACAGACATAACCGGATGATAAAAACTAGCAAGGATGCAATAAGAAACACGATCCAGACATAAGCTAATACAATACTGGAGCAGAAACCTGACAAGGTGTTTATCTTATGATGTTATTAACAGTATTAATTAAGAAAAGTTTTCTTAATATGATGGTCAAAACAGAATCAAATCAGTATGTATAATCATTTGTAACTAAATGCTATAAGTAATAGAGCAGACATTGCCTCCAAACCCCCTTCTGCACTGGGTTTGAGCAAGGGCCCTGTTGCTTTGTGCCAGGCAGGAGCCATCTCTCCATACCCATGGGACCACGGGACCGGCACGGGCTTTCCAAGCGTTCAGCCAGTTCCCATTCGAGGCAGAGGGCTCAGGTACCACAGCAACGGGTCTAACAGGACCAGAGCAGAGGAGAATAGAACTTGGGGTGTCTAGAAATACTGAGGAACAAAGCTTTGGACAGCCCTTCCACACCCATCTCTCCCAGCCCCTGCCCCCGTATCTACCCCTGAGTTACTCATGACCAACAATGCGAAAAGGCGCTCTGTTTGGAGGTGGCTCAGCAGATTACCACCACGTTTAATAGCTGTCTTTGGTATGACGCTGTTCGCCTTATCTCCCCTCTCCTTTGACTCGGCCTTTGAACATTAATCCACCTCCCAGAGCAGTCTGCACCCCACTTTTGCTTGATCTTTATTTGCCATGAAGGCGCATGGCTCTAGGGATTTTAGGGGCAGTGTTTTGCTGCTTGGGCCCAGGCCTTTACGGCACCAAAGACACGTGGGGATCTGCTAGCTCCGGTAGTTTATTCTTGGGTTTACCCACTAAACAGGTCAGAGGTTTCCTTCCAAGTGCCAAGTTCTGGTCTTAAGCTTGGTTTGGATCCATTTTGATTTTATATGTATTTGTAAAGTACAGCAGTATCCGAAAGGAATAGGCAGGGCAAGAAAGTCTTTCTGTGCATAACCCCCCAACACAAATGTATCTGTTCTCCCTCCCCTTGCAGATGCACACGCACTGGAGCAGAGTTCAGTAGCCCAGTCCTACCAGTGTTTAAAGAAACTTGGCCCCTGAATGCTTTTAAATAAAATTTGTTGTGTGCATGAGCATTTTTTTTTTCTATACCCACTTCTTAGGAAGGAAAGCAAATGTTTCTGGCACTTCACTGCTGGATTGCTTGCATATTTGCTTGAGGAAAAAAATTGTAAAAGATGTTTGGCATAGTTTTCATTCAAAAAGGAATCCAGTGCCAGATTGAAACATTGAAAACAAATGTGTGGTTTAACTGTCATTTACTCCAGGATCATGGGAACTGCTGCCTGATTTTCCCAATGAGCAACCACTAGTGTGCTCTCCTACAATATATACAGTGCACAGATGCGCCCGGCTTTGCGCAGCTCGAGCATTGCGGCTCCGCTCCCGGGTCGCTGCTGGCCCATGATGTCAGCAGAGCCGTATCTCCATCGCACGGATGGGCCGCGGGAGCGCTGGCTCCGCAGTCAAGCTGTCAAGCACGTCTCTTGCCGGTGAGAAATCCTCCCCTCGCTTTTTGCTGTATTGTGAGCAGACAATGTGCATTTGTACTAATAATGTAAAATGTTGCTCTTATCTGCACAGGAAATCGCTCCCCCGGCTGATGGCACTGACAGAGAATAATTCTGGGGCTGGAGGAATCAGGCCAGCAGATAGGCTGGGGCCGTAAAAGACAGTTTTAGGGCATCTGAAGCAGCTCTGGCACGAGGCGGCGCCTTTTCTACCTTTCTGTCTCCAAGCTGCAGTCAGGACCTCTGGGGCCCTGCTCAAAGTTCAGCTCATCAGATGTAGCCGCGCGGGAAGAATCGCGCCCTCGCACTTCGCTCCCGCGGCGGCAGCGTTCCCGCGGGGATGGGCACGGAGGCCTCCCTCTGTGAGAGGAGACTTCAGACTGTGGGAAGCGCATGTAGCCCTTTGGCAGCGATCGGCTCACCAAGGGCTGTAATGGCCGGCTGGAACTTGCTGATGTGCAGCTCTTGGCTGGGACCTGAACTCTTCTCCAAGGGCAGCGAAGCAGGAGCTAGCTTTAGAGCAGTGGTGATAAAATAGAAAATTATGTATAAAGTAAAAGGGACAGACCCCTAATCTGAAATATTCTAGTCAGCTTGCCATGCTGTGTGTTCCTGCTGGACAGGAGATAACCCAGGTTTCAAAGACTTTGGAAGAAGAGGTTCAGCAAAGAGGAAAAAAAAAAGAAAGAAAAAAAAACCCGCAAAAACAAAAACAGAGTCAGCAATTCCAGAAAGCAGCTCTTAGTCTGTCTGTTCTGGTCTGAAATAAAGTCATCCCTCTTAATTCCCAGCGCATATTGTTCCTACCAAAGAGCAAAACCTTAGGAGGAAATCACATCAGTGAAGGGAACGCCAGCTCCTTTGTACTATTTTTCAACCCTGCCTTGGGAGCCAATAATCTGTCATCCCTTGAATAAACAAGCACCTTATCATATCACAAACATTTATTTAACCCTTTTCTCCTGAGCTTTTACCAGCCAAGCAAAGTGGCTAGGGGGGGTAGCCCTATCCCTAGACTGCTCTGGCAGAAAGGACAAATTTCCTGTGTATTACACCCAATCTGTAAAGTGTCAGGCCGCCCTTCTTCAGCCTCCATGAAAAGCAGCAGCTTGAATCCCTGCGTTTCACATAGCACAATCAAATTTTCCTGTCCCCCCCTTTATGCCTCCCCCAGTACATTAACGCCTCTCTCCTTGGAGACGTCCCCTCGATTCCATCTGAGGGTCTATCCAAATGGAGCCAGATTTAATTTCTGGGAGGTTGGGGGGGTGGTGGCAAGGGAGATTGTTTACATTTCTTCTTTTAACAAGAGACTGTGATGAACAGAGCTTTTGATTCCAAGTTGCTGAGGGTTTTTTTTAAAGATATTCTTTGACTCTGACATCACCAGAAAATGGAATCAGCAAAGTATGTACATTTCCTCAGCTCCCACAATATCCATTTTCTCTCAGTGGATGTTTCTTGTTTTTCTTTTCCAGTGTTGCTCCCACAGAATGAGGCCAATTTTTGTTCAGGACAAAGAAAATATAAACAGAGCATGGATTTGGATTACGAGCAAGGCCTCCAAGCTTAAAGAAACCTTCAGCCATGGGGAAGGGCTATGTTGTGTTAACTGTCTGTCAGGAAAGTTTGACTAATCAAATGCCAGACAGTATCTCAGGTTGATTTGCTTGTGTCTCCAGAAGGCTGCAAATGCTGATGGCTAAGATTGGCAGGACCAATTAAATTCTGGATTCAGGGAACTTTGAAGTTCTGAGCATTTGAAGTGCATGTATTGCAGGTAAGACCAGGTGAGAGCCTGCAACAGAGCGAGTGGGCTGGCAAAGCTTTCTTTTTTACTCCAAGTAGTTAGATATAACAAATTTTGAGCTCACCAGTCAAAGTCTATTTGTCAGAGGAGAAGAGCCCCATGCAGAAGAGAGAGTCAGTTACTGGAGAGTCACTGCCCTTCCCATGCGGCTTGGCATGTGGGCCTCCTAGATGTGCTTACATTAAAGGCAATATGCAAATTAAAAAAAAATTACTTCCCTCCTGACTAACCTTAAAATAAAGATAAGAATCTAGTATTCAGTCATGGAGTAAAACCTGCTCTTTCCAACAGTTTGGAAAGCCTATCCTTCAAAAGGCAGTTGTTATTTTAGGCAAATCGGCTGTATTTACTGCTTGTGGGTAAACCACAGTGTGTGAAAACATCCCCTCATCCAACTCCACAAGTGACTTGCTCACACTGACCTGGACATCAGCCAGCCTGGGATGGCCGGTCCCTGGAAGAGCAAAGCAGTTCATCCGCAGGCTGGCAGAGCCTCTCCCCATCGCACCCACCTCAGGTGCAGGACCAGCTCCACTCCAGCCAGGATGAGCTGTGTTTTCATGGGAGAGTCTTCATGACAGCAAGTCAGCCAGGTCTGCATACATGACTGCACAAAGCTGTGACAAGCTGATTTATGTTAGAAGAGTTGATTTATTATGGGTGATATAAACCAACTGTAGTAAAGGCCTCATTTCTCCAGGCTTACAAACTGCAGCTCGGGAGCTGCTGGGAAATGCCCCACAAAGCATTTATCTAGATAAAATAATGTTCAGCCGTCAGCAGATGAACTTCATTCATGTCCTTTGAATCAATGGCTTGACAGACCTTGTACCAATGAACAGAGACAGAAGCTGACTTCTTGAGAGGCTGAAGCCTACAGGCAAATTCTCTTCCTGCAGAAAATACTAGGACTTCGGTTCAGCTGGTTTACTCTGGGTCTCTCCTTTGGTCTAATGCTTTGGTCTGCTGAGATCAACAGGTAGGATGAGAGGAACGGACCAAGAGAAAAAGGAATAAATATAAGTGATCAATACCTTGACTTCCAAATGCTGTTTATTTTAACAGTATTAAATCGGGTCTCTTAACTCTTTGCCCTTGCCTAATGATTAGCATGAGAATAAACTATCTGGAAGGTTTCAATTTGCATGCAAATTTTTGATTCACACATCTTTACTTGTTAGGAAAAAGAACACCTTTAACATGAACCAAGACACGAAGGACCCCTCAGTGGAGAACAGTGCAAACGAAAGCACTTGGGGGAAGCTGGGCAGTTGCTCACTGGATGCAGAGGCTCCAGGATTGTGCTCCATGTTTTTAGTGCCATGGCAGCTTTTACACCCATCATCACTTTCGAGTCAGCTGGCCTGACTGAATATGTGACTGCCAAATGCAAATATGGAGAAAAATTCTAAAAAATCATCTCATGATGTCACAAGATGACACTAAAAAGCAGTCCTAAAGAAAAGGAAGACTAGGAAGAAGTGAAAAGGTTTGGGCTTGGGAAAGAAATGGCAGACAGGAGTTCCAGAAAGGCTGGGTAATAGGGTGGAGTGCACGAAAGCTGGGCTTTGCTTGCTAAATGCTGGCCACTTGAAGGAGGAACGTATTTTCTTCATAGGAAGCAGCTCATCTCTAAAAACTCCAGGGTGGCTCATGGTCACTAAACCCTGCAACATAAGCAGTCCCAGAGCCAAATTCATCCTTAACAAGTACATCCTTAGCAAAACTTAATTTAACCTTGTACTCTTAGAAATAAAGTCAGCACTTAACAGAGGCTGAAGAGATGCATTTGGTTCTTGCAGTCATTCCCCCACCTGCAGCAGGGAGAAGCCAGGGAAAAGGTTTTGATATTCTGCAAAATGTTAAAAGGAAGGTGCAGGGGAGCGCCTGGCTGACGGGCTGCAGTTTTTCTTAAATTCTCCCAGCCATGTCTGCAGATCCCCAGGATACAAAGCACAGAGTTGGCTCATTGTAACCATGGGGAGAAAGGATAAATGGATTATTTTGGAGTGATATGCACGTAGAACTCATGCCACTGGAGAATGCAGCCAGGCTATTTTTAATGTACTGCTTCATTTTGCACCTGCTACCATTACAGAGTTGTTTTTGTTTCCATTAGAACCACTTGTCTTGAGAAGTTTATAACTGTGCTATGAAATGCAATTCTGGTCTAGATCTTAGTTCTTAGTCCAGGAGCAAATGATTTTTATCATTTAAAAACAGATAAAGGGTAGCATGGCAGCATTAAGAACATATGGATTGGCAGGGAGAGCACTTTGAATAATTTTACAGGATTTTCATAATTGTAATTCCTGAATGGCAGTTTGACATAGCCTCCTTTATTCATTCTGAAATGGAGCAACCCGGGGTTTGAGGATTTGTCCCTAAGGAGCTTGCAAAACCAAAATTGCATGAAGAATCATTCTCAAGTACTTAATCAGCCACAATATTGCAATAAAGTGATGAAATAAGAGATAAGAAACTTCGGCCCTTTTTCCCACTCCCACCATGCAGAGGGCCAAGTGGAGCTTAGCATCCCACTGAGAGGTGGAAGGCTGGTGCCTGGCACAAAGCTACATTGCCTTAGATCACACGTTCCCAAACGCCACCTCAGTACAATGCCAGGAAGAAACTCTCACCTCAGCAAGCTGCCAGAGGCCACGAGGGAACCCGACATAGAAACAAGGCATTGCTTGCTGCTTGCTCTCAGCTTCTGTTTTTGGTGAATACCAAAACTATTTTGATTAAGTCATGCTCATGTTGGACAGGCAGCTTGATCACACTGTGAAAACCATCATGGGCGCACCAAAGTCCCTAAACATGGGTATCTAGCAGTCTTTCTTGGTATTTCCCCAGCTAATACCAAGGGCAGGGGTCTGCAAATGCCACACATGGCCCAAGACCATGCTGTATGCGTTCCTGTGTTTAGTTAAAGTATGTTTAGTTAGGCCTGTCTGAGCAGAGTTGTGCTCTCTTGCTCTCTCCATGGAGCAGAGAGCAAGGCCAGTGAGCCACTGACAGCAGTTAAAGCGTTATTTGCAGGTGTTTTCTTTCTGCCACAGAAAGCTGGTGCCCTTGCAGTCAGCTTTGAGGCATGGTATGCTTTGCTATGCCAGGAATGATTAGTGCTGGGGCAATTGCCACAGCCCACAACGCACCTGCAGTGCTGCAGAGCACACACCAAGCCTGTTAGACATCTATGCTTTTCAGGCTGGGCTCCCTGGAGGCCTTCTCAGTCTGACCCCCCCCCCCCCCCCCGACAACACTGTCTTGCTCAAGACTGTTTGCGTGTTTGCCTTTTCATGTTTGAGCTCTTGTATGGGTTGTTTTGCAGTCAGTATAGTAATGGGAAAGCTGCGTATACATCACCTCCGTTATTAATAGTCCTTATGAAATCTCCACGTCCCACACATTCTTGTTTAAAACCACGAAGCAGGGCAAGCATGAAGCGGGGTAGCTGTTCAGAGCAGCTACTCAGCACTGTATCGTTACCAACTGGCTTCGGAGGGGAATCAATTCAGGACTGTAATGAAAATAATCTCTGGGTGTGATTTTTGCCCTGGGTGGCCCAGGGTAAGCTAGAAATGATGGTGCAAATCCTCAGTGTCAAATATACTCAAGAAGACTGGCCCTGTACCTTCATAAATCAAGCCAAATTCCTAAATCCAAAGCATTCTGAATTCAAGTCATGGGTTATATACGTTTAGACAATAAAAATGCTGTATTTTCCCCCTAAATATTAATTCAGATTTCTAGACCAAATTTGCTTCTGCAGCCCTTATACACTTTCCCATTCACTTTCTATGAATTCCTAAGCAATGACTTTACCGGCAATTGTCTTGCCTACAACAGAAGTGCTAGTGATTAACAGACTAATTTCAGTAATTTCTATCGGGAAATCACAACTAATTATGCTTGTGATTGCAAGTTTGTGCAGATTTGGAGTTTGTAAACATTTAATTCAAAACATGTTAACCTAATAAGATGCCAAGAATGCAAGCCAACAGGGGCTGTAGCTCTTTTCTTGCTGTATCCTAGTAAGGGAATCCTCACACTGTAGCAGTCCCACTGGGAGAATCAGACTCGGGCCATTGAGTCCTTCTTATCACGGCTGCCTGCCAAATTCTTCTTAGGAATAAGTGTCACTTTGTGGTACCTCTATTTTCTTTCCCAATAAAATAATAATTTGGCCGTGTCTGAGATGATGGTAGTAAATCAAAGTAAGACAGCAGAGGTTACCGATAAATTCAACCTATCTATCAAGCAATGTCAGTTAGCTATGTTAGCTGCAAGTGGGCATAGGCTACTGTACTCTTAAAGTAGTTTGTTTCAGAGAGCGAGAAAATAGGTAATGTTGTCAGGAAAAGAGGGGAACAAGACTTCTCTTCATGTGGGAAGGGAATTACTGGATGCTGACGTGCATCTGTTCCATTAGCATTGCACACATGGCTGAACTACAATCACAGAGGACAAAAATTAGGTGTCCTCCCTACTTTTTCTAGTAGAACAACACATTTGCATCACCCTGACATGACTTGTTGTCCAGCACCCAAAGTCATTCTCTCTATTTCAGCTAAAAATCAGTATGGAGGCTTGATAGTCCTGCCCATGCTCTTGAGCAGAAGCATCCAGTGGGTTAACTCTAGCAGCTGATTTCTCTCCTGTGCTACTGAAGAAATGCAAGGGTAAGTGTCCCCATGGGTCTTGGTTTCCAATGTCCTTTTGGTCCTGCAACGATGCCCACTTGATTGCTGCTGGGCTCAGATCCCCACCCAGGGATTTTGGCACCTTGGTGGAGCTCTTGGCCTGCAATCCAAACTGCGTGTGCAAATCACTCCCATTGTATGGGTTTTATGGTGTAGGACAGAAGGGTTTTCCTGGAACTCAGGATGACAATTTTACTACAAGCCCCTCTCTTCGTCTTATGTCTTTCTTTTACTTTTCCTTACATTCTCCCACTATATTACAGTGCTTTTCAGAGAGGGAACAAACAGGTTATCTTAGGAACAGAGCACAGACTTGAAAACTGCCCTCTGTTTTCATAAAAAGGCAAAGTTTTTCAGAAGGATAATCATATTCGGAAATGATGTGGCTAAATGTTATCAGGTTGTCATGGTGATTGCAGTCTTTTAAAAAATGTCTGTATTGTGGTGCACTAATGAGCAATATATTAAGTAAACCAAACAGTACTTGTCTTTTCAAGTATTATTCATGCGCACTACTGAATTAAATCTCTTTTTTTTTGCTATGGGAATACTGTGCTTTGTCTTATAAATACTGGAACTGAACCCAGGCAATAAACAAGAACAGAGATAACTTCATCACCTTTGCTATATTTCATACTACTGCGTCAAGCTGAATCTCACATCAACCAGTCCATAGTAGTAGATACTGAGCATCATGTTGCCAGCAAAATTAAATGCGTAAGCTAGAACTTCAGACTGTAGCTTCTGGCACTTGACACTTTGTCAATCTCAAATCTCAAGTGCAGTTCCCACTGCAAATCTCACTAGTGGTTTACCTTTGAGTGATGTGCAAAAGACAAGCCAGAGTGCTGCAGGGGTGCACAAGTCAGACTCCTTCTGAGTTTAGTCCACCTTTACCACCTCAAGCCTTTAAAATTCACCTTCCAAGTCCCCTAGACCCTGTGTGGCACCTGAGGGAGCTTTCCCTCTCCTGAACAGGGTGTACAAAGGGTGGAGATGGAAGTGCCTTTTAGCATTGAGGTACATGTTGGGGCACAGTTTCCTTTTCAGAAACCCTTTGGATTTTTAGAGCTCTTCCCCGGCAGCTCCCCTGAAGCCTCTCCCAGAACGTATTTTCCTACTCTAGCACAACCCAAGAGGACACAGGGGTTTTGGAGGGCCGCTGAGGTCACACTGAGGGGAAGAAGACACATGAAGATATCCTAAGAGGGACAGTGGTCTTTTTTAGAAAACCTCTGAGAGTCTTGACGTCTTTCAAACCTAAAACTGTGCCATTCCAGGTTCAGAACCTTCTAAAGCCCTCAGAGCACACTCTGGACCCTGCACTAGCAGCAGGAGTAGCTCTGAATGACGCAGAGGATAAGACAGAGTTTGGTCCTGTCCAGACAGACATCAATCATAAATCATATTTTTGCAAAACAATTTCAGGTGGTACACTATATTATTTTTCTAAAATGAAAACCATGTTTATGTTCCTGATGCTCTTGACACAAGCTAAGAAGAAAATTGCAGCTCTTTCAGTCTCTCCTGGAGCCTATTCCCATCCAAAATCTGCAAGATCTTCATGAGCTCAGCTATCTCTCCTTGCAAGGCAAGTTGGCAGGTAGGGGATGAGAGAGCTGAAAATACACCATTCAGTTGTTTCATGTTCTGTGGGGAACAGATGACACTATCATATACACTTAGCCATTATATTACATGGCTCTTTCTCTGCTATTCACACTAAACTCCCATTGGCATCCTACTAGTTCTCCCTGTTAAAGGGAGACCACATTGATTGGAACATAATAACTAGAAATTGAATTAGTTAAGTCTTCCCAGGCATTTTGCAACTTTTGTTTATAGAGTTTTTTAATATCATGACTCATTCGTTTTATTTTTGTTCAGTGAATAATATTTTGTGCTTACACGTGTTTTCTTTTCGTAACATGTGCAGCTTCATAACTTTCCCTCTGAACACAGAATCTCATTTTTTCAACTTTGCTCTACTTAAATAGAGTTTTAAACACATAAACCCTGCTATTGAAAAATAGTGATTAATTAATGACACCTAACTATTCTCAACATATATTTTGTGTGTCAAAAGAGTAGCCCTGGCTCTCCCCTTCCCCCTAAGCTTCCCCTCCCTCCCCTCAATGGAAGGAAGGCTATATTTAGTTGGAGATTTAGGTCGAGCTGCAATTCCCGCTGCAAATTCCTTTCCATCAGCAACCACAGCCAGAAGGTCTGAATAAGGAAAAGGTTTGCACTTCCAGCAGCACACCAAAAGGCTTCCTGTTTCCCTGGATTCTCAGGTTTGCTACTGTTTGTGCAGTGTGGCTGGTAGCGGAGTCTGCAGACTAAGTGGCTGCTAACTCATCGGTGTTCTGGCACTGGCATCAGACTCTGGTGCAAAACATTGTCTGGTTGATGGCCCTTCCAGAAATACAGGCAGCGAAAGCAAGAAAAGCATGTCTGATCCTGAAATAGTTCCAGAGGAAAGTGTCAGAGAGGATAATGCTGACAGGACTGGCAATCTCTCAGAGAAGGAGAATGAAGTAGAGGAGAGCAGTTTGTAAACCACTGCTGAGAAAAGTACAGTGCGAGGAGAGCTCTGTGTGTAGGGTACTGAAACACACAGCCCTGCTTCAAAGGTAAGCAAAGAAAACAGAAAGAAAAGCATTATATATACTCATGCTAGGTTCTCTCTAGGCTTATCAATAGTCCTTGCTCCATCACGCTTGCTCTGCTAGCCTCAGTAGCTTCCTGCCCTGAAAGCTCCCTCTGCCTTGGCTTTAACCTAAAATACAACAAAACAGAGAGGCGCAGCCTTCCTTTCTTCCATGAGCTGCACTGCAGAGCCCACGCAGTGCCTGTTCCCAAAGGAGCAGCCAGGCTTGAGAGGAGAGTCATCTTGGGGTTTTTGGAAACCAGGGTTTGATCAGCTACTAACCACAAATGGTCTGTCTGAGCCTGTAAAATGCAAGCATCTTATTCACCTACCTCTTGGGCATGGTGAGAAGATAAATATTTCAAAGCCTATGAGATGCTCCAATATTATTATACTAGGAAGCATGTAGTACCAGAGATTAGATGAGTTTGCTACATTATTCCTCTCCAGAATGCAGAATGTAATTTTACTATTTCATGACAATTCATGTTCATGTTTTTACCCACTGTTGAACTGTCAGAAATAGCCAGTCTGGATCCCTTCAGTTTCAGCTGCATTTTAACACTTTAACGTTTGTTAAAATGAAGCCAAACACTTGCATACCTAGTTTGGATGATGTCAGTGTATGTGTAAAATGTACATGATAAAGACCATAGTATGGAGTACATCCAATAGCGTTTTTTTTTTTTTGTCAACCAAGGGAAACAAAGTGACTGTATAGCAAAGTTGTCCCTAGAAGAAGAATCGAGGCTGAGATGCAGTGAAAAGGTTAGCTACACTTGTTAGCTTGCAAAACCTTGCTTTGTGGCATTCATTCACATCAGTAATTGTAATAAAGACTATGAGCCTGAACAAAAGCCAGACAATGCTGATGGAGTCTTTCATGGAATTAAGTAGGCTCAGGAGCAAGTTGTATGTTTATAATGTCTTTGCCCTTGCTTAACATTTGCAGGCTTGACTCCAAATGTGTTCGGTGTTTATCACAAGAAGCCAAATTTTCTATGAATGTCCACAAAGAATATCCACATTGCTGCAGTCGGAAGTGCTCACTTTCCATAGGCCCAAGCACGTAAGGAGCCTGACGGACCCTCTCAAAAGATGACTCTGAGTGTCAGGCATCCCTTTAATTTCTACAGTGTGTGCTGGCTAAACAGGGCTGCCCCTGGCTTCCATATCTCTCCATATTTTCTGTCTTCTGTCTCAGGCCTTCTGTTGTTTCTTATCATTTCCCTGTCTTGGGTCTCCTGAAGCTATATAATCTATAGTTTATACCTCAATGATGTGGACTAGTGTTGCCACAGAGATATATACACAGAACATATTTCTGCTGCCACATTCATTATACTAAACAGTTTTGATAGAGATCTTCTGCTAATAATTATACAACCCCAAATATCACACAATATTTTGTCAAATGTCTAGTAATTGCAATCAGGGTAGCTAATTGCCTTTACTCTTGTTCTTGCCCCAAGCTTCCTGCATTAGCAGCATGTATTTATAGAAGCTATGTAATAAGTGCACTATACTGATTGAAGTGTTGGATGTATTTCAGTTATTGTTTATGTTTTACTGTTTCTTTTTTCTTTGTAATTTAAGGACTCTGGAAAATATTGGGGGGGGTCAGTTTGATGCAGTTATGATGACTTCCTAATGTTCAGCTCTCTTCTTATTGTGTGTATATCTGTTATTAGGGTTAAAAGACCTAGCAGCAGTGACAGGCCCTTTCCAAAATGCTGGAGTCAAACACTTTCAAACTATGGAGAAACTTGGTCCAGATCCAAACTTCACAGCTTGGATTTATCTCCATAATGAACCGAACCAACACCCAAGATACGAACAGCCTTGAACTCAGATCCAAGATAAGGCGGTTGTATGCAAACCCTTCTCTTAAACTCAGATTCATGATCTTTTCAGAAAGGGTCTTTCATAATTTTTGATGTTACTGCCTACCTCCTCTTTGGGACCGCCTTTCAGTGGGAGGCAACCATGTCTTCTGCTGCACCTAACGAACAGACTTGGTGAGCTAATCAGCTTCAGCGCAAAGTCACTTTGAGCTGCCACAGAAAATGAGTTGAGCTGAGCTGGAGTTTTGCCCAGACTTGATTTCCAGTCACACAGCAAGGCTCTGCCGTGGAAAAAGTAACTTCCAGTGCAGGGGCAGTAGCTAATGGCTGGGGCCAGTAACTTCTTTAACTGCTTCGATGAGACTTGCGAGAACGTGTCTGCCTACACCCCTCCGTTGTGCTCAAAACTATGCCATGAACTTACACCAGAGCAGAATTTGGTCCCATTTCTAACTGACAGGGGACCAATTGACAAAGACCAGTCTATTTGTATTCCTAGTAAGTATATTTGCATGATTCCTTTGTGGATATTTTTTAAATGAGTCAGCTTCTGCGGAAGAAAAAACACTGGTTTCACCAAGAAAATACAAAGGTTTATTTTCAATAACATAAAATGTCTCTCCATTTAATTATTTCCTAAGAGCTCAGACTTACAAATAAAGGGCCTAATAAGGAGCTGCCGTATGCTGGTCTGTCTCTGGGATTGCTCTTTATTTACACTAAAGCAAGTAGGATCAGGATTTGACCTGATGGTATGACTACTAGCATTCCTGTAAATTCCAATTGCAATTCCTCTTTCGCATAATGTAACTTTGCTTCTCCCAGAGAAGCCTGTCTGGTGTTTTATTTTTGTGTTTGGGCAGACTGGCTTGGTGTCTCTGGCTTCTCATGAAATGCCGAGGTGAAACAGACACAACATCGGCTCTAGGGGGAAAAGAAATGGCCAGTGTTTCAGTGTAAGCCTCCTGCCTTTTGTCAGCTAATGTCCTACCTCTGGTATTTGGTAGAGGCATTTTTTCCCACCCACTTAGGCCTTGACGGAAACTAAAGGAAAACAAAATAGAATGTTATACACCTGGTCTGTGGATCATCGTGTCCTTCTCCTACTCAGTAAGTGTTTCTTTAATTGGCTTGGTTAGCCCCCCCTCACCTTTCAGCACTTCAGGAAGGGCTCTTTGAAGAGAGCCATGTATAGAGATTTAGTTGACATTTAGTGACACTAGGCTCTACAGTCTCCAAAATATGACTGATGTCACTTGTTATGTTCCCTTGGGTCTCTGGGGACAAAGTCACTCTTACCCCGGAGCATGCATTGACAATCTCAAGATAACACTTCTTTGACAGAGGCAGGGGCCCTGTTCCAAGGACTAATGTAATCTGTAGAAAGTTTCCAATCTGGGCATTGTTTGTTATTTATATTTCATATCTGGGTTTTGCATTTGCCTTGTTATGATTTTAGTAAGAAAGTTGCTAATAAGAACAAAAATAACTTTTTCTGCTAGAAGGATGTGCTGAGAGGTCTAAATTCTGATGGAGGAAACTTTGTTCAAGGTGAATAAATTGAAATAAACCTAAGGAAATAATCACAACCTCTACTCTTACTTTGCAAATAAACGCACTGCCATTGAGAAGACTGGGGATGAGGTGTGAATTAAACCAAACTTTACTTTAACTAAATTAATTTATAAAACCCACCCACATCTTCTAAATACCCTTCACAGCACCATCTGAGAGGTTTGTAAGCAGAAAGAGAGATTCTTTGGTTTACTCCTTAGCCCCACAGACAGGGCTGGGTTTACTAATGTTTTATTTTGTTTTTATTCATTGCTTGGTTTTATTTTCTTTGCCCAGACAGAAATCAATGGAGACAGGAGAAGGCAAGCTTCTGCTACCCTACTGATATGAAAGGGCACTTTGACACCAGTCTGGTCGCGTCCCTCGTGCCGAGAGGAAGACCTGTCAAGTGGCCTCTGTCTCGGACTTGCCTGCCACCAGGCCTGGCTCTCGCAGCCCCTCTCCCCTCATGACCCCGCAATCCAGACTCTGCACTGGCCTCACCGTAATCCCCCGTATCGGCTGGACAGTGTCATCTAGGGGGGCTCCTGCGAGCAGGAGGCCGTGTGCCCCCCCGCCTCGCAGCCTTCAGGACACCCACCAGTGGGTGGGCATCCCACAGGCTTGGGGATGCCCCCAGGAGGGCTGCCTGATGGCTGTGCCCGCCAGTCCTCAGCTGGACTCCACAGCATCCCTGTGGCTTTTCTCTGGCCAGGGAGGAGAGCAGGGCAAATCCCATGGGATGGGAAGAACTGCTAGGAAAGAGAAACCTGCCAGCTTGCTTTGCAGCTAGCTCAGGGGCTGGAAAATGCACTGGATGGGAGTTCCCTGGCAACATCCCTGTCATCACTATAAATCAGGGTTATGGTGGCACCCCAACCACGCGAGGACAGGGAGTGAGCAGGGAGAAGCGCTGTGGACACCCGTGGCATAGAGCCCACAGGAGGAGGTGTCTTAGGAGCTGCAGGCACACGAGGGCGCTCAGAGAAGGAGTCATTTCATGCTCCGGACGGTGCGCCTCACAGGCCGCCCAGACACCGAGCAGAGTGGAGGCCAGGAGGCTTTGCAAGGCATGGCTCTTGCCTGCTCTTTTTCTCCAGACTTGCAGCACATTTTTCCTAAAGATGACTTTATTATTATTTTTAAAGAGGAGTGAAATAATAGTTTGTCTCTTGAAGACCAAAGGCTAAACCAACTGATAAAATTCAGCTGCTATCTGGGATAAATGCAGCTGAAACTGCCAAAACAAGCCTGACCTCACTTCCTGCATGTGTGCACCAAAGGTTTTCACCAGAAACTCAGCATTCAGCAAAGCAGGGCTGGCACGGAGGGAAAAGGAGGGTATATGCAACAAGGAAACAGTATTTCAAAAACTAGCCCATTTTTGGCACACGCTTTTAAATATCAATTTAATCATTGAGGTTAATAATTTATTAGTGACAGCAAGAACTTCAAGAGGTGAGACTAGAGCAGCTTCTTAGTCTGTTTCTCCGCCTTTCATGAAACTGCTTCTCTGCTTCTAAAATCCCCCCCCCCCCCCCCGCCATGCTCTCTCCCATGGGCAACATCACAGTGTAAGGGCTCCCCCATGGAAGTGAGACACTGCTCTCTGGCTCAGAAGGAACAATTAGTATCCTATAACCACCCAGCTCTCACCAGGGAGATGTGAAATGCAAGCTAACATTTTTGGATGAAGAAGCTAATGGAGCAACCTGGGACTGATGGAGGGGGTCACATAAAAAAACAAGCCATTGAACAAAGTGGTTCCCTGACTCTACCAGAACACAGAGTTAGGTTACTAAAAGGGCTGAGGGCAAAGGCAGTACTGGAAATGGTTATTGTACATGCTGTCCAAGATATCCAGGTAGGCTATAGCAAGGCGGGGTATTTGGGACATTGCTGTGAAGGGCTGGGACCACAACATGCTCTTTCATCAGACAACCCCCTTGATGAGTATCTAATCATACCCTGGGCATGGCCATAAAGGCTTTCTGGCCAAGACAGTGCCTGGACATGGACTTCTCACACGCAGCCTCGTCCTCACTCAGCCCTCAGGAGGTCATGTTTCCAGAATATGTTGGGCCTACTGCACATGGGCAAGCTGATGGTACTGTTCGTGTGATGGAGGTCTGGACACAACGATAGAGGACCTCAGCCCTCCTCTGTCACTGGGAGAAATTAGGAAATGTGATGTGAAAAAATCGGCTACCACTGATTTAAGTAGTGTCCTCAGGTGTGAAAGGCCTAAAGGTCTGGTGTGTACATTGGTCACTATGTGGAAACAAAGGGAATCAATCCTGATTCACAGGCACTATAGTGCTGTTTATCCTTCTGCCTTGTTAATTCTTCAGCTGTGAATCAATGGCCAGTGCCCCTGTATAATAAAAGAGGATACACATACATGCATACAACAAAGAGTTTTCAGAACAGACCTGAGTGTGAATTTGCCTAAACAAAGAGTGAAATGAAGAAACAAGCAGAGCTTGGGTGTGTGATGTGGTTTACTTGGTCAGAGACAGCCACCTCCCCCATCTTGAATTCCTGAGGCAGAAATCCTCCTGCAGAATAAGCGCAGTCAGCTACTCAGGTGGGACAGGCCCCACTTTCCATCCTAGGAACCAGAACTGCAAGGGATGGGTTAGCTAGTGTTAATGGATGCACTGTTTGAAAATGTAGAAATCACCAGTAATCTTTCCTCATGGGCTTTGTAGGATGGCTTTTGCATGAAGGTGCCTTTGCGTGAATAAGTCATGTGACATGGAGCAAGATGAAGGACATCTGGGGATCTAAGGGATCTGGATGTCTGCAGGGTCTGGCAGCAGGTGAAATGCAATATGGAGTTTGTTGGGGTACCAACATATCAGCCATAATTATTGAAGAGGCAGATTGGTGTCCACATACCTCTGCAGCTATACACCTTAACCTCCCAAGTGAGGACTCTTGTAGTAATTCTGACACAGAAGTAGCTTGTATTCACATATGTCAACTCTGTGGGCCTAATAAGAATTGCTTTTTGTGATTGTCCTTGCTGTCCATTCCCTGCCAGTTCACAAAAACTAAGTTTGTATCTCCTTTCCTCCCAAAGCACCCAGACTCAGTGTCTGGAACTGATATTGCACATGCATATAAATGACCGTGGGTATGCAGAAGTCCCTCTATTCTCTTTGCATGTTAGGTCTCTGGGTGCACAAGACAGGGGCAGAAAAAACAGGGAAAGAAAATTTAGGAGTGGTTTAGAAGGATTTCCCACTGCAAAAATAGACTTTTTTCACAAGGAATTTAGGGTTGCTTCTCCCAGAGATGAATGCATAAACTGTGAAAATTCTTTCACTTGCCTATTGCCACATCAAAGAAGTAGTGGGAATGAATTCCCAGTATAGTTCAAGTTAAATTAAAATACATTCCAGTAAGGTGCTTGTGTGTGTATCTTTTATTTTTAAATCACAGTGTTCCCACTGTTACTGAAGAGACACTTCACTTGTAAATAAA
This sequence comes from Dromaius novaehollandiae, assembly GCF_036370855.1. NCBI lineage: Eukaryota > Metazoa > Chordata > Aves > Casuariiformes > Dromaiidae > Dromaius > Dromaius novaehollandiae. Next base: position 119,349,842 of record NC_088099.1, on the reverse strand, counting down.
CAGATTCCCAGCCTTGCTGTATTGCTTTCTATGGACACAACTGCCAGGGGTTGCATTTCTGTCAGAAACACCCATCCTACACTCTGTGGCTGTTTTCTAAGCAATCTGTTACTCATAGCATGTTGATTTTAGAAGAGTTCTTCACTTTTTTTTGGTAAACACAGCACATCATTCTTGTATGATCCTGAAATTAATGTTTGTAAATTGGGAGATAAACCAAGCTGTCGCTGTTAGGTGCTGGTGTAATGACAATCCATAATGTCAGTCTCTCATTATGGGAATAGGGACACCATGCATTGGCATTGATATAGCACTGTTGAGCAGATCACCAGCTACCTCAATAGTTCCTGAAGAGATGCTTGAAAAATGCCTTTCTAACATACATTTTTCATGATTTGAGATGTGCCACGAGGATTTATAATGAGGGCTAATCCAGTATTGTTAGCAGTTGTCCTCAATGCTACATCTAGAACAAGACTTAGAGAACAATCCTAGGTGACAGCAGGCTGTGTTGGTTAATTAATTTATTCAGAATCTTAAGGTTTAGTGAGGTCATGATCAGTCACAGTCACTCATGCAGAAGGGGAGAAATAGGATGCTGAAGGGCCAGCAGTCAGGAGCAGAGAGCTATACGATTGCTGTCATGGACCTTCTGTGCAAAAAGCCTAGTATAGGGGGAGGCACAGGCAGGCTAGGAAGTGAAGAGAGGCAGGACTCACTTCATACCTGGAAGATCAGCTACAATTCCAGCAGTCAGCACATACAGGCTTGAGGATGACTCTGAAGTTGATCCTGTTACTGTTTGCCTAGTCTGAGATTTTCAAGATCCAGTCCAGGTACAGGGCATGCCATCAGGAGTGTCCCATGCAACAAGAATATAAGTTCTTGAGAAAAGAAGATAGGAAAGAAGAGCACTGCCAATCTTTTCCATCCACATAACCTATAGGACAAGCAAGTCTAGCAGAGAGCTGCTAAGATGGTCAGAGAGATGGAGCCCATGAGGCACAAGGAGATGCTGAGGGAACGGGGTTTGTTTAGCCTGGAGAAGAGAAGGTTGATGGGGAGTCTAATTGCTGTCTTCAGCTACCCCGGGAGGGTTTACAAAAGACAGAAAGAGACTCTTCTCAGAATTGCACAGTGAACAGACAAGAGGCAATGGTCACAACTTGCAGGAAGGGCAAAGCCAAATCAAAATAAGGAAAAAAAATCTTTCACCCAATGAGCAATTAAGTCCTGGAGCAGGTTGCTCAGAGATGCTATGCAATCTCCGCCCATAAAGATTTTCAAAACTTGACTGGACAAGATCCTGAGCACCCAATCTAATTTTGAAGTTGGCTTTGCTTTGAGCAGGCAGTTGGACTAGATGATCTCCAGGTCCCTTCCAACCCTAAATTTAATCTAGAGTCCTATGGACAGAAAGGAAAGAGGCTGCAAGCCTTTCCTCTACTGAAAATAGTGCTAAGACAAGAGCTCCATCTGCGCACACTTTGTTCTTCAACATTTGTCAACACCACTCTGGAAATTCCGATAAAGGGGCTGGCAGGTAAGGAAGGGGGAAATGACTCCTACCTTTCAGGAGAGAATCTGCTCACTGATCTTCTATAACATTTGTGCCCAAAGCACCTTGCAATGAAAGAGAACACTAGACAATGACTTCACAGTGGCAGAGCTGGCTTTGCAAAGACAAGCAGTACAAAAGTACATAGAGAAATGAAGACAGAGAGAACACTAGCAAAGCCAAATAAACTGCACAGAGACATCACTTAGAGAAGAGGAAATAACACCAGAACAAGTTTTAGACAAGGTGCTGCTACTTTTCACAGGGACTGGAAACAGGCCCATTCAAGTGTGCCAAAGGACTCCAGGTTTAGGTTACCCATTGCCTAAACCATCTAATGTGTATTCGACCTCTGTGTTTGTAAAACTGAACTTTCTTAAGAGTGCAGTAAGGATACTGCAACTGGAGGGAACACCTTAGCTATACACATACAGACTTATTTCCAGGGTGAGGAGTGAAGTTCTCTGGAGCAAGGTGGTCAGGTATGTTGTACACTGTTCACATGTCATCTTCAAACTATTCAAGCGCTTTAACCATTCTCCAGAACCTCAGTCCTCCAAGGGCTACAAGTCCTTCAACTTCCAGCTCTATTGAAACCCATGTGTTTGAGTGCCAGAATTATCCCTTTGCTTGAAAAAAAATTCTTTTTTCATGATACTTACCTCATGCATGTAGATATAAATGTCTCCCTTCTCAGATTTTCTTCTGCTAAGCTTTATGAAGTAAGTTCTTTAAATCTTCCCTCAGAAGAAGTGTTCTCTATTCCCTCCTCACCCTCCTCACCTTTCTTTACCTGCTTTATTGTGTGTTCATCCTTTTGGTCCCTGGGAGACAAAACTTCAGAAAGTATTTTTTGGATGAGTCTTGCCAATGCTTTGGTCAATAGCATTAATACTTTTCTATCTCGACTTGGAATACATCCGCTTGCTACAAGCTAAGGGTGCAGCTGACACTTTCACATCTCCATCACAATGGCCATGCACCATCTGCCCACAAAACTGACCAGCACGGACACCAGATCTGCTCACCTGCCCTTTCTCTTGATGCATAAACTTCATGCATATCTGAAACTTTTCAGGAATTCTGTTTTGCCCTAGATGCAGCTTGGCATGTTTCAAAAGTTAGTGGAAGATAAGTGAATTCAGATCATTTTCCATCTTGGGGGAGATGGAAAAATAGAGTTATAATGATGCCTGGAAAGGATTCTGATATAAATTCCAAAGCCCTTTGAAAAGCCATCTTTGCCATTATCTCTCCTGATAGCCCTTCTTCCACCCAAGGAAACAGGCAAACAAGCCACCAAGCCCTCAAAAAGCAATTTTTTACCTACAGTATCCAAGCATTGGTGCATCACCACAGAAAAGCTGGTGATGTGGATTCCATGTTAGGCTGCTCCCATTCACTGTGTGGTCCTTAGGGCCAAATGCCAGAGATACCATGCACAGACTGACTGAAAATGGCTCAGGGTTTCAGCACACACCAATACTGAAAGGTGAGGAAAAAGATTTAGCTTCAGCTAAATCTTATCAGCTATCAGCTGATACTGATTTAGCTTCTGCTAAGCAAAGCCTGCTTGGAAATGTTGAATACCTAGAAATGTTAGTGGAAAAGGACTTACTCAACTTTTGTTAGCAGCTGAAACCACACTGAGGCTAGTACTGGGTCCAAATGTCCAAAAGACTCTGTGAGACTAGAAGCATCAAGAAGCATGCTGTTGAGCTACTGAACGTGTAAACCAGGACCTTTCACAAGCTGCAGAACCAAAGATGATTAGCTGAGCAGAGAACTTGGTGGAGGAGAGAAACTTGTCATTTTTGACCTCTGCAAGCGCAAATGCCAGGAGCTGATTCCTGGGGCCTACATATATTTTGTTTTCTCATATCCATCAACTTTTAACCCATCACTTTCAGTCTTGAGAACTCTGAAGCAATAACATCTTCTACTCTGAAGTAGTGATGTGTTATGAGACATCATTAAACAGTCCCTTAGATGCTGCATTTAAAAGGCAACCCTTCTACGCACTTTGGGGAAATGTACCAGTTCAGTAGACCTCTGCTGCTGAAGATGCAGAAGTTCTGTGTCCATTTCTGTCCTCTCCAAGGAGGAAATGAGCTTTAGAGCATTTGAGGTAGGAAGAGAGGTGAGCAGAAGTCCAGGCAGGCTTCAGCAAACTTCTGGAACTCCTCTCTTACAGTGGTAAGCTCACTGCTGATGAGCACAATGGAAAGCATTAAGAATATTGGAAGTGTCTTTTCCATCATCTCACCTGCCTGTTTGGTTCTCCTCATAAAAGAATTACATATGAAGCTGCAGCCATCCATCCAGATAGCCCGCATATGGCAAAAGGCAAAAGGTGGTGAGTTGTTTTATACTGTTCCCTACAGCAAGCAAATTCATTCAGGTGCTGACTCGCCAGTGCTGAATGGAACACTGACCTAGACTTGTCCCACAATCACTTTCTAAATATACAGTGTTGACAAGATTTCATTTTCAGTGTCTTATCTATGAGTAATTCATTTTCTGTGTCTTGGAAAAAGTGTATTATTAATAGTGTGGGAGTGAATCATAGGGCACCAGATTAGATGCCAAGTTTGGTCTATCAGCAGACTAATTTCTCCTCTGAGGAGCCACCCAGCACAGTTAGGTAGGCAGGGGTATCACAGAATAAGAGCAATGCTGACAGCTAGCTAAGGGACAGTCAAAGGCTTGAGTTATAGAGACAGTAAGGGTAGACTTCAGCACAAGTCAAAGCTTGTGATGGCCTGCTTGTTTTTCATTCATGTTGCTGTCTGCAGCCTGGTTCATATCCATGTCAGGCATTTGCATTGGGCTTAGTAGCAGTCAAGGTCAGGCCACCCTGTTTGAATGAGGGGTTAGTCCAGCTCTAGCATATCAGGCAGACGATGTCTATCTTCTGGAGATTTGGGAAGTTAGTGGCCTCTTAGCAAAATCCTGAAGATCCAGGGTGCTAAGGGTAGTTGAATCTACTGTTGAGAATGAGTTTAGAAAAATGCTAAGCTAACATGATGAATATGTTTTGAGAGTTTCTTTTAGCAGGGGTCAAAATTATAGCAAATTATATCCGTAAAGCTCTGTATCCCTCAGATAGTGAGGAGTTTCAAAACAATAGGATATCTACTTCTCTTAATGTATTTTTAATCATTAAAGTCTTGGCAAATGGAAGACTGCTTGCCTGACAAACTAGTAGGTCTGTGACATCAGCAGGACCAAGGATATTGAATGAACTGGTCTATCAAAATACATCTATGGAGTTATGAATAACATGCTACATATTACTTGGCAGACCGAGAAATAGAGCAGAAAACCATGCTGGAGTATCAGCTTTTGAGGAAGAGAAACCAATGAGCAGGATACATTAGAGACCTCCACATGTGAGATAAGATAATCTCAGTCTCAGGAACAAGAAGCAGAGCCAAATGGGAACCCAAGCAAGATTTTAGGACCCAGTGGGGAATAATTCTATTAAGAGCTATGCTTAAGAAAATTTATATCCAGAAAACTTTGGAAGACTCAGAGCAAAGCAAGGCAGAATCATTACATTTCAGATGCAAAATGGGAGCCTGAATCACAGTGTAGTTTTAAGCTTAAAGGAGCAGCAGCTGAACCAAGAAGGAATTCAGATTTCCTGTTAACCATTTTGGTAAGCTCCTGGAGTCTTGCAAATTTTTCAGAATCTCTGAAATCTTTTTTTTCCTTTTTTTTAAGGACCTGAAAGCTCCTTATCCCAAGGCTCCAAAGCCTAAAGAATAAATGAAAAGCTCTTTATATTCTTAAGAATCATGATTATAGAGTGGGACAGAGCCAGGACAGTATGCCTTATGGTATTTTTATTTAATTTAGATTTGGCAATCCTGATGTTGAGATGGGAGTTGCAGGTGAATGAGAATATCAAAGTTTTTCATATGCATGCTAAAAGAGACTGGGTGCGTGTGAGTCATCAGGGAGCTTAAGTTTCAGGTCACAAAAATAAGAGCTTGAGCCATCTGGGAATTTCAGATTTGGGGTCAGAGGTGCAACACCGCAGTGCGCTGTTGAGAGTTTCTAGCTTAGCAAACTGGCTGGAGCCTGAAGGGAATATCAGAGCCAGCAGCAGAGAGAGCGTGAGTCATCTGGGACTCCAGACAGAGAGGGCAGCTGCCAAGTGAGTGGGTGCCCTTGGGGAGGTTTGCATTTTGCAGGTCTCCCACAGCTGCAGTCAGCGGTGCTTGGTACAAACAAGAGCTCTTTCCTCTGCCTGAATGTTAGTATTTCCCAGACACACAATGGGATCTGCATAGAAAAGCTGTCCACCTTGTCAGCTATTAGGGCCTCATCCTGCAAACATTTATATGTAAGACGCTATTTTCTGAGGCCACTGGGATTAATAAAAAACTACTCCCCTGTCCGTAGGAAATGATGTGTCCCAGCATACCATATTCATTCCTGGTGGACTCCGCTGGCTTCATGGCTGTTTAAATCAGGGATAAACATGCCCCTTCTCCTCTGTTCGAAGATGCTTATGATCTTCCAGAACAACTGCATCCATTAAAGACGGCATAAGAAGCTTTGGCTTTGAGTATCTTTTCCTTGTTTTCTATTTTAATACTTGATTATCTTTGCCTGGCCATCAGTATGATAACAATATACCAGTTTATTCTGTAAACATCTTCTCATCTTCCCAAAGAGTGCTCATTATTTATGACTAGCAAGAAAACCTTCGCCTCCAATGGCAGAAATAGAGTCTCTTTGTTTAATCGCCATGTATAGTTAGCTGCATGGTGATTGGGATAAAATAATTCACTTTATATTCCCAGAAGAGTCTTCCTAAGTGCCTTGGGAGGAGAGGGGGAGGCTGGCAGATGAGTGCAATCTCAAGAAGCACACTGTAGTGGAATCCAGCACTAGGAGCCAGATGGCAAGTTTGCACTGAATAGCACATTTTTTTTAATAGCTGTGAAAGTTCTCTGTCTGCACATGGCTTTGCTGAATGACAGCAGAGAGCACTCTTAATTTATCTGGTGTTACACTTAGGTTATTTCTTCAGAAGGTTTCCCTTGTTTTTCACATAAGCTCAGGGCCCGGTTTCAATACCAAAGCCAATGTTTAAATATCTGTGAAAGTTCAGAAAGGCAAAGAGGGCAAAGGTGTGGGAGGAGAAATACTAAAAAAAGGAAAAGAGAAAAATGAATTTAGGAGAGTTCTAATAGCAAGCAGCACCCTGCTTTGCTCTGTACGACCACTGGAAAAATGGCTCCACTTGTAACTGCAGCTCTAGGCTAGAACAAACATTTTGTAGCTCTCGTGCAACTTCCATTGAGTGTGCTGCAATTTCCACAGACCTCTCCAAGGAGGGGATGAGAACTTGAGGCAGTTAATCAATTCTTGTATTACTTCAAAGTATATTTGCAGTCATAAATGATCTGTAAAAAATGTTGCCATACAGTATATACATATGGGCTTTATGTTAGCTTAATTCTGAGAGCTGCGTTATGGTATTAGCTTCCACTTTAGATCTGAAATGTATTTTCCGTCCATGGAAGGATGACTGGGGAGTCCCAGATTTTGAGTTTTGTGACTTGAGGCACAGAAAAGCTCAAAAAACCAAAAAAAGCGTGAACATGGGTCTGGGAGAGTCCAATTCATGCACAAATGTCCCTTTGAACATGTAGAATCATCTGAGACAACAAATGGAAGATGAGACAACCCCTGTCTCTGTCTTCAGGTACACATACAACCAGTGAAGCTTTACTGGGCAGAGATGATGGCAGAATTTGCAGAGAGCATAGAGAAAACACAATCTAAGTAGCATGGGGTTTCCTAACATGCTATAAAGGAGTGAAAAATGACTAGACCAAGACCTTCTTAGACTTGACAGCTACATTAAATCTCTCCAAGTCTGGACAGTGACAACCTCCGTTAGAAATTTGGCCCTCTGCAGTAGTTACTCTGAATGCTCTGAATGCTTCCGGTGCATATCTGAGTGCCTCTGCTTGAAGTCAGACAGCCCATACAACCTACCGTGGATTTGGACACAACAAGTCTGCATCATTTCTTTCAGTGGGTCAGAGCCTTAGGTTCTGTCTGGCACATGTAAGCTGAACTTATCCTGTATGGATCAAATTATTCCTTATTCTACATTTTGCTCATTTCTATCAGTACAAAGCAGTTTCCACCAAAGTTGGTGGAGGACCAACCACACCCTAGTGGGAGGGTATAGCATATTCATCCTGCTGGTTCAAATGGCATGGGAAATTAAAACATGAGCCTGCTTTCGGTGGTTGACATGCTTGGAGATCTGGTAACGGAAGAACGGAGATGTGACTCTTAATCACGTTGGTTTCTGTGTGCCAAGGACATTTGTTAGCGTGGACAACCAAGTCTGGGACAATTCCGAAACTTGTAAAATAGAGTTTTTAAGTTCCAGCAGCTAAAACCAAACCCATTGTTGCCCATTGTCTGACTCTGTGGCTTTTTATTCTGTCATTGAATACTGTCCTGCTCTTATACAAAATACAAATGTAATTATTCCATACTTTCCACACATATAAAGCTCTCCCATTTTATAAGCATAAGGGTCACTAAAAAAAGCTGCAAGCAAAGCTTTGCTTCATTGATGTGGTTTGCACCACACTTAGCACAATGGCCCCAAATCAAACCTCTGATGAGCACCCCCCCCAAAAAAAAGAACTGAAAAAGGGCTGAAAGAGCATCGTCAGCCATAGCATTGCTGCTAAGATGGTACTAGAAAGTCTGTCTCATCTTAGATAGGGCTGCCTGAATCTATTTAAACAGTGGAATTCATCCTTTGTGAAAGGCTGTCTTCAAAATAGGACTTGTTCTGTCTTATCTGAGTCACAGACATTGCTTTGGCTCTCTGCATGGGGGTCAGTCCTACAAAGTCATCACTAGAACAGGCTGAAATGTTTTTGTATTATTTTTGCAGAATAGTGCCTGGGGAGAATGAGAAGTGAAGTATGTGTTTCTTCCAAAATTTCAGGATATTTTATAATGACACATACCATCTCTATTTTCTCTTTTCACTTTTTTTCAGTTTCTGTATCTTGTATGCTTTTTTCCTCCCATCTTTTTTCCATTTCCCATGGGAGTGGGGATGAAAGAGTTAAATAAAGGGCAGCTTTTACTTTTTGTGGTGTTTCCAGCAATCGTTTTCATTATCTGAGTCAACATTTTCTTTTCTAGAATGATTTTTAATTCTTCTAAGACGGGAGTTATTTTCCTTAAAACAACCAACCAAAAAGAAAAGGATAATTGGATCAACTCAGTCCCACTACATACAGTAACAGCCAGAACACTGACGATGTAGAATCATTTTTTTCCTCTTCTAACTGTTTGAACATTGTGCCTATTCAAGTCATACTTCACTGACAATCAATAAACAAGTTTTCTACTGCTGTCAGCACTACAGAGCCAATGTAGCTCTGAGAGAGGGAGTTGATAGCTCTACTGACTCAGCCACTCTTCAGGCAACACTCAATTCATCTGTGAGTACAGAATCTTTCTCACTGTTACACTGAGAGATTAAATAAGGGACCCCACTAACCTGCTTTCACAGATTTTTATCAGATTTTCAGGTTCCTTGTCAGCCATTCCTACCTGATGTAAAAAAATTATTGCAAGCTGAGCTTTATACCTTTTCTTGTCTGAAACATAACCTTCCTGAAAGATGTCCAGTCTTGATCTGATGACATCAAGCTTTGGAGGATTCATCATCTCCCAGAGTAAAGCATTCCAGTGACTAATACTTGTACCCTTGATAATTTGTTTCACTAACTCAGAATGATTTTAAAGTACTTTTTTTTCTGATTCCCCAGCCCAGCACAAAACCAAGCCAATCATATGAAATAGCCCAGTTCTATCCAAAGATGCATTCTGAGGATGCTGATTTGAAAGGGTCTCAGACTGGCTTCTCTTTTTACATATAAAGTTTTGCATTTGAGGCAGAGCTTATCATTTATAAATTGGCAGCTGTTTAGCTAGCTGATTACACCTACCGCTCAGGTCTAATTGGTTCTATTTTTGCTCAGAGACACAAAAATTGCATCAAGATAAGTATCCTAGGAAATGTTTAAATAATCTTAAAGTGTATGGTCAGAACTGTCCTACTTGCAGACAGAGATAATCTAGCTGTCACAGACTAATGAACTGTAACCTGGAATTCTGGTTGATCCTGTCACCCTTGGCCAAAATAATCCAAGGAGGGACGTGACGCATGTTGAAATCTTGTTTTGAGAACTAGACATTCCGATATCTTCCAGGACTGCTCTCAAGGTTGTATTGTACTCGCATTAAGATTGTTTGAGAGAATTTAGAAAAACGTAATGATGGAGAACTATTGCCTGGGCTCTGCTGTGAGGCAAAAAGCCATAGTAAATGCAGAGGCAGTTAATACTACATGCCAAGAATCCACTTAGACAGGGACTTCACTGCTACAGTGTGAGATACCCTATTGTTCTACAGCTGAGTCTCTTCTATAGGGCTACTTGTTTGCCTAAAGTTAAGCATGTTCTTCTTCTCCATTGTCCTTTTAATCAAGCATGGTAGATTTCAGTGTTTGTTTGACTGAGAGGGCTGTTTGTTTTTTTAAATAAGAGTTTTCTGTTTATTTTATTATTCCTTCCCATAGGAAACAACATTTGGAGCTATCCAGGAAATAATATTTTAATATGCATTAGAAGCTGATGCAAGAGAAAGAAAAACTGGCTGCAAGGCATCATGCTCTAGCGCATTTTGTAACAGCACCTGTACTGTTCAGTTGTTCTTCCCCTGAAAGATTAAATCTCATGTTTCTCTGGATGAAAATCCCAGGAACTATTTGTTCAAATCAAACAAATAGTCCTTAAAAGCACTGGATGTCACTGAAAATGAGTGAAAACTGAATTTAAGTCTAAATTCATACCTGTCAGTTTGGGCATATCACACAACAAAGCAGTGGCATGCTGTGTTTCAATCAGATGTCACGTTTTGCCAGCTTGTGTTATGTGCTGGGGAGTTTGCGACTTAAGAGCTATGCTGTGTACCAGCAAGATGAGTTTTCAGTTTGGTAGGAAACAGCACCAGAGCCAATTCTGGGGCTATTTCCTGCCTCTTGTAGTTATATATTTGTTCTGCTGCCCAGACTACGTGCCATGTCAGGGAAGTTCAATGGGAGGAGGTATCACTTCCGAGTGCGAGTGGCATATGACATTTACTTGCTTTCCATGAAAGAGTGAAAATATTTGCACCAGTTAAAAGGTTAAAACAGCTGTAGGGGTGGGTGAAATAATTCTACAGGAAAGAAAAAGGAGCTTTGAAGAGTTTGGGAGAGGAAGGATCACCACTGAGTGGTCCTCCACGCACTGGCAGCTCAAGTCGTTTGCAACCAGCGGTCCAGATAACACCTCAGACAGAAAACCTACCGACTCTGGCAGCGAAGCTAAATCAGAAGTCACACCTCTCCAAGCAGGGCTGTCTTACAGATCTGAGTGGCACTGAGTGCCATGCCGACTGCAGACTGTCACAGATGCACATATTGCCCGTATGACATGGCAATCAACATTTCGTGGGTGGTGAATGAGCCCAGCTGCTCTGTGCATTCTCATTAAGTCCACTGTGTCCAACGTAGCTGTTTTTCTAGATGCTCAATAGCACAGGCTGCTGCCTGCCCTGAAAAATACCTGGGAAAACACAGGTTATGATCATGTAATAGGGAAATCTGAGATGTCTAATAACTGTTGCACTGCTTAGTGGATCTTAGCAGCCACTTCAAAATAGAAGACCAAAGCTTGAGCCCAAAGGATTGACTTACAGCATCACTGTCACCAAACCCAAACAATGGCTGCTGTGCCAGCTGATGCAAATGAAAATAAAGGTAACCTGTCTGCCACCTCCAAAGTGCACGGGAGCTTTGCCAAGACCAACAATGACAACACCATCTTAAATTTCCATTCTGAGCCTGATGAGTTTGGCAGCAGAACAGGGGGTCATTTAGAGGCAAGATAGAGGCATAAATGATAGGAAGAAAACCATATTTAGCATTTGGAAAGTAACCAATGGAGAAAATGAAACTGAAGTTAATGCCTGAGCATGCATCTCACTCCATTTTGAAGGTAGCAGCAAGTTGATCTGTCTTTGAAGAAAACACCCACACTGAAGGGATATGCTCTCCGCAAAGAGCTCTGGAGCGTGGAATACATGGTTGTCATTTAAATGGATCTGCTTGCAAAACAGAGAGTTTTCACATTTAAAACTGAGCACCCAAACTGATGGTGCATCTGCAGGTAAACATAAAAAGGTTTATCACCCAGGATTACAAAGCACAGTAGAAAATATCTTATCTCAGATGCTGCTCTGTAATGTTGGTAGACAGATATGGAAAGGTGTAATTTTTCTGCTCCTATTTTTTTTAACTTCTGTATGAAATATGCCACACCGTATTGCTAAGGTTTGCATTTGATACCTGCTGAGTAAACACAACGTAATGACACTATTTCAGCAATATAAAGGACCATTATCACAGGGCGCTGACTGCAGCTGATGTTGATGTATGGCCCCAGTAATGCTTTGCTATGTGATCACAGTAGTCTCTTCCGGCCTTAAATTCTATACATAGTTTGAATTGTTTTGTCCCTTTCCCTGTCAGGGAGAAATTCTTTCTCAGATTCTTCAAAGCACACATTTCCTAACTACTTTTGCCTGTTTCTAGAAAGCAGCCACTGAGTCTTACCTTCTGTCATGCAGCTCACAGTGGCATCTATATTAACATGGCATCTGTAGGTCTGCGGCGCTGCAGCGGCAGCACCTGGGCAGCGCTCCGAGCTGCACTGTGCTCCCTCTGCCGGCGCAGTGGCCGCGGGATGCCCAGCAGAGCCACCTCCCAAGGCTGTGCACAGACACAGAGAGGGGACACAGGCTTGGGCACGATCAAGGAGCGTAATTTTAGAGCATCCAGAAAGCTGGAGTTTTTTATGTCCATAAATGAGCACTCACACTGATCTCTCAGTTTTAGGCAAGCTGGTAAACAGGGTACGATGCGGCTATCAAAGCTACAGTACAAATGCTCACAATATTGCGGCTATACATGGAAATGGTTGCACCTTTTAGATCAATTTGTCAAAGTCTTCTTACTCAGAGCAGCCTCATCATGCAAGAAGCTGAGGCTGTTCTGTACTTTCGATTCTTGCCTCACTGCACCTTATACACAAGTCAAGACTGGAGGATATGGTTACACACGAGTAGAAATACAAGTATACTACATCTTCCTATCTATATGACTGCTATTTAACTATGCACTATTTAACTATCATGGTAGCATTATACTGGTACAACTTCTTCACGCAGACCCAGCCCCACTCCAGGAGCAGAATTAGTGGGGCAGTGCCACACCTGAACAACACAGTGCAAGAGGGCAAGGAAGGTAGCGGTGTAGGCACACCTGGCAACGATGGAGAGACTCAGCAGTTCATGTTATCAAAATGCAGTGAAGTCAGAGGGACTGCTCACATGAGTAAAACTCGACTTGGTCAGTACCTAGCATTCACAATAACGTGAAGACCCGTTCAAAATCAGCAGTTACATTGAATAGTTTAGTGCTAGGAGGAAACATCCTGAAACTAAACCATTTGTATATTTGTAACCAGGAAACACTAAAATAAAATGTAAATGCAGCCAAGCTCAAGATAGCTGGTGGTTTTACAATTGCCAAAGGTTTTCAAAGAATACAAAGGGAAAATGGCATTTACAGCTCCTCTGCAGTTATCACTGGTGTGAAGGAATGTATCACTGAAATGCAAGTCTATAAATGACAGGTTGTTATTTATCATATATTCATAGAAAAATTATCATATTTCATATTAGCATATATTGATATGATAAAAAATCACATTTAAAGTTGCTTTTTAATTTTTGAATGTTCCATAATGTTTTATGTGCTCCATAAGCTATGAACTGTTAGCTAGCCTTGGGAAAAGCCTTTTCAGTTCTTTACAATTTGTTTTGTGGCCAGCACAACGAGTCTGCCCACAAGACTTTCCACTGCCCAAAGAGTTCACACTGGTGACCCTTTCAGGGGAATCAGCCAACAGTTCCTAATTTAGGGACAGGATCTATAGACACTCTGCATGATGAGCCCATGTTTAAGCCATAATTTATAGCAGACATGTTTGTAATTATACTGGAATTTATATTAATGTACAAAATGAGAAAAAAAACACTCATTTCTGTGAACTCTTTTTGCTTCCAAATCCCTGGAGCTGAAAATCCAAGTAATGAGTGACTGTTCACTTTAAAAATACTGCTTGAGGAGGAGGAGGAGAACTAGATCCAAGCAAAAAATTAATTGCAAATAATTTATCTAGAAGGCCTGGCTTATTCTGTTTGTGAACTGTCAGCAAACAAGTTATGATATTTTTAAGAGCCTTTATTCAAAATTATTTTCTGAACAATTTCAAGATATTTTGGCCCATACAGATGTTCACAAACAGTTGCTTATATGTGATTCATACTGCAGATCCAACAATAGATCTCATTAGTTCCAGCTAAATACTTACATTTCATTCCATTGAGCCCAAGTTAGGAAAAACTAAATATTATTGCCTTATTTTTATGTGACTGCCAGCATACATGAATTAAAAATTGTCTTAGACCACAGGAATCACATTTTCAAGTCTGACCAGATGAGAATAGATCCTCCAAACCTGGAAATGGACATCTCCTCCTTTGCAGTTAGAGGACTACATTTTGAGAAGTCTGTTTTATTTATTTGGATAAAAGGAATAACATGAATTCAACAAAGACCTTTGGATTCATTGCTTGGGTTTTTCTGCCTAATTGATGACATTTTGCTAAGAGGAGTGAATGGTTCCAGTTTTTCAGCTCTAGCTGAGAAATGTGGATTCCTAATTCCTTCACCTATTTGGTCATGGTTTGGGCTTCAGGCCTATCAGTTCCTCAACTGCAATAATGTGGCATAAAAATGCATTCAAAGAATGAGGGCTAGATTCTCAGACACTGGAAAAATGATAACTCCATTTGACCTCTGACTTTTGACACCTATTAAGCAAAATGCTGTCCTTAGTTACCCAGCTGTCTTTCTAAAGCTGAGGCTTTGAAGGCCATGAAAGAACTCTAGATATATACGTACAGTAGAAAGCAAAACTCCTTTGTGGTAGGAGCCTGCTATCTCACTGCTACGGATTTCCTAGTTCACAGAATCATGTATGCATGGAGATCTGTTAAAAACTCCTCTGGACTTGCTTTTCATACAAATGACTTTGGTTTGCCTGAGAAAAGATAGTATCAAAGATGAACAAAGCTCCCTGATTGAGCTCTTGGTGATTAATCATAATAACAGCGAGTGGGAGGAATGAGCCGAATGCTCTGACCCAACCCTACCAGGCTACTGAGCCCATGAACCAGGAGAAGAGCCAGGGAGCGAGGGGTATTCTGCCCACACCCTCGTCCTGGAGATTTACGGAGAGGAAGTTTGAAAAGAGATAGAAAAAAGAAAACATTGAAGGAAAAAAGGGAGAGATTACCTAATGCAGCCTGACTAATGGGTTGCGCTGTGCCATACACCATGCGTCTCAGGAGACTCAGCTCTTTGGAGCTCTTGGAAGAGGATCAGGCTTGCAAAGGTGAAGAGGCTAAAGTTTGGTGTTTGCAAGTTTTGTGTCAGCAGTCGAACTGGCACCACTTAGCACAGCAGCCCTGTGTCAGGGCTTCCTGGTCACACAAGGGAGGACCTCTGGAAATGGAGAGTCTGGACCGGCGTGCGCACGTTTTGCCTCTGTGAACGGCCTTAATTACAAGGGCTGGGGGTGTTGGTGTGGCTTGGTGGAAGAGGCAAGAGCAGATGTTCCTGCCATTGAGAAAAGAAAGTCTGGGATCTGGGTAGGTCCCTGGGCCAAAACTGCCTTTCGGTTATGTAGGGCTTATCAAAACTGTCTGAAATCTCACTGCAAAGGTTCGCAAGGATCCTGCACGGGGATCACTGGCTTCACTGCTGAGTGGGGCAAAACGCGAGCTTGAGCAAGCACAGGAGCACAGCATAACTGACAGGCGTGTCGAAAGGCCTGCCTCCCTCTGGCCTGCTTGCACTTCACATGACAACATTACGTTTTG
This sequence comes from Dromaius novaehollandiae, assembly GCF_036370855.1. Classification (NCBI taxonomy): domain Eukaryota; kingdom Metazoa; phylum Chordata; class Aves; order Casuariiformes; family Dromaiidae; genus Dromaius; species Dromaius novaehollandiae. The sequence goes on along the minus strand of NC_088099.1, from coordinate 119,334,166 downwards.
TATAAAAAAGGATTGCCCCAAAACCTGCGCTCCTGAAGCCAGTGGCAGAAACCTCACCGGTTTCATTGCTACGGTGCTGAGAAAGCCCCAAGTAGCTTCTTCCTCCCTGCAAAAACGACTAGGCAAGGGGAAGGAGGCAATACCGACCAAGGCAAGCAAAATGGGGAGGGCTTTGGAAGAAGGAAGGTGTACGTATCTGTCGGTTGCTGAAACGCTGCCTTGCTGCCAGGGCAAACAGGCTGGGGAAGCCTCGGTGCCGGGGCTTGCTGCTGCTGGAGAGGAGAGGCGGATGGCGGGACACAGCGTGCGCTGCAACCGATGGTTCCCAGCAGCCCGGCCAAGCAAAGAGCATGCATGGCCCACCACGCGGTGCAAACACTGGCAGCCAGACACGCTGGAGAGCGGGGAATTAAAAAAAAAAAAATTATGGCAATTTTTCCCGCACAGGCTCCGGAGATGAGATTTCCACCTCGAAGCCTGCAGGCAAGCTGCCGCGGCCGGGGAGCGGGCGGGGCCCCGAGGTGCTGCACTTGCTCCTCTGCGCGACATCACGCCCAGGCTCCTGCCACCAGCAGAGCAGCCAGGGTCACCCAGTGGCAGCAGGGACAGCCGTCAGGGAGCCACTCACACTCTTTGGACTCTGGTAGTGTTATTCCGTGGAGACCGTTTTGGTTATTTTTCTTTTTTTGCTGCACTTTGCTGGAGATCAAAGGCAGCGCGAATAAACATCTCCATCTTCCCTCCTAGCATATTCAGCCTAATATGCATGGTATTTTTATTGTGGAAGGGAGCGATTTGTAAGGAGAAACGAAAATCTACGGCGTGTCAGCTCCTAGGAGCTAATGATGTTTATACAGACATACCACACCGATGGAATAGTCCCAACATTCCCTTCACTCCGAGGGGGGATAAAAAAGAAAAAAAAAAAAGAAAAAGAAAGGAAAAAGAGAAAAGGAGAGACAGGGGAAAAGGAGGAGTGACCCAGCGCTCCCCTCCCCCGCCGCTTGCCTGCGCAGCAACCTGTACTTGACCCTCCCGAGCCTGGCTCTGCTCAGCCTCCCGCCCGCCCCGCCGGAGCCAGAGCGCTGATACCGGGCAGCTGATGCGCCGCCTCATCCAAAACACACACTCCGGCGCGGCGCACGCCCACCGCCGGCTTTCGGGGGGGACCGGCGGGAAGGGGGCCATGGGGAAGGACCCGCCTCCTCGCGCCCTCGCCGCCCCGGCCCGCGGAGGCCGCCGGGCGGGATGTGGCGGGCCGCTGCGCCCCGCCGCTGTTTGCCAAGCGCTACAAGTGTCCGGAGAAGCAGGTCCACTTCAGGGTGGAAATACTTTAAATGCTCGGAGGGAAGGGAGAGGGAGGAGGCCACGCGGCCAAAATTTTTGAGCTGCGAGAGAGAGAGGGAGAGGGAGGGAGGCCGGCCGTTTGACACCCAGATCCCCATCTGAACACCTGGCCGCGGCCTGTGATGGAGGGTGAGCGGAGACAGAGGCATCTCCGAGGGCCAGGCTGCCCCTGGCCTCCCATCTCCCCTGGGGGCGTCTGTGGCCCCCAGACACCCAGCAGGCACAAGCAGGCCCGCGGGAGCCACAGCCCCAGCCTTGAGGGAGGGCAAGAGCCTGACCACGGAGCCAGAAAGCTGATAGATATGTCGCGGCTTTTCCCATGAGCCAAGAGCCCCAGAAGCGACCATCCGCTCGCGACCTGTGGAATAGGAAGCACGCAGCTCGGGGGAAACACCGGTGATCCCCTAGCCCGCTACTGACTTATTGCCTTCATAGGCTGCCCCCTCCCCTCCGCAGCCGCAGTGCTGCCCGGCCCCACGGAGGCCGAAGACGGGCGCTCGGGGGCAGCAGGTCTTCCCTGTCCCATGTATTTCCGCAGCGCCTTGCTTCCTCTGCGGAGGATCCAGCACTCCATCCCCCAGGAAGTGCCCGTCAGACCAAGCCGCCCTGAGGCTGGGACTGCTACCGCTAGGCAGGCAGCGGCTCTGCAAGAATACACGCGATTCCTAGAAGAATATATATCCATATTTATAAAAGGCAAAGGAAACAGAAGGCGAAAGCTCTTTAAAGTCTTTTAAAAAAGTCTTTCAGAAGTCAAATTCTCACATTGTTAAACTCCTTTGGCCTTGCTAATTCCCAGTATTTGCAGTGCCTTCTAATCCCTGCTACCGATTTTTCTTCTGCTGTTCAAGTGCATTAAAAGTTGAAGTGGCTGATTCCCCTGGCAGGCACGCTTTACCTGCACTGACTGCATGTTTCCCTCTGTCTTTGTACTTGGGAAGAACTATTAAAAGTGATTTCCATGAGTCACAAGTTCCACTGTTAAATATTTCTTTTCAAATGTCCATGATGTACACAGTTTCCTTGAGTTTTGCCACAGATGTAATAGAGAAGCCTACAGCAAAAATCTTTTTTCTGGAGTCCGGTTGTTTCCTGAAGTATGGGCTTGCTATTAGCAACAGATCTGTGGGTTAAATTGCTCTGGACTGACCTATTTCCTATGTAGCTGAATCAAAGTGCCTGGTTGGGTCAGGGCACCAATGGAAATTTCATACCGTGCACAAAACAGAAAGGCTACATGGAAGCCAAAGTAAAAATTAGTTTCTTTTTAAAATAATGTTATAGGTAAAATTATGTGTGCAGTAGTTCTGCTGCAGAATTGCTCAACTGTTATACAGCTAATGAAGCATTACAGTAGCATAGGAGAAGTTGGGAACATTTTTTTTTCTGCTGTGAGACGGTGCCTTTTGATCCACAAAATCCACCAGGCAGCTACAGTTTGGAAGTCTCCATCAAGGTTCACAGTTCAACATTTTGAATGGCACTGCTGGTAGAGAAGTTGATCCCAGAGCAATTAGGGATTGGAGAGGACATGTTTATACACAGACCTGTGGTGATTTCAGCCAGAAGGTCCCTTTGATCTGAGTCTGCTCTTAGGATGCATTGTAAGAGCATTGACTGTGTGGGTGGGAGATAGCTGCTTTTCCACACTGAAAGCTGAGATGGTTTCCAGTCTCCTGAGCTTTGGTGCTGGGCATTATTAAATTTTTTTTCTCCCTCAGCTTTCATAGAAAACACAGATTTTAAAACCACTCTCTGTCTTGAGTTGCTATTGTCTTAGTGCATCTCTAGAGACAGCACAAGTGAAATGTGATGGAATAAATAGCTACAGAGACTCCTGCTGTGATGTATCTAGTCAGCCCGCATGGGTGGCCACACGCAAGTGGCTATGAAAATCAGTATTGAGGGTGCATAGGTATTGCCCAATTCACCTAGTTTTCAGCATAAGAGCGAAGGATTGAATTTTCTTCCAAAACAGGAAGCTGAATTCAATTCATTCTTCAGAATTCAAAGCATGTGCTACATCTTTAAAACGTTGTTGAAGGCCTGTACTGCATAGAGTCACTATCATAGCCTCAGCTCTGAAATACAGCAGAGTCGTGGGGGGCTGGATTTCAACTGCAAAGGGGATATGACTGTTAGTGATATAGAGTGGGCTGTCCATTGGTTTCCTTAATTTACCTGGGCCAGTGCAGTTCCTGCATGCATTGCTAAGGAAAATCCTGTAGAGGACTACTGAGACCAAAAGAGCAAACTCATCTTGCACTGCAAAAGAACGGCACTATTATTTTTCTGCTCATGAAATGGGAACAAATTTGTACCAAATGCCCAATTCTTCAACTGTATGCAGAATTATGTTCTCACAGAACTAATTAGGTTACTGGTGTACAGATCTCTGCCTGTGATTTAGTGTCCCACAGCAGGGCTTTGTACCTCCCTATATTTCCCATTATCCATAAGCCTTACAGTTTTTCAGATTTCTAAGCAAATACATTCCTGAGCAAAAAATGTCAAGTAACCCTATTTTGAAGGCAGCCCCTCCATAAAACCCACTCAATGTCATATAAATTGAAGTGTCCTGATTTAAATCAGTTCACAAGGCCCCTGGTTCTCCCATCCCTAATCTCACTGTGGGGCATCTACTCATGTGTGGTGTCCCAGTGCTGTTCACCTCACAGGTGAACAGTCAGGTGACAGCCTTGATTTTCTGCTCCGCCCAGAAGCTGGTAAAACGACTACGCTTTTCCTCATGTAAAACAACATTATCCTAAACAAGGCATAAGAAAACAGACAGACAAAAACCTCCTTATTTGAGAAAAATACTCATGTATCTTGTTTCTTTCCTGTTTAAGACCTTGTTGTTATCGTGTAACCTGATGCTGAATACTGCGAGGATTATTGTAACGGCTGCATGCACAGGTTGAGGAGTACATTGTCTCTGGCCTCCCTCTACCCCATCTTTTCCTCATTTTTACCCTTGTCTTCTATTCCTTTCTCTGCAATTTCAGAAGCTCAATTGTAACTTATGTTGTTGACATTACATGTTTGCCAAGTTTTGGTATTTCAGTGTTCATGCAGCTCCAGTTTCATTCAGTTTCCCCTATGTGCTTTATCCCTTTTATCTTTGGCCTCATTAATGTGATTGCCCTGTGACAACATTTGCTGGAATACGTACAGGAGGGCTGGAACAACCAGTGTTTCCCTGTGGCTGCTGAATGCTTCTTTCTGAACTACACCATGCCTCAGCAGGGAAGTGCGGGATAGCTCGTGTTACCATCCTGCCCTCTCCCCACGCGGTTACCTTGCTCAGCTCTCTCCCTCGCAGCAGGGAGATGAGCGTCTTCCCCAGGGACTCAGCAAGTTCTGCTAAGGGCTCTACAAAGAAGCCCAGCAACACTGAATTTTGTAGTTCATTAAATAGCGACCGGGTGGGTTTGTCTTCTATTTATTTCTACCTTTATCCTGCTAGCAAGGAATCATCAATATGCAGACATTATCTAACACTCCCAGATAAACTGCATCTGTACAGACTCATTCGGACACAGGCTATAAATACATGCCGCCTGCACACAGACTGCCGTCACGCTCTCTATATGCCTCTTCTGGGGCAGACTTTTCTAAAGACTTGTGGAAATACCCCCCTCGGATCCTTGTGCTCCCACAGCTTTTTGCAGAGCCCAGACCATGCTGGGACAAGATCTGAGAAATCCAGTGTTGTGTGAATGCTCCTACAGCACAGACACTGATCACTTAGCTTCTCCATTTTATACCTATAGGGTTTCAGTGCCATGATTTAAGTAGGTCCCCAGTCAACCAGGACATAAATTACAGCTAGCACTCTGGCTCACGGACTCTGGGAGCCATTCAGGGCATTTCCCTTTCCATAGATTTGTTTCCTCCAGAGAAACTTTCTAAAGTAATGCCTTCCTCCTTCCCACTGCCCTCTACTTAATTTTAAAGACACTATTAACCTGGTGCTGCCCTTCTCTTAATCCTGACGTATAAAAACTGAGCACGACATGAAGGAAGAGTTAAATAATTAATGTAGAGACATCTAATTTTCAAAATCTTTTCTAATCCAGCTTTCCAGTTTAGCATTCATTTTCCCCACATTTTGTATATACCAGTTTTAGTCTTTTATCTCTTCCACTTCTAAATATTTTACTGGGTTTTTGTTTTATACAGCTGAGAGGAATGCTGTTCTGATAAAACAGTGCTATAATCTTCTCAGGCTGCATTTCCTTAGTTCCCACTCTTCATCTGTAGCTTTTAAACAAAAAATCTTTACTAGATGAAAATAAAGACGGTGAATTTCAGTGGTACATTTAATAATTCATAAATCAAATGAAGTTCAAACAGGTTCAAAGTTTAAAAGTTTAAAAGTTTTGCTGAAGCTTTAAAGTTTAAACTGTCAGAGACTTTGACAAAAAACTTTTCCTGTCTGGAATATTTAAGATTGTTAAACTATATTACATGCATGGCTATTGCTACATCTTTTCAACCAAAAAGTTGTCTTCTAAAAGAATACTGATATTATGTTTTCTTTAAACAAATATTACATATGCAGTATAATGAAACATACTAATACAGTAAAGAAGATCACAGCCTGCATAACCTGCATATTATACAAAGTTTTTTAAACCAACCTACTTTGGCCAGCAAGAAATCATTTGATTTATTAATGCTGATACATGCTAGAGGGGTAGAAAAGGTCTCCTTTTAATGGCTTGGCCATTATAAAAGAAGAATTCAGACGAGTATATACAACTACAAAGCCCAGGCTGAAAAGCATTAAGTTCTATGCATTATGTCCTTCCAAAATTTGGAAAACACTGAGGCCCAGATTCTATTCCTGTTTATACCAATATAAAAATCAGAAATAATACCACTGAAACCAATGGATTTATATGTGATCTTGTTTATGCTGATGTAATTTCATTAACGTACTCAAAGATCTCTTTATTCATATTTTTATCATTCCCAAGGCATTTAAAGTATTTTCTGAAATATATTCATTTCATTCACTGCATTTCTGAATGCAATTAAAGCTCTAAATGAGATTCTGTGAAATACATGTCTTATAAATAGTACTTTAGGCAGATTTTCATATCCAGAAAGAGAGACAAATTTCCCTTGGGGAAAAGCCGGCATAGCTTCAGGGGAACCTCAACATCATACAGTGGCTGTGGCCCAGGCACAGCTCATACATAAGCACCATTCGCAAGCATAGGATTAGACATCTTTCCTTCAGTAAAAGTGACATGTACTGTATCAGTCACTGTTGGCCCCTAACATGAATTTAGTTTTCATGAATGGGCTCATGAAGTAAGCTGTTTGTTATGGTACAAGCAGAAGCATTAATGGCTTTAAATGACTTTAACTGATAATAGCCTGATAGTTGGGTTAAGTGGAAATAGGCATTATAGATGCATTTGTTTCTCAAGGAAATCACGACTGGGCAGAATAAAGTGAGAGGGAAAGGCAATTTACAGTTCTAGACATAGCATAAGGTGGCAGGAAGAAATGTATGTATCAGACCACTTCCATAATAGAGTTATTTTTGACTCTCAAATGGAACCTAGTCTCCAATAGTGAGAGTTCAGGAATAGTAGAGTCATGTTCTTCCATCAGTCAAAAATCTGTATTAATAAGTACAGATTTCTTCCAGTTAGCAACAGGGAATGTTATGCATATGCCACAAGACTTTTCTCCACTGTTTTGACTGTCTCACCTTTGATGAAGCTAACAGTGAATAAAGGACAGTTTTCCAGCATCCTACACTAGCAGATTTTTTTTCCTCGCTAGGGCCCATTGGAATAGCATGTGAACTGCAGTGGGAATAATCTGCAATATATGCCTACAATGTGTCATTTTGCCTGCCAGGAGATCATTTGCAAAAATTCAATACAAAAGAGATGCAAAAAATGCCAAATTAAACTATTTAAAAACACATTTGTGGAAAAAGCTTTGGTTTTGGGTCGTGCTTACTCAATGTGATTAATAAACCACAGAAGCATCAGGCCACATCCAGGAATGGACTAGACACCTACAATTTAAATACCTGTAATGTGTAGCAGTGACCCAACCCAGAATGCAGTATTAAGGATTAAGGCTGTCTATTGTGAGGAAAGAGAGCTAGGTACTTCTGAAGCATGATCCAAAAATACTGACATGCTGAGCTGCAAGCTGCTTGTGAGCAGAAAGCGCTAGCACAAGGTGGATCCAAACCCTAGTTCATCCTCTGCTTCCTGCCCAGAAAATTTAGATATCCAAATTAAAGTTGGAAGTACTGTGCTGCTACCCCCACAGGAACCTCTTGAAGATAGGTACCCACAGATTTTTTCTCCCAAAGAAGTGATCAAGGGGGCACTGCTCCACCTTTAAAGGAAACTTCTGCTCTGCTTTGTTGGCTGGGGACAGCATGGACCTGGGAGCAGGGACAGGAAGGAGATTTCTCCCCGGCAGGTAGCTGCGCTAATTGCTGGTGACACACATATGCTGCATCTCATGCTCACATTATCATGACTAGCAGATCTCATGCTCCTTTCCTGTTCCTTAGCTCAGCTTGGAAAAGCCAAAGTCCTCAGATGAGGATCTGCCCACCCTCCCCACCCCTGCTTACAGCCTGGTGGTCAGGTCTCTTCTGCGCAGCAGTAATATAGCTTGAATTCCCTTGGGCCAAGGCAACTTACAGACCAAAAGGAGGCACTTAAAGATTACAAGTCTCCAAGATTAGGTGGCTGAAACTGACTTTTCCATGTCACAATTTTAAGCTTAAATGCCTGCGGTCCATTCAGGTTCACTTTGGAGTTGTTGCTTAAGCATAATGACATCAGTTGGCAGTGCCTTGCCCATACTACCTCATTTCCATGAGAGTTCAGCGCTCATCAACTTAGAATTGACTTATGTCACTATCCTAAATGCCAACACTTCTTTTATACGTTGCTGAATGACTCTTTTACAAATTGCTGACTGGGAAGAGGCAGTAGTCATGTAAACAAATTTATGACAAAAGTACCAAGCAATAGCAATTCTAAATTTCTGTCAGCCAGAGAAGTCAACATAAATAGATTGTATGGAGCTTCATTTCATGGACTGGTATGGCCACTGTTCAAGCTTCTCTTTGCTGGTTGTGCTAAAAACCCCCATGAGCCCTGCAGCAAAGGAAAATCCAGCAGGCATATAAAACAAACAATGCTACAAGATCTCCTCTGCCTAATTTCCAGGCCACAACTCTTTAGGGATTGCTCTGCATTCTTCTGTTGGCCTGCCTCTCTGGTATCCTCCCTGCTCTGCTCATCTTGGGAGAAAGAGGGCTTGTTTCTACACAAGAAAAGCATGTGGGACACACCAAAAGGGGCATTTCCACCAAAGATCTAAGAGCTTTACAGACATCATTCTTTGGTAGAAAAGGGAACCCTTATATTCCTTTCCCAGATTATTGCTCATTTGATTCCTGTGTTTACAAATCATAGGAAACTTATGTTCTAGGCTGAACCAGGAAAGGGTCCAGTTGGTCCTGTGACAGGTCCAATGCCAGAAAACAAGAAAATAGCTTTAATCAGCAAGAAGTTTTGGCGACATCATTTGCAATGAATAGGCCTCTTTCTTGTATTTTTTCCAGGCCAGACTGGGCTCTCAAACAGGTAGGGACACAGATTCAGTAAGGGCTGGGTTAACAGTTTAGGGATGAATAACTGACTGACCCCAGGGACTGTTGCACAAATGACTCTCTGTCAACATGTTGGATGAGAAGACATTAATGTGGTCAAGCTTGGAAGAACAAATAAGAAAAATAGCTTATCGTGTGCTAGCCAGCACCCTGGTACTAGGCTACAGAAAAGAGAAAGCAAACACCTGTCTCTTGGGCCTCAGAAGCACTTAGTTTTCATTGGGAGGTTGCCTTCAAGAAGTTTGAAAGCTCCTTAATCACATACTCCCTGGTTTTAATGCAAGTAGTGTGCATCCAAGGGAGCACTATATTGTACAGTGTGAAGGAGGACATGACCTAGTGATCCTGCTGGGCTACTGTTCCCCATCTATTCGCAAGGCGACCTTCAAACCTGATGATTTTGAGCAGATCATTTGTTTACATCCTGCAGCAATTTCTCAATACATTCCAATTCTTGCACACTTTGAGCTGTCACTCTACACGAGAGCAGCAGGAGACTGAGGAGCTGAAGTGGCTCTTGAGTGGGCAGTTTGCAGGAATTCTCCTCAGTGCTACTTTACTCGCAATTGCTCCTGCTGGAGTGAGTCTGAGAATGTTCCTCGTGGCAAGGCAGGAAAAACTCAGCTTTGCTCTCAGTGCTGAAAAATTTCACAACAAAGAACTCGTAACTGGCTTCTGGCATTTAAAAGAGTTGAGGGATAGGATTTTTCAAAACTAACTAGGCTAATTTGGATGTCCCATGAATGGGTCCTGTCATTCTAGTGTGCTAGCAGACTTTGGCTAGCTCATATTAACTAACCAACTTATTATGTAATACGGTGTTTTGAGCGTTATTGTCTTGTTGCACTGCATGTTGAGATAGAGCTGGGCCCTGTGAATAATCTTAATGAAGCAAATGTCTGAGGTCCTCGTCTGCTTTGTAAACACTTCGCCTATTTTTAATGTATCACAGTATGCTAGTTGGAGCCTCTGGGTTTTGAAGACAAAAGGATAGGTTTCCTAGGAAGAGTTTGGATTTTGCTGGCCTTCTTAAATGATATAAATTCCACATTTCACAACAATCATCACCACTATACTTAGGTGACAAAACAAAAACAAAACCTCAAAATATTCAGAGAAATCCATCAAATCTAAGCAAAAAAAATGGCTGCCATCTAATTGATGAGACAAAGAAGAATGCAGCAAAAGCATTTTCTGGATCTGACCCTTAATCACAATAAATCATTAGTGCCTTATTATACCAGATTATCCCATTGTCTTTTAGCAAGGAAATTATACTGTAGTGGGGTTGGGTTGCTTTTTTACTCTATTACTACTACAATTAAATCCCACACATACCTGAAGACCCTAGACTGCACATCAGAAAATGATCAAGCTGCGGAAAAAGAAGACACAACTGTGGAGAAGGGAGTCATTCTTCCAAGACAAGTCTTCCTCGGTTTTACCCAACAAAACTCCTTGGTTTTCAGAAGTCCCCTGGCAGACCCATCCTCCCTCAATTTCTCTAATCCCTCCCTGGGCCCATGTAGACCTCAGACCTCCATTTCATGCTGAGGGGAACAAGTACCACCATTTCGTTCTGCACGCCTGCAGTAAAAAAGAAGGATCTCCTTTTGTTTGTTCGACACTGGACTTTACACTGGGTTTGTTTTACAGCGGGTTCGTGCTGCCGGCTACCCAGCAATCTCGCTGCCTGCCAGGGAAGGGCAGGTCCCCCCAAGGTTCGAAGGGAGAGGTACCGGGGCTGCACCATCCTGCCACCTGCCTGGCCCGGGCACAGCCTCGCGCTGAGCTGCTTCACGCAGCGAGACCAGCAGATGTTAGTCCCTCGATTTGATTTCCAACCTAGCGGGGGAGGACAGGATGGCCGAGGCCTGCCTTAGATCCACTGCTGTGGAAATGTAACTTTCAGTCTGGTAACGTGATACTTGTTCCCTATTCACTTTCTTCACACTGATCATGATTTTATAGACTGTTTTCATCTCACTTTCAGTTGCCTGTGTTCCCACTGGATGCAAGCCGGTTTCCGAGCAAAATTCTTCTGAGGAGACATTGCTGGTCTAACCTCAGTACTTCCAATTTTTAATGGGCTTTGGTCCCAACAGCTGAAAATAGCCTCCTGAAGTTGGTGGAGTTCCCTGCAGGATTGAGCACAGCCTTCGTCAACATGTCACTCACAAACGCCATGAGCAGCCTCAGAGGTCCGGCTGCATGGCCTCACTGAAGCCGGTGACGCAGGACCAGGGACGAGCCTTGGAGCTTGCTCTGGCCTTTTCTGCCATCAGTGGTAACATGTGGTGAGGCTGCATCACTACTGCTTCGGGGAAAATCTGAAGACCATGGGGTGGCACACGTGTGCAGAAGAAGACTGGCTAGCAGACTCTCCATTTCCAGATGTAGCAGACAGAAAGTGCCCAGCTGGGACTCAAATCTCATTTTGAGCTTGCAATAGCTTTCCCTGCCTCCCCTCCACCTTTAAATTATAAAAAGAGAGAGTCTCCTGTGGAAGTAACCCCTTTCCAAAATCACAGGGTGACACCCCAGACCTCCTAATCTGTCTCTGTAGTTACTTTGCACCCCTGGGCTCACAGCAGCTGGATGGAGAGGAACATCATGAATTCCCAGACACCCTGAGAGCCTCTATGTCCTTACAGTCCAGAACCCGGTATTTTCAGGGGAGTTTTGCCAGCTTTCTGGGCCAGGCCTGTGGCTTTGGGAGAGGAAACATTATTTGTCTCATAATACAGACATCAAATACAAACAAGGGAGCTGCAGTTCCTGGCATGAAAGCTTTTCATAGCAATTTACTATCCAACATCCTTATAATTAATGAGGGCTATAACCACTATTTTTAGTACAGCTAAAATGAGCTGTAAGTTACTGGAGAAAGACATATTGTGTAATATATGACTCATGTATCATTTCACCAAGAATTTGTATTAGATTGCTGAAAATTGCAGGGAAATGATTTCCAGAGTATTCCAAATGCTCTTTGATACGTAAAGTATAAAGCAAGCTACAGCTTAGCTTGCCTGATTGGCTAATTATGTCCGAACCTTTAGAGAACTAAATCACTACAATGCAAATCCAGTTTACATATTGCAAGAGAGATGCGGCCAAATGTACTTCGGGTGTGACAAGATTACAATAATTGGAATTAATTTGGGCATGAGGTGGAAAACGGAGACGTAGAGAAGACTGATGATGGCGGAATTGATGATGTCTTCTTAAATGTGGGATTAGCATAGCTGTTAGAGCATGCTGAAGATTGTTTTAGAAACATGGGGAAGGCAAGGTAATAACGATGGGCCTAGCCTACTGCGAGCTCTGGGCAGGGGGATGGACCCTCGCATGGCAGTGTCATTCATCATCTTTCCTGCCCCAAATGCTGCCAAAACTGAAAACTTTGTGTAAAACTCACTAGCACACCAGGTAGATATTGCAGCCCCCACGTACACGCCTGAGCCTGAGGGAGCAGGGAGCCCCGCTGCCTCTCCCGAGCAACACGTAGGACCCACAACTCACATTTTTCTCTACCGAGGGGGCTTCGCCGGATCTCGCGTGGGGGCACCCAGGCGCTGCAGGCAGCGCGGCCCGCGAGAAGGCGGCGCCTCCCCGCCGCGCCAGCAGGGGGCGCGGGAAAGGCGGGTGGGCGCGGGAAGGCGGTGGCTGGGCGCGGAGGAAGCGCGGAGCTCGCGGCGCCTCCGAGGCAAAGGCAGCAGTGAAGGGCGCTCGTGGGAAAGCCGCGGAGGGGAGGCGACTGAAACGCCGCTTTGGCACCAGGAGAGCGCGACTTTCTCAGCGTGCGTTTAATTCAGGCCGCTGAGGTTTTCATCTGTCCGCCCCTGCTCTGGCAGCTGGATCGCTTCCAGCCGTCCAGGACGAGCCTCGCACCCGCCTTCGCCCGACTGCGCTGCCACACAGTGTTCGCACTGGGTGGCCACTCCGGAAGCTGGAGAACCAGAGTCTGGCTTTCCAGGTCTCTGCCCCATAGTTTCAGCGCTGCCTCCCTAGAGCATAAGAAAAAAAGAATAACTAACACCCTGCTTTTAAGAGATGTAGTGTAAAACTTTGTTGCTCTTCTCTTGAGCTGGGGCACATTCTTCCCCACATAATGATGTTTTCTTCCCTGGCAACAATGTACTCACTGTCACAGCTGTTTGCTATGTAATCCAGTTCGTAAAAATCAGCAGCCTGTTGTAGCGATTAGACGTATTTGCTTAAGAGATGCCCAGTACTGGAATTGCTGGGAGAGTGTTTTACAAGTCAGAATTACAGTATTGGCTAGGATCTGGGAGGAAGCTTGTGTAGTCGTATTAACTTTGGTACTATTAGCTCTTCTCATTTATAACTCTAAGTTAATCTAAAGTCAGATGCTGTTAAGAAATACAGGTGAGAAGTAACTCTATATAAAGTTTATGTGCAGCCAGGTCGAAGATGGGAAGGTGGGGGAGTGGGTCCTTGAGATGCAAGTGACTTAAGCTGCTCTGCAAAGTTGATGGCGCTGGCTGGCGCATTGCACATCCCAGGCCAGACATTAGCAGGTTCTCGAGGGAGCACTCCAGCAAGGCATATACAGTCACCTGCGCTGCCTTGGTACCTCACCATCCAGAGGGAATGTCCATCCGCATCTTCCGGGCACTTCCAGGTGTCACAAAGTGCTGCCAAAGCATATTTTGCGCAAGTGTAAAAGGCAAAACATGCTGGAATGCAGCAGGGAATCAGCATGATTCTTTAGCTTTGCCAGAAAATAAGGGAAGGGTAAAAAGAGCTACTACACTCTATATTCATTATGGGGGGGGGGGTCTCCGTGATGGAGCATAACCCTCCGAACACAAAGTGGACAATGGAATCTGCAATGGGATTTTTCAAAGCCTGAAAGTAGCTTAGCAACATATATTTATTTCCTGTTTTAGAAAAGGTGTTATGAAGACATGAATTCCTAGGAGATGAATCGTATATAAAAGACATTCTTTGTTTTGCTTTGAAATTGCAGACAGAATACAAGTGAGATAATTTAGCATATGCTTTCCTCCATTCATAAAGACCTTGCATATTGATCACCTAACATGCATGCATCCAAACACATTGTAAGGTTGGAAAGTCCTTGCAAGAAGCATTTAATGTCTTTGCCCTCACATTTCCGGCAGCGGCACAATAAGTAGCAGATACAGATGCATCTTCTAGAAAACCAGATCCTGCTCAAGAGATTATGTTGGTACCTGAGAAGGCTGAAATTAGAAATTTCCTCTGTGTTCCTACTTCAGTAAGTAATTATATATTAAGGTACTTCCAGGAGTCAACATCTAAAGAAAATGTGTTTTACAGTGTTATTTCTAAGCACGGAGATTCAAGAATTATGTTCAAGTGAAATCAAAAGAAAAAACAATCAAACTTTATTATCTGCAATTTTTTCTTTACTCAAAAGCCTTTTCTGTTTCATGGTGATCTTCAATTTTCAAAACCAGCAATACTGTTTCTAAAAAAAAGCAAGTCTGAGTGGGCATAGTTCTAAAGGTTGCATTGATGGCATTTATTGTTCATCTATACGCATGAGATCTTTAATAGTCTTGAGCAAGCTAAACTCTATAGCTCTGTCCATAACCATGCAAATACTGTTCCACCTGTGCTGAAAGATATTTATTGACACTTGGCAATTTATATGAGGTCATGGACCTTTCAAACAGGTCTCTTGATGGAAAATTTTATTGCCGTGCTACACTGCTTGACTAAAAATAATTAACTTTCTATAACATTATTTAACGACACTGCCAAACTAGCAATAATAAAGTGAAACAGAAATATGAGACCGTGGAAAACTCTACCTCCTGTCCACTGTGCTTTTTTTTTTTAAAAAAAGTGATTTATTTTAAAATCACGAAGCTATAAAAATGTCCTAGTTCTGTTACTGAGGGATTTATGTGATCCAGTAACTGCAATATCCACACCACCTCCTAATCTATGATATATTTGTCCTCACAACACCTTTGTGAGATGGTAAAAGACATTTTTCCTTTCAATAGATGGATGTCTGAGATGTGGAATAAATAGGTGACTTTCTTGAGATATTATACAGAAGTACTTATATACAGAAGTACTATCAATAAGCAGGAAAACATTCCAGAAAATAGTTCTTCCTTTTTTTCAGCAATATGCCCAGGTATGTTACTATTTGTCCCCCTGACAGGCAATATGAAAAGCAACTCTTGAAAATCGCTGTTACAGTGATTATAAAATAAATTTGTCTACACACACAACTCCATATAGCTGTGTGTATCTTTGCACACCTGTCAGATGCCTTTAGTCCTCTCAAAAACTGCTCTCTGTGACATTGCCTTAATGGAAAACTTTTACGCTTTCACCACCACATGCTGGAGCATTGCTGAAAGAATCAAGTGCTGCAGCCTCCTGAGCCTCTGCAGGAGGGAAGAATAGTCAGCAGTAAGACTACACGCAGGAGTTTTAGCAATTGATCAGGAATAAATGAGAGACAAAAGAGGGTGAGGAATAACATACTTTTTAAAACGCCCCAGGTGGCTCAGCCTCAATACCTGTCTTGAAGCGCATCAGAAAATGGGGTCTTTTTGTCTTTTCCCCTTCCTTATAGTCAGCTTTGGTAAACCTGTGCTTAAAATGAAAATAGTAGTTTAACCAGCCGTCTTTTATAATTCCATCTCACCTGCAGAATTAATACCCTGATCTTAAGTAACAAATGCTAAGTCCCCCCTGGGCACCTTCAGCTCCCTGCGGCCAGTGGAAGGAGGGAGATAGTCGAGTCCAGAGAGAAAGATGCTGGAGAGTGCTAACACTTCCCCTGGATGCTGCGAGCAGGTGCTGGAAGCAAAACTGGACATTATTCTGGTTTCTTTTCTTACCCTAGGACCCATGTCAACCCTGTCTGTCACTAGCTAGGTTTCCAGAGCTCATCACCTACTAAGAAGGTCCATTCGCCATGTTTCTGTCTAGCACAGTTCTCTGCAAATCGATGCGCACACAGTTTCATGGCCAGTTTCCAGCCAAGCCACCAAAGATGGGAATAAATGCCTTCCAGTTGTATTCAATTAGCTCAGTCAGATGTAATCTGTCATTTCAAAGGAATGAGATGAACATGACAGATTAAATCTATGAAAATATGAGACTAAATTGTGCTTTCATTTGTAGCAGCCCCATCTGAGCTTCAGAATTGATGTCTGTATACTACTGATCTTTATATATCAGTAAATCAAATATCTGTGCATGTATGTAATAAACCTTGTTATTTTTTAAAGCAGAGTTTGCCTTGTTCTTGAAGGAAGTGTGAATTCATCACTCTGTTCACACACATCCCAAATGCAGCGGCAAGTACTTTATCTGGGAGGTGTTCCTCGCTCTGGCCACTTTCCGCTCTGTCTGTGCTCATCACTTGGAGAACATTTACAAAATGAAAGTCATTCTCTTTGAATGAGATTAAGGGGAAATAAATCCAAACACAGATTCTGCACATGCTTGCATAAGATGGACAACATTGCTCTGCCTGTAAAGTAGGCTTTGAATGAAAGAGAAGGCAGTGTGTGTGTGTGTGTGTGTGTGTGTGTGTGCGCGCGCGCAGGAAGGGATTTAAAATGGGCTTTTGGATATGGGAAGACACTCTATGCCTCTTCATCCTTCCTATCCATGTGGAGAGCACCTTTCCAGCAACTACACATTATCTACTGGCTACATACTGCAGAAACCCCAACACATGCCTGTCTCCTGAGGAATAAAACATTACAAAAGACAGATGGATGAGACAGGGAAAAAAGAACAAATAAATGTTAACTTTGGGACTGAAAGAATTTTGACTGGAAGTTACAGTGAAACAACACCAGTCACTGAAGTAAAAGCATGAAACATTTATAATATGTTAATAGAAGCGCTACACACAAATAAAGAAATCAAATGATGGGATTGGGATTTAATGGGGTTGACTATTTGGTGGACCATGAAAATATTGATAGCTGTGAAAGCTAAGGTAAAGATAATTTAACCACGTAGTTTGTGACAGAAGCTAATCACATTCAGATGTGAGGAAAGCCCTGCACGGCATATAATGCCCACGTACATTGTGAGAGAGTCACATCCTAGACCCACAGGATCGGCCAGGCTGGAGGGGACCCCGGAGGCTGCCTGGCCCAGCCTCCTGCTCAAAGCAGGGCCACTGAAGCTTTTGCCTGTAGGAAGGAATCAAGATTGGACAAACCAATAGCTTGTTCCACTGAGGAAAATCCCAGGTTCCCTGAAAAACTACAGCATAATCATAAAGCATATCAATTAATAGAATCATTACACAAATTTAAATAAGAAAGTTGGGAACTACTGACTTTAGCAGACTGAAAAGTAAATGGAGCAGTAAGTGTAGCTGTTGCTTGAACTGGGATGCTATTGTGCAGGGCAGCAGAGACCATAGGCTCGCCCGCACAGGCTTCCTGCACAGGTGTGAGTCTCTACTGCCAGGTGAAAAAAACAAGAAAGATGAAAGTGCTCAAGCAAATACCCAGTGTAACTGCTGCGGCAGTCTGCCTGACAGTGAGACAGAGCAACTGCTTTCAGAGGGACTGGCTAGCTCACCTAAAGTTTAATCATAGAAACCTCCATCAAGGTTCTTTAATTTTCAAGACTATGAATTATTTGAGAGAGTGTCAAAAAAGAGAGGCTTGTACAGTGGAATTTAGATCATCCCTTATCAGCTCCATTTTAGTGTCTCAAGTGGGGAGGACTTACTATCACTGTGTTTTCCCTCAAACAAGGACAAAGACTGAAGACTCCCAGTACTGCTCAGCAGGAAATCTGAATGCCTCTATAGGAAACGTCTCAAGGAGTCTGACAGCAGATCAATATCAGATTCTGAGTATCTGCCCAGCTCCTTGTAAGTTTTTATGATTTCAAACATCCACAACTTATCAGAAGAATAGCTAGGAACTGTACAGCTACTTTTTCCACAGTGTTTCATTTTGACCACTGATTTGATGTGGCACATGCACGGATTTGTATTGTTAATGTCCTAGAGCACCTTGATTCATATGGGAGTGGGAGATGAATCCTGCAAGGTTCTGTACTAAATTCAAGCTAGTTAAAATTTTTGCAGTGTGAGGAAAAAAAAATCTGCAAAGTTGAGTGCTTAAAAGACTGAACACTTTGTTCCTCTTCCCCTAGCACGAGCTGCTCTAGCCAGCAACATTAGCATGAGTAACAAAAGGGATGGCTGAAGGGGAAGTGCAAGATGAGGCTTAACATCCTCCATGACTGAACCTAAAGTACTTCATGCAGCTGAAACTGCTGTGATTGCTAACAAGAATATTGTCAGTTCGGGGATACATGAGCAAGCTTGCCTACACTGCTTAAAATTCAGTGATAGTAAATTACTGGAGCAAAAATGTGAAAAAGGCATCATCTTGAAAGACACAGAAGAAGATGATCTTGTATATGTCTGTATCAACATCCGTATTTTCCTAGATGTTAAGGATTCACTCCTTCAAAGCCCTGAAAATGTCAAAAGTGCTTATAGCCAGGCCATTAAACAGCTGAGCTGTCCAGAGGAGTTGGAAGGAGCAAAGTGGCCAGCCTCACTGGCTTGCAGTGCCCTGCTCGCCCCGAATACCCGAGCCTTATGAAACTGCCAAGCAGAGAAAGTGTTCTCAGCACACCCTTCCTCCCCTGAGTGACAGGGGCATCTTTCCATTCCCCATGGAAAAATTCAGAGCCTTTGTTCAGGCCTGGTTATTGCTTTGTCGATATTCCATAAAGTGCCAAGTCACCCACTGGCCAAAGACCTGCCTGATGTAATTTTGCTGACATCAAATCACACAGGTGTCCATCCTGATGTGAGCCCGCTGATGTCCGGGTTGCAGCGCTGAACGCTTCTGGGGATGCTCACGGGCCTGCTGAAATGGGAAAAATTGTAGCTCATGCAAGTAACAGCTGGCCATTCAGTCAGAAAAGCCCAGTGATTACCGTTCACAAGCTGACACTCTCATGCATGCCCTTTTTTTCACTCCCTCCCATGCACTGAAGCAAGTGATATAACATTCAGCTATCCCATTCAGTCTCATTAAGGCAGTGGGAGGTGGGAGGGCAGCGGGGTAGGTTAGTGGCTTCCTTCCTCCTGGGGCTGGACTCAGGCCCGTGTTGAGAGGCTCCATCGGGCAGTGCCGTGGCAGGGAGCGCTCAAGGAAGGAAATGGAGAGCAACCTGCCCTTCTGTGCACACGGAGGGGTGGAGGAAGAGTTAATGGCTGTGAACTGTGAATATCCGGGTTGAAGAATAAAGCCGTGTGACACTGAACTCCACATGGGGCCCAGGCTCCCCCAACATCACAGGCTGCTGGGTCTGTGGGAACCACTCAGGAGTTGAGGCTCTTCTGCATGCCTTGGTCAGCGCCTGCCATACTGTTCCCAATCTCAGCCACAAGCTAATTGATTCAGGTTGGGAAAAAGTATGTAAAGAGCATAGCCCAGGCCAGCAATATGGTCCTGAGAGTCTTTAGCAGACCCCTCGAGGCATTGGGGTGGTTGCTTCATATTGTGTTGTGATGGAAGAAACCTGAGCAGAAGATGGAGGGAGAAACCTCAAAACAGAGCTCATTGGCCAAAAGGTGCCAAAACAAAAAAATCCGGGACTCTAGTCATGTCCAGCCAGCACTGTTTTTTCTCTCTATCTTGTTAAAATTAAAGTCTAGTTAAGGTTAAATATCTATAACTTAACTTGAAAACAAGTGGTGTTGTCAGGTCAATGTACCATATATTATTTTCCACACATAAACTTGCTCCTGTGTTCAGCCTTACTGCTAAAAAAGCAGGAAAGCAAGTGCCACTGGTTTTGATGGGAAGCCTATAGATTCCTTATAGCTTAAAACATTTGTCATGTTTTTTAAATAATACATACAATAAGAAAAATGCAATGCCCAAGATGCAGGGAAAATTACTAACTATCGTTTCAGGATCTAATTATAATGAAGTCAGAAGGAAATGAGATAACACCTGGGTCAGCTGAATTCATCAGCAAGACTCTCGTTCACTCTGGTGGCAGGTCTTTCCCCCAAAATGTAACTGTTTAACTAAAGATGCATCTTAAAAGCAAGGAAGAGGAAGAAAAATAGTGGGTAGAAGTGGCAGCAGATGAACAAAAAAGGAAAGATATTATGGCTTTGTTCCTGAATAAAGCCTTCCACCAAGCCCCAACTTGGTGGGAGGGAGACTGAGAATACTTTTTCTTCATTAGTCATATAGCTCATGGTTGAAAGGTGAAACACTGGGAACATCTGTGCTCTTCCCTACCCTATTTAAATCACTTCAGGACAAATTCAGCCCAGTTATAAGTGGGTGGGTGTAACGGTGTTCAAGCCTGTGGACCTGCACCTGCTTACACTGAGATGAAGTTTGGCTCACTTTGGATCCAAATTAACTCAGCATTTGGAAACAAAAATAAGAAGCTTGGCATATTCCAGTATTTCATCTGGAATCTCATAAAACTTGAGATTAGTTTATCTAATAGATTTACAGCCTTACAAATATTTTATTCTGCTGTCAACTCATTCCAAAGCCTCCCTCTCCCTGCCCCCTCAGCCTTCCTCCCTCCCCAGGCAGGAATATCAGTCCTGCCTTGCCCTGTTTCAACCTACTGCAGCCAGCAGGGAACACAGCTAATAACAGCACATCCTTTTTTGATCCCCAAAGTGCTCCACAATAGGCAAATAGGTTGTTCCTGTTGGCAAAGCTGGCCTTGCCACGTTCATCTGCCCACTTATCCTCAGATTATAAGGATGTGAGTGTCTGAGGATGAGAGATGTTTCCTGTACCAGCACTGCCAAGGACTGAGCTAGCAATGTCTGCCATAGCCGGGGAAGGAGGAAGTCTGGTTTCCTCTCTTAATTACTGAAGAACTGGTACAGAGGGTTGTGGAGGAAAAAGAGTAATTTCTTGATTTTTTTTTTTTTTTTTTGCTACATTGTACACCTACCACATTTCTTTTGAAGACATAAGCAATAAGTAAGCCTTGAAACCAATGTGAGTATCGATGAGTATCTTTCAAAGGAATGAAAGCAGAAGAGAATTTCAAAGACCCTCCACACCAAATTCACCCCTTCAGAAAAAGCCTGAATGGATAGCCCACGCAATGTGTTGGAAAAGTCAACAAACTTGGGCTCTCTTACACAAAGGGGAGAAGTGGATTCCTCAGTCAAGGATTCTCCAGTGAGAAGACCCTGCCCACAACCCTGGAAAGCACAGAATTCCAACCTGTTAGTGCAATTTCTTCATTAGCTCTCCAAAAAGAGCAATCTTAGAAAACACCCTTGAGCCTAAGAGAAGCTGGCTCTACAGAGCAAAGTCACTTGAATTACACTTAGAAATGAGCTACAAGACAGATCAGTCTTCGCATTACATTTTTGTTGTTTGAACATTTTTATATGATATATGCACGATACCCCAGCGATAGCCTGTTGGGGAGAACCAAGGTGAGCACACCATCACAATCCAAGTGGGGCTGAAAAAAACACTAGTAATGATAGCAAAATCAGTAGGTTGTAGGAAAAGCTGCTTAGAGAAGATGAAAAACATATGTGTCTCAGCTGCAAAGGCAGCAGTCTCTTGGATTAAGTACTGCCCAGTGGTTCCTCACAGCCAGCCAGCGTCTCTCTATCTAAATCACAGGATTGTTGTTTCAGCCCTGTCTTAGCCAAGCTATACATGGTATAGGCAGATGGGTCATGTGAAGGGTCAGCAGGGTGCTGGTCCCACCATAGGTCAAATTGTCCCATTATTTCCCTTTGCAGCTTCACATTCATATTAACATGAGGCCTCTGGTGGAGTATATCCATCCAGAGCACAGCACAAACCACACAACTGAAAACTAATCATCTAGATTCTCTTCAAGTGGAAAGAAGGAAGCCACTCACATAAACTTTATCTAGTGTTCATTAATAGACATGTTCTTGTCAGGTTCAAGAGCAGCATCTCTTGATAGATGTTTGAGAATCAGTGTTCCCACCTCATCTTCATCTCTCACCAGAGGGAAATCAAATGTGTGCAACAGCAGGACTCCTTGTCTATCCCAAATCTCCAGCAGAGTACAAGCTGGCCAAATGAACGGAAAGACTCTCTCTGCCTTGTCTTGGCTTGTGTGCTGTTTTTACCACTATATGTTTTTACAGAGACTGCTTTTTAAGTCTTTTTTATTGAGCTGAAGACAGAAGCTTGCTGATAGGATTGCCCATGTCAGGATAAGACCGAACCTAAGCAGACATTATTTGTAAAATGGTGAGGCTTGGCTTTTCTGAAGGAAACTGTCAACAGTTGCCATGAAAGCAGCTTGAATGAAATAGCTATTTGCCTTAACAATTTCATCGGTCAAGAAGAACCTACTTCCAAACCACAAACAACAACCAGTTCACCATCCAGTCCTTTCATGGGTTTTACTATTTAAAGCACACTGGATTATTTTCTAGTAGCTTGCAAATAACAGAGCTTGGGTAAACAATGAGCTACAGAAGAGCACAAGGAAACAGCAAACTATACACCTTAGATAAGGGCAGCAACAACCAAGAAGCCTTTTATTAAAGCAGAAGTAAATTCCTGGTTTGGTGAAGATCAGTGGAGACTTTGCCATTGACTTCAGAATGCTATAATCTGATCCATAAGAGTTTGAATCTAAACTGACATTTTGAACACCTAGGAGAATAAGATAAATTAGACAATCAGCAGAAATGAGAAATTCTTACATCTTTTTTGGCTCTCTTTAGAATCTTTTGGAGAACTTTTGTAAGTAAGTATCTCTTTTAGTCGTCATCAGCTTATCTTTTACTTCTTGCAAGAAACAAGATAGTTCTTCATTTCCCCTTCAAATGTTCAGAAGTGATCTTTACATGCAGTAAGTCTGCACACTTACTAAAGGAGGATGAAAAGTTGAGCCTGTTGTGGTGTGCCTTGTGTAAATGATTAGCCAGGGTGAGCAAAGATTTTTTTAAAGACTATCATCAGATTATGAATGTTATGATAATTCATAACTGGCAGCTAACTTGTGCCACCAAGAAATTAATAACCTCTTATTATCAACGTCTGTAACATCTCTGATCTCTTTCCCTATCATGTGGATTGATGGCAAGATCCAGCCCGCATAACTCATTACACTGACAGTTTGTGTCACACTTAGATACTAATATGTAAAATCTAGTGAAGAATTACATCATCTTGATTTCTGATGACACTTAGATCAGACATGTCATATACCTTGAGTTCAATTTTTTTTTAATCTTTCACCAGCATGTGAAATAGAGCCACCAAATCTCCTTTGTCATTGGAGTCCTGATTCCATTGAAATCAGAGAGACTTTTTACATATAGTCTGCATTTTACCCAGAAAGCAGGAGTAGTATTTTTATCTTTCCCACAGATGGCTGTAAGACAAGCCTATCAATATGTACAATGGCTTGTGATTCTATGTGCTTGTAAAAATGAGTAATTCTCACAGCTGGCTGTTGTAGTTGCTCTCTGTGTTTTGACTTTCTCTATTATTTACTTTCTTTTGTGTCCCATTCAGAGAAAAACAAAATCGCTGATAAAGAATGCTATAGTGCGATATAAAGTATTTGGAATTGTGAATGAAAGAAGCTGGCAGGGGGTGGTGAATTACAGAGAATAATTTTATTATATCTCTCTGACCTGAAGCAGTAATAAACATGAAGTCACTATATGATCATAGGTGATGTTTTTATATACGTGTCATATTTTAGATGGGTTTGGGAGAGAAACACATAAAATTGATTGACTAGTAATGTGGCAGTAATTATGCAAATGGAGCAACTTGACCATAAAACACTTTAAAGAGAAAAAGGTAGCTAAGTAACAAGTAAGCACAAAAAATGTGATTACTGTATCTGTTCTAGTGCCCTAGCATCTCTCCTGCCAAAGCATGAAAGGAATGGATGTTGTGTAACAAAATTAAAACCACATAAAGTATCTGATGAAGGTCATAAATAACTTGTCCTTATAAAAAACATGTCTTTAATTGTCGACTGTGGGTCTTTCTTACAATTTTGTTCAGTCTTGGGCAAAGTTCAGTTTTATGAGACCAACCTTGTGCAGCAAACACACCTTTGCTCTGCTACTTTACTGCAGTGTTAATAGTTCGTTTGCCTGTGGGGGTAGGGGAAGGTAAGTGCTGCTATTCTAGCCTTTAGCTTATGCTGCTCAAAACGGAACCATGAAGCAATGTTAATCAAATAATTCCATGAGTTATTCTCAATTGCAAAATCAGCTGCGATGGCAAGTCCAAGAAGAGTGTCTCTGCATTTCCCACTCTGCAGTCCCTGTATTTTTGCAGCCGCGTGAAATGCAAGTTATGGTGAATGCTTGAGAAGAGGGGGAAAGAAAAGGAATGATGCTCATTTTCATCCCAATCCCAAGCAAAGCCTGAACAATAGTACTGTCTGCTCACTTCTTTCTTTCAACTCACTTTCCTGTGTCTGAGACGTTTTGGCCATACTCCAAGCCATACCTGTCTCCATATCCTATCACCCGCCTAAACAAACACAACCCCTTTCTGCAGTGCCTGCACCAACCCCCCCAGGCCACTCCAGCCCTCCCCAGGGTCAGCCATGCCCTTGGGGAGAAGGGTTTGTCCAGCAGCTGCTGCTTCAGCAAGTGCCTGACGGAGCCGTCTCTTCAGGCAGGCCTAGCATGTGGACCTGATACAGTCCCTGTGTGCCTGTGCTCTTGGCCTGACACTTCCCAGATGTGCGCAAGAGACTTGCCTGTGCATAAGCATGCCAATTCTGCAGCACGGATTTCTTTCTAGAGAAAATGACTTCTCTCCATCGTCTATCAACTAACTTTCCCAGGCAGAAGATAGCTATTATGTGTACTCTCTGGAGCATCATATAACTCTGCATCAAGGCAACAGTACTGCTCTGAAATACCAATAAGCAAAAGCTTCACAGAGCATGAGTGTCAGCATGATGTGGGCTGCAGACTGTCAGGGGACCTGGCTCTGAGACATTAGAAGAGACTTCGCTGGGTATAGGAGAGTGGTTTATCAGGAGCGGCCTGGAGAAGGCAGACAGGGATCAGCTGTCCACAATATCTTCCAAAAGATGACCTACAGACCATCAAATGAAGCTAAGAGGAATGAATTTCAAAACAAACCAGAGGAGGTGGTTCTTTGTGCAACAGATTCTAGATCTGTGGACTTCTTTGTCAAAGGCCACTGTGGATGCACAAAGTTTACTTTGGTTCTAAGGGAGACAGGAGCACTGGGAGAGATGAGCCGAAATGGTTGGAGAGTGGGAGAAATTTACAGGAATTTGCATTTTTCCCTGTTCTCATGCTTCTCAAGGCATCTTTTTGTAGCCAGTATTGGAGACAGAGTATTGGGCTAGGAGGATCTTTGGTCTGAACTCGTACCTTAACTCTGAAGTTCTCCCTCAAGAGAGATCAGCTTGCCAAGTCCTTTTCCCCATCTAGACAGGACATAGTAGTTATCCTCTCAAAATAAAAAAGAAGGATTAAATCTTGAACCTTTTACTCTCTTGACACATGTTTCATACTCCTTTTTCAACAGAAAGTTCGTACCACCCCAGTTATTTCACAACAGCTAGTCTAGAGACTGAAATTAGCTGAAACTGAGACTGAAAAGGTGCAGATAAGGAATCTCAGCTGCTCTCAACAGTGTTTTAAGGCAAGAACATAATAGAACATTAGAAATGGTCATGATCATGTAATCTGATAGTCATCATGAAATCAACAGGTGTTGAAATGAGGATCAGGGTTCACATCCTTTCTCCCATGTGCAGAAACTGTGATTTTCATACTATGTGACAAGATCAATAGGTCATCAAACAGCAAACATCATGTCATGATACATGAAGGTCTGTCTGCTCTGGGAAACCAGAGCTCCTGCCCTGTACAGCTTTAATGGTGACTGTGTACACACACATTTTTTTCTTATTTGGTTATTGTGCGGACTTCAGGAGCCTTGGCCAAGCATCAAATAGAGTTAGCCACAGTGGTGCCAACTTACATAGCTCCAGTAAAGGCAGTAACTTAACATTACAGGGTGAGATGAGTAGGACTGGATAAGGTCACGCTGCTTAGTCCTAGTGTGGTTGTCTGCATCTGCAGCGTCCACTTGGACTAACACAGAATTAGCTAGAGATGGGAAAGACATATTTACTGACTAATGCAAATAGCATACATACCCAGGAGATAGACCCTCAACACGTGACACATAAGACACCAGAAAAAATGCTACATTTCAGCCCATTTCTTGTAGCTAGTCCTAACACAGAAGCAAAGTTCCCACTGGGGTCATTTAGCACTTCAAGGTAACCAGTAGGCAAATGAGAAAAAAAAAGCCCATCCCTGATTTAAAAGCAATGTTTCAACCTGGCATGGCAGAAACAATAGGCTGTTTCCCAAGTGGAGATCAGGTATGTTTATTTTACTGAAATATATGAGTTTGTGACAATCAAAAGCAGATGTTCATTAACAGGCAGAGGTGTAGGTAGGTTTCCGAGGCATAAAGCATAAGGAGGGCAAAGAGGCAAAACATTCAATCTCCTGCCTCACACCTGAATCCACCCAGCCCTTTAAATCAGTTTTCAACAGTGGTTTTCAATTTTCAAGGTTTTTTTAAGTAACAGCTATGGAGGTGCAGTCCCTGATAGCCTTGCAGAACAAGCACTTTGAACAACATTTTGATTCCTATTTCAGGATATTTCCCCTTTGTTTGCCTTTAACTTAACTCAGGATCCAGAACTAATTTGAAATTTGATGCCTGAAGATGTGCAGAGCTGAGAGACTTCTCTCATAAACCCACTGCAATCTTTAGTCTGGAGCTGAATTCCTTCAGCCTGCGTGCACTCGGATCCCATGTTCAGTACAGAGAAGTGCCTGTGGATGTTACTCCTTGTATTGCTCTTACATGTCCCCTAACGGTTTGAAAGTCCATTGCTGAAGGTGAGTGATGTTGCACCAGACCAGGGCAACCTTATTTCAAGCAGTAAGTGTCAGCAGAATCAGTGCAAGGTCAGCCACTCTGGTTGTTCCTTTCAGGAAACTACTCCTCCTACAGACGCGCTTATACTAAACAAACCCCCTTAAATACGTGTGCTGCAGCATATACTTCCATTTGCTGGCGTCATGAAGACTGGCAAAAAAAAAGCCATGGCAGCAAATGTTAGCACAGAGTGCCAGACCAAATCAAACCCCATTTTCCCCTGTACAAGGACAACTCCAAGAAAACTTTGCAGTTGGCTGAGTTTCTTTTTCCAAACAGTGCAGTGGAGTATCAGCAAAAGAAAATTTCAGAAGTGTTTCTGCCAGGGAAGTTGAGCCATGGAACCTGTAACTGCATTCAACACACAGACAGAAGAATTATTCTTATCAGCTGAACCTGAGCATGCTTATAAGATTATGGTTTTTAATTATTGTCTACAAATGTGTCTGAACCACACAGTTCCAAACCAAACTGAGGTCTACACATTGTAGATCAGTCACTTGAGTGCTTTAGAAATGAATAACAAGCAAAAGAAACAGGATGGCTTTTGACTTATGAAAATGCCCCAAATGGCATTCTGCATTAACTTTCCTTTGTCAAACAGCCTGAGATATCTCTATCCACCTGTCCATCTGGTTTATGCTCCCAGAACATATTTGCTCCCAGACCAAGCCCGTTGGTTGCCCAATAGACTCTACAGTCTATGAGTTATCCTCAGTGGAAATGCTCATAAACGAGTCTTGCAAAACAGCTCTGAAGGAAAGGGGACCAGACTCAGCTGCTGCATTTTAGGGGTGCTACTCATAGTAGCAGGACCTGGCCCAAATGCCTGCAAAAATCTTCTAGCTACTATTCTATTGAAATTACACAATATATGATACATTTGACATGAAAGACAACAATATTGTCTATCTCAAGTGATAACAACTAACTAGAGATTAAAGGCTGAGTCCTGGTTCTTCTCTTCCATTTGTAGCCGGGAGTCAGACATCAGCAGAGGCTCCTGGGTGTCTGCCACCCTGAGAGGGAGTTGGAAGATGGAGGACAGTCTGGAGAAAGACTCCAGGGGTGCTACACGGAGCTCCTCAGTGACCCCTTAGACCTGGTGCATTTTGACAAGGTCAGGGAGCAACGGGCACATAGGTTGTGTGTCCCCACCTGGCGCAGACCTTGAGGCCATATGAGCAGCGTATAGGTCTATGGACTGCATCCATGTGGGACACGGCAGCTGGAGTCTGATCTGCAGATAGGTCTCAACAGCCCTGGCCCAGCCCTGCTCCGTTGCTGAATCCCTGCCGCACAGACTGGGCACTGGAGGCTGTGGGATGGGGTAACAAAGTTAAAACAGGTATTTGACACCACAAACCTTATTTCATCGTGTTATGAAAAGTCACACAGGGCAGTCTTTATTCCCCAGGCTCAGCATGCAGAGCAAACATGCTGCTGTAATCTTTAGCAAACACATTTTTGCTTGCACAATAAATCTGTTCAGAAATCACACATTTCCATTCAAACTAGTCACTAAAGAGTCACGTGTTAGGGCCTATCTCTGTTTTGTGCTGACACTGCATTGGCAGAGAATCACGTGCCTTCATGAAAAAATAGCCTCAGTCTTAAGGCAGGACTTGGCTCGGGGTCACATAAGATTCATCCACATTTCATATCATGTTTCCTTTTTTTTTCCTCACTGACCAGTCTTGAACTATGCAACTTCCATGCAAGCAGATGGACACACACTGCAAATACACACCAAGTGGCTATATCTAGACTGGGAAACAAAACAGGCCAAAGAACAGCAAAAGAGGAGTAATGGCAAACCACAGCTTATGTCCATTCAGCTAAACTCTCTTGCCCTCCAAACCAGGGTGGCAGCAAGCCAAACTATCTCCTAGGCACAGTCTGTGGCCTGCGCTATTCCCTAACCCTTCCTGGGGGTTATCTGGGACACTGCTAGTGGACCCTGACCAAAACCATGCCCAGAAATAGGCCAAGAATTTGCCAAAATAAGTTGTCCTATACCATCGCCCGCACCAATGCTCCGACCCTGGGGAGATGCTGCCATGGAGCCTGCCAGCTGGGACATTACCTGGCCCTGGAAGAGCTGTAGTAAAATGTCTTCTCTACTAGGAGATGCCTGTGGAATTTCAGGCAAACCACCGAGTCTTTCTTGTTGTCTCTGTTGATCCATAAAAGGGGAATAATAGCCCTACTGTATTTCTGGGTGGTGGTGGGAGAATAAAGCATTGGCCAGCTTGTATAGTAATAGGAAAGCACTGGAGTACCACAGCCATACAAGTGGGTTTATCCTATTTTGTTTGATAATTTTCATTTTAACAGAGAGCACATACTGGTGTAAGTGGGTCTGCTAACACAAATCAAATTAACAGGATTCGTATTCACAATAGAATTTTGGCTATTGGGCACTGCT
Source organism: Dromaius novaehollandiae (assembly GCF_036370855.1). NCBI lineage: Eukaryota > Metazoa > Chordata > Aves > Casuariiformes > Dromaiidae > Dromaius > Dromaius novaehollandiae. Next base: position 119,304,714 of record NC_088099.1, on the reverse strand, counting down.
TCAAATCATGCATGAAGCCCATCATCTGCACTGAAAACAGGCATATTCAAAATAAGCAGGAACATACACCTTTAAAATATAAAGTTAATATTTTTGGGTCATATTCTGAAATGAAGTATCTTGCATTTTATTTCCTATTGATATATATCTTTTTTCTTCTTTCATTTGTATGAGTGAAAGATGGTTATCCATTCCATTTTTATGACCTATTTGTTTCTTATCTGAAATGATATCACTACCTGAACTTCAGTAAAGATAGGCTACCACTTCCTTATGTAGAGGAATCTAATAAATGGGAGAGAAGAAAATCAGGAAATGGTTTTATTCACTGCTGTGGATTTGAAGATTTTGCTAACTGCTCAATTGTCCAGAAATATAAGAAAGACATAATGATATAGCTTGGAAGAAACAAAACAAAATGCAGAGGATAAGAGGCAGGGAGAGAGAGAAAGGGAGAGAGGAAGAAAGAGAGAGAGGGAGACAGAGACAGAGAGAAAGAAAGACTAGAAGAGAAGGAAAGAAGGAAGAGAAGGAAAGAGAAAGAAAATTAAAGAATATGTACAAATGAGAAAGAACGAACAAACGAATGAATGGAGCCCATTTTGAATGTCCTTGTGCTTTCTCATGCACACACCTGCCAGGGCAGCACTAGAAGCCTGCAGCTCTGTTGGATGCAAAGCACCCCCATTTTCAGACTTCGGTACTAAAGATCCTCCACATTTTGCAGCCCATATGTAGCACTATATAGAGATGGTATGTTTTAAATATTTAGTTTTGCTACAGTTCTTCCAAACTACCTCAGCTGTCCCATGTACGTGCAGTAGAAGATCTGTGACTGAAAACCTGAAAGGCATATACTAGCTGTAGTGTCCAGCCAGGGACTATACATACTGCTTCAGAAAATTCACTTGTAGGTGAAAGGGAAGCATGGTGGAAATCTATTATTTTCCAAAGTCTTCACCACCCCCAGCAAGGCTTTACCTTGGGGTTACATAGGCATAACCTTCTCCTGTGAAACTCATGCACAAGACCCATTCGGAGAAAAAGCTTGTACACAGCAGTGATGCTTTTGCAAAGACTGATATACGAAAGACTTCCAAACACACGTACTCCATGGTCGTGGGAAGCCATCGTCCACTGCTGTGGATTTACAAAACCACAGCGGAGCCAGGGGATGGTGAATCCTTGACACCAGGTAAGGGTCAGCTGCAAAAAATCTGTTTTTCCACGTGGCAGAGTTAACTGCAAAGACAGTCAAAGAACAATATTCCATGACGTCAGTGACATTTATGACATGCCTTTTAATTACCCTTACCAGTAAATCAGTGTGTGCACTTTAGTACAGTAGAGTAGGGCATACTTCAAAGAAAATAATAGCTCTGATGATTAGCTAATGAATATGCTATCAGAGAACTCAAGGAGCTTTTTTACCTTACTACTCACTTTAAATAATAATGCTAATTAAAAACATACTGCATGCCTCAGGTCCTCTGCTCAGTTATTGAAATAATGAAACTCTTATATGATTTTTTTAAAGATCTGTTCTGTATTTATCGATAGACAGATGCTGTCCAGTCCCCGGCTATACATTTAATTCCTAGAAGCACAATAATACACACAGCACAAAGAAATGAATGTAATCATCTCTGTGCTTGGTAAATGAACCCCTTTCCCTGCAAGGCTGGGGAAGCCCTCTGTGCCCCCCTCTCCAGCCAAAACTGCTGGCTGAGAAACAGCACTGGCATTCATGTAACACATCCCAGAGCTGAGGGTGACCCCACAGAAATAAAAATATTTTGGGAGATGCCAGCCCAGCTTCTCCTCTTTGACAGGGATTACCTGGAGCAACCCTGGCCAGGAACCCCGTGGGGTCCCTCCCTGCTCCCAGTGGGACAAGAAGATGCTGCTCCCACGCCGGCAGTGCTCTCCCAGCTGAGCTGGGCTGCCTCGAGACGCGCACCCGACATGGCCTTTGGGGCAAGGGAAAGAGCACATCCACCTAGCGCTGTGATCCCTGCAGACAGCAGTCCTGCATGCAGGATAATGCACCCACAACAGCCTGGGAAACACATGCAATAAAAATAGCAAGGCCAGGGCTTCCTGTGGATCTGAAATCTCTTGGCCCACCATGACATTTTTCAGACCTTTGGAAAAATCATGTACTGGGGACCCTTGTTCAGAAAGGGCTCAGGGCCAGATAGGCACTGAGGTACCCCACAGAGCTTTACTCGCTCCTCAGCTGTAGCTGGGAACGTGGGCTGCGGTGCCTGAAGCCAAGAACTGCAGTTGGCCCACTAACGGTGTCATTTATTTAATGTAAATCAGAATCATCTCCACTGTGGTCATTGTTATTATATCCCTATCTCTGGTGCATGCAAAGGGCAAAACTGGGACCTTTATTTTCTGCTGATATAACCGAGCTCTCGGGGATGGCTGGGATTTGCTCCCCTTGTTGTTCACCTGGGGACTGTTGGGCAGAGCCGGGCTGCAGACAAAGAGATTTTAATAAGGGGATTGCCACTCCTGAAACCTTCAGGAGTTAACACCCAAATCACAAGACTGTCTTCAAAATATTTTCTGAAAATAAGAAATAGATGCCAGGCACATTACCTTTGCTGCCTTGTTTGTAAGCTCTTAGCTTGTGCCTAGATTGCATTTTCTAATTTTCTCCTTTACTGTGAGGGCCATACTGCTTTAGGTTACTTTTTTAAGGAGATGTGACTGGAGCACAGCTAAGGGCAGCAGGCCCCCCAGAGCTAGGAAATTTCTCTGGGACACAGGGTAATATGCATCAGTTAGAGAGGCTTGGGGAATATAAGGGGAATATAGCAGCTTGGCCAGACCCACAGGTCTAATCACAGAAACCTTGTATTTTGCGGGGGGCATTTCTTGTATTTTTTAAATGGCCACAGCAAATGATGATAGTAAACAGGCAGACAGACAGGTGCCCTTTTAAAACAGGCTGATGAAATGCCCAGGGGTCACTCAGAGCCATTCCTATGGGGGCACCAGAGAAGAACACTGATAAAGTCTCAGAGGATTCAAAGAGTCTTATGGAGACCAAGAACTTATTTTTATTTCTAATCCCAAAGACATCGGTTTCCCCCATACTATTTGCTCCAGCACTCAGACTGTGATGCTGACACAGACATGGCTGCAAAACCTCAAGTTACCATTTCCAGGTGTGTTGAAGGCTTCCTTTTTTCCCCCCATTCAACTGCTGATTAGGCTGAAACCAGCCTGGCTAAAGAGATCAAGTGGTCAAGACAGCTCAGTCACTGCTGTCTGTCCCCAATACTTTTATCTGGTCATCTTCCAGAGTGAAGTTCCTTCTCTGCTCAGAGTAAATTTACCTAAAAGATTCATTTAATCAAGGCACTTTTCTCTTTGCGCATCTCAAAACCCTTGTAGATGTTATGGGCCAGGCCTTGCTCTTCTGGAGCCCCCCTCCTCTCTTGGGGGCCACTGTCTTCAGGGCCCCGTGTAGCCACAGTCCCCATCAGTGCCTAGAAGTATTCTCTGATACAAGCAGGGCAAGCGAAGACCATGCTGAAATTACTGCAACGAGTTTGGCAAATTGCAAGTTTCCCTTAGATCCAATAAAATGTTTGCCATCAGAAAATGGAAGGTTTAAAATAGAACCAAAAATTCTAGAACAATTTCTAGGACCAAAAGTGTTGTGCATAACATTCATATTTCTACCAAAGGAGATTGGTTGTGATGAAAATTAAATACAATTGAAAAACAGATAGATTTGACTTATAGATTTAGAACAACAAATAGAACCTCTTTAGGAAGTTTTGCAGAAAAGACTGGGTTTTCTGATCATACTACAGCTTCTAGTTAGTCCTGCTTTTCTCCTGTGCTGCAGCTGTCCTTGATTTTAGGTCTTTTCCTTAAATAGGCATGCAGCCGTTGCCTTCTGTTGTGACAGCTCAGTAATACATTTTATCAGCAGAGCTCCACCCAGACCTACAGTACCTTGCTTCCTTGCCACCCATGCTGAGCAGGTAGCGCACACTCTTTTCTTTCTTCAGTCCTCCATTAAGCAGGCCATTTTTGCTCAAGATAGATTTGCTGGGCCCAACACCGAAGTGCAAATTCTCTCTACAACATCCGAGATCAACACTGCTGTCGTGGCACCATCACTCATGGGTGGAGATGCCACCTGGCATCCCAGCTGCAAGGGGTTAACATGCCTCCCCTGACACAGGTGGTAGCCAGGGCTTTTGATGGCCGAGATTGCCTGATAGCTCCGGCACCTGGCAAGCCTCTGAAACACAGACTGCCCCCTCAAACTGTCTGGAAAAGCTAGCTGAAGCCTGTCTGAATTCCTCTGCATTTTACAAGGCTCCTCCCGATGGCTGGGGTTTGATCTAGGTGGCTGCTTTAGGTGATCTCATTAATTACAAAGGCGTCAAACACATACTCCTCGCCTTTGTAGCTAACACATCTCTCACAGCTAACACAGCCTTGTATTTTGGGGGGGGGGGGAGCATTTCTTGTATTTTTTAAATGGCCACAGCAAATGATGATAGTAAACAGGCAGACAGACAGGTGCCCTTTTAAAACAGGCTGATGAAATGCCCAGCTGTTGTTAAATCTTATGCAAATGATTTAACACATTGCACCCAGACTACTTCCCAGGTGCTTGCCCGCTTTAGCCTACTGTAATGTAGGTCTGGGGCTCGTCCTTCAAAAGGGCTTTATAAACCAGAGCTCACCTCTGTCACTGAACTGAGAGGTGTTTCCCCTTGGCTGTAAGGGGAGTGAGAGCAGGCCTGGTGCTGGCAGAGTCATGGAAGATCTCTGAGTAAACCTTCATGGGCAAAGAGGCAGAGTTAAAATTTCTCAGAGCCTGTGCATGGCTGAAACCTTGGCCTTCGCATTTCCCTTGCGCAGCTTTCCCTACTGGTAAAGAAAACTAAATCACAAGTGAAGCATCCTGACCGTCATTTTAGTTGCCTGGAATAGGAAAAGCATGGTGAACGTAAAGACCACGGTGCCTTGTCTTGGTACGTAACAGGTGTGAAGTTTCTTTAACTTGTTTCTTTTTAATGAGTTTCTTTAAGCTTTACTTTTTTTTTTCAGTGTGGTTCATTTCAGAAGTACTAATCCTTCACTTTAGATAAGGAAGGGTTTCTCAGTGTGACAAATTTGACCCTATCGCACGATCTTGAAGCGAGCAGCACACCTAGCTACTTATACAAGGAAAAATTACTCACATCAGTAAGGGCAGAGGGATCAAGACCAATTTACTTCACAGTAGGGATAGGGTATATAGATGTGAGTGTCTATACACATCTTCCTTGATTAATTCATCCTCAGAGAAATGGTAAGATACTGGTGTCTTGCTTACAAAGCCTGAGTCTGCTGGGATCTGTACTTGAAGTTTTTCTGCTTTTGCTGAAAACTGATCAGGAAGGCTTAGAAAGACAAGCTGTTTTTCCTGAATTTCCTGCTTATACAAAGCTTTCGTTTAGTCCCAGGAATTTTGTCGCTACTCTGAGGAAAGCATGGGATTGGGTCATAAAGTGGGAGCCCTAACTTTAAAGATGCCACTGACCTCCTTCTATTAAGTGCACAGTTAATCCTAACAGTGCTTTAGGAGAAGCTACATTTTTAAATTTTCTAAGAGTCTCTGAATTTCACGGAGAGTATAATTTCTCCATATTTATTTGGACTGTAGCCACGGTGCTTTTTAAGACCTTGAAGGAATCACCTGGTTGTTGCAATGAAAAATAAACCTTTCATTGAACATACTTCCAAGTAACTTTTTTTCTCAATAATGTTATTTTCCAGCCTCCAGGTTCTCATCTTGACCTGAAAAAAAGCATGCAGTTTAGCAAGTCAAAGTTCGTGAAAACTACAGGGCATCATCTTGTCTTAAGGAAGGGAGTATTGCTGTCTTCAGGAGACCATTCCAGGCTGGATGAAATGGTCCTAGTAGTTTCAAATAAAATAAAATAAACCTTATAAAGTACTTAATTTATTCACCAAAGAAAAGAGAGTATAGCACCTTTCTTGTCCAAATCATGGAAGCTCCCCGCGGTGCCCAGTACCCTCAGCCTGTCCCAGTAGGCACAGAGCTGGGACAGGGGAGCAGCTGCCCAGGGTTTACAGGCTCTGCTCCTCCCACCTGCCAGGGAGCCCCCCACATGGCTTGCAATCCCTGCGCTTACTCTTCATAAACTTTCAAGTAAAATGGAACTAATATAGACAGCTGTGAACTTTTGCAGCGAAGTTTGGGCACAGCAGGTCTCGGCTCCACCAGATATCCCTTCCTTTCCAGTCCCCTTGCAAAATATACACACCCTCTCCTAACATCAAGGCAACTCAAAGCCTTTGGGGCAGGAGGCAGGAGAGTCACATCTGCCAAGCATATGCAAAACCCCCTCAGAGCATGAAGTCTCATCAGGATCGGCCCCACTGTTTTAGGGTCACTTGTACTGCTGAGGGGTCAGAGAACTGAGCAGATATACAAGGAACGTCCCCTCCCATTGACTCTTATGCCATAAGATTGGGTCCTGTGCAAGCAAGGCCCAAAAAGCATCAAATTGTGTTTTCTGTTGTTCATCCCCATAAGTAAAACAAGTAGGACTGAGTTCTTGACTGGAGTTCGGTGTGCTAAAGAAACCTACTATTGCTCTCAATTTTTAAAATCCCCATATTTGCAAGATGCTCCATGCACTTCTCTTCATTCTTCAGCCTGTGGTCTTTGTAGCATCAAAAGATCACAGAGTAAAGACCTGCAGGCCACGGTCTTCAGAAAATGTTTCCTTTCCACTTCTCCGAGAACAGCAAACTGCTTAGCAGGCCCTGCCCGTGTGTCCTAGCAGAAGAGGTCAGAGATTTCCAAGTTTTGTTTGCTCACCTTTAAAACATGGCCTTTTCTTCCACGAAACTCGGGACATATTTAACAGGAAACAATAAAGATACAGGACAGTTTTGGACAGGAAGTAGAACATTTTAGGTCGGCAAAAAAAAATTACTTATGCTGAAACTGGGTCAAGACGCCACAGTGTTTACCACGACTCTTAGGAAAAGTGCCATGGGGTTTATAATAATGACAAAAATTCAAGCTCTCAGCATTGGGTCTCATCCCAAAAATTAATGCAGTTTCAGGCCAGATGGAAACTAATCTGGCCTATAAATCACAATGCAGCGGATGTAACCCACTTAGTCCTGAGCCCGGTCACTTTTTTTCGGCTAAAGCGGATATTGGAGCCTTCCAGCCATTCTGATCCAAAGGAGACCAGGCATTTGTCTTCTTCCCTTAACATTGCTCCTAGCGCTAATTATGGTCATTGTTTTCTGGCTTCACCTTCCAGCCACTAGACCTTGTTAGGTCTTCTCTGCAAGTTCAAAAGCCTTTTAGTACCTAGCATTTTCTCCCCATGAAGGGACTCACTAAACCAGTCACCTTTTAGTCTTCTCTTGGATACTGTAAACACACTGTGATCTTTAAATTTCTCAAGGCCATACATTTCCCCCAGTCCTTAAATCATTTCTGTGGTTCTTTTCCCTACCCTCTCCAATTTTTCAATGTCCTTTTCAACTGTGGATGCCAGGTCTGGATGCAGCATCCCAAAGTAAAATTACCTCCTTACTCCTACTCACTATTTTCCTGTTTATTTGTCCAAAGAGTACATTAGCACTTTTGGTTACCACAGTGCTCTGATAGCTCTTATTTGATTGCACGTCCACTTGGGGCACCTAAATCCTACTCCCCTCTCCCACATATTATCCCAACTTTCATGAGGTATCTTTGAGGAAAGAGAGTAAGAAGTGATTCCAAAACACATCATAAACATATAGTGAAGACCTCATGCTTTTTGCAACATATGCAGCAGAGGCCACTTGAAACTGCCCCTCAAGTCCTCAATTTCCTTCTCTCCAGGCCCACTACAATAACCCTTGTCCTATATATTAATAATGAATTCAGTGTGTTTGACACAAGCCTGGAATTTCCAATGTATACAGATTTAGGAACTGACAGATCTGTCAGGAATGAAGTTCAGAACAGCTGGATGAGAAAGATTTGGAGTTCTGAGCACACAGCAAGGCTTGAACTCTGCTTTGGGTTTTTGCATCCTGCATTCAACCAATGCAGGACAGAACATATCTCCTAAATCCCTTCTTTTCTTGGAAAGAAGCAGAAGTGACATTATGTTGACGCGGGAATGGACAGTAGATTACCCAAGTTCTTTATAGCAAATGTCACAGGACTGGCACAAGGTCTGGTTTTGCAGTAAGAACACCAGCTACTTTGGCTCCTCATTTCACACCCAGATGCTGGGCATCTGATCATCCACATGTAACAAAACCCAATTATGAGTCTGGAAATAGCCAGGCACCTCTTTCTTTAGGCAACATGTGCAAGTCGCTACCAAGTCTGGTTGTCTCTGCTTTGCACAGTTCACCAGCCCAGTCCCAGCAGTTGTTACACCCTCAGATGCCTCCACTGCATTCATACACACCTGCTTATGCTCTCAATGCCCTGGTGAAAAATACCACTTTGGATTACAATACTTCTTTCAAGCACTTTGAGTAGAAAAAAACATAATTATGGTTGAGGGTCACAGGAGCACTACTAAGGGAAAGACCCTGGGAGCCAGGGAAGATTGAATCCCAGAGTAAGGCACATGGCCAGGACCAGTCTGCTCTTGAGGGGCCACCTGAGCCACGTGGATGTGAGCCTTTCAGCATTACTTGCCCTGGGAGCCTGAAGCAAATGCCTTGAGCCATTGGCCATTTAATTTTGGTTATTTCAAGAGAAAAGGTGCTAAGGTCACATTGTGCTTTTTTCTCCAAATATCATCTCTGAGCTTCATTCCGGTACTAGAGAGCCACTCTGGGGTCTTCCTGGCTTATCCAGCCTCACAAGTAATCTAGACCAGCAGTCAAACTCTTTCTTTGTTCTCCCTCAGCCCATTCCAGGGGCTGTCACTGAAGAGAAACAGGGCTAAGTAAGGAAAGCATCTGGCTGGGCAGTCTATCAGTATCAGCGCTATTAATGATGTATGAGCCAGAGCAAAGTCCAGCTCGCATACCCAGAGCTGCACCAGCTCAGCAGGACTAAAAGGCAAAATTTAAAAAGGGAAACCTTTATTTTGTCAAGCAGTCACAGCTCTAGCAATCAGTATGCTTGGAGAGCAGTGCTGGTGAGGAGGGAGGTGCTGTCTTTATAAACATTTTTCTGTGTAAAATCATCTTATAACACGGAACCTGGCTTTGAGCTCCTTGGCATCTATAGAGTAAAGCAACATGGTACTGCATTCCCCCTACCTCCTGCAGAGGGATAAAAAGCTTGATTTAGCCCTGCTTCTGGTCCAAGGAGACAAAGCATTTCATCCTGATAAGAATTAATGGGAAACACCTTCTCTGTGAAAGGTTTTGGGTTTTTTTTTTTTTCTGATATCACCTAAAGGAGCATTTTCAGCCTCAGATCCAAGAAGACTATTTTTACATAGGGCATCTTTTTATGTCTTCCAAGACTCAGTATCTGCAAGAACCACCAGAAGTTAGGCCCTAGGTTAAGGTGATGCTGAGAGCTAGGAGGGAGCCTTCTTGGGTTGTGCCACAGAGTGTCAAAGACACGTGGCCTTTCACAGGTTGCTGGCCATGGTGTCAGCATCCAGCTGCCTTGCTCTGTTGGGCCAGCAGCCCAAAACTGGGATACACTGGTCTAAAACTCCAGTTCTAAGGTAACCTCAAACAATGCAGCTCCAAAACATGCAGCCCTCTCCTCCTGCCTGGCAGCAAGTTGTGTGCAACACCTTTCAGAAGTGGCACAGCAAATTTCACCCCTCTCCATAAAAAAAAGAGAGAACTCAGGCCCCAGCTAAGGCTGAGCACTTGTCATCACCAGTGAGCAACAGCTTTTTTATCCATTTAAGTGTCAACAAAGGTTTACCACAAGCAGGGGCATTTCAGCCAACAAATGCCTCAAAGGGAAAGAGATCCACCCTCTTCTCCGCATTGTTTGCTTTTTAAACCCCCTGATTCCCTGCATGTCCCTCTTGGAGCTTGGACAGGGCTTTACATTTGTAAGTCACCAGAGCCAAGCCCACGCGGCCCCCAAGGCTGGTGTGGCGCAGGTACATGGCCCCAACAGCCCCAGGGAGCAAGGACGTGAGATGGCCCAGCACCAAGTCTGGACAAGCAGACACCACTCACGCAAGGCTTGGCCGGACCCCGCGTCCATCCCTCGGTCCTCCCAGTGCCCCCATGGTGCAAGAAGGTGGCCATGACTCTCCCAGTTTTACAGGCTGGAAAATATATGGGCAGATTCTCAGCTGGTGCAAATCAGCAAAGCTTCACTGCAGGCAAAGGAGCTATCCCAATTCATGCCAAATGAAAGTCTGGGTCGAAGAGGCGAAGAGACGAGGCCGCGGACGCTTCACGGGTCGGCAGCAGCACCAGGCACGGAGGTTGGGCGTCCTAGCTTCCTGGTCCGACAGTGCTGCCGACGTGACTGGAAATCACATACAGCATTAAGTCTTTCTCTGGTCAGCAAAGCAATGCGGAGGCCTGGTCCTCAGAGCCAGCAAGAGGTTTTCCACTCCCCTAGGTAGCTAAACATTTACATCTTCCCTTTTTTAGCAGCGGTACCTTCAGTTTTTGCTGCCCTTCACATTTTGCCAGTACACACACCATGGCTCTGCCACACTGTTTGGCTTCAGGCAGCCAAATCTGCAGTGGGTGGCAGGAGGTTTTTGTTTTGTTTTGTTTTTTTAACACAGAGGACCTTTACCTATGGTGTAAAGGCCAACTAAAATTACAACAGTCCGCAAAAGGTGTGAGATCAGTTTCCCAGGCTTTCATCAGAAAAACCTCTTGTGTGCTAAGGAGAGGCTTGTGTTGGTAGGTATGGGGCCCAATTTTTACACACTGCTAGAAGGCCCCATGAGGGCGGCTAGAGAAATGTCATATACAATACAGACTCATCTAGACAGAGTGGACATTTCCACTTGAGAACTTCATTGCAGCCCTCAGGCATGCTGTCTGGATCAGGTACATTTCTATAGCTTTTAATATACCTTAACAACTGCATTTGAGACAAAGGAGAAGGCACAGTGTACAGAAAAAAAAATGATACCCTTTTATTTGTAAAGCTCTGATGAAACAACAACTTTCCAAATGACATCCCATTTAAAAAAAAACAATGGAAACCAACCTAACTATGCGTCAGTCACACTATACAGATTGCATCCTAAATTTTAAAGATGCCTAAATATCTTATGGAGTATTTACATATGTATCAGTTAGGTAGTAAAGTTTCATTGCAATTTGTTTCTTTCCAGCACATACATATTCAATGGCTAAAAAAGCCTGGGGATGCATTTGCATTTTAGTACAAAACTTAGGAGCACATGGCTAGGGCAATTTTCCTGAGAGAAGGCTTGTTCTTTGAAACTCTTGCTTTAACAACTGGAAATACAGAAAGTGGATGGTTTTTGTTGCGCTAAAAAGCCTAAGGATGCCTAGTTAAGTTTTTCTTTTAAATTATTTACGTACCATTAAGTTAAAATGTTTACATTCATTCATTCGTATAAAAACTGTTGTTAAATCTTATGCAAATGATTTAACACTGATTGCTGCAACGCAAATTGCACTTCTTTAAAAAAATTATTGTATATATGGAAGAAAAATATCTGATTGCTACCCTGTTTACAAATTTTGACTGACTCTATACAGTTCAGCCACAAAATATGAACTTTCATAAATCTCAGTCACAGTGTACTTTAAAAGTTATAATGCAGTCTTGCAAAGTGAGTAAATATTTTAAACAACAACAAAAAAAATCTCCTTAACCAGCTCGACCTTGTGAGACTTGTACCAAACATCGTGATTTCCTCCAAAAAGGCATATTTGGGCTCCGACGCAGGAGCGCAGAGCCACGCAGGCACACTGGAGACGGAGGGCGCCCAGCGGGAGAACCGGTGGGGCGAAGGCACCAAACGTTCGGTTTGAGACGTCTGAGCTGGCTCAAGCAGTAGGCACCTCGGACGCGCTTTCAAATGCATCTCACTGTCTCTAATAATTAAAGCCTCTGCTGCCCCCTCCCCAACACTGACTGCTTCAGTCAGATGCTTGGAGGAGAAGGTGGTGAGAGAGTGAAAACAAATATACAATCAGAAAGGCAGCACTGCTGGGTAAATTGAGGATGTATTTCTGGAATCTATCAACAGGTCTAGGTTTCTCTCTTCTTTTTCTCTTTTTTTTTCCTTTTTCTTTTTTTTTCTTTTCTTCTTTTTTTTTTTTTTTTTTTTTTTTTTTGAGTGTCTATGGCTGTATTAGCTTTCCCCCGGTGGGCATTTGCTTTCCCTATATTTTTTTCTTGCATAGATGAGGAACTGGATGCTTCAGCAGAGCCTCTTTTGGGGGTGAAAAAACACCTCTGCCGCCGAGGCACGGAAACGGTGTGAAGGGAATGGTCTTTGCCGGCACGCTCGCTGCCGCCTGGGCCGCTCCGCCGGAGCCACCATGCGCGGGCACCTGCAGGCCGCCGCGCCATGCTGGTGGCCAGCTTCGTCCGCGCCAAATCACGCCAGAGCCAGGGCGCACCAGGAATCCTGTCTCACCGATGCCGTGACTTCGGCTGTGGAGGTCAGGCTGACTCCTGTGTACAGCCCGTCTTGACCCGAATACTTAAGGTTGCTGCTTTCGGGACTGGTGCTCTCTCCTGGGCCGGACATCACTGAAGAGCTCGCCTGGAGAGGGGGGAAAAGAAAAGAGAAATGTAGCTAAGTCTGCCGGCTTTGCACCCCCCTGGTGACGGTCTCCGCGGCGGGGAGGGAGCCACAGGATGCATGCGGGCATCTCTCACGACTCAATATTTGCTAAGTTAACAAAAATCTCATGGGGGCAGCCAGCTCCTCCTCCCCGTTGCTGTGTCGGCATGGTCTAACTACAGTGAGAGCAGTGTTCGGAAAATGTTACGTGACTTTCTTAATAGCAACGGAAAAGAAAAATCTTCAGAAAGATCTGGAAGTGAGACCGGCCGGACTGCGATGACAGAGCTCACGTGCATGTGTCCCACTGCCCCCTAACGGAGGCAAGCAGATGCCAATGCCGTAAACGTGACCCGGCACTGGCAGCACCGATAATTTTGGTTCAGCGGCCACAGAAGCCGGGTGTGTCCCGGTTTTCTGGCAGTGGGTGCTTAGCACCGCCTGGAAATCAGACTTAGTTGGGTCCCTCGAAACTCAAAACCTCTAAAATCGTTCTTCGCCTTGCAAAACGCTAGTCACAGCCATGTCACCTCTGTAAGGCCACTGAATGAGTTTCCCCTCTTATCTCAAGCGGAGAAACGCTGTGCCTTTGAACCAAGAGCGTTTCAGTCCCTCGCGCTGCCACCTACATGCACAAGACACAGTGCAGGGGAGCCTTGGTCGACGTGAAGACGAAATTCTGAAATGTGCTGTAATCAGTCCATGTATTTTAACAGAGAAATGGAGAGTTGCAAAGACAAAGAAACAATCATTTTTTCCATGAGGCTGAGCAGATCCACTAAAGAGGAAAAATTTGCAGTGCCAGACAGAGAAGGGGCAACATTTTCACCTGATAAAGGAAATGTTTAAGAGCTGACTTCATGCAAAATTAACTCTTGGATATGTCAACTTTAAAACCTTAATTTACTTGTTAATGGATAGTCTTCGGACAAGATTCCTTAAAAAGAAAAAAAAAAGAGAGACTATCCTTAAATCGTGACTGCAGAAGTTTCCTGCCTGCTGTTTAAGTGAAAAGTATACATATTTAATCATTTTACAAGAGTAGAGCTCTTGGCTCTGCTGGAGCCATGCCAACCTAGCTGTTCTTACATAGGAAAAGCAGGGCTTCGCTTCTTCAAAGGCAACTCCAAACAGTGCTTTACAGAGCCGTGTTTAACCCAGGTAAAACTTCACCTTCTGAAAACGCAGATACTCATTGCCAGTGATCGTTTTTTTCTGAAATAACCTGGAGTCCAGCATTTCCTTTATCTTTTTTCAAAATGTATGATCTCTACTATTCTCACACCTAGCCATGCACCAGGACCCCGCTTCACCAGTCGCTACCCAAAAACGCAGAGACTGAAGAAACAACAGCTTCCCCAAAAGACAGCCAAAGTAGCTCCATTCCCAAGAAGGATGTTTTATGTCTTATCTCTCTATCAGATACCCAATTATCATCCACTAATGAAAAATCTGTATTTCCTCTTTTTCTGTGACTATGCCCAGAGCATTCATTGAGGCAGATTTCATGCTAACCTTTGGGTCCATTTTTGGTCTTTCACCAGGCTAGGTTTTCAAAGAGGCTTTTTTATTTCTAACGTGTAAAATGGACTCCCATTAATACAAAAGACACAATTTTTAACAGACTGAGTGTCTCCACAGTGGAAAAAAGGTTTAAATTACAGTGGAGCAGTGTTTGCTCAACCTAAGCTAAAAATACTAGAAGCTGCTTTGAAAGGTTCCCGTTTGCCCATATTTGCCCCTGTTGTTCCGGGAGGCAAATATCTTATCACTACCTGTTTTTTTCCTGGCTTGGAAAATGTAATTCGCCCTTTTCCTGAGTCAGTCCCGCGAAGGTGGGGCACAGCGATCTGCCGTTTCCCTGCCAGGCTATCAGCCACCCCTCCCGCCGGCACCCCAGAAGGGAGTCCGCGGCGGCATGTCCCGTTTGCAGCCTGCCAGCCCACGGCCGGAGCTGGGCGCCACCAAGCAGCGCGGGCAGGACCTGGGCAGGACCGCCGGGCCTGGAAACCCCACCCCGGCAATGTCATGACAAAGCCAGTCAGCTTGGGCAGCTCCCAAAGTGAGACATGGAAAACAAACTTGAGCTGGCACAAAGGACACGGCTGAATCAGTCAATTGCTCGGCCCCGCTCACGCGCCTGCCTACCTCCGCCGCGAGGTCTCCGGCTTTCACGGAGGAAAGACGACAGAAGTTACAGTCACTTAGGAGAGGACATTTGTCAGCTGGCATAAGTAAGCTGAACAAGGCTCCTGAAGTCAATGAGCTATTCTAATTCACAACAGCTGGCTCCATCAATAAAAAGGCAATGGATTTATTTTTATTGCCGAAATCTGATAATAAGATAGATAATTAACTGGACCTCAACTTCCTGAGGAAAAAATGAATGAAGTCTGTTAGGAAGGACTTGTGCCCCCAGCAAATAAAGCAAGTTTGGATATATATCTGCAAAGATGGTTTAAGGATTCGACCTTCTTCCTACACCAACCAACAGGAGCATGTCATGGAGCTCAGCCCCGGGGGGTTGTCTGGCTCAAAGGTGCCGTTTCTGCAGTGGACCTGCCCACCACGCTCCCAGGGACATCTCAGCTAAAGGCATAGAGGGATCTGGACCCCTGTCTCCTCCCTAATCCCTATGTCAGCACCCCTGAACCAAAATTGCACCCACTAAAGACTGCCGTGAGGTCAGAGATGGGCTGTTCAGCCTGTGCTGGCCAGTGCTGGGGGAAGAGTACCAGCATCTCTGGCTGAAACACTCCCGCTTTCTTCCACCCACTCCTTCCTCTGCCGCCCGCCTGACACGGAGCCTGGTGCACAAGGAGAGACGCCAGCCCTCTGCCTCACCCCCCCCCGCCTTGGCAAGTGAGATGCAAAAGCTCCAGACAAGAAGTTGCGCTAACAGTTGGAGGTGGTGGCTGAGAGCCTTGATCTAGACCTTTGCTCTGTCAGATGGACCTTTGCTCCATCTGCTTTGAAAGTTCAAAATGCTCCATGAATTTTGGACATAACATTAGGTCTGTAGCAAGCTAAGTCTCAGCTGATAAACTGCTCTCTCCCTTTTCTATTTGCATAATTTAATTTTGCTACACTTAAATGGTAACTGTAGTCGGCTGAAACACACTTGCAAAAAATGCTTTCACATATAACATATTTTGGCAAACCTCAGTGAGGTCCTTAATTTTCCAGCCTCTGTCTCCCTTCAGTAACTGCCATCGCCACTAAGCGCACTGTCTCCAAATACTGTCACTCCCTGTTTTCTTAAGAACAAGTCTCAATACTGCAAAACCAAAGCTTTTTCTCTGATTTAGTGACCATCTTCCTACATAAAGTTGTAATTTCTCACTGGTCCAATTGATCCTTTTGTTTATCTCACAGATGCATAAGTTTATATATCTTCTAATCTCTCCTTTGTATTATAGCAACATAAATCTGTGGATAATACTTCATTAATTTCCTAAGGGAGGCAACTTCCAGCGTGGCTTGGGAAAGCTGATGACCCAACTGCTGTCGAGGGCTGTGTGAGTAATTGACTTTATTGCTTTGGCAATAAAACAAAGCAAAACAAAATGTATGTGTCCATATGCATATATGTTTTGGGTGGAACCAAAAGTACTCTTTTTCCTTGTTTTTCCTTGCTGAAACAAAAAAAAAGTAATTACTTTGTTCCGTTTGATACAAAATGAACTGCTTCCTTTTGGATACATGTATAAGCAGCAAAGCAAATGAATGACTAAATTTATGAAACTGAAGAGGGAGAAGAAAGCAGCATCCTATTTTGTCCAAGATTTGAGACTAGCAGGGAAGAGGTAGGAGACTGAGATTCATTTCCATTCTCTGCCAGAGAGAATTTTAAACTGGCATATCACATCTGCAGGCATAATGCCTTGACTACCAGACTATTTGGTATTTTAGGTTGCCATGTTCCTCATGCCTCCTGTTGATCTTATTCCACCTGGTTTAAATAAATATTTATTCATACCAAGACTGAGGCACCGTGTTCCCATTTTCCAGGTGAAAGTCCTAACACCCGCATTTGGTGAGTCTTTCCCACGGATGCTCTGTCCCGACGACTACTAAATTATTCTATACCAACTGAAATCTTATCATCAGACAGTCTGAAGGACCCTCGGCCATTCAGCTTTCCAGTATCCAGGCGGTTAGGAGGTTTCTTTTCTTTAAGAGGTCAAGCGTATGAGTTTATCCACACTCTGGCAGATACTGTACTGAGGCTGATTACCCTATATCCTGCATGAACATCCTACCAATCCACTGCCTGAAAGGGAGCAAATGGCAACACCTCTGACAATCTCATGAACCTAGTTCAGAAAAAAACAAAACAAATGCACACAAATTCACATATTCAGTGAATTCAACCCAGATCGTCAATAAATTTGGGGACAGATAGAACTGTATTTTCCTCCCAGCTCACCACCTGCCAGGATCATTTCAGTCATCTTTCTCACTTTCCATACTACGCCACTGAAGATCCAGTCCTGAACCACTTCCAAAAGTAAATGTCCAAAGGAAGTAAATACTAGTGTTACCCGCAACACAACTGTCCCAAGTTACTATAGATTATGGTCCTTCTGAGAAAGCTCCAAACTGGAGGCAATGGGCGCAGTATAGCCTTCAGAAGGAAGAGCTCCTCTGGCACTGCTGTGCCCTTACTGACATCAGCTCTGGCTCATGGAGCCTCCATGTCCTGCCATAAAAAGCAGATTTTACAGCAGTTTTCTTACTGCCTTTTAGCCTAATAAGGGAATAAAGCACTTGTGGTAATCACAGCAATTGCAGCCCCTGCATGGAAATGCATGGGTGTGCACCAAAGACTGCGTCCTTCGTTTAGCAAATTTTTCCGCATAGCTTTTTTCTGTACAGTTTCAGCAGCATCAAAGGCAGAGCAGGTATAGATACAGATGCAGGCTATCTGAAACCTTCAAATTTTCTTTTTATGGGGATGTTAAGCAACTTCATATATCACAGAGCTGGACCTTTTCCATATTAGTAACACAGGACACCCAGTACTTATACTGCTTAGGAAAACAGAAATAGGCCAAAATCCTGGATCCAGATGTGAATTTGGCAAATAGCCCTTTTACAATGGGACAACAAAATATCTCCGATCCAAACGCTTCTACATTTTGGGATCTCTGAAATCAACTTTGTGCCCGTAGCAATTCATTAATCATATCTTTTAAATGTTTAAACTTCAGCTGGAACATAAAATCAACATTTAAGGTTCTTGCTAATTTGTCTCAAAATTGGCATCATATAAAATTCCCTTCATAAAATGGACAGTCTCAAAGACATTTCACTGAGTAATTGCTGCCCTTCTCTCTTTCTGCCCTCTCCTCTTTATTTTACTTTTAAGAGAGATAAAAAAGGTAGGGCAAAAAGTGAATATTACTGACACAAATGAATTCTGCTGAATTTCATTTCCATCAGATTTCTACATAACAAGGGACTCTTTTGGCAGCCTCCCATAAAAGGCATAATAAATTACTTTTGTACCAGTAAAGGAATTCGTTTTCTCTGATTCATTTAGTAACAACATTGCTGTGAATTTCAGACAACAGTTTCTAAAACGTCATCATATTTTTTCTGCCTAATGTCAACTTGGCATTTTTCCCCTCCTTACAGAATAAGGACAGGAGAAATAAGAACAAAACCCAACAAAAACAAACTACCCGGCCAGCTGCATGACGCGCAGGGGAAGAGCCAGGGCCGCTCTTCGAGCAGGTGCCCACGTTTCGGGAACATCACCAGCGCCGCTGGTGGGAATCGACACCCTTCTTGTTAAAGCCACCAAAGACTAGAGAGCAGGAGCTCATCCATCCCCCTCGATATGGCCGGGGGAAGTTTGTTTTCCTAGCGCAAAGCCATTGCCTGTTCTAAGAATAAATACAGACCTTCGGGCTATTGACGCGTCAACTTGGAAATCAAGGCAAATAGAAGTCTAGTGTAGTATCTAGTCTAGCGTTTCAGCATGTGACCAGATTAAAGGCTCCATCACTCTAAAACGCTGAAATCCCTTTCGGGGGAAGTCACCGCTCCCGACAACTTCAATGGGCCTCACGAGCACTCGCCTCCCCCCAGCACCGAGGCCCAAAGCGATGATTTCACTTCCTTTGCAGCTAGCGACCGTCTTCCAAAAGGATGTTAGCGGCGACAGCATCGCGTCTTAACGGCTGCCGCTTCCCACCGTCAGCCCCCCGTCTCCCCCTTCCCCATGCCATGGAGCTGGGACGCAAGAGCAGCCTCGGGGTTTCTCTGAGCTGCTCTCAATTGCTAAGTTGTGCTCAGTTGCAACTGTAAAAATTATATTATAAATTGTGTTGCTGCAAATTAAAGATTGTTAATACCAGTTTTGATACAGTCCCCTACGGAGAAGGCAGACAGCAAGGGAGGCAGACTCGAACCGGACAGGAAAGCAATGGGAAGGTCAGGAAAACTGCATCTCCTCTAAACAGCCTCTCCTTCCTTGAGCAACATTGAGCTGTGCTACCTACAGCCCTGCCCCGGGACGTGGTTTGGATTTTGCTTATCATTCTGCCCATTGTACAAATCTCACTACACCCCTCAGATCAGTAGGCCTGTTTAAGGCAATCAAAGAAAAATTTAAGGTGAATTTGGCTGCATTTTTTTCTTTGCAAATACTAGGCAGAGGTTAAAACAGTGAATAGTTGTTCGCTGGGGGGAGCCTGAAACCCAGTAATAGTTCACTTTTTGGTTAATGTTTCTCTTTTTTTGATGTGATCCGTTTATTTTATTGGACTGACAGGATTTTTTCACGTCAAAGACAAGCCCTGTTAATAATATCCTTGCCTGGCAGCATCAGAACCAAAAACCCAGTGCCTCTGAAAGTGGGTGGCCCTGTCAGTCCACGAACAATCACGTTTGCTAAAAATGGTTTTTCTCCCCTCGTACAATGAAACTTTGTAGGTCAGGAATTAAACCAGTGAAAGGAATTTGGATGTGGGAACGCTGAGACATATTGAAAAATAGTTATTATAAACAATGTCTTCTTTTTATTAATAAAGGAGTAAAGAAAGCCACATTAGGAAACCTTTTCAAAGAAATTATGTGGCAGATTAAAGGATACAGAAGGCCAAAGGAGTGAGTGTGGATATGGATATGTACAGGCAAGAGGTCAGAAATTAATCTATATTAAGCTATGCAACCTTAACAGTAGTATTTGTTATCACACATGCTAACTGAGTGAAGAAAGGAAGTTTGCAATGGCGTGAATATGTGGTGTAAAATAAGGGTAAAAGCAAAGCAGGAGATGCCAGGTGCTCCTCTGGAGCTTGATACAGCCAGATGCTGAGCATCTGTAATCAACGGGCTTCCCTCACTTAACTTGCCCTGGGTCTGCATCAGGGTTTAGGCGCAAAACAAAAGCCACTTTGCTTCCCTCAAGGCAGCGGGATAACGTTTTTCTGGTTTTCGCTAGTCATTTGGGATGACGCATGCAAATGCATATATATATGTGTGTGTGTGTGTGTGTGTGTGTGTGTAAAAAAAACAGCTTTTGGAAAACAGGAGAGTGGCAGTGCCTTGAACTACAAATTCTCATCAGAGCATATCTGAAAAAATGAGGTAGGTGCACAATAGTTTCTTTAAATGACCAGTTGGGCATGATATATTATCTTTGCCCCAAAAGAAAACTTCTGAAAGAGAAGAATCTAAACTTTTCAAAACAAAATGTCTTGGGTTAAGCCATGGCTAGCTTAATCATAAAAATTATATAGGTCTTAATTAAGGGGTTTGTAAAGTACTTCAGCTTGTCGTTCTGTTTACAATTATATGTAATATCCTCCGAAAATCTTGTTCCAGTATCAGCTAACAAAACTGAAGTTTGTTTAGATTATTGTTCTGCTAGATAAGATAAAAGCTGTGATAACACTGCACAGTGATCAGCTTGCTTACAAATACAGATACTGTGTTACTACTTACCCCTGAGGCTGCAGTTTGTGTGCTTGGAGAAGCATTTTTGCTACAGTCATCTGAGTTAGTAGACGACGTGGATGTTGGAGTCATAGGAACTGCAGTAGTACTGTTACCTGAAAGATCAGGAACTGACATTAAAAACAAATATTTTCCAGTCAGGAAAAACACTCTCACAGCTCAACTGCCTTATCTTTTTATATTTACCAGAGCATGCCTTTGACTTATTTATGTTCTTAGGTTTTCGCTTCCTGGTCTGAATTCCTTCTTTTTTCATAGCAAGGGGTCGGGGAACCTGAAAAAATTAAATTTCCACAGCAATCATAAGGTTGCATATCTACTCTAATCGACAAAAATCAAAACTATACTGTAAGGTCAAACAGTGATGCTGAAAATGTCCGTTAAGTCATGTATAGCAAGTCATTTTTCCTTTGTGGTGGTCGTGATTCCAAAAAAACCTTCAGATTTTATTTGGGCAAAGCAATGAGTTGCTTCAAGGGGTGTTTAATCTGCATAAAGAAAGCAGGAAAGCTTTTTTCCTGATGCTGGCTAAATAGTTTTTCAAGCACCTCTGTCAGGCCACACGTTAACAACACTTTTACGGAAAAAAAGGCATTGTGTGGCCATAGGACATACGAAATTAAGTTGGATGGCACATATCTGGCCCCTGATTCCTGATTCTGGTGGGTTAGCAATTATCTTCAGTGGCTGCTCCAGGAAAGCAAGAATGCATAAGAGGAAAAAAAAAAGCTCTGCTCTTCTTCCTGTGGGCCAGCTATGCAAACCAGACCAATACCCATAAGCGCTTTAGGACAGAAGCTTTAGGACATGATCAGCTTAATATTTGTTCTTATAAGTAGCTCTGCCCCGATACAGCTTCATAGTGTCCAACTTACATTTATAGAGAAATGCGCTCAAAAATCTGCTTTGTGTTCTGCAACATCACAACTATTATACTGGTTTACTGGTATACTAAAACACTGGTTTAAAATATATTTTAACTTAATGATAACATAAGTTTGGGGAAATACAAGTCAGGTATACGCTCACTACAGTTATAATGTTTACAACTGTGGTATAATTTACTTTTTCCTCAAGGACTAGACCAAGTACCAATCATTTCTAATGCCCGAGCTCTTCAAACACTTGTGCTCGGCTGTAACTTAATCCACAGGGGCATAACAAATTCCAGGTCTCACCCAAAACATATTCCATCATATTCAAGATAGAGTTATTTTCCTCCCATATTATTACCCGTCAAAGGCTGGAATTACATTTAAAGTTTTGCTGCCATAGCTATGTCTGTCTGGACTATGAAAAAATGTCCTTTTGGAGGTCTAGGGCTTTTTTCCTGCTAAAGAGCTGGTTTAAATCGCAGCGGCAAGAAGAGCTCTGCCGCGTTTCCAGGGGCAGCTTCCCAGTGCAGATCCATCGGGGCCGCTGCGACAGCAAACCCACCGTCAGCCCCGCAACTTGCTAAAAAGGTCTAACCGTTTTCTAACGACGGGCATTTTCAGGCATTTTATTGATTTTTCAACCCATTTGTCATTTCCTAGCGCCTCGGTCCCAAACCGCGAGCCGGCACCATGAGAGTCAACAGAAACTTTGCCCCGGCGCTCGGGCCGGCGGGTGCCGCCGGCGCCGCGCATCAACCCGCCGGCGCCGGAGGCTCCCGCGGGCTCGCGCCGCGGCCGCTTACCCCGTGCAGCTTCATGTAGAGGCCGCAGGCGTTGCAGACGGGCTCGCCCTCGGCGTTCCTGCGCCACAGCGTGGTGGTGGTGGTGTGGCAGTTGGCACAGGACAAGCCGAGCCGCCGCGACGAGGGCTAGGGGCAAGCACAGGGACACACCAGCGTCAGCGGGCCGACGGCACCCAGCCGTCCGCAGCGTTAGCGGTCGCGAGCACGAGAAAGGAGCCGAAAACACCGCGGGGGTGAGAGGAGCTTTTTTTACAGCATTTCTCGGCGACGTCCCCGAACTGAAAACTTATCACCCCCATTTCGGAGACAGGAAAACTGACGTTAGGAGGCTGCAACTCTGGACAGCCGTCAAGACCAGCAGGCATTAGCCCTTTCTCCGGTATGAAATATCCTCACCACAATCCCGTCAAACTGGAAAAAGGCAGATTATTTCTGTGCTTCTCCCCTAGACTTTTTAAAGCCCTCTCCCCCTTACACGACACAGCACCGAGCTGCGCCTCAGGGCTGCACGCTTTTCTTCGGACAGGCCATAGGGGCCGAGGACAGCTTTCGGGGCAGAGAGCGCATAAAACGGCGTCAACTTCATAAAACGCTATTTTTTTTTATCATGGCGCAATTTTATCGTCGTGCGAACGCCAGCATGCCCCAGGAATGTGCTTCACCGAGCCGAGCTCTCGCGGCCGTCAGGAAAGCTGGGGTGCGACAGCAAGGGCCGTACTGCAAACACACCGTTTATGACACTCTTCCGTGGAGTTTGGAGCCAAGGTGAAGCAACCTTGTATCAGAAACAACCATATAACCTGGAGCTTTATGGCTGCAAGCTGTATATCATAAGTGAAGGCAGTCCTCATAAACATGTGAAATGAAGGTGACTGGGTTATAAAAGTTCCTGTAACAAGTGATCTCTTTTACGTTCATCTCCAGCAAAGAATTCCAGCTACATCATAAATCTATTATTTTTCAAAGTATCGCAGCGTCAAAAAAGAGTAAAAAACTCGGTCACTAGCTCGGAGTCTGGCAGCCGAACAAGTTTACATGGTGAAGTCAGTTGTGGAGAATTGCGTTAAGCTTACTCTGGCTATAAAGCGCCTGTAACTGAAATTACTGACTTATGGGTACTATGCCCTTCCTCTTGAATCATTTACTGCTGGGCTGTTAGACATACTCGGTCACCTTTGATACCACAGCGCTGACTGCCACTTGGGAAACTGATAAAAATGTTTTAAGAATGAAGAATATTCCAGTGTAATAACCACATTTCTTCAAGCTTATGTGTTCGACTTTCTGTCACAGCAAACTGTCATTTTACACTGCAGCTCAAAAAGAACCCAGGACAAAAAACATTTATTTTAATTTTGAATCAGTAAGTCATTAGTAAGTGCACGGAGATAAAAATGGCCAAATGTAATACAGGCTGAAGTATATGGATTTATTTTTTAATCTTAAAAATCCAATTCATGTTAAAATAGAATGTTTGCTCTCATTAATAAATATACATGCATGCCGTGTCAAAACCGTGCTCCTCAAATCAACACAAGTGTCGTATGGATCAGGTAGAAAAAAGTCGGTCTTAACACATATGCTTCATTTTCTTTCTTTACGAGTAAAATGCTGTCAGATGATTCACTCTGTTAAATCTTTCTTTCTTTTTTATGCAATCTGGTATAAATCTTGATGTATTTTATTTCTACAGCTTTTGTCCGTTCCTGTATCTAAGCAAATTTTTTTTTTCTGGCAAGTTTCGAAGCTGGAATGACTTTTCTGCTGCAGGAATTTTATCAGAAACTTCAGGGAAATCCAAACATGTTTAGCATTTTCAAAACATTTTCCCTTCTCACCTACATATTTGCAACTGTACGAACACTCAGTCATGCTTGATTTATAGTTACAGCCAGTATACTTGGAATGGGTTGTTACACAGGACTATTTCAGATGTATTTAGCCGAGGTGTCAGACCAAAATCAGGCTGCAGTTTGACTGCATTTTAGCCTCCTTATCCCGATTAAAGAAAAGGAAAGGAAACAAGCACGGAGCCGCCAGAGCCGGGTATCAGCTAGCTGAAATCTGCATCGGGCCGAGGTGCTGCAAGCAGTCGAGCTCTGACACTTCCCGCGAGCGGCAGACCTGGCCCGGCTGCGGCATTTGTCCCTGTTAATTAGGTAACACCTAGCGTAATGAAGCTTGCTGGATGGCCGGCTGCAAAAAAAAAGGGGCACCCAGCAGTAATCAGCTTCTGGCTTAAAGTTAAATTAACTCTCGGGCTTGAAGGCACAGCTTGGAGCAGACGCGGGGCTGCCCTGTAGGCGCTTACTGCCTGTCCCGATTATCTGGTGTTTGGTTTTCTCTGCGCCCCCGTAACAAGGCTAAATCCAAACTGTCGTGAAATAAAGGACGGGACATGTCTCAATGCTACGAAAACAGGGCCGGAGCGAAGCAGCCGGCGCGACTGAAAGGGTCTTGAAAGGCTGATCAGCTTGGTACAATGCCTCCGCGCATGAGGGTCCAAACATCAGCTCGGATTATACCGGCATGATTTATTGTAACTCGCTCGGCAACAGCCATTACTGAAGAGGGTATTCTTCTCCTCTGCTGACCTCCTCCCAGATTTGCTAAACATAATGCGCAGTTCCCACTTGTTAAATTTTCCCCTTGCCTATTCAGTGCCAGCCCGAGTTATAAACAGGGGTTCTGGTTTGTACTATTTATTTCCCCCCCTAGTTTTAGGCGTATATTTTTAGACAAATTGCCTCTCGTTTCTTCGGAGTGAAACAAAACAAAGGCTATTATCATTGTTTAAACAATTGGTTTTCTTTGAATTATATACAAAACTTGCTTACATTCCCAAGGATCGAGCTCTCGGCAAACAAAGCAGGTCTGGAGAAATTCCTAGCCCACTGAACAAACAATATCCAACCTTGGATTTTTTTTTTTTTGGAAACTTCCAACATCTGCAGCACGAATCCCTTCAAACCCAGCGACGGGGCCTGCCAGCTCGGCAAGCGAGACCGCGCGTTGCTGACCCACGGGGCAGAGCCCGATTTGGCCAGCCCACACGTGGCCTAGCCGCGAGCCTGGGGCTGAGCACGGCTGGCGGCTCCCTCACCTGCGCTGCGAGCATTTGCTTTTGCAGCCAGGCAGCGGGGAGGATCACCAGGATGCTGCGCCCCGAGCACGTCCGTCGCGGCCCGACCCGCTGCCCCAGCCGGGGGCTGCCTCCTGCACTCAGGCTGCCCCTTTCCTGCACTCACCACTCTCTTCTGGGGCTTGATGAGGGGCCGGCTGAGGCCGTTCATTTTGGTGTACAGCCCGCAGGCGTTGCACAGGTAGTTGCCGGTGCCGTCCCTCCTCCACAGCGGGGTCTGGATGGAGCCGCAGTTGACGCACTCCCGGCTCTCGGACAGGTCCTCCAGCAGCTCTGTGCGGGCAGGGAGCAGAGAGGACGTGGGGTCAGGCAGGGCTGGCACCGCTGCGCCCCGCGCAACACCCCGCGCAGCCCCCGCGCGTCCCTGGCCCCACCGGCACAGGATGCAGGCAAGCGCTGGGAAACTGGCACCAGCTCGAGCAACAGGCACCGACAACCCTGGGAAAAGTCATCCCCCGATGCTGGTCACAGCATATTGATCGTTATTAAAAATCCCCCCCCCTTTTTTTTTTAACCACACCAGGTTCGGTCCTGTTGAAAATCAGAGTGGCACCAGTGCTCTGCCGGCTCCGGAGGGGCTCAGGGAAAGGACTCTGCAGCCCCCCGATCCGCAGCCCCCCGGGCGCCCCTCTTGCTCCCGGCACAGGATTTTGCCCATCGAAAATCTGGCCAAAGTTGCCCCGGGGCAGATCCCCCGGGGCTGTTTCGAGCAGAGCTGGTGGCAATGGCCAGTCCCAGAAAAGAGCAGCAAAGACAAGCAAGGAGTGAAAAGCCCAAGGTGGTGCCCTCCGAGCAGAGGGGGTTTTTTGTACTTTACTGTTTTGGAGGTTACCCCAAAATTCTCAGGTTTCCTGTCAAATTACCCAGTATTTAAAGCCCACCTGGGGGCTGAACTGCACCACCACTGAAAGTGGCCTTTTTGCTAACTATTTCTGCAGGTCAGGGCTGGACAAAGAGTTTTGTTGTATGAGATTCTTATTTTCAATGCTTTGCCACTAGTAAAACTTCAGTTCAAGGAGCATGTTTTGTGAATCTGCCTTTGCTAAGTCAGCAATGGGAACGACCACTTCAGCTCGTTTATTTGTTCAAATTCAACCTCGTTGTTAGGAAGCAGAGGAAATGGAAAAATATGTAGTATTCTACCACCCTGCTCTGATAGCTCCTGGACACTGAAAAAAAGGTCTGCATGTACGGCAAAGAATAAAGAGAACCCACCTATAAAAGCAAACACCTTCCCCCCGCAAATCTTTATATTCTTGTTCTGACTCACCTCTCCATATTTTGGAGGAAAAATAAGTGAGCATTTTACATATACCATTCTAGGCTGTGCAGCAATTTAAAGGGAGTGTTTTAATTTCCACAACAGCCTTCAAGTCGAGGAGGAGAGAGTCTGTTACAGAATTATAGCTTGGCGGTCGCTTTTTGCTTCCTTTATCCCCTCCGCTACCTGACTTAATTCATCATTAGTTTTTCCTTTATGTTTCGCTTATTAGCTTTGGGCGCTGTAAAGTGAAAGAGTTCTTGTAAATGTCAAGCAGCTTTCGCTACAGAAGCCTGATGACAGGGCACGTATTGAGCTCAGAGAGAAACACGGGTTTGTCCGTGCCCGCCAGCATACGCTTCTCTCGTCCCTTCATTTGCAAAATATTACATGCTAAACGGGAATCAGGACACGGCAGAGTCCAGAGAGCACAGTTCAAATTACGTTGTCAGCTTGTAACTCCTAACACATCACTAAGATTTATTAATCTTTGCACTAAAAGCGCCGTTGAATACTGTAATCAGTAAAATGCTTAGGGCTTCAAGGACGCGGGAAGTTAAACAGTTATTTGTCTCGACTATTTACTTTAAAACATTACCTTCGTGCCCACAGAAAGAAATCCTGCCACGGTAATATTTCTCGGGCCTTTTTTAGTATTTTCCCTTGGGGGCGAGAAACATACTTTTCCCAAAGGAAAGCAAAATACAGCGTTAATTTTGGACAAATATTTAGTACTTCTGCGAATACCGTTAAGAGCGCTGCTCAAACCGCCCGACACTTCGCCTTAAAAACCCTGCGGGGGATCGCAGCGATCCGCACCGTCCCTGGCCGCTGACACCGCTACGGAAACCGCGTTAGCGCGGCGCCGGCTCCGCTGCCGCGGTCTCCCTCGCGGAAACGGCGCGGCGGCCGGGGCTGCCCCGACCCCGCGGAGGGTCACGCACCGCGAGCAGCGCCGTCCGCGGACAGCGGCGCCGATACTGGAAAGCGCCGGCACAATAAGCGTCATTATTATTCTTGCAGCGTTACAAACGCGCGTCCACGGGGAACCTCCGCCGGAAACCTCGCAATAAAAGGGCGTTTGTCTCCGAGGGAAAGTCTCCGGGAGAAGCCCTGGGGCTACGCGCGTTATTGTACCCTCGCTTCTGCTTTATCAGGCGAGAGGCACCGTGACAGCGCCCGGGACGGCGCAGGGAGCCGGCGCGGGGCTGGGGGCGGCCGCCCGCGGCTCATGCGACCTCCTGCCCCGGCCTCCGCCAGCGCCGCGCTGTGCCTTCCCGCTGCTCCCCCGCTGCCTTCCGCCAGCCCCTGCAACCGCCTCTCTGCCCCCAGAGCCTTTCTTTTTTCTTTTTCTAACTCGCAGACTCCAGCCTCGACAGTCCGCCTCCTAATTTCACACTCTGACTTTCGGAGGTCGAGTTAAAAACTCGACTTTCCTGCCGCCAGGGCTTCTCAGCTTTGCTCCGCTCTTCCTCAAAAACGGAGCCGTCTTCCCTCCCTCTGTCATGTCAGCAAACGCCAAGTGCCTAAGCACCAACGCCTGCATCAGCCAGGTAGCATCAAGCGACAGCAGGACCGTCGCTTATATTCGTACAGAAAGACGGAAAGAGCCCAGGTAATTTTCTACTACACTATACTGAAGGAGAAAATTACACTGTGTATAAAATATACCTTCCTGGTGGGCAGCTGATGATTAAAGCAAACGTGGACCAAATGCATGTGTGCGCGCTTGTGTGTGTATACACATACACACAAACACATATATACGTGTGTGTGCATATATATACACATATCCCCGCACACATCTATTTCTCGATATATACATACATATTTGTATTTGCACATATTTTCTAAAGCTGAAGAGGCTGCAATAATCGTTAATCTTTCTATATTTTGTTAAAGCATTGCAGACCAGCCTCCACTCCTACCATTAACGCAATGACATGGAGAATTTCCTTAACTAAAAAAAGAATGTGACAACCATAAAGCGAAAGTAAAATTCCATCAGTGGGTGCCCTCTTTTAGCATCGGTTTTTGAACGGGATTTCTCACTCGCATGAGGCGGAAGGGGGGCGGTTTTGCTTTGCTAGGCTTCTTTTCTTTTTTTCTTAAACGAAGCCACGAGCAGGTTTGCATTCGAAATATCAGAAACCGGGGAAGGAACCCCCCGCAATTTTGCTGAGCAGAGAGGAAGGGTTAAATCGCGGCGAATTTCTCCCCGTTTCGTCACCAGATTGTCTTATTTAGGGAAAGCAGAAATGTTCGTTTGGGGAGGCGGGGGGGGGGGGGGGGGTTTAAAGCGAGGCGATGCGTTTTGGAAATGCCGGCTTCGCAACACGGACTGCAATACGGCTAACGACGCCGCTTTGGCGGGTTGGGGATTTTAGTGTCCTCCCAAGGCAGCGCAAACGAGGAGAGCCGCTTCCAGCCCGGAGGAGAGGAGAAAAAGCCGCTTTCGCGAGCGCCCGAGCCGCAGCGCCCCGCGCGCGAAACGCGGCGGCCGAGCCCCCCCGGGCCGCCGCTCCCGCCCCCGCCCGCCGCCGCCTCCCCGGGCCGCGCCGTCGGGGCGCGGGCTCCTACCTGCGCTGGGCGCCCGCACGGGGAGCGGCGCGGCGCGGCTCTGCAGGCAGTGCAGCATGGAGTTCTCGAAGGGCGCCGTGGGCCAGGCCGGGGCCAGCTGCGGCCCCACGTAGGACGTGTAGTGGCCCGGGTAGGATCCGTTCAGCGGCCGCGCCAGCGGGCTGTACTGGTCGCGGGCGCCCAGGGCGTTGCTGTAGCCGCCGGGCTCCCGGGAGGCGCCGTTGGCCACCGGCGGGCTGGGGGAGTAGGGGAAGCGGCCCGAGGGGTGGGAGCCGCCGGCGGCGCTGTACGAGGGGCTCTCGGCGGCCGGCTGGGACCAGACGGCGTGGCCGCCGCCCGGGTGGCTGGGCTGCGCCGCGCCGCTGCCCTGCAGGTAGGGCAGCGTGGGCAGCATGGAGCCCACGCGCGTCGTGGGCACGTAGACGGGCGAGCTGGGCGTGGAGTGCATGAAGCCGCCCGGAGATCCGTCGTAGGGCGTGGGGCCCTGGGCGGCCGAGATGGCCAAGGTCTGGTACATCTCCTCGGGCTGCTCGGCGCCGAAGGCGCTCAGCTTGGCGCCGCGGCTGGACCAGATCAGCTTGTTGGTTTGGTCCAAATCCGTGAAGAGCAGGATGTCCTCCCAGCTGGGCAGGCTGGAGGCGTGGGGGGCTCCGAAGTGCACGTAGGGGGCGAGCAGCGACCTGCCCTCGGCGCCGGCGGGAGGCCGGCGGCCGCCGTCGGGCTCCGGCAGAGGAGTCTTGGAGGAGCCGCGCTCGCCCTGCGAGCAGCCGGAGGAGGAGGACGGCGACGGGGGGGCCGGGCCCGGCGCCCCGGCCGTGAAGGGGCAGGAGGAGCCGCCGGCGTCCGCAGCGCACCGCTTCACCACGCACCAGCCGCCTTCAGCCACGGCCATCCAGGTCCCCTTCTAGCCGCTGGGCGCGGATGGGTCGGGGAGGAGGGCGAGAGGAGGAGGAGGAGGAGGAGGAGTGCGAGAGGGGTCCGCAGGGCAGGGCAGGGCAGGGCGGGGAGGAGGACACAAAAGAGCAGGGCAGAGAAGGGAGGGAGGGGGGGAATAATAATAACAAAGTTAGCAAACGGGACAGCGAGTCTCCCTCCTTTAACGAGATTCATCAGGGCTTATCTGGACCCTCTGAACGCCTAATCAGTCATGTCGCCTCGGCGCTGCTGTCCCTAGCCCCGGCGGGATAGGATCAGGCACCGCAGGTCAGCACGGCCGAGACACCCCGGGCCTGCCCCCCGCGCCCCCCCGCTCCCCTTTCCCTCCTTATCTCGGGCTGCAGATTTGGGAACGAAGCACGCCGGGGGGGGGGGGGGGGAGGCCGCGGGGAGGGAGGGGGCGAGCGGCAGAGAGCCGCGTTTCTCTGTGGTCTCCACCAAAGCCCCTTCCTTAGCTGTAGTTGTTGTTGTTATTATCATTACTATTATTATTATTATTATTATTTCAATGAATGAGTCATCTGACTCGGTTCCACGGCGAAAGCAATCAGCAAGGCGATCTCTTTAAGGTTACTTCTCCGGGGAGAGAGGTTCCCTTTTCCGTGCATCGCCTCGCTTGTTTGCTTGCTTCCAGCCCAAGGTCACGGAAAGGAGGAGCAGGAGAAGGGAAAGGCACCCGCCAGCCGCGGAGATGCACTCGGCCAGGCCGGGCCGGGCCGGGGGGGCTGTGCTTGGGGCCGGGCGGCAGCCCCGAGCACACCTCCCGGGGGGGCGGCAGCCGTCCGCGGCCGGCGCCGGGGCCCCCGGGGAGCGCAGCCGCATCCCGGAGCCGCCAGCGGCAGGGAGGCCCGGCGCGCACACACACACACACACACACACACACACACACACACACACACACACACGCACACAGCCCCGGGACCAGGCCGCCGGGAGAGGCGGCCGAAAGCGAAAGGGACGCAGAGCAGTGACAGCGAGGGAAGCGGGCGCCGAGGGTCTCCCCCGCCGCCCGGGGCTCCGCGGCGCGCACAGGCGTCCGAAGCCCGGCGCGCACACGCGCCGCCGCGCAGCCCCCCGCGGGCAGAGGCAGGGGCAGGCAGGGGGGCGGCTCTGCCTGCGGCCGGCAGCCGGGAGATAAGGCCCCCGCAGATAAGGCTGCAGGCAGAGGGGTCGGGGGGTTGCCTGCAGGGGCTGCCCGGGCTGCCCCAGCGCCGCGCAGCCGCCGCTGCGCTGGTTTCCTCCTAGAGCAGCCGGGGCAGAAAGGCAGAAGCGAAAGAGCTGGGGGGGTGGGGGGGGAGGAAAAAAAGAGCGGCGAAATCGCGGGGAAAAAATAAGAAGCGACGGGCCAAACCTCCTGCCAGCTCCCCGCATCGGGCCGGTCGCGCTGGGTCGCCGCAGGCTTTAATCCAGTGGAGAGGGGGAGAGCGGCGAAGGCGAGTCCAGCGGCTGCTGCGGGCGGCTCATGTATAAAAAGGAGAGAGGAGGCGCCTCTCGCAGCCGTGCCGGAAAACTGCAGGCAGCCGGCCCTGATTGGGCTCGGCGAGCCCTAAACAAACACGGGCGCCGCAGGGGTGCCAGGCCCGGCGGCAGCGCGGCCGCGGCGGGGGCGGGCGCGGGCGCAGCGCGCAGCGGCCGCCGCGCCGCGGGGGTGCGCGCCGGGGGGGGGGGGGGGGGGCGCAGGGCGCCGGGGGGCAGGCGGCCACCCAGACCCACTTTTGGGGGGAGGAGTGGGGGCCCTCGGCCTCCGAGATACCCGTGTTTCTTTTTTTTTTTTTTTGCTCCCCCCCCGCCCAAGGAATGATGCCCCGCTCACCCGAGCTCGGAGCAGACCAGTTTTTTCAGGGGAAATATTCACCTTCTTGCATGCTCGTGCCGTCCGCCCCCGCGGGTGCTGCCCCGCCGCCCGCACCTCCCGGCCTCGCAGCGCGGCGGCCTCTCTCGCGCCCTGCTCTCGCCTCCGAAACTCAGGTGAATGTTCTCTTCCTCCCCCCCCCCCCCCCCCAAGTCTCTTTATTTTTGCTCGTTAAATCAGAGCTATGGGGGGGGGGGGGGGGAAACAGTGCCACCTCCTTGAGTTGCCCCAATCATCAGGTGAAGCCAAAGCAAGCTCTAGGATGAGTCCAGCCCAGCAGCAGGCGGGTAGGCATTTTTCCTCCGTTTCTTTCTTATTCTTCTCTTTTTCTTCCCACCTCCCCCCCCATACACACACACCCCGTCCTCTTATCTCAGCTGTGTACAAACTGATATGGTACTTAGCAGGAAAGTGACTGGAAATTAAAATAACTTCGTTCACCAGAGGTTATCAGCTGGATATCTGTCATCATCAGTTTGTACAGAAAGAGTCCTCCGCGGCAAGGGCTGGACTAGAGCGGGGCCGGGCTCCCCGCCGCCGGCCGCGCTGCGCCCCTGGCAGACGCCGCTCCGCAGCCGCGGGGCTGCTGCGGGGCCCGGAGCCCCTGCCCCGGCTCTCCCCAGGCAAGGCGGGGGGAGCGCTCGCGTTGCGCGGGGGCTGCAAAGCGCTGCCCGGGGGCGTCCGCGCTGCCGGCGCCGGGGAGCCTCTTCCGAGCGCCGCGCTCTCCCGTGCCGGCTCATTTTGCGGCGTGTCGCGGTGGGGGTTTGGGTCGGAAACGGCCAGATACGCGAGGAACCGTTTCTCTTTTGAATCGTATAATTAAAGGCGATACGTTTTTCTTCTCGATACTGCTTAACTAACATTGTTCTTTTTGTGGCTTTGTCAGACTGAAATGATTTTCTTTTTCTTTTCTGTTTTTAGATATATATTAGCGGCGTAATATTAAGTAGAAGAGACGCGGTTGCAAGCGGTAGGCGAGGGCAGTGATTCGTTCGTTGTCTCGAAACGCGCTGAGTTTCTTGCGATCCAAATTTGTAACTTCAACATTTTTTCCGAGATGGTATCTGCGAAAGCGCGACAGGAGCAGGGGAAGCCGCGGCGCAAGGCTGTTTCGCAGACACCGCTTCTTTCCCGCTTGGTTGCTATCACGGGAAATTTCTCTGCTGAAATGCGTCGAGGTACCGGCTTTAAACTGCGTATTTCGTTTGAGTGTTTCAGATGCCCCCCGCCGAGCCAAGCCAGAGAGGCTTTGGGGCGGAGGGAAGGGGCGATCCAGGTGGATGTATCGCGACGTGTGGCAGACGCGTGGGGCGGACTCGGGGGGGATTTAGCGTGCCTTTGGCCCAGGGTCGCTCCAGACCGAGCCTCGCACGGGCCGGGAGCGCGGTCGCCCCGCGCCCCCCCGGCGGCGGCGCTTTCCCCGCGGCGCCGGGGGAGGAGGCGTGCGTGTGCCTGGAGGTGAGGATGGCCGGGAGGAAGGGCAGGCTCCCCGGCCTGGCAGCGCCTCTTGCCGTGGCTCCGAAGTGACCTGTAATTTACACTCCGGGCGCCTTTTTTTTGCCTTTCCCCACCGCTGATGAGTGTGTTCGGTTTGTAACCAGGCTGCAGGTTTCGTTTTATTTCCTCGGGTTGGGACCAGCGTGCAAAACCGTTTCTGAACAACCTTTTCGGATCGAGCTCCCTCTCGCTTCCCCTTTGCCCCCGCACCACTCCACGCGCATAGCCTTCATCGGCTAAAATGACGTCACTGCCTTCCCCAAACGCACACTTCTGACGTAACTTCGGCTCAGGGGCAAAACGAGCGCTTGCGGGGCGGTGGGGCCAGAGGAGCCCGCGGTGCCCCAGGACCCCCTGGGGTGCCTCCTGCCCGGCGGGGGGGGGTGCCCGGGGGCAGGGTGCTCTGGCGCTTTGAAGGCGGGTAGCCGGGCGGGGGGATGCTGCTGGCGGCACCGCCGGGCAGGGGGTGGTTAGCCCACCCTTCCTACCCGGCTCATCAGCAAGGCCACCTTTGCTCCCGCTCGTTGCGGCCGGTCAGAGGAGGAGAGGAATTACAAGCACTGAAAAAAGCGGGTTTGCGTCCAACTGAGGCAAATCTCCGCGTTGAACGCTCCCGACGCCCGGGAGAGATTTGGAGGAAGCCCGTGTGCGGGCGCAGTGCGGACCCGCCTCCCCCTCGGTCTTGCAAATCTGGTGGTTTCGCACGGGGGGATCCGGTGGGGGGGCAGGGGCAGCGAGCTGCGAGGGGGTCACTTTGGTGGCTATCGCGGGATGGAGTGTATTCTTTTCCGAGCCGTGTTTATGTAACTTAATGTACTTTAGGAACTGCCGGAGAGTTTAGGCCAGGCTGATAAGCATAGCGGTTATTACAGGCGACGTGCCGGGCAATTCTCCCCCTCTCTGCTCTCGCTCCCTTATCCGAGCTCCTTAAAATATACTTTTATCAAGGCCACCCCATGATACGGAGTGTTTCCATTCCCCGGCGGCTGTGACATTGAAGCGGACTTATCGATCGGGGCATCAGCGACATTCACGGCGTGTCCAGCCCGGCGGGGGAATGGCTGGGCCGCCCCTGCTGCCCCCCGCTGCCCCCCGCCGCCGGCTGCGCGGGTCCCACCCCTTGCCTGCCGCCCACCACCGCCCCCTCGGGCCTGGCGGGACAGCCGGGAGCAGGGGCGGGACAGCCGGGAGCAGGGGGAGCCTCCGAGGGGCGATCCGCGCAGCTCGGCCCCAAAAGCCGCAGGGTTTTGTCCACAGCAGAGCAAGGAGGGGGGCGCTGGGGCGGGGGGGGGGGGCTGTGCAAGCGGTCACGCGTGTCCCAGGGAGGGCGGCGAGCCGCAAGGACGAGGAGGGCTGTTCTGTCCCTCCCCAAAACTCCTCGCCAAGGGCAGCCGGGCGCTCAGAGGCCGGCCTTTAGCTCCAGCCTCTCTTGACGGCCGCAGCCCGGAGGCCCTGGGGTGGCGCGGCCCCCCGGGTGCCCCCAGCTGGGCAGGACACCCTGCCCCGGCTCCGCCGCCCTCCGCACTCCGCGCCCGCCTCAGCTCCCGCCGGCGACGGCCCTGCCGGGGAGCGGCGGCGGCAGGTTGTCCCCCCCCCCGGCAGCCAGCGGCCTCCCCGGCGCCGGCGACCTGCTGCCGCCGGGCTTTTCGGTGATTTCCACCGTGACTTTCAACCCCGTGCGTCCGAACAGGCTGCAGAATGCCCGCGCGGGCTTTTATGCAGTAGGTGGCTGGGAGTATTTTTTTTTTTTTAAATAATGATCGGCAGCTTCTTTTTATTTGCCCTCCAGTCTCTGAGGTCCGCCTGGTTAATGATTTCAGCGTTAAAAAAAAAGAAAACTGTATTAAAATCAACAGCGCACGCCGAGGAGAGGCTCCTGCTCCTGCGTATCCTGACTCCGGGCGCCGGCGCTGCCCCCGCCGCCCCCGCACCGCGGGCCGGGCCGCGCATCCCGCCTCCGCGGCGGCGCAGGGCGCGGGGACGCCGCCGCCGCCGCCCGGGGCAGCAAACCCGAGCGGGAGCCAGCGCAGAGGCAGCACCCTAAAAAAACGCTGGAAGGTTTTGCTGGAAAAGCGCTGCTAGGATTTTGCTGCTCTCCCCCAACTTTGCTTTTCTGTTTTTTTCCTTCCTTCCTTTTTCTTTTCTTTTTAATTTTAAGGGTGGTTGCTAAAACGGCCTGTTTCGCATCCGTGTTGTACCGAAGCGCTGAGGCATCTCCGTGCCGTCGCTGCGAAGCGGAGGGGCTCGGCGCCACGCACCCCTGGCTGCGACGGTCGTCATTCCCCGCTTCAGGCCGCGGCCGCGCGCGGGGCGCCCGCCGGTGCGGGGCGGCGCGGAGCAGCCCTGGCGCCGCGGCCCCGGGCCCCGCTCGGCAGCGCCGCGGCCGCGGCCGTCGGGGGAGGCTCCCGGGGTCCCGGCTCCGCCGTCGGACACGGGCGAAAGTTGCCCAGGCTTCTCCCTGCGAAAGCTCACGGTTTAGTGAGCTGGGGCTGCAGCTGCACGGAGCACAGGGGAGCTGTGCCCCCCCCCCCCCCACACACACACACACACCGCTTTCTGTAAAAGCATCTTCTCGTCATCTTGCCCCTCTCTCTGTTATCACGTGAAATTTGGTAATATCGCATCCGATCTGCACTTAGTTATCTTGCCTCCGCCTCCATCCACACAGCAGTGGTTGCAGAGACTTAATTCTCTTCTACTTAGGAAAAAAAAAGCCCAAAGCCCCTTTTAATAAGCGTTTTCAGGGTCGTCTGTTGGCGCTGCTGCACGTCATTCAGAAAATACCGTTTTGTGCCTGCCCATCCGTCAGACGAATCCACCGCCGATCACTGCGTTCTTATTTCTCTGCTAGGAAATCCAATAAATCCTCGGAAGTGGTCAGAGCCTTCCAGCGAACTGTTTTCCGTAGGATAATGTTAACTCTTCCACATGGAAGTATTACGCTGGAATAGGTCTGTTTCGCTACATTTTCATTTTGAACGCTATCAGAGCAAAGCACTGCGAGCACGTCTTTCCGTCTCTGTTGACAATATAATTAACACTTGACATCCATTTTGAAGCAATTTTTATTATAATTTACCTTGCTTCACCGAGCAGTCTAAGATCAAGTTCCAGACAAAAACGAAATTTGCGATCTTAACTAAGCAAAATGCTTCCGTTGATCCAAAACATTTTTTTTTCAATTGCCGTTCCATGAGAAATGTCAAAATTTGGACAGGTTGTTCCTATTTGGAATGAAAGCTCGTTTTAAAATTTAGACTATCTTCTAGAGCGAGTTTGACCAGTTCTGTAAATGAAAGTCACACTGGATTGGAAAAACGAATCAAAACAACCACATCACAGAATTAGAGACTTCAGAGTTAACACCTCAGGGTAGTTAGATAGCCTATTAATAGTCTCACCCCTCTTTGCTATAAAAAGAAGGCAGAGTGCTCCGGCTTCAGGACCAGGCTATGCGCAAGCAAACGGGGCGGGGGAGCTACCCTAAAATTTGAGGAACGACGGCTCTGAGCGCTCGTCCCTGGGGTGTCACGGCCACCAGATTCACATGCAGGCAGGACCGAGACCGAGCGCATCGCGGGAGGTTTCCGACGAGGTGTGCGGGGCAGACGGACACAGCGACACACCGATGGGCAAACTGCCCCCCCCGGATCCCCGCACCAAACCCCGGCACAGGGCGGGGGCACCCCCGGGACGGGGAAAAGGGGCGACATTTTTAATATTTAAAAAAATATTTTAATATTTTAAAATACGACAAAATGCTTAAAAGACCCGGCGGCGCCTGCGGGGCGGCGGGTGCAGCCGCCCCCGGTCCCAGCCCCGGCCGCGGCCCCGGCGCGGCTGCTGCGCGGAGGGCGCGGGCAGAGCGGCGGGGGCAGGTCGCGGCCAGGCACTGCGCAGCCCCCGAGACGGCGGGGGCATGACGGCTCCCTCACCTCCTAGCTCGGAAGAAAGGCAACGCCTCTCTCTTTTCTCTCTCTCTCTCTCTTTTTTTCTTTTTCTTTTTCTTTTTTTTTTCTCCCGGTGTCAGTGGCTCCGTGGACATAGCCCCGTGTTTGCAATTAAGCGCATAAATATGTACGTTCGCCGTGCGAATGCAGCAATTTCCATTTCGGTCGTGCAGTCGCTGTCAGTGTTTATCCGTCTCCCTTGAGCCTCCAGGACCAAAGGGGCTGTGCAAATCGTTTGCATTTTTCGATGATTTTAGGAAAACCTTGTTTTGTACTGCTGTTATTGCTGGTCACACCGAACATCTAATTAATTAATAAATAGCATCAATATTTTCAAATAATAGAAGCAACAAATTGAAAGTCTATTGCTTCAAAAGATGCTTATAACTAGATGACTATATTGTATTTTTCCACTGCTGTTATTGACGTATTAAAAAACCTCACAGATGACTGAATGTTAAGGACCCAAAGTACTCTATTTTAAGCCGGATTAGATGAATATGAGCAAAAGGTAGTGTAGTCTGGTGTATATAAGGACTTTTTTTTCACTCTTTCATTTTTTACATTCATCACCCTTGGTGGGCATAATACCTGCCTAAGAATTTAAACACATTAGTAGCATAGCAGATGGAAATAACTGAAATTTTATTGGTTATTTTCAGTATTCATAATATCAGCAGAGGTAGGAAGCCTTTTTCTTAAATAATCAATCCTCAGAGTAAATGAGTGTGAAGGTTGACATAAGGTACGTGTCACTATTTTCAAGAAAAAAAAATTATTTAGTCATTTTTGATACTCTGAACAACAAATATGCTCTAAACCAAGTAATTGTATTCCGAGATAACCTCAAGGATTTGCTGCTAACAAATGCTATTATGATTAGTAATCAGGATGGTATCTGGAGCATTTTGCATTTATTGAGGTCAATCAAACATAAGTTTAGCCATGTTCAACTCTAATATTCAGCTGTGAAATACTGCAGAAAAGTTTCATTATAGGTTTATATGTATAACTTGCTTTATTTCAGCCTTGCACCAGTGCACTTTTGATTTTTAGGACACTGCTGTACATTAGTTTTTCTGACAATGAAATTACAGGCTGACTCTAGTGCATGTGAACCAATGTTTATAAAGAAGCCCAGGCTCTGTATCTTTTCTCATTTACTTAGATCCTCAAATGGTCTAAGTCAACTTACTCAGCTGGAAATAGTCCCCATTCATGGTGACTTAAGTATGAAGTGTCAGTCCCAGAGACCTCCATGGAAACACCTATCGAAGCAGTAAACCTGGCTAATGGAGCCGTTCTGGGTTTAGCAATAGGAATTGCTGCACTGCCCTGGCATTTGCAATTGCAGCTTAACCAAGCTGGCTTTAAGCAGGTCCTGTCCCAGAAATGTTCGGACACCTAACATTGTTCTGTTACCACATCTGGGTAGCTATTGGTACCATACAAACCCATCCAGTGCTAACTTAGCAATTAAAATAGTTCCTGTAATGAACTTAACAACAGTAAGCGTAAGGTAGATGCTCCCTGTGCTTCATGTCAGGCTCTGTCAGGTTTGCCAGCATCCCTTCACGATGCTGTTGCCACCACTTGCAGGGGGCCAGTAACTCTAGTGGAAGTGTGAAAAGAGCAGTTAAGGCAGTGTCATGGCACGGCATCACCAGCAGAGATGGTCTATCGAAGCCCCGGGCGGGCTGGGAGACAAAAACACAGCGGCGCTCAGCTCAGCTGTGGGCGTTTCTCTAGGACTCAGTGTCCCAGCTGTGATTCAGTCCCCATGCGCACAGTGTCCTCCAGCTGACGTGAAGCCCAAACACGAAGCCTCTTGTTTTTCTGGTGCCGGCTCCAGGCAGCTTCCACAGTTAGGCACTTTCTTCTAGGACATGAAGTGCCTGCAGCACCCGGCAGGAGGTTGGAGACAGACACAAGGAAGCGAGGAGGCAGCAAACATTTGGATTCTCTCTTACTCATCGGCAGGTCTAAGGAGGGCATAAGAAAGTGTGCAAAGTGGGCTTTTGGGGGCATACAGTTCTGATGACTTCAAGGAGCATAGCTGAGGGTGAAGCTGAAGCTTTTCCCCCAAATGCCCTTAACAGGACACCGGTGCAGTACAACTCCCTGCAGGCCCCCAGCCTGTCTATAAATGAAAATGTTTCAATTTCTATGCACCGCTGAACTCCTTCCCTCCAAAACTCTCATGTCAGTCAAAACATTTCCTTTTATCCAAAATAAAGCCTTTCACTTTCTTTTGGAATCATTTAACTCTTCAAATAAAATGATCAGCTTTGAAGCAAGGAACCAAAAAGGTACTTTGAATTTTCCTCTCTTTTTCAATTTGGCTAACAGGGTCACCTCTGGAGTAGGAGGAAAAGTCTGTAACATCTGGCCTCTCTTCCCTTCACAGCCTGGACTAACACCCAAGATCTCTGCTCCTCATCCCTGCTCGGCTGCCAGAAATGATGGTGAAACCCACTGTTCTCCTGCTAGTGACAAGGGCACAGAGAAAGCAACAGCCTGCTGCCATCCCCAACTGCTCTGCTAGCTCAAGAGTCAGAAGTCTGTGCGTCGAGTTTCAAGTTTTTAATTTTGTTACTGAACAAGGTAGGGGCCGACATGAGTACTGTCCATGATAATTCACTCATGCAATTTCAGGGGGATGTAATTCAGCTTAAGACTAGAATTTAGGCTCTAACGCTAATTCTAGTACTTACTACCTACAAGAATAATTACACTTGCAAACCCAGTGTGCTGCCTGTGCTAAGTTTTCATGTCTCAGCTTTGCTTTTGATAGCTTCAACAGATTTGTTGAATGACGTCTCCTTTAGAGGGACTTTTCCAAACAAATTAAGTTCATTTCGGCTCACAAGAAATGGAAAAACATATTTTTTCTTGTGCCTGCTTGGAGCTGTGTGTGCTTCCGAGGTCCAGAAGGTGACACATCTCCCACAAGCATTCCCTCTAATACATGTATAGAGAAGAAATGAATAGTTGTGAGCTGTAATTACTAGACAGTTAAAAGATATTCTGGGCAAAAATATGTTAATCATAGCTAATCATATGGATTTGTGGGACATAGAGTTGACCAGGATGAGTTTACAAAGAGAATCAGAAAACAAATACATAAATCTGAACGGGCAAAGTAGGCACACTGAATGTAACAGGGTTACGTACTTGGACGAAATGAGCGGGATGGGCCCTGGAAGAGCTTAGCTGAACGTTAAATGAGAGCATTTAGGCTGAATTCTTCACCTTGGCTAGGCTATTTGGACAGAGCTGGTGTTAGCAGGATATGCTGTTTCTTTTGTTATGTTTAAGGTTAGAATTAGGGAGAAATGCTGGTGGACTGGAATGGGGGGCTGATAGGGACAGTCTTATTCAGGGCTTTTTTACTGCCTTGGAGAGGACTGAAAAAATAGAAACTAGGAGTTAGTAAGCTGGGCAAGAGCTGCAGCAAGAAGTGGGGTTTGCTGGTGCCCAGGCGGCAGAGAAGGGGAGAAGAAGCTGCCATGTCCATGCTGCCAGTGGGGCCCGTGTGTTCCCTGGCCCCAGAGCCCCGGGGGATGTTTGCACCCCGGCCCTGAATGTGCTCTGTTCTCTGCTCTCCGAAGTAAGAGCCGCTGCCTTGAATCCATGCCCCAAGGCAGGCATGAAGTGACTGCCGACCGCCCCATCGGGTTTTGGAGGCTGGGGCTGGCTCACCAGCTGCCTTGACGCCAACTCTTCATGTAAAGGCAGAATCCAGTAGAGCTAGCATCACCCTTTTCTAAAAGCAATAGCAATACATATCCTTCAGGGGATTCAGCATTACTGTTGTTCCCAGTATCTGTCAGTCTGAATGTTAAAATTGTATTGTTTAATGGTTTGAATTATTTTATCGGTCCTCTGTTTGGAAAGCAGAATCCTGCTGTGTAAAGCTCAAGAAGTAAATAAAATCCAACGATGAAGGACCGAATTCCAGCGGGAGTCCTGCTGGAGAAAGGGCTGCACAGGTTGACCTATTTAATTAAAATGTAATAAAATGCAATTTCCCTTACATCACCACTTTCTAGTGTCAACCTTAGTATCACAAACTTGTTAAAAGCTGAGCAACGTGGTTCATCTGCGGTTACCTCTCTGTAAAAAAAAAAGCAAAAAGATGTTTTTGAGGAAATGTGTTAATAATTAAAAATAAACTTAATGGCCTAAATGAACAGTACTGACAATATTAAAAAGGGTAATGACTTAATTACTTCTGTTATGTCAGTTATTAATTTGTGGCCCATCAAGCTATAAACCAGGATAATTTATTGACTGCAATATAAACTGGATATGTGCCATGTTATTCAACAAAAACAATACGCTGCAAAAACAATACAGAGAAGAGGTAATTTGTACAGAGTTCATGAGACAATTATATCATCTAATTACAAAACTGACTCACTATGCCCTTGGCTCTATTTATTAGAAGAACATTGAAGGACATCCTCAACATTCTCAGAGTCTAGCTATTTAAACTTAAATCCTGACCATATACACTCAAGCATCCAGGAGCTGGTGTGATCCAGGAGATAGACCAGGAGACCCAAAGGAATATGTCTTGATTTGGGATTAGGAATACTACTTAATTTTGCTATGTATCAGAAATTAAACTACCACCTCTTTTTTTTTTTTTTTCCCCCCTGAAAAGTGCTTTGAAACTCAATCAATATTACTAAAAGTGTTTTGGAAAACTTTGACAAATAATTCAACACAAAGAATACTACAGTAATCAATTAATTATCTCAAAAACTTTATAGCAGTTTGAAAGATGTCTTTTACATGCATGCACTTAACATGCTTCTCTGCTATTTCTGCTGGTATAGTGCCTCTCTGGTGTAATCTGGCAGTAGCACAGTATGCAAGGGCCTGTGTTTTGTGTTCAAACAAAAGCAAGTCATCAAGGTATCTGAGCTGTCACACATAACCAAGGCTCTGCGTATAACTTGCTTTCTCACAGGGAAGCTCATCAGAGCACAGAAACAACCAAGACCAAAACAACAGCAAGTTGCTGAATTATTTTTCAAATTGCCAAATCGTATCTGTGCCGCAACCTTTTGAACTCTTTTCGGATGTTTTTCCTTGAACATTTTATGTTATTTAAGGAATGTACAAATATTTTCTTAGTTGATCATGTAATAAACTTCACTAAATAAAACCCTTTTTGTATCTGTTGTGATGTTTCTTCTTATTCTCAGTTTACTGTGTATTTTATATTTGAACAGATTTCAATG
Organism: Dromaius novaehollandiae; assembly: GCF_036370855.1. NCBI lineage: Eukaryota > Metazoa > Chordata > Aves > Casuariiformes > Dromaiidae > Dromaius > Dromaius novaehollandiae. The sequence goes on along the minus strand of NC_088099.1, from coordinate 119,261,861 downwards.
GGCAACATCTAGCCATGCCATAGTAAAATGTGGAAGAGGCTAATACTCCTGCAGAATGATTATAACTAGTATTCATTTATAAAGTGGGAAAAAATCAGTTTCTCGTTACTTCTTTATCATTAATAATAATGTTGGCTTGCATGCAACACATTTTAAAACTAAGGCCTGTGAGGATCTATGAGCTGGATTAGCAAACAGAGAGCTTGGAAGACCGGCTTTAATTTTGACCCTTGTGGGGAAGGCGTAGTTCTATATATTGGAAGTATAATTCTACACTATATTGAATTTGGTGCAAAACTGGCTTTAGAAATCCTCTCCCCCTGCCTGGAGGGACTCCTCTGACTGGAAGAGTCACCACTGCCCCAGTGCAGCAACCCATGGCCTTCTCCCCATTGTGTTAGAGAAACTTCTTGTGGGACCATCTTGTAGAAGAAAGAGGACTGAAATGGTTAGGGTTAAAAATCTCCCTCCCTCTCCTCCTCCCCAGAAGAGGTTTATTTTTAACTTCCATCACTTCATGCACTGATTTAAGCATTGTCATACACACATTTGTTTTGGCACAATCGAGGAGGTGACAAACTGCAGGCCAGAGGTGGGAACAAGCATCTGGGGCAGGAGCTGGTTACAGCAGCTTAGCTGCCAAAGCCAGGGTATCATGGGACTACGGTGTGATAGTTCATTGTATGAACTTAAACTTTGCCTTTCCTGATTGTCTTCACAGCCGTATAGCTTCTCTGCTGCAAATCCATAGTACAGAAGTGCTGCACCAGTATGGCTTTTCTATCCCAGGCCAGTTCATTTACAGTAGGGATTTGCAGTCATGTGAGTTATTTCATGCAGAAACACAGTGTAGGCAAACCTTCGCCAAGTCACAAGGCCTGTATCCTTAAAGGGATTTATTTAGATGGCTACCATTCAGTCAGTGGAAGGCTTAAATGGACAAGGTTAGTAGCATACATGTAGTCAGAGACAATATCTTGGCCATAGGGCAACAGCTACCTACACTACTCAGCTGTGATCATCCACCACTTGCAACTCTCTGATCATATTCTTAGGTGTTTTGCTTACATGCTAAAGGTCAAGCTGTCTGCGTGATTCAGGGCTGAGTAAGAACTTCCTCCAAGTCTTTTTGGCCAGGATTTGTGGTTCTTCCATCTTTCCTCAATGCATGGGTCATGAGTCACGTGATGAAATTGTTCAGGCCTCCCTTCTTATCTCTCCAACTTCCTGACATTTCACGGACCTCAGGCAATGGTGGCTCTTTGATTCCTTCTGTCCTCTGCCTGTGAATTTCTCACCTAAGGACTCAAAAGCTATAATCTAATTCAAGTTTTTGGATACAGCTTTGTGAATACTCGGGCATACTTGAATAGCCTTTACCACACAGGAGGTCAGATAATATATAATCTTCTCCTCATTAGGGTAAAAGTATGTCCCTACCACGTTTCTAACCAACCGATTCTATTGGATACAACACAGTACATAGTACAACCCATCCTGTAGTTTCCTAGACCAAAAACAATGCAAGTAGTTTACCTGTAACAACATCACATCATGACATCTTAGCTGAGGGCTCCCATCCAAAGCCCGTTGAAGTCAATGGAAGAAATACCCAAAAATTCAGAGGGGGACTGGACCTCTCTGTACCTTCGGTGCTCCAGGTAACTCATCTTAAATATCACACTCTGGGTGTTGACCCTCCAGCGTGTTCATCAACTGTTATTTTTTTCTGCTGGTCTACTAGGGACCCAGAACATTTTGTTACTCAGGACCTGTACTTTTGCCAGGTTTAAGACTTCAGTGTCAAACTTTTCAACAAAAAGACTTTGTTTGACTGTATACACACGTTTCTTCTCTTCTGCTCCACATGTACTGTTACAGTCTCAGCTGAGCTTTGTGCATCTTATGTAATGCAAATATATCAAAAATGTGATAACATCACTACAGATCTAATGAAGCTCTTCCATGGCATTTTGCTGCACCTTAATGGCATAAACAAAATACCTGATAGTATGGGCAGGGAGTCACCCTTGAAAAATCAGGACTGATGCAAATGCAGGCTGGACCATGAGGACTTGCAGCCCTTCAAGAGCTTTATGGCATCTTAACCCTCCATCCTCTACAAAACTAGCCCTGGAACCATTTCTTCAAATTATGGTGAGATAATAAACCTCCTTATGTGTTCAGCTATTTTGTGTCTCCTTCCAATACACAAGGAGGACAGACTCTTGCTGCATCCTTGGTTTCAGTGACCTTACCTCCACTGGAGGTATCTTTTTATTTACCTATGAATCTCATTCAAGTTTCTCCTGTTCTCATTTCTCAGAGATGAAGCCTTGAACAACCTGTACAGAACATGACGAACTACAGCTCTTGGGCTGGGAAGGTTCCCTGCTGCAAATAAAGACACGCTTACTTTGGGGACCACACTATGGTATGTAAACAATTTTTTAAAATAATTTATTTTCCTAATAATCCTTACTTATCCATCAAGTTGGCAGTTATTTCTGAGATGACTCATGCTGTTCGTAAGAAACCATTGCCAAAGTCAGCCAAAATTCAAAGGAAAAAATATAAGGCTAGGCAGGTAAATAATCCATTTCAGAGCTGTCAGACTCTGACCTGAGGCATGCTTTTGTAAGGAAAGCAATAATCAGATTTTCTCTCAAATGAGGAACCATATAATGGTTTAAATACAGAATGGTAAATGATGAGCGTACATATTCTGCACACAGAGTATATCCAAGAAAAGGAGTGATCTGACTGTGGTCATAGTGCACAGCTACAGACTATGAGACAAGTTATACTGACTCAGAGTTCCCACTCTTGTGCTCTCGCTCCTGGTTGGAGCTCATATAAAATACTAGAAAGAAGGAATATCCATGGAGCAGTGAAGAGGAATGTGATAAATATACCTGAGCCTGTCTACTTGTTTTAGTGGTTAAAGCTGCTAAAGGAACCCTGCAGGGCTTTAAGCAATTCTTAGTGATGAAGATTTATGAAGCCCTTTTAAAATCTTCGTTAGGAGGTCAGAGAAATTTAAGTGGCTTTGCAGGCTTTGCACGGAGCCAAGAGATTCACTTAGCAGAAACTCAGCCAAAGACAGCCAGAGGATCATGCTTCAAAGAACTTCCTCACAAGTCCTGGCTGAATGACGATGGGCAGCCTGTGGGGTTAGACACTACAGCATGCCGCTGAAGTCCCACGTGGCGTTGTAGTAGGTAAAATAGTAAGAAAGCTGCTTAGAAAGCTAATTACTATGGATAGAGTTACTGACAGTGTATTCTGATAAGCAAACTAAGTCTGCATACACTGCATCACTACTCATAGATGGGATCGTTCTTCTTCTCCCAGCTTCCCCTAATCTGTTTTAAATATGGGAAGGCATTTTTAAAATATGGATGACACATATTCCCCTCCCTCTGGCTGTAAGCTCTGCTTGAATCTCTTCAAATCATAGCACAGAATCTTATCTTTCATGCTGATGCCTCCAAACAGTTGTTTAGGACTGTAATTATTTAGATAAAAATAGCAGCACTGATCGATCCAGCAGTCCCTTACTCCCAGCTATGAACATGCAAATGCAGTTGGCTTGTTTGTTTTTGAGAATGAGAAGGTGGTGGTGGTATTTGGGAGCGGGCATGTTCCCAGGGTGCTGCTGTTATCACCCTTTCTTCTCACCACAAGCCAGCGAACGTTTCATCCGCACCCTGCAGAGCTTTATTGTGCTTTATTCCACCGCCACTGATGTGGGTGTGCATCACGTGAACCTTGTAAAGACACTTCTCAGACTTATGAATTGGGTGGACCCCATAAAAACCAGCTCCTGGGCTTTTTTTTTATAAGCGTGAAGCAGGATAAGCTCTCGCTGCTCACAAAACCAGCAAGCCTTAACCGAGAGAGAGAGAGACGAAGGCTGCTCCGGTAGTGTCACAGGTAACACTACCATTCCCTTTTGCTTGCTGAAACCATCTGGCCATCAGGAAACAGCCATGATGGAGCAAATGCCATTAGTTGTTACACACTCTAGTACAAATTAAAGATGTAAATCACTTCCAGAAGCTATGTTTAAGCTTGACTGCCCACCTGAGACAAACACCCTTCACTAGGTCTGTTTTGCTTTGTTTTTTAATAGATGGCTTATGATCGATTACTCGGTGCTTCAGTGAAGTGAGAGGAGCATCCCACAGCCTTGCTGCCTAGCAAGCAAGGAAGCCAGGGACTCTCCCCTGGTGGTAGAAGCAAGCGAGGTAAAAGGAGGAAGAAAAAAGAGGGTGGAGAAAAGGAGAGACCTCAGAAATCCTGGATGAGAAGAGAGCTGCTGCCTGAGTCATCCAAGACCCACCGAGCCCCATTTCCTGTCCCTGACTGTAGCCAGGAGGAGGCATTTCCTGAAGCATATCTAAAAACATCTCTATCAAGTGATTCCCCCTCCTGTTTTCTTCTCCCATCCCCAGTATGTTAAACACCTTCAAACCTAAATGCTCTTAGCATGAGTTGAAAGGGGCAGAACCGGGATCCTGATTTTTAGCCACACACTGTTGAAGGGAGAATCTCCCAAGAGTTAGTTTAACAGTTTGTTTTCTTGGTTTCAGTAGAGTTTGTTCATATTAGCCCTGATTCAGAAATGCACTTTCATACTTGGTGAGCTTAAAGCACATGCTTTCACTAATTAAAGAATGGAAGGAATAACGTGCTTTCCAGAGTGGGATTCCTCCGTCACGTTTCATGGCAGAATGGCTCTAACCTGGGGTATCCTCTGGTAAGGGGTAATGAATGATGCAACAGGCAACAGTGGGTCACCTCTCTGGGTGACAACAATATCTGGCATTATTTTAACACCTGTTAGAAACGTAGCATTGGCTATAAAGTCTCCAGTGTCCATATCAAGCCATAGTAATATTTCCCAAACACTTATTCAAGAAAAATATCAATATTAATGAATTAGGCAGGGAAGCTTAGCTACCATTACCTACGTCCTGCAGTGTTTCTTAAAGGAGAAAAGGGCCTTACCTTGCTATCTTCATTTGAATACAAACATTTTTGATGCACATCTGATTGCTGCATTCCTGAAGCCAGAAACAAAGAAAGGAGGTATCATCCCATATGCAGGAGCAAGCAGAGATTTGGTAGTGAGTTGATGACAGCTAGCAGGAAGGAGAAGCCTCCCTCATGACAATGAGTCATGAGATCTCAGCATTGACAAGGAGAGCTACTATAGAAGAGCAAATTGCATAATAACTCAAGACGAGCAATAAACTGGCTTCATTGATACAAGCTTTGCATGAGCTACGTACTACAAATAGCAACTTCATTCAGGCCATTTCAATGACACATGCTAGAGATAGGAAAAGCCAAGATAATAATGTTTTGTGATAGAGTTTTGGGAAACTGAGGATCAGAAATTTTTTCCAGAGCAGCAAGCTCATTTTTCTCATTGAAGACTTCATCTTGATTTAAAGTACTGCTGACTATGTTCTATTGGTACTGTTTAAGATACCTTTAGATACCTCCTTGGATTCTAGGACATGGAAAGATTTTTTGCAGAAGACAAAGACATGCTACCAGAATGGAAGGGATCCGCTCCAGACCTTTCACAAATACAGGGCTAGCTCACTTTACCTAATTGCCTCTACATTATGAGCATTCCTCTCGCATACCCTACAGGGACGTGGGATACAGGGTGACAAAGAGAAGTGGCCGCAGGCTCAGCCACCCTGTGTCTGCATTCCCGATTGCCGGCATCACCCCGGGTCCCTCTGCAGCTCTGGGGTCTTTGAGCCTCCTGGCCAGCTGCCACTGCTTGTGAGAGGCTGCAAGAGCTTGGCCACACTAGCAAAGCTGTCCTGGGGGCTGCTACATATAAGGCCATGGCACTCTAGTGGGCAAAACCCTGGCCTGCGGTTTCGGGTGATAGAAACTGTGGTGAGTAAAAGCACTCAACAAGCTTAATGACAGCTCCAGAAAATAAATCCTCAGTGAAGTGTGCCCTGATCCTCCACCTGGAGCCAGATTCATAAGCTGCCAAAGTAGGAAATGTCTGAGGTGAGAGGAATCCATGAATCAGTGGCCCATTTGCCATTGTTTTTCGGTTTCTTTTTTTTTTCCATTTTCCACATGCAAAACAACTCGGGTTGTCATAAAATAAGTTAGAGGCTTGTGCTGATCCGCAATTAACACTCCTAAAACTTGTGTTCTCTTCAGGTTTCTGAGCAAAACAAACATAAAATGAAGCAGAACACAGTCCGGCTTTTCCTTAAGCCAGCGGGAACTTTGCCAGCATTTGATTTTTTAAATCTGGCTTCCTCAGCTGCTTTAATCACATAAAATCAGCTGCCTCGAAAAGGAAAGTACAATTGTGAGCGTGTTATGCTAGCTATACCCAAAAGCGGGTTGTATCTCTTAGCAGTTCCTCCACCAAAACCTGCCACAGGGAACCAGCAGGGCTGTTTCATCCTGTATTACTGTGACCAGATTTGCCAGGGAGCTTTTTTCATTGGAAAGGCAACAGAAAGCAAAAGTGTTGTGACTGCTTCTCTGCACGTGCACCCTTGGCTACATGTACAAAATTGGGTCGGCAGGGCTGGATCATTTCCAGCAGAAGATTATATGTGGCTCTCGCCTAACACCACAGCTCTGGGGGTCATCCAGGCACAAGCGGGAGTGACACCATGTGATACAGGCAGCAAAAGGCCACATCTAAACTGCCCACATCTACTCAGATCCCATCTGCTGCATCCTTTCAAATGAAATTGAGTATTTGGGGGCTCCTTCGTCCGACAAAGAAAAAACTCAGTGGGTCTTCAGGTAACAGGCTTCAAATGTGTAAGGTAGGCTGCTGCAAAGAGGAAAGGAATAATTTCTACTCCGTGTCTATGACAAATGTAGGTGGTGGGTCTCCTGTTCAGCAAGGACACAAGGTAACATCGGTGGACTACCTGAGAAGACTGGAGGATCCCCATTTCAAGTGCTTTTAAGAACAGATTAAAGAAATACCTGTGGGGAAGGACAGACCTCAGAAAAAAGGACCAGGTGGCCCTCTGAAATCCCTCCCGACAGCATACCTCTGTGGTCCTGCGAATGAGTGATTGTCCACATCTGCTGGTGGACAGTGCACAGTCTCAAAGGAGAAAAAAAAATTGCATTCATCAAACAAATGATTCACAGAAAATCACCAAACAGCTCCAGGAGCAATTCACTATCAAAGTTTTGCCTCAAACTTAGTCATGAAACCAAGAGGAATTAAAAAAGGAACTTCTGTGGATCAACAGTTCAACCCCTACAGCAATCAAACCCCGCCAATAAATACCAGAGAGTGCTGGAAAGAAGCTTTATTTCTAGAAATGATGTTAGCTCTGGAAAATATAAACTGTGTCTTCCCTGCAGGCACGGCCAAAACTAATCAAAATACTCCTACTAGTACAAAGGAAATACCTCTGAGCTGTGATAAGGAATATGAATGTAGTTCTTTTACGTCTCAACTAGCTAATAACAATATGATGGACTGGTGGCACCATTTTCAGCACAGAGATTAATAGTCAGGGAGAAACTGGGAAGGAGAAAGTACACTTTCAGTTTTCTTTCCTCTGGCTAATTAAAAAGCCCATATCTGAGAGGAAACATTGTGGAAATGAGAGCTATTTGGATGTGTATTCCCCCGTATACTATCATTCTGCTTTGTGAAGAATGCTTTATTAATGCTAATCTCATCCCTGTGCTTTGACAGAAGTTACAGTTTCCTTCCTTTGCAACCGCTAAGGCTGAATTCTATTATGGGGCTTGTTTTATGGGAGCATTATTATTTAACTAAATTACCTCATCTTCTGGGAACCAACTTAACCTTGAACTACAAAACTAAATGGCTTTTTAATGATGCATGTCTGTTTGGAAATTGTGCTTTGATGACTCTTGATTTTCTTCACTCTGCATTTTTAATATGTGCAACATACACAAAAGAGTGACTCATTTCTGAAACTTTTCCCATCTCAGTATTTTAAAATCAGTTTGCTCCAATTATTAGGGTTAGGATGAGCTGGAATGAGCACTCTGAATGGTATTCAACACCGGTTAGAAACCCTTTGCAGGATTAAAGAACCCATCCTCAGTAACTTGGGAAATTGCATTAATACTGATGTTTAAATGTTCAATGATTAAGTTCTTCTAAGATCATTTAATTATCACTCCTAGACCGGTTCTGAGATGGCAGCTTGCTCTGCTGCCATGAGAATCAAGGAGGTGCTACCATTGACCCAAATGAGACTGACTAGATCCAGAGTTTGCACTCAGGGCCTAATTAAAGTGATTTTACAGGATGACCTGCAGCATGGTGGAGCTCTCTGATCCTAGAGAAAGTAGGCTTTTGCTTGCAGGGTGGTTATTTGAGCACAGAAGGTGAAGCACAACACAGGGCTTTGTTATGGTCTGATGTACACTGGAGGAATTACTGTCTTGGTTCCTGTTTGATTCCCTCCCGAATGCCTGTAATTTGTTGCAAAACCACACAAAAGACTTCTTCACTCCAGAAAAATGTGTGTCTATGTTTAGGGTGTGTGCAGTCTGGGTACTTCTGAGACTGCATTGCCAAGAGGTCACCTCTGGGCTAAGCTGGGGGCAGTGTTTTTTGTTTGTGTCAGACTTGAGTGGGAAGAAATACATAAAAATCAAACAAAAATATGCTGTTTGCTAATGGGTTAGCTATACTGTAATGGCCTATATATTAAGGAACACTGTTAAAGCTTGTAAACTTCATTTCATCTCTCAACTGAGAAGAGCCATGATCTTCTTGCAGTAGCAGAAGAGCGCTGCGCACTGCCTTTCCTTCCCCATCATACAGCCCCCTCCACAGGGACAGCATGTCCCATGTTTCCCTGAGCACTGACCTGCTCCATACCTGCAGCCCTTATACATATGGGCTGCATCCCCTGCCTGCTGCCTAGGAAAAGTGGTGCAGCCTCTCATGCACTCGCCCCCAGGGAGGTTAGGCAGAGAGCATGGGGAGGGCTGAGCTGTTCAGGTGGCCGCAACATCTTCCCAACCACTGTCTCTGCAAAGGGACCCTCCTCTGACTCCGAACATGGCCATCACACGATGAGGAAAGAAGTCCCTGGAAGAAATGACAAATACAAGCAGATTGCAATGCTAGTTGCAACTCGCCACTCTACCATGGGGTTCCCAGGAAAAAAAACTACCAGGACTGGGGAACAGGATGAGTAAGTTGTCCTGAGGGCTGCAAACAGCCCTCACCCACAACAAGCTTCCAGTTTTGCCCTACACTGCTGAGGAATTAGAAGCGGGGTTGTCATGAGCATGTCAGTTTTTGTACATTTTTCCTTCTGCCTTTCTCACTCTAACAAACAGTCCTGGCATATCATGTGAAAATACAGACAAATCTAATGACAGCCTCAGAACTGACAGTTATTTTGTCCATTGCTTGACATCCAAAATCATCTAAAAGTCATTCAGAAGAGAAATAAAAAGTTCTGGTTTTATTTCCCAGTCCTGAGAAGTTACAAAGCTGTTGTCTGAGCTTTGTACTCACATTAAAGAACCCTGGATACTCTCATCAGATGACCCAGTCTTCTAACATAATCCATCCAAACCACTCCAGGACAAACTCTTCATCCTTTTTTGGTGCCATCCCTGTATGGTCACCTCTTATCCTCTTGCCAAAGCTTTTTTATACAGAGACCTCTGCATTTGCCACAAGGAATCATAGCTAGTTCACGTAAGGAGACCATGAAGAGCCCAGTGGCCTCCACCCACAAACTTTTTACTGCCTCCACAACCCCGTTCCTGTAGTAGTCCTGGTCTTCTACATTATTACAAGTCTCTGTGAAAACACTTGCCCTACAATACAGAATGGCCAGCTTTCCCCTAGGCAAACATCTGCAGCAATGTGTCAAAATCTTATCCAGCTAAGAGCTATGGGACAATGCCACACAGCAAGCATCAGAAAGCTGAGGGAGGAGTTCTGGTGGGAGTTCATTAATGGAGGATAGACATGATTCCCTCCTGCTCTCCTGCAGGGTGAGGGTGATCTCGATGTGGACTGGGTTACAAGGGGATTTAGTGATGCTAGTTCCAGCATACTTTGCCCATTTGCTCCCCACCACAACGAGGGACTGCCCAGGAACCCCTTGTGCCAGCACAGCCCTGATGTCCCTCCAGGGAGGTGGCTGAGCATGGAATGAGCACTTGCATTGGACAAGAGCTGCACGTGGTTTAAACACTACAGGTTGCCCACCTCTGCTTTATTCCACCTTTATTGTCTGTAGTCTGAAGACAACATACCTTGCAGGAAGCCATTGAAATTGAGATTTTTATATTCCTACAGATCCTTTACATGCAAAAGAGTATCTCTTCATATTCTCTTCACTCCGGCCCTCTGGTTAGGTATAAGTTCTGCCTCCATAAATTTACGGCGTTTCTTGGAATTTCAGTTGACAGATGAGGTCCTGCTCTGTTCCTAAAGCTAGGTTCACCTATTTGTTGTATTAAACCCTGGCTGGATTTTTCATCTTTTTTTTCCCCCCCAAATGGGAATGCAAGCAGCTGAAGGGCAGTGAGAAAACATGAAAATAGACTTCTAGGAAAGTAACCAAAGGGCTTTAGCAGCAGGACAAGTTGCTTATCAAGAACTATTTTAGGAACGTGAGGAAATGAAACTTTGAAGAGAGAGTTCCAAAAGGAAAGATTTACAGAGGAGCTAAGGGTTCAAAGCAGGATGACAGCGCAGCTATCAGGAAACTTTCTCTGCACCTGTTTCTCCACCAGCTGCCTAACTTTACTCCCCCTCCCTTCTCCTGGCAGCTGAAAGACTGAGATCTGCATCCTCTTTTGTACTAATCCGCTCCACTGCCTGTCTGGAAATGTTTGCCAGTCACCTCGTCCCCTCCCCATCTTAAGCAGAGACATAAGACACAGTTTCTGATTTTAATGTCCAGCTGTGCCCCAGAGGCCTTACATGAATTCAAGTCACACTCTCACCAAACAGGGTCACAGTGTGCCTCAGTTTCCCTTCTGTACAAGGGAGAAAAAAGCACATCCTTCTTTCCTTTTTGCATACGTTATCTAGTGGTTTCACAAGAAGGTTTCTCACCTTTCTCCCGCATACTCCTCCCTAGGAAAGTGCCCTGAAACTCTCACTTGCTGTGTCAGACCCCAAGATGACAGAATGTAGCACTGTCGTGACTGTGCTGTAAGGAGACAGTAGAAATGGGTGGCTTTGCTGAAACCAGCAGAGCATCATGCATTAGTTTTACATGTGATTTTGGAATCATTTTAGGATGATAAAGTTAGGCACCAAAGTAAACAAATCCTCTACTTCTCCTATCAGTAAGTAATGCTATGCCTAAATTACAGAAACTGGAACTGGAAGCACCTTCTATCTGGAAGAACTTCCTTCCTCAGCTAAACCCCAACTCTACCCCAGACTAAGCCATCAGCATGCATCAGCCATACCTGCCCTTGCCCAGTTCTCTGCTTCCTATGGAAAGTGGGTTGGTGGAGCAGGAAGGAGCTATGATGGGAGCTGACAGGCTCCTCTCCTGCAGTGCTGGAGGGCAGCATCACACAGCCTGGTGTTCCCTGGCAGATAGGTCCAGGCACAGCTTAAGAGCTTTCCTCATACCTTTTCTTCCCTTCCCAGTCCTGGTACTAATAAAGTTTCAGCTTTAGGTAATAACACTGATGAGCAGTTATGTCAGACACACTCCTTTATGCCACTATCTAGAGAGGACATATTCTACCTCTCTCACTTCTACCCTGGTAGTTTCAACCCAGCCCAAAAGAAGTCCAAATGTCCTCTCATCTGGACCTGAGAAGATATCCCACTGTTTGCATGTGCAGAGAAGGGTGAGGGATCTAAATCTAAATGCATTATGTTTAATCAACTGATTTAGATGCTAAAGCCTTTTGTGTGATCAACAAGATGTTCACCTACGCACTGACTACTGGGAGATCCCTGCCTGCCATACACACATGCATATGCACTTTCAGAAGAGAAGCAGTGAACAAAAATGTGGTGTTTTTGGAAACCTGAGAATCACATGCCTCTTCAATAGGCCCATTCAATACCACCGCATGTATCAGAAGAGAAGTGCTTGATACGGCTCAGGTCAACTCTCTGAAGCCGCATCCACCGTGACGGCTTTTTCGCAGGGAGCCAAGACCAGGGCACGAACACAGCGGAAGCAGTGGTGGGAGAGCGCGCTTCCTTTGTATGCCAGCACACAGCCCAAACTACATGGTTAAGTGGACTTGTTGGTAAACCAAACACTGGGGCTACTGAGTAGCGAACCTCCTAAATAAACACAGCCACAAATCTGGTCTGTGTTCCTCTTCTGGAAGCAGCCTCTCTAATCTCACGCTGCATGTACACACAAAGAATACTCCGGGCTGATGACAGATGTGAGGTAATGTAAATAATCTGTTAAAGCAAGGCAGCCGTCTGCCATGTTTTTCATGACTGGTGGCATACAGAGGATATTAATAGGTCCTGAGGAATCTGTTCCCACAAAGACGGGGCCTGGCTATATCAGCTGTCTTCTTTCTCATGTTTGAATGTTGCACTCGCTTCCTTTTAGTTCACATGTATACGTTCGATAAGACTATTAGGTCCTAGATAATAGGAAAGAGGTTGAGATTGGGATATGGCAAATACAAAAAACCACACTGAATCATCGCTAGGAAGAGTCACGCACCGCTTGCAAAATAACAAAGACCAGCACAAAGGCCTTACTCGAGCTCTCTTTTAAAGCTCATTCCTTAGTCACAAAACATGAAAGCCAGCAAATTTCCGCTTTGAATAATGAGGAAGATTTAAGGAATGCGGAAAGTCTTGGAGAATTATGAGGTGCTTAATTCCAGACTAGATAAAGTATAAAGATAATAATTTAATTATGAAGGACTTTCAGAGATTTTTTTTAAGGCACAAGCCTGTTGTTTTGATGTTGTGTATCGCATTAGGCGAAAAAGATGGATTCAACTCGTGGTTGAACTTCCAAGAGATCAACACAATATAGATAATTATTAAGTGGAGAAGGAAGCAGTTGAACCTGATGGCCCTTCATGTGCTGATTTCAAACTGTATCACTGATGCTTAGCTGCCCTTGATGGCCCTTCATGTGCTGATTTCAAACTGTATCACTGATGCTTAGCTGCGCTTGAACACAGGACAATGTAGTAGTCAAATAAATGAATGTTAAATGAATGGCTCTACAACCTAACATGACCTAGGAAGTTAAGGAAAGTCTTTTCCTCCCTGTATTTGAACCACATCCCTTAATGATGGGTTCTATATAAAGAATGGCCAATGTAACACGTGGTTGAAGAGCCTGTAACAATTTCTAAGCTTCTTCACATCGATAACAGAAAATCAGTTTTAATTAAGGATATATATCAAGTACATGACCTCCATAAGGAAAAAAGTTTCATTTTAACATCTGTAGCTGGCATTTCTTCAGCAATGTAGGAGCAATATTGAGGATGGAGCTGTTTTCATCATATTAAATTCTCTTTTGCAGCATTTCTTCTGTTCTTTTTCATGCTCATCCTCCCTCTGCTCATATGCAGTAATCTAATTGCTGACTGCTATAAGGCTATCACTGATGGGAATAGCAACCAATCCCAGAAGAGCAGCAAGACATAGGCTACAAGCTTAGAAATTTTGGTCGCGTTGGTATTTTTTGGTGTACGAATGCCATTACTGTTTGCAATAGACTAGTAGGACTGTTGTTACTGTCTTTATTATTGTCACAGAAGCACCTAGAGGATTCATCCCAGATCCTAAGCTTTTTAAATTAGGTGACAAGGCAGAGGAAGAGAGCTGCAAGAGCTTGTAATATGAATTATATGCATAGCATAAGGAAGGCTACACCAATTTTATATATGTATGTGTGTGTGTGTGTGTGTGCGCACGTGTGTGTGTGTGTGTGTGCGCACGTGTGTGTGTGTGTGTGTGTGTGTGTACATATATATATATGTATATAAAAATATATATATGGACATTTCCTACCACTGTACGGCTCTCTAAGAAGCAGCACTGTGTTATCAGGGTCAGGCCATGCTGAGCATATTTTCAGTTTCCCAACAGCAGCTACAGCCAGAGATAGGCTTCATGGGGGACTCCTAAGCTTTGGGGCTACCATGACTAGTTTCCTCACATCTGAGTGCACGTTCAAGGGCTGGGGGTGTCGTACCTCTGCTTCAGGGCTCCTTTTCCACCCCAGGGAAGGCTCTGTGAACCACCCAGCGGGGTGGTGGGCTCTTGCCCATGCTTCATGGGGTGCTGCTGTATCAGAGCACCCCTGGCAGCTCACCATCCCCTGTGCACACAGAGATGTCCCGTCAGCCAAAACGGCCCCGCTGCACCGGGCTGCAGCTCCTTGTAATCCTCTGCATGCAGGTGCTTGGGGAGCAAGACACAGCAGCTCACCCTAAAAGCTTTGACCCATTTGGAAAAGGCTACCTTTTCACCATTTCCTTATACCTCTCTCAGCAAAACCTGAGCCTCGGTCAGTCCGTGGACATCCCGCGGTATTAGGGCACCGTGTCGCCCCAGCTGTCACCCCGTGACGGCCTGGCGGGGCTGGCCAGCGTACGCAGCTAAGAGGAAGCACAGCACCTTTGCACACTGGAGCCGCTCACAATGACTTTTGTTGCTGATGGCGCATGTTTGGTTCTGCTTGTTAAATCTTGTTAAACAGGAAACAGGTTTTGAGGCGAGAGGGTCCCTGAGAGTTCAAGCTCCTGCTTTCAAATGTTCTTACAAGATGCACAATTGGCACCGGCTTACAGGAAATATTTAATTGGAATCGGAAGGCGCTGGCTCCACCGACCTTGTATTACATTCCTCTGTGTGCGCCTTTCACAATGATTTTCACCTATAGCTTAAATCAGCGATTTATTTATACCAACCAATGGCAAGTTCAGCAGCATCGAGGGGACGAGCGGACCACAGAGGTCCAGCGAGCGAAAGGGAGGAGCGAGCAGCAAGGAGCCGTCTTACGAAGCAGAAGGGGCTGCCGCAAACCCGAGAGTGACATATTTATGAGTCCAGTATCGGTTGCCTGCACTGATAAGCCTTGGTCATTAAAGGAAGGAAAAGTCACCTTTGTGTATATAAAATATACAAGATTCATAGTCTGAAAAGACTCGACAGGAAAGCATTAGGTAAATAAAGGATATCCCATAAAGCATAATGTGAAAATTAAATTACCTCATAAGGGAGGAAGGCTGTCTGCCCCAGCAGTGAAAGTGAGGAAAAATTAAATTCCGCTCTTTCAACCCAAAACTGATTTGGCTTTGGGGTTTTGGGTGGATCTAAACACATTGTTACTGTTGTCTGTCAAGAATGTATTAAAGCCCATTACATTGGAGTAATCCCAATGGATCCAAATGGAGCTTCCCATAAATTTCCTCAAAATTTCCACTCTACACTTACAGCATTGTGAGAAGCATCCTACACGTCACTGCTGATGGTGGTCATATAACAGAAGTGTCATTTCAGCAAAGAATTGGACTTTCAAAGTTGTTTCTATTTTTCAGGTCTCACCAGTTTTTCTTTTCAAATGATTTTGGGTTCTACTCTTGTGAAGCACATATTTTCCTCCCTCTTCCCCTGGCTTTTTCTTTCTGGTGAATGAAAAATATCCAGTATCCACCTATTTTTGCTTAGTGCAATATGCCCCTCAGAAATTGTGGAAGTGTTTAAGAGTCAGGGACAGGCAAAAGGAGGGAAAATGAGAGAAAGCTCATTTATTGCACTATCCAGCAAAAGAAATAAAAGGAAAAAAAAAGAAAAGGGGAAAAGAAAAAGAAAATCCAATATATCGAAGCTTTATAGTAAAAAACAAACTTTAAAAAAAAAATCCAAATCTTTAGTGCAGAATGAACTATTTCAAAGTAAGCACTCTGCTACCAGTTCTCACTGTGGAAGCCCGGCAGAACCCCTGCCTTGCGTATGGGTTACTAACAGGTGAGTAACATATAGCTTTACTGTGCCCCAGCAGCAAGCTCCTGAGCATACAGCTCTCAGACCCTCCAAAGATGTTAACTGAGAGCTTCACTGATGCTAAGGGTCTTCACACAGTGTTTTTGTTGGGGAGGAGCTGATTCAACCTGAATCAAGCCAATCTCCTTTTTTATTGCAGATTTTGATCCTTGAGACAAGAGCCCCATAGCAGCTAGCCAGATCCAAATAGTAATTAGCACCCATTATCGGTGTCAGATTTTTTCCCAGCAGAAACCACCAATCAACATCTAACTGTAAATGTGGTAGTCCACTTTGGTGCTCTACAAGCAAACAGGCTGCGAAGCTCTGCTTCCCCATCGATGTGATGAGCACCCAGGGAGGCTGCCATGAGCCAAGAGCAGTTCCCATGTGCACAGGCCACAGCTACTGATGCCAATAAAACATGGTTGACTTCTCCTGGTGCTTCACAAAAGCAAATCAAGCTATACCTGTGCATAGCCAGGGTGCCCCTAGACAAATATGTACAACCAAGAGAGAGGCACTGATTCAACATAGCCCATTTCTGGCCCTGGAGTTTGCATCAACATCCTTGCCCCCACTCGTCTGCTCCAGATCTTTACAATATCATGTCACTTTGCTGCTAAATCTGATTCTGCCTCCAAATTCCTTTGCCTCTTGGGGGCTGGCAGTTTGCTGCTGAATGGGTACCTACCACTCTGAAGCTTCTCCAGCCCTTCAGGCCTCTGCATCAAGCGGATGCACTTAGCATTAACATCAGTGACCTTTAAGCAACAGGCTTCAGAAAGAAAAAATCCAATCCTGGGCAAACTGGATTGGATGAATAAGAGTGAAATCCAGTTCGGTTCTTGGCAGACTTGTAGTCTAAGGGCATTACTTTTGCATACTAATACTGCCATTAAACGGTCATGGCTAAACATCTCCTCTCCCATTTTCAAAAACACCACATTGCAGACCCACGGCATTCAACAAAGGAGTTTTTTTTTTCCCATCTCAAAACAAACCCAGGGTCTGGCTTTCTGTTCCTGAAAATCAGCATTGCTCCAGTGGCCTCCACTGACCTGCCTTCTACTTGACGAGGCCCTCACTCACATTGGCTTCTTCTTTCAAGTGCCTGGGAGGAGGTCCCTTATTTTTATCACACTTCTTCAATTTGGAAGGTGTCTCTCAGCTAGGCAATCAATAGCACAGCCAGGTTTACGCCTAGGAAGTTGTGACTTAAGGAACAATAAAACACTGATTTTTCACCTCTGGAAATGCTGCTTAGTCCAACCCTGTCCCCTTTATCCACAGCCCTTGGGGACATTTCTTTATTTGTTGGGATTTACTTTTAAAATGCTGCATGTGGTTCCACATTTGATAAATAAAGTTGCACCCAGAAGAGAGAAATGGGAGATCAGGTTTGCAAGAAGCCAGCTAGACCCAGCTTCATTTCGTTTGGTTTGGGATTCTATTATTCCCTCTTTCACCCTTTTCTGGTGTCTCAGCTCCCTCTCTAATAAATAATTCGTCCACATCACTAAACCACTGCACATAACTCAGAGCAATTTGTTACTGTTGGCAATGTCTGTGCAGCGGGGGCCCAGGAATAGGCCAGCATGGAAGCAGCATTACCTCCCACTCTTCAGGAGCATGATTTCTGCCTGATTACAGAAGGGGTCATTGGTAGGACAATGTAGAGAAGGTCATATACAATTGCTTGCATAGAAATTGTATGTGCTGGATTCTCCTCTCATGAGCTACTTCAGATTTACCCAGGAGTATCAGGAGAAATCGGCCCTGTGATATCAACACTGCAGATGCATCAGGATGTTAAAAAAATTAATATATAATCATAATCACCAATATACAACGAAAATGTCTGAGTATTTTATGCAATCCTAGGCCCAGAGGATAGCTTAAAATACATAAATTCCTCTAGAAACGATGACATAATAAATCTACTAGGCCTAAGGCCCTTCCAAAGGACAGTATTTGGTGAGGCTGTAACATTAAGAGTCATGTACAGTTTTAAAAAGAAATGAGACAGGATTACAAATGCTTTTCCCATTAACCCCCATGACTGCCAGGTGGCACAGAGAGGGCAGCAGCTTGCCTTTACCAGGGCCCCTAGCAAGCTGCTGCCTTCCCACAGCTTGGCTACTTTGCTGGTACCCACCACGTACAATACTTGGTTGGGAGTCGAGCTGCAAAGAAAGAGAGATTTTCAGGGTCTTGGCTGGAACAAGAGAGCTCAGCCATCTCCTGCCTGGAACAGGGGTTGAGGGTAAGCAAAGGGCATGTGGCGCTGCACAGATGGGATTCCTGCTTTTCTTCTTCCCAGCAAGTTCATAAGGGAGGAGGGATAGTAGTTCCCTGTCTTTGGAAAAAAAACGATTCATTCTGCTACGTGCCAGTTTCTCCTACTCAGTGAGATCTTTCTCAGCTTCCCTTCATATATGCACTTGCTTCAATACAGTTTCTGATATGCCTTTCTTGGTGTAGCCACCTTCCTTGAGAGCCCTGGCCCACTTTAATGCCTTTTAGATGCAAAGACGTGGTGGAAGCAGAGGGAGCATGGTTTTTGTATATGCTCCGGTTTCTCATTGCCAAGGAGTTGGTCCCTGTGGATTTTGGTACTTGAGCCTGAAAACTTTGGGGCTCAATGCAAGAGCATTAAATGGAAGGTAAAATATAAGTCAGCAGAACTGGAGGGCAACTGCAGTTTATCTGGGCTGCAGCATCTGGGCTCAGTGGCACGGTGTGCCAGTGCTTCCCAATTACAAAGCTGCCCTATTCGTTTCTGTGGGGATCTGAGGGAAGTTTGTTATTTGCTGTTGGGTTTGTGCTTTTGTTTTGCTTTTTAACAAAGCACCTTTAAAAATAGTATGCTTTCCAAAAAGGCATTGTTTAAGGAAATAATAGAAGAAAGAAAATGGGAGATACGGGGGAAGGGAAGGGAGAAGCAAAACGAAAGGAAACCTCAGTTGCTTTCAGGAGAAAAACACTGGGTCTGTAGGGTGCGACAGGCTGAAAAAGAGAGTGCCTTCTGAAATTTTTCAGATACATTTCTTGGAAGACCATTTATTCAGAAAAACAAACCCTCTTTTTTTTTTTTTGAAATGTTATTTTGTCATTTAAAAACAACAGAGAGCCTTATGAAGCAGAACATCAAATTCCCAGAGCTCTCATACACAAAGCAGAAAGGATTATGGCAAATATGGATTTGGTCACAGCCAAAATGATGACTAAAATAAGGGCCATGATGATCATTTCCCTGAGGGAAGTACAGGAGCCTTGCGTAAAAACCCCAAATTGCCCAGGACCGTCACTTACATCCCCAGACAGTTGCTCTTTATCAGGACTGAGCTGGCCATTTCTGAAAAGGCAAAGACCACTGCAAGAGGAGAGTAAACTACTTGGGCTGAGGAGAAAGATAGACGATTTCAGCTGCTCCGGATATACCGGGAGGCAGCGAGGCAGCAAAGGGAAGGTGAGAAAGGGAAGAGGAAGGAGCTAAGCTGCCCAAAAGCCTGGCTCTGTGGACACAAGAGTAGATTTACTGCTCCGTAAGCCACCGCTCCGGTGGATTTCTACAATGACAGTAACATAAAAGGTGAATGACAATAACATAAAAGGTGACCGTGTCAGTGAGGCACGATGCCTACATCTCTTGTCCGTGGGGGAGAACAGAAAGTGAGTCTACTATCTTCAGCATCAAGCAGGAAGATAAATTTAAGAGCAGAGGGGCCAGGCAAAAGATAATCTCTTTCTCCATCCCTTCTTAGATTTGCCTTGGCCAGTTGATGATTAATGCTAATATGTGGGTGCTTCAAATAATGCAAAAGGTTCAGATAGCCCTTCTGGTTACTAATTAATTGTTTAAGGCAGCAACAAGCTATTCACAAAAGGTAAATATTAAAATTACTAGCTCTACTTGCATCATCCACATTAGTGGCATCTTACTGGGAAAAAGAGTGAACCCAGACCCTTCACAGCTTGTGCTGATGACAGACTTCACAAGATGGAGGTGTTCACCTCAGTTTGGATGTTTCACAAAAGCCTGGACACCCAAACGACTGATTTTGAGCTGCACCCCTGTACGTGCATAATGCTTGCTCTGACTTTGAATCTCTGCGTAGGCCTACAAAAATAAAGGAACCACTCACACACTTCAGAGTCAGACACAGCTACTTGTCTTGCTGGATCAAGACCAAATCTCTTGTGTCTCCAAAATGGGGTTAGAAATCCACCACGAATTCTCACATGACTTCCAGTATTTCCCGTTTCAAGACAGGCTACAAATCTTGCTTGAACATTTCATGGTGCTACACCTTGCAAGCCAAGTCTGGTCAGACTCAGAAACAGCAGCCATTCCTTAAAATGGAAAATAGTTCATGTAAGCTATCCACGCATATTCAGACTTCAAAAGTTGCAGTGTGAGGTTGGTTCATGCTTTGGGTTACAGATCAACTCTGCTTCCTTACTTATTCTTAAGTTGTATTTATTTGCCTCCTGTTAACATGCTTTCTGTCGTTTTTATCCTTCACTGCTCTTTTCCAGCATTTCCAGACCTGCTAAGTCTGCACCTTTTATCCTATTTATTTCTCCGGGAAGAATGAACGCCTCCTCCTGCTGCCCTCCTCTTCCTGTGCAAGTAACATCCATCACTGTATCAGCACCTGCCTGCGCGGTGCTAAGGAAGAGTCGAGGTATTACTTCCTACCCTTGACAGGTGCTATAACACCACCGAACCACCCCAGCTTACAAAAGTTTCCATTCTGCAGACTGCTACACGCACTTTCCTTCCTGCTAGTCCACTCTCCCAGGAGGCTTCTCAGCTCTGTTAATGCCAAGACAGAAAAACCCGGTCACACTTCCACAAATTCAAAAGTGAAGGACGGGCTTTCCCCTTATTGCACGGTGTCGAAAAGAGCCGGCATCTGCGAGCACAGCCACAAGGATCTCCTGCTGCAGCCAAGGCTGGCGTTGCCCTGCCGGGGTCAGGCCCCCAGCAAAATAATCATGCAGACTAGAGGCACAGAAAGGTGTCTCTAACACCAAGCAACTAGTGCTTATCCACGGGGGTGGTGAGAGAGAGCAGCCCACATGTGTGCCATATAGGACTTACCTACACGAGCAACACTATAACCAGACCTTGGAAACCAAGACAAGGATTGAGGCCTGATTGCAATAAACACGGGGCAGACAGCAAAGGATGTGAGCTCATGGGATGCCAATTTGGCTACAGCAGGAAAAAAGGCAGGAGGAGGCAGCAAAATGCCAGCGCTGGGCAGAAGGCAGCCATGCGCACACACGCGGCACAAGCGTTCTTCGGAGATACGCCAGAGGCTCTTCTTCTCGTTGCACTCCTCACTTTTCATTTCTGCCCCTGACGGAGGAATACACAAGCCCTCCGCACTCTCCCTCCTGCAACATCCGAGGCGAGAGAGCAGCTTAAAGAACAAATTGATTGGTTAAGGCCACGTAACAGGTGAGAAATGTGAAATACTTGGAGTCTGGATTCTCAGCTCTCTAAAAGCATCTAGACAAGCTAGCTGACTTTATGGGGAAATAGGTATCCCTGTAGGGTGACCTGTCTCCTCGTAGCATAAGTGTCCAGAACTAAATTAAGGTGAATCAGTCTCTGTCAGTGAATCTCTTAAGCCATCAATTATTCCGTGTAGTTAGCTGAAACTAACATTCAGTTAAGTGGCATGAATCCCTCCCTTGAGCCACAGCTTCTTAGATGCTGTTTGAAATCTCTCGCCTTCTACAGGATGCATTTCCCATTTGCCTGGCGTTCGGACATATGGCAGGCAGTTCATCCAAGGTGAAATCCTGGAGAGGCTGCTTTTTGCGATTCTACATCCACCCTTCCCTCTAACAAAGACATATTCCACCTTCATGCAAATCCAGCAATTGCTGCAAAGCATGCCAGTGTCCTGGGCACCAACATTATGTCTGTTCTTCTCCAAGTTCACTCCAGGAACAGGTGAGGAAATTTGTATATCCAGATAACGGTGTGGGGAGAGGACATAAGAGAAGGCTACAGGGGAGGGGAGAAAAAGGTGTTTTTCTTTTAAACAGTTAGTGTTGGTATATGTTATTCTACCTTCTCCATTCTGCACATTTTCTCACCAAAAGCCACTCTGTTTAAGGAGCAACCACATTTTCTTGCATTCAGCTGCT
Organism: Dromaius novaehollandiae; assembly: GCF_036370855.1. Lineage (NCBI taxonomy): Eukaryota > Metazoa > Chordata > Aves > Casuariiformes > Dromaiidae > Dromaius > Dromaius novaehollandiae. The sequence goes on along the minus strand of NC_088099.1, from coordinate 119,239,699 downwards.
AATAACCCTAGTGTAAACACTGCAAACTTACAGCCTTAGAAGCGCCTGAACAGTAGAAGACTCACTGGATCTGTTCAAAGATAGACTGGCAACATTTCTGGCATCCTGAGGCCAGCAAGCATGTGAAGAGGGCCATAGCACAGCACCGAACGTATTTATTTCTACCCTCCACTTAGACTCCTCCACGCTGAGAGGTGGAGTAAGAGACCGCCTTTGTCCACCAGAGGAATCCTCTAAGCAGAGGAATCCTTGCAAAGACTGCCCTTTTTTATCTAATTCATTCCTTAATTATGACTAATTGCTTAATTTAGTTTGGCTAAAAGTCATAAACGAAGCTGAGGGATTTATCCAGCAGAGACATGCACAGCTTCCAAGTTGACACACCACTGGCACGGAATCTCCCGATTCACTGGCAAAAAAGCACTTTCAAAATGCCTTTCAGTAAAATCCACAAAAAGAAACTGCAAAACAAACAAGAGTAATAAAATAATACACCACGCAAAGGATAAAGAAAAGGCTAAAGTCAGCATTTCATCTGATAGTCTCTCTTCAGGAAATGCCTGTGAAAACAGCTTTGGAAAGTAATAGCTAGCTTTACTGATCTGGCTACAGATATTCTTTGAAATAAGAAAGGTGCAAAGCCTCAGTGCCATTTTTTAAAGAAAACAAAATAGTTCTCACCAGAAGAAAAGCATTCTGCCAGCCCTATGAAAGTGCTTATTAGGTGCAAAGTATTAGAAGATACAAAGCTGCCATAAGAAAGATTCGTAGGAGCAAAAGAAAATACTTCTGCATTAAAATAAGTGAATGGAAAAGGATAGACAAACACAGAAGAGGCCAGTACGGTGGTCAAGTGTTTACCTAGTGAGGCTCTCTCTAAATCTCTGAGTGCCATCATCATGGTTTTCCTCATTCTTGGAATTTTTTATGCTTTTTTTTATTGGCAGGCAATTGTACCCATCAAAATCTTAATGCTGCTCTGCTTCCCTGCATACCTTCTCTTCTTCCCTGGCAAGGCATGTATTCTGCAGGAGAAAGAAACAGATGGAGAGCTGACAGGTGTCATACTCCCATTAAAGACGAGAAATATAGTAGCAAAGATATTTTTACTGTTATAACTCCCTGAATAACTATTCCAGTTAAGAAAAGCATTGTAGCTATCGTGTCTAAAAGCGAGCGCCCTTTCTCTTCTTACATTTACGCTTATTTAAAGCAAACATGCCTCTCGCAACATCTGTGGAATTAATCTCATTTGTGTCAATACCTTTTCACAGGGACAGAATTTGAGCACAAAGCGCAAAAGCCACCCCATCTGCAAAGCAAATGCTATCCTAGACATATCGCGGAAGAACTAATGCGCAGCACACGGGAGCCTTAGCAGCGGTACTTCCCCGAAACCTGGCAGCAGGATAAATACAGCTAACCTCACCGCCACTGCTGCAAGCGCTGCCTTTGCACAGCAGTGTTGCAGGGGCACATTTAACTGTGGGGGGCACATCTCAGACCAATACATAGTTTTACAGCAGTTTATGGATTATTTTGCATTTCTTTAGGGACGACACGCATGGGCTGTGCTGCGCTCTGGCCCGTTTGGCTGAAATGGCAGCTCCAGCCCATGCGCTGCCCTCAGCTGCGGGGTACAGCTCTGCGGGAGGAGGGACGGGGGAGCTGGGGCTATAAAACAGGCCGAAGCCAAAGGATGGCTTTTCTCGCCAAGGCGAGCACCTGCATGCAGCCGCCAGGCTGGTGGGCGGTGGGACAGCTCTTACCCAGCCGGGTTGTGTCGGCACCAGGCAAGCAGCATGGTGAAGGCAGGGGAAGGGATGCCTGCTGCTTAATGCTGAATATTGGTCCCAAAATCAGAAGTGGCTGGCTAAATTTGGTGTTTTGGGCCCATAAAAGTGTGTGCGTTTTAGTTAAGTGTGGCCAGCTGCCAGGCTCTAGTAGTAAATACGGGGTTGCAGGTGAGGGAACCCAAGGCTGGATTCAATAGCTGGCCATGAGAACAAGCGAAAGCAGGAAATGCAGCAGTGGTCTTTGAGCACTGGGAAAAAAGGATCAATACCCATAGGATCCCTATGCCCTGAGCACATCCTCCCTCAGAGCCCCTAACTGTATCTTAGAGGTTAAATAGTAGAAAGCCAGCCTGCTCAGGTATTGGTTGGAGCATGCCTGGAAATATATGATACAAATAAAGTGGCAGCCTGCCATTCAGCCCAGCAACTCCAGCGTCCATGTCTTCCTTACATCTCATGCCAGAATCAATTGACACAATCAGATCCCGGTCTGATATAGCTGCTATCGGCATGAAAATGGGAAGGCAACCATCACAAACAATAACAGCAATAAGAATGTCTCTTTGGAAATCGCCTAAGCAAACAGGCACAATAACCTACTCCATTGAGAAATAAAAAATGATGCCTCTGAACAGCAGAAAGTGGAAGATAAGAATTATTCTTTTATCCAGTCGACAGGCCTCCTGGACAGAAGAGAAAACAAGTGGAAGATCAAATGGATTGTGGGTCAAGTAAAGCATCAGGCAAAGAGGTTTGAAGCCAAACCACAGGACACATTTGTCAAGCTCTTAAAAAAATAGAAATGCAGGATCAAAGCAGAAGCACTTTGCAAATATTAACATTTGTCACCTACTTTTACTTTTGATGTACTTCATTTTGAAGACATTTCTCCCTTTTCTCTTTTTTTTTAAACAGGATAATCTAATCTTTCAGTACACACACTTGCCTCCTTCAAAAGCAAAATGACAATATTATCGAAACATGGAAGACTTTAATAAGGACAGATTAAAATAATCAACATATGGAAAACAAATAATAAAAATATATTAAGCAGCAATCCAGGCAAATCTTGTTTACACTGTTGTGAAATGTTCTAATATAAAGGTTTTGGTAGTTTCCCAACAAAATATACACAAAACAGTAACTCTTTCTGTTGTTTCATATTTAAGGGGAGGAAGAGCATTCGTGTAGCACTTGAGTCAGCAACAACAGAATTAAAGAAAATCACATTAGCACCAAGTAAGTCAGATTCACTACTGCCATGCACTTACTGTTGTGGACATGCTGCCCTGTTGATTATCAGGCCAAAATATGAGCACTCTGGTCTAAAATATGGATTAAAAAAGGAAATTTTTTAAAAAAAAGTTTGATTCTTTTTTTTCCTGAACATTTTCAGCTGTGTGTTTGTCTTTGTTATGTGGACCATGTAGTTCCTGTTCCTCAACGACAGTACGAAAAGTCCTAACTCAATGGTGGGCTGATGCTCCTACAAGACTGGGCAATGGCTTTATTTTCTTTATCCGTTCAGTCAGAAACTTCTCATGTGTCCACCGACATCCAGAGCAGAGGGAAGCGGCATTTGAGGACCTGCAGCTTGTTTGAAGAGTGACCTTCCACACGTTGTGAGATATACGGGTCTGCAGCCGAGGCATTTCTCCGCACAGCACAAGATACATAACAACAACAATACCTCAGGCTTAATTTAGGAAATTTGGTAATTGTCAAGTGTGGTAAATCATCTTTAAAGCAAACAGTCTTAAAATGGGAGAGATAAAGTTCATTCCCCTGCGACGGGGCGGTAGCGTGGAATACCACGAGGTGCTGGGCAGGCTTTCAAAGCAGCGGCGTCGCTCTTGGCGAGATACCGCCGCCTATTCCTGCCGGGATTGCTGAGACTGCTGGCACCAGGGTGACACACTGGGTAATCGTTAACAGGGGAAGTCTGTCTGGTGCCTGCTCTTTGTTCCAACCCCACTTTCATATTTGAGCACCCTTATGATATACTTTCTATTCACGGCAACGTTTTAGCCTGTCACAAGTGTGGCCCCGGCGACTATAGTTAGGCAAATACAGCAAGAACCCGCACATGCTTGAGCCCTTCAAAGTATCTTTTATTTTTTTCTCAGTTTCCACTTGTTAATATTTGACTGAGTCTGTAGTTTGAACAAGTACTTCCCAAATATATTTCAGCTTTCAAAAAGAAAAAAAAAAGATCCAACATTTACGGTGCTTAGAGCATTTATGGCTGAAACTAGTTCTGCAGGTTCAGCCATCTGTCCTGTCCATCCTTGCACAACGTTGCTCTTGTAAAACGAAGGCAGTCGTCCTATTTGTGAACTCAAAATGCCCCTGGCATCACATTCCCTTCGAGATGATTTCTTGGAAACAGTAAAAGCGAGAGATCTAGGAAGACGTGGCTCAAAATGCTTACAGCTGCAATGGGGGAAGCAGGTATTGAAATGCAGATAAGAGTGTCCCAGGGGATCCGCCTGAACTCCTGCAAGGATGTGTCTGAAAAGAGGCATTGCGATCCTCTCTCTGTAGCAAGAGGATGGTGGAACACATGTTCCAGTCTATATTAAAGTGAACTGTGGTACTGGTAGGAACATCAAAGCTGGGCCAGCACGACTGTGTGGTGATTATCTTTATTAACTAATGAGCATGGTAATTATCATTATTAACAACTATCCTGCTTTGCTCTATGCATCAGAAATTCTGGATACCTGCTCCATTCACATAAAAGAATCTGGCTTCTCATGGAGGTTTACCGAGGGAAAAAATCTTTCACACCGGGGAACATGTTTTCTAAGAGCTGGCTTCATCACTGTAGTAGTGATACGCAATATCTGTGACCATGGATGCTGGGTATCCACAATGACTTACTTTCTGTTATCCAGAAATAGATAATCAATAGTTTGAGAACAGACACGCTGGTGGCTACAATCTGATTTTTTAGGCTGAAATTTGAGAGATGAAACCACAGGCTTGTACGAGCTATGGATCTATCTGTTACGCTAGTACCAAGGTGATCCATTCTTGCTCTCTGCTGGAGAAATGCATCTGAAACTTCACAGAGGGTGGAATAAATGGTGTCCTATCAACTCCAGCAGCTGCTCTTTCAAGCAGTTTGCGACGGTCTATGTAATCTTAGCACAGGCAACCTGATATGCATTTACACAAAGGCTTCTTCATTCTGCTTCTGGCAACACAAAACATCTTAAAGAGGATATAAATGATATCGTTCTGATGGGAGTTGTAACAATTGTTTTTATGGGACCTGTGCATCTATTTTAATTCTCCTTAATCTTATGCCAGGACTACTGTGAAATGTGGCAATTTTACATGACCAGAATTCTTTTTCAACCACACATGGATATTAATTCTGAATTTTATATTTCTGTACACAAGACTATATCCTGTATAATGATTTTGTTTGTACACCAAGACAGGAAAACAAGGATGTTGTGATAGTAATTACAAGGAAACTCATTTTTACTCTGAAGAACAATTCTTTGATTTTTTTAGAGACTAATTAAAGTAAAAAATTGTGTCTTCTTAAAAATTAGAGGTATTTTTTTAACATGCCAATATAGCACAATTAGAAAAACCTTCAGTAAGCCTAAAAGACTTTCAGATGCGCAAAGAAATAGGATTTGGGGTTAATCTCAAAGCCTGTCTAATTATCCAGCCTTAATGGAATCACAGAATTAGGGTGGAAACTTCTCTGCATCACAGAAATCCAGTTTTCATATATCCTTGCTTGCGACTGGAACAAAGTTACTTTAGGTGAAGCTTTGGCCATCTACAGCAATTAAAAAACTCTGATCTCACCTCTCTTTCTGGGCACAGAAAAAAACAAAAAGAGTTGAGAAGTCTGAAAATGGGGGAGAAAGTTTCCATAATGTGTTGACTCCTTATAAACACATGAATAAGGTTAATAACATTTATTTATAGTGAGGATAAGGCTTTGAATCAAGTGATTTTTTTTTTTTACCAAAACTGTCTCGCTTTACTGTAGCAAACTTCAGAACCAAAGAATTGCCCAAACCCAAAAATAAAGACTAAAAATTATTGCTGTCCTATCTGAAGCTGTTGAGATGCTAGTGAAAGTCGCACTGTCTCACAGGTTGTGCTCAAAGTGACACACCAGTGAAGTGTTGCAGCAGGACCCCTGCCCTTGCAAATGGCCCGGGTGGAGGCCTGGTTAGCTGAGCTGGATTTTGCATGGCCGCTTAACTAACTACCAAATTTCCCAACAGTTTCTTCCCATTATTTCCCTAGGCCATCAGTGCTGCCTCTCCACCCTTTCCAGTCACCTGGCTGCAGATGTTAACTCCACATCCCCATCGCCTCTCCTCTGTTAATCTTTTTTCTAGCAGTTGTTTTACCTTCATAGGTGCTTATTCCACTGTGTCCTCTCCTAGGCTCCCACTAGGAAAGCACAGCTAGACCTGTCTTTCCACTGTCCCCGTGGAAGACACCACTTCTGCTGTAGCACATGAAGGTCTAGTTCAAGTAGGGAAGTAGAGGCAACCTGCAAGTTCTTGCCTATAAGGGTTGTGCTTGCTGCTCTGCAGCTCCTCTTTGCAGCACTTCTTCACTCCGGAAACGCAGCCACTGAGTAGTTCACATTTTCAAAGTGTAAATCAGGCTCCTAGCTTGGATGCAACTGGTACTGTTAAAGCAAGGGCTGCTTAAATCAGCTCAAAAAGTGAAAACCAAATAATGAATGAGCCCAGAAAATGAGCTTGGCAAAACTCCACCATGATGATTTGTTTCCCAAAGTTCAGCTGATTTACAGATTTGAGCCTTCATTGGTGCTCTCTAGGTTTAAAGCAAGATATTTTAACAAAAATTATAGCTAAAAAGCAGTTCTGCTGATCCAGGAAATGTTCTGAGGGTGACAGTAGATGCTAGAGGTATGTGAAACAGTGGTATATTCTAGGCAGTACTGTTATATTTTTGCTCAAAACAGTCAACTGGAGTTCCTGAATTTATTAGCTTTCCAGATCCTAGCCCTACTCAGGGCCCCATCTTCTGTCCAGGTGTGCAAATGGGCCAGCGAGCTGGTTCAGCCAGATTCCTCAGAATTTCCACCGGAAAGGGAATCTCCAGGTGACACAGCCCCATGGAGGCTCTGGTTGCATCCGCCCAGCTCCCCTCTCACCAAAGCGGTCCCTTCGCCACTGGGGCAACCTGCTGTCCAGGCCAATTTGGGTTCTGGGGCTGCACCCGCCGCCCAGCCAGGCTCAACATGGTGAAGATCAGAGTGCCTGATATAAAAAGGATCTTTTTTTTTTTTATCAGTGGCTTTGCGTATTGCTATTATTTTTCCCAGTTTGTATTGCTGACTCAGTGCCCTAGCGCCTTAGATAAAGACACCTCTGTGCATGGTATGGGGCAAACACAGACCATGGAAAGGGCTGTGGTACCCCTTGGTCCCTCACCTCTGCCACACCACGGAGAACAGGCAAAAGCCTTCAAGAGCCAAATCACACATAACAGCCCTTCGAGAAAACAAATGTAAAATAAACTGCTTCCTCATGCAATTTTTCTTACACTGATAAAGCAAGAACGAGTTCTCTGTGTGTTCTCTCCCATTTGTTTTTACCCCAAAAGTTTAACTTTTGGAGAAGTCCATCAAATTCATGACTGAAGGACCAATAATTCTCACAGGCAATTACTGACATATTTTTCCATCACAGAAAAAGTTTTATCCCTTAATAAACTGGAACATGATTCTTATTTTTATGACAGAAGCATTGATGGCTGACTTCAAGTCAAGCACCGGACTGCCTTACTTTCGAGTCTTGGGAAGTTACACATGAATATTTAGGAGTTCTCCAGGACAGAAAAGCTTTTATTACTGTAACATGCAATTAGGCAACAGAAACAGAAATTTAAACTATCTTAAGGCACAACAAAGTGCCCATCAGAGCTAGTATAAGCAGTACAACCCTGTTAATCTCAGTGTTTTGAATGTAAGGATTTATATCCACAGTGATTTGTTTCAGTTTTTTTTAAACAATGTACACTCAAGAGGATGAATTGTGCTCTCACTTAAACACCTCTACTGTAGTTAAATCATCTAGTTTATGGATGTGAGCAAGGGAGACAATCTGGCCTTTAGATGACGTGACATATTGGCTAGGAAACCAATGCAGGCTGTTTGCTAACAGCTTCCTCGCAGATTCTCACATGAACAAAAATGGGAAAAAGTAATGATCATTAAACTTCTAAAATTAAGAAGACAGATGCAAACCATTATTTCAGGTATGATGAGAAGAAAAGAGAGAGAGAGGTCCTTCCCCAGTCAGGTGAAAAGGCAACTTAGTTTCTAGAACTTCTGAACTCTAGAAGTTATGAAATAGCAGGATAGTAGATGGTATTTCAAATTCTTAATATCCCTGGACCTATGGAAAGAGAAGCTAAAAAGTTCTGTCACAATAGCCTCATGACTAGGAATATTAACAATTATCGAACAATCCTCTTGAAGCTGGGAGAGTTCTGGCCCCATGGGCTTTAAGAGGAAAAGAAATTGGAGGGACACCCACTCAAATTGCAAAGAAATGACTCGGCAGTGAGAGAGGCCAGACAGAATACCAATGTTTTAAGCTTCAGAACTAAGAGTGGAAGATTCTCAAGTGGCACCACACTGCGTTGCACAATGCCTTCTGGACCTCTGCATCACATAGATGTTGGAGATGTTGGTGCTCTCCAACTACCTGGTGTGGAGAGGAAAGTTGGATGTCATCAGAAAGTCCCATGTGGGATCTGACACCAGGATCCACAGCAGGAGCTATTGTCTCCAACGCAGGTCCTGCTGAATGGCCAAGAGACTGGGCAAAAAGGGCCAGACCCACACTGTCCCCGCCACCCTGCTAGCCCCTGGCCAGCAATGCGTTTCAGGAGTTATTAGCATTTATTCAGCTTTTTCCTGGAGTTTTTGCTTCATGTTTTTGGTTTTGACTTTTTAGTTCTCACTTTTCTCTCATCATTTTCCAGCCTCTGGTCTCTTTTATGCTTCATATTCTTCCTTTTTTCCCCACCTTCATTATTTTTTCTCTTTTTATCACAAACAAGAGAGGAGAAAATTAAAGAAAAAAATAGAGAAGAGGGCAGGGAAATATGATAAATTAAAAGGGCAAGAAGCAACAAAGAAACTGTACTTCTAACTGTCAAATTTTATTAATGCAGGAGAATGTTGATGGACAAAAAGTAATTTCTCCAAAAAATTTCTTCTTCTGAGAGAGTCTCTCTTTAAAATACAAAATATTTCCATTCACAAATTTTCAGCTTGGCTACTTCCTCTGTCTGTAAAGTGGCCTTGCTATTGCTGAATAGCTCCTGAGGGCACGTGAAACTGAACTCACCACCTTGAGACTTAAAATCCTCAGACAGCACTCAGCAATGCAAAGTATGAGACTATTGCTTCCTATATTCACACCTCATCGCTATCTAATTGAAACTTCATCTGAAGGAGGGAGAGGGAAAACCACAGAGCTGAATTCGTATGGTTACCAGAAGAAAAATATTACTATTGCTTTTATGTCCATAGTATGATATATTTTTTCATAAGTACTTCTAGGATACTACAAGGGAAAACTCAGCATTGTAATATGCCATTCATGCAGAGCTGATTTGGTGGTGGCATGAGCAGAAGATATGTTCTTTATTTTTGCAAGTGCTTCACATTTTTCCAATAGAGGTGGGCAAAGTTTTGTGTAGTTTTCCAGTGACCTTGATTATGCAACGGTATGTGACTGCAGCTCCAGACGACATCAAAGATGCCACTCACTTTATCAGGTAGCGGCAGCCCCAGCGAGGCAAGGGACAGCCTGAAGGCACCCGGCTGTGCCTAGGCTGCAGAGGGCAGATGGCCCTCCATCCTCCTTTGATTAATGAGCATGTCCTATTGATATCTTTTTTGGGGGTGGGTTAGGATGGGGTTACATAGCTAGCAGTCCTATAACACGCAGAGGCATCATCTGGCAGATGATGATATACTGAAAAGAAACTGAAGCTATGCATCTCCCTCTCCCAATGGAGAAAGGATGGTTTCAATCCAGCAATAGCACATGCTTAACTCCAGATAAAAGGCTCAAACACTGCTGAAGCCAAAGGGTTAAATCACGGCCCCTTTGAAGTTAGCAGTGCTAACCTTCATTTCCATGGGGCCCCTTTCTTCCCCCCATAGCACTAAGTGCTTTGATGAATCAGCACTGCAACACACAACCAAGGTGCGAAGCAACATCTCCTCTCCCAGTGTCCTTCCCAGGACCAGGGCTGTTTCAGGCATGACCCTTTCGAGCTCAGCTCAAATACGGGTTTGGGGCCCAGCCCTTCCATGCTTGCTCCTACAAGCCATCAGCAACACGGGTGGGAATTCCCGCAGGAGCCCATCTATGGGAGGCCAAGCTCGGCTCCTCTCTCCAGCTTGGCCATTATAAGGCAGTTAAAGGCGATGACCCGGCTGAGGCACTCAGCAGAAGGAAGCAGAAATTACAGTCTCCCAAGCACACACTGCCATCAGAGTCACTGCTCTTGCTCAGTAAACCTCCTCACCCATCCGTCGCTGCAGCATGGGACTGAGCATCTCGCTGGCAGACAGAGGAAATCAGTTATAGATTACAAGTGCAAAAATGATGCTAACATTATCAAAAATCCTCCATTGCAGCTGGATTCTTTGCAAATATTACCTGAATTTAAACCAAAAATAAGAGGAAAGCCACTTATATGCAGTGTTTCAGATGGTTGAATGTTAGACATTTTTGTGGTAGGACCTCGAAAACTAACCTACAAGAAGTTTCTACCTGCCCCTCTTTAAATATCCCTCTCCTCTTTTTGGTGCCTTTTCCACAGTTTCTTTTTCCTGCAAGCCTGGGAGGGAGGTTTTGGCCATCAGGTGATACGCCTCCCAAGTATTCTTCACAAGGTGAAGCAAAGAGGAACAGAAAATTGTCCATTAATCCCTAGTTTTCAAAACGGTTTTGCCTTGTGTTTCCTGCTACACTAGGTAAGAATTTCCTGATCACAGCAAGTCCTTTCCAAAGCCCTTTTCCTTTTTTGTTTGTTTTTAAAAAGGCATAAAATGTAGTGAAAAAAGAAGAAGGAAGAAAAAGAAAAGATAAGCTCTGGTCAATCAAGCCCCAGCTCTCTTGTCTCCAGTTTGTGATATGTTTTATGATCTCAGACACAACAGATTGTGAGCCTGCAATGTTTGGAAATAGTAGATGATTAAACCTTCTGGCCAGGTGTAAATGCAACCTTTGTCTTCTGATCACTGTGTGAGAATTACCTTCCTTCTCAAAGCCCCCGGCTGGCCCTGTTGTCCTCAGTATTATAAACATCCCCTTCTTGGAGCTGCAGCCACAAGGTCCTTCTACTTTATTCCTAATCTATAAATGCCCCTATGCAATCTATATGACTGGATTGTCCTAAATTACAGCAAAAAAATTGCTGAGCAAGCTACAGAAAAATTTGAAAGAATGTGGCCTGTGAGTTTTTCTACTTCTTCTTCTGGGGGGATTTTGTACCAGGTAAATAATAAAAAATGTGTAATGATTGACTAGGCTTTTAAACCTGAACTGAAGGTAAGTTTGCCTTGCTGTTCCAGTTAAATATTCTCACTAGCCCCCTTCTCTTTTTCCAGTTTATCACGCCACGAAGTCCCCTTCAGCCTGATTCATTCTTTATTCTTTAGAAATTTGGGCAACAGTTGAATCTGACCTTTAGAGCCATAAACAAATTAAATTGTTTCACAACCAAATAATATGAAACAATATTGAATAGCTGGGCTTCTGTCGTGCTTCCTCTTAAAGGAAAAGAAGCCCCAAATCGGCACAAGACTGAAAAATGGGAGACAGAGAGAGGGAGAGGAGGAGAGAGGGACAGGTGCCGGTGACATCTCCTTCCCCTCTCCGTCCCCCTGCCCCCTGCTTATCTCAACTTCGGCTGGGCGCAGCCACGGCCCCCTGGCGCGCGTGGTCCCGCTGACATCGGCGAGGGCCAGGGCTGTGTCACCCGCCGGCGACTCCGCCGGGAGCGGAGATGTGCCCGGCCCCGCTGGTTTCAGCACATCCCCGGCAGGAGCTCCTGCACCTCGCGGGAACGCGGAGTGTTTGGGTCAGATGCGGGGCCTCCATAGGGCTCCTTGGTGGCCCGGTGGGGATTCCCCCAGCAGAGGGGATGTGCCAGGCGCCCAGCACACCCCAGTTGCCAAGCCGGTGGGGGGACCGGCACAGGGAGCCCAGCCAGGGCACCCTCAGGCAAGACCCCCTTTGGCCCCTCTTGGTGGCAGGACAGCAGGTCCTGCGGGGACACTCGGCCGCTGCCCCCAGCAGGAGATGGGGTCCCCTCCTCCTCTTTTCGGCTTTGGCAGGGCTCAGTACTGAATTTTTAACAAAAAAGAGGAAGAAAAAGATGAATAAGAGATGCCTGGGACCGTGCCAGCCCCAAAGCACCTTTACCTATGTGGGGAAGGTATGGCCTAAAAACCCTCCCTCTGCAGGGCTGCGTACGGGCACGGGCGCCGGGAGCCTTTGGGACAGCAGATGCCTTTGAGTCATGCCGCTGCTGATCTTGGGGAAATTCGTTGCTCTCATTAATACCGCCAGGGTCAGCTCGGATTTGGAGAAATAGCTTAGGGCTGGACATCGGAGACATGCACCCCTGTGGTAGTGCCAGCACTAAACTGTGATGCTTTGGGGATGATGTACTCACGTACGCTTAATGTACTGAGATCCAAAGCCATGGCGAATTCTTCTCACACATGATGTCCGTATATACGACACAAGCAATGGTACGTTTATATGAAGTGTATGAACGACAGACAGAGCTGCTGCTTTTCACCTAGCCTAGATGTCCAGCTGCAGATGTGCTCACATCATCTACTGTCCAATTGCTGTTACTGCCACTGGTACGTCAAGCCTTTAATCATCCACAGTCCTGTACAATTTACCAAGTCTAGGCGGACAGGCATGAAGCACATTTGCCTGCTCAAATTAACCTTACGGATTATGAAGCCATGGCTGTAACTGAAATACAGTTTTGCCTTTTGTAAACCATTTGACATAAGAATTATGAGGCTAAGAATTAGACACATGAATACATCTAAATATTTATACTATGTTCATTACTCTGGTATCTGAGCATATGTTTATGTATATGTTTTAACCTCCACTTCTACATCCGTTATTTTTCCTTTGCTTTATAAGCCCTTGTCACCTATTGCATCGTGCCACCGATTCCCTCCTGCAGGAACTGGCTGCATCTTACTGACATTGCTTTTGCAACTCTCTACTTTGTCACAAAATACCACCAAATTTAGCAATACAGAAGAGCAGCAGATGTTCATATAGTTGCCATGACCACACAGGATTACACTACTCACAGCTAAAGACCCCACAGAGTTTAGGCAGGACCATAAACCTCCATGACCAGAGTGTATTTAACTCTAATGTTGGGATGATACAGATAAAAGCCCTTTCTCTGGTCAACGTATTTCAGATGGGCTCTTCACAAAAGTTGCTGCAGATTCTTCTGTAGTAGCCACGGCTACTCACTTCAAAAAGCAGATGCTGGATTCAGGGGACTTCTGATCTAAACCAGGAGGGCGGCGCAGCAGTTGTATCACCCTGATGAGCTAAACCCACACACACCTTATTTCAAAGTCTTCTGACAAAGAACTCCAGCCACAACGTTTCATTATGGCAAAAAAAAAAAAAAAAAAAAGAAAAGAAAGAAAGAAAGAAAATGAAGCAGAAATCCAATAGCTGCTGTCATCAGAATACTAACACAAACTGAGGTTAGGTGTCCTAAATGTTTTACTATTAACAAAGCCAATTTAATGTATATTTTTGAAGATCAGGAGGAAGAAGGTGGAAATTGTCACTAGTGATTCTAAGATATATCTAAAGCTGTGAAAGTAACAGAATAAGATCTTTGAAGTCTTCTGGCTAAATAAAATATACATTCATTTTCAATCAAATGTTTTGTTCTGTCTTTAATTCATTTTTTTCTTTTAAAATACACTAGGCAATAAAGTGATGAATCAATCCTAATTTTGAAAAAAAAAAAAAGAGTTGTTTAATTCTTGAAAAGTTCAAAACAAAAGATGTTGTGCTTTGGAGTTTTGGCCCTAAAATATATTTTCTAGTAAATACATTTTTTATCCAAAATATTTCATCTAACTCTACATTTATTGTAGTGAAAAGTAGTGTCACTAATTAGTCACTAATTATACACGAGTGCGTATATGTATGTATGTCTACACACATACACACACAAAAATTTATCTTTTTTTTTGCCTGTGGAACAGAATCGTAGGTGCCACACTCAGAACTTTTGAGCACAGAGCATTTCAGAGCTTTTGGATTAGAAAGCTAAACAATTTGACAGAGTATTTCTAACTTGCCTACTAGAAACCTGTTACCCACGACATATGCCCCTTCTCCCATTCCAGAAGACCTCTTTTATGGTCACCACCTCCAAGGAGGTGGCCACAGAAGAAACCTTCCTTCTGCATACCCTGTTCTGCCTATCCCAGCCCATCTCTTCCATTGCACCAAGCCAGGTACAAGCACCGGAGGTGTAATCCTGGCCTCAACCCGTGACAGTTCTCAAACCGGCTTGACACAGGTCATTTAACACTGTCACTTTGTTTTAACTAAGCTAATAAAAATGGGTTTTGTCGTTTCTGTGGGTAAGTTTCTTTTCTCCCCGTATCAGGGGAAGACAAGTGAATTTGGTTTCACCAGTTAAAGCCCTCAGTATGAGAGCTACGGGCATTTGCAAAATTCAAGTGCCCTGACCACTGGACATCCCTTGTCATCCTCCTTGGTGAAGCTATTTTGATTTGCAAGTGATATGCAGGAATTAATATTTGCCAGGCTGGAGAGAGAAGAGGAGCACTATGCCACCCTCAGTAGGGTGGGAGACGTGGGTCCTCCTCCGGGACCTGCAGGGTCGGAGGATCAGGTAGGTGGGAAGGGAGCCTGTGCTCCCTGCGTGTGTTCTCAGGCAGCTGCGAGGGAAGCGGGAGACCTGAGTGAGGGGCCTGGGTTGTGCTTTCAAGGCCAGTCTCGTGTTTGCAAACCAGTCACTGCAGGGAAATCTCACATCTTCATCCTCATATCTGATAGGAATCCTGGCTACTGTTGCTCAGCTTCATAAACTGTTTCATGCTATTCTTGTTTCATCCACCTGCTATTATCTACTGATCCCTTATGCCATTCTTTAGAAATTACTGCCAAATTGCGCTTATTTTTTTCCCATCATTAATTTCTTTTCTAGGGTGGAGATCTTCCCAGATCACCCTCCACCCACTTACACACATGCATGCACATACACTTTATAGAACATGTTTACTTTTGCAGGGGCAATAGTTTAAAAGGTAAATGAAATAGAGGACGCAGCCTGGATTGGCTTAGCAACACAAACAGTACCAGCAGGTAAAGGGCCCGGGCCTGTTCTTTCCCACCTCAGAATTGTTTTAAAATGACACCCCTTCATAATTAATTGTACAGCACCTGATTAGTCACTATTGACAGACCTAGAGCCAATTGACTCTTTTTATCTGGCTGGGGAGAAAATATGAAGTGCCTGTAGCCACACACACAATATAGCTCCCGGTGATTACATCAGGCAGCTGAGCAATTAGAAGCGCTTGTACCAGCTCACGCGCTGGAGGCAACAGGAGCAGGAGCACAGTCTGACTCTGGCCTTTAATATGAAAATGAAGAAGGGAAGCAGCAAATCCCATAAACCATAGAAGTCAAACAAAGCCAACTGGGAGTTCGTTTGCTGATAAGCCGAAGGAAGAAATGCAGCTGATAAAGCTGGGTGCTTCTGCTGCTGCTTCTGTCTCTCTAGTGGTTGATGAGGGTGAAATTACTCAAGAGGACATCCGAACCCACCCACGTGGGAAATTAATCCCAGTGGTGGAAAATATATGCGGTTTGTTTGCAGCAATGTTGGGGCAGAAGGGGTAGGTTTATACTCCCTTTCAGGCATCTGTGGGTGCTTTGCAAAGCAAATGAGCTTGCAAGCTCACAGGGCAAGGACACGTGGTGCCGAGGGAAGAGAACAGCAACTTCTGTTTGCCTTGATCTAAATTAACATTATCTACATTGAAAGAACAAATTCAATCTCCATTACCAAGAAAGAGTATCCTGCTCACTTTGTGAGATCTTCCATCTCACGATCTCCAGCAGCCCACTTCCCCAAAGATGCTGATTTCATGCACCTCAGCACAATATCAATTTAACTAAGCCATTGCAGAACTCAGCAAAGCTAAGCCTTGCTCCTGTGTGAACACTTTACTTTCAAATAAGAGGTTCTGTATAAGACTGTAGGCAACATCAGTGTACTTCCGAGTAAGGTATTAAGCCAAGATTAGTCCATACAGAACGCTTGCACCACTTTTAGTTAGTCAGTTCATACCCATACCTTTAGATAAATACTTGTGTGCTGGAAGGCAGTGACTGAGGTTTTGACCAAAGCTCAATGAATACAACTTGAATGCATGTGCAGTCTGAAAAAACAAATAAATTTAAAAAAATCCACTTAATTAAGATTCTGTGGCCAGTCTTCTTTCAGAACGTGCACTGTACTCAGAAAAACCCAGAGTCAGTTCTGAAGTGAATTTTGCATGAAGAATCTGTTATTCTGGAAGACAAGGAGGTCATCAGGAATACATTATTCTGGAAGAGTTCCCCTGTGTGGACAAGCCTCTACTCAACCCCTATTTCGACTAGTTTAACATACATGATATTTACATCCCAGAGGTAGTAACTCCCAGACTGGCTTTTCTGTGCCAAACTTAGGCCCAGAAGCACAGGAGACTGCAGAGCAGAGATCCTATAGTTGACGGACATGAATCATGTTGGCTCCAGGAGAAGCCCAAGCACACTTTGGGTCCAAGGTGACAAATGCTTCCAAACATGGCTAGCCCTGAACTCGGATGGGATACAGTCATACATGCCCTCAGTTAATTTCTCAGTCAATGTGTTAAATCAGTATAAAATGCAGCATATTGTTAATAGAAATTGTATCAGTTAAAAAAGAAGCAGAATCACAGCTATATGTAGTTACACATTATGGTCCCACTCTCCTTGGAGACATGCCAACGTAGCTCCAAGTGGTGTCCACGCTGCCCGTATCTGAACCCTGAGATCAGGACCATATCTGTCCTTCTGCACTTGTTCATGGCTTCCCCATAGAGAATCAACATTTGTGGCTCAAAAGAATGCTGCAAGGACCTTGCAAAAGAGAAACGGAGCTACACTTTCACTCTTAACTGGAATCAAAATTGTTTCGTCTCTCTAAAACCATCATTAGCCTTAACCATTATTGTCTTACAGGAACTATGGCATAGACTCTATGCCAAAATGCACTCAAGAAACACCCTGGAAATGCCACTAAACCTCATACTCATAAACATTTGCAGGACAAGGGCCTAAATAGAGTCAAGGAGTCACAAGAAAAAGACAGGATTAGAGTATCTCATGCTGAAGAATTATATCAGGATTACAGAGGCAAGACAACATGGCTTCAGAGAGGAGTGCATGAATCTTATTTCAGTTCTGGTATTTTTCTTCTGGTTCACTTTGAGGCCATAAATCATCTTTTACTCTTGCTTTACCTTTTATTTTTAAGGGAGGGATTTTACATTATTCTTCATTCCTGTTTTCCCATTCTATTTCAGAGTTTCTGCAAGAAGTCGGTTTTCTGCATTTCCATTCCAGAAATCTCTTACATGATTTAGTCCTATTTATGTTGTAACCTGCAGTTACATCTCACACTTAATCCTGTTCCTGCTGAAACAAACCACAGAACTCCTGCTCCTGCAAAGCGTACATGCATTTGGATCACAGCTCCAAAGAGGGACACCCAAAACATCTGCAGAGAACACCTGAACTGATTTTCCACAAAAGAGAGAAAGGGGATTCAAACTGTTCTTTTGGTAAGAAGCAAAAGTAACACATGAACTTATACTGAATTAATCCAAATTAATTTAAATCAGAATTAATTTAAATTTAAACAGAATTAATTTTAAAAAAATTTAACAGGGCAATTTTCAAACAGAGTCCGAAATTTACAGCCTGTTTCCTCTGATCCATCACTGAACTATGCAGCTAATACCTAAGTTGCACCTCATATCTCCAGAAGGAACATCCATAGTCCTTAGTCCAGCCATTTCTTGCTCTCTGGTTCCTTGCCTAACTTCTGCAGATGATACTCTTTGCTTCTCAAAACATCTTTATCAGCAAACCACCCTCACCACTATGCTCCTAAAACCAATAGCTACCTGGATTGCCTGGCCTCAGCAGCAGATGACTTTCAATAACAGAGTAGTCTATTCCAGTGAGAGAAGGGCAAAGTAGTCCTGAAGGAGGTTCTGTTGCCAGGTTTTGTTTAAAAAGCAACAATCTTTCCTGTTGAAATACATCACTTAAAGATTTCCCTCTGGCATTTCTTCAGAGACATGTAACTTTACACTTAGGTTTTATCCTCCTGGTTTGAAATCATTTCCCTGGCCACTCAGCCACAGCCAAACTTCTTTCCCTCTTCCCTCGACTGCATTCAGAGACTTTCCTCTCTGACTCCAACAGCTGCTTCTCTTTTGCAAGACCTATCTTCACACAGCTGTGCTAACAGGCCTTTCCAGGATCCTACCCAGTCTCCAGGGTCTCCTGCCGGCTCTCCAGCTGGCTCGTGTTGGGAGGTTAATCCTAGCGCACACAAGCAAGCAGGTTCCACGCGACCTGTTCTGGCACCTTTTGTTACCTCTCCCACCATCCCACTCCATTCTGCTCCATTCTGGTCCTACTTAACAGTAAAGCCAGTACAAGGATGACTTAGAAGGGATTTGGTTTCCCACATCATGTCCTCCTGACCTTCCCTCAGGAGTCACCCATTGCTGAACCTGTTCCCTCAAGACCCCCAGTGTTCCCTGTTTCCAATAAGGCTGTCTTTCTTCTCACCTCTTCTGTCTTCCTTGTGAAAATGCAAACCATACCTCCATAGCTGCAGTTCCAATCTCCAGCACTCTCTTTGCAGTAGTAGGCAACATCAGCAAGAAAAAGCCATGTTCTTACAGCCTGAGACACCAGCCTGGGGCTCCACAGCCTGCAAGTCAGCTCTACCTATTGCCTTCACTTTAAGCCCTCATTTCACGACCCCTAAATTGGGATTCTTGGTATTGAGGTGTCTTTGGGACACTCAGCTGAGCTGAAAAGTGCGCTCTGCATTAATGGATTGGCTGTTTCCCCAGAGAGAGCGTTCTGTGCTTCTCTATCTGAAAGGCAGTCCCTGCTAGAACTGGTATTGGGGTGTGGGAAGGACAGGCACGAGGAACTATGGGTACTCTCAAATACGAACATATGACACAGGGTCATTAGAAAATGGAAAGCCCTACTAACTATGAATGTGCCTCTGCCCTCAGTAATACATTAAGAAAATAAAGCAGAAGTCATTCATTTTTGGAGCACGTGCTTGATTTTGTTTGCAGGGTTTGTAGTGGTCTTACTGACATCTCTCATAACCCATCACAGCCACTCCACAGTTCAGTCCCAAGCTCTCTTTGGATGAAACAACCCTTGCTGCCAGTGCCCAGTTTAGATATTGATGCTGTGCAGGGAAGTGTTACATGCGGACCACTGCATGGTGTTACTTCTGCTCAAGCTGCAGGTTCCTGTGGTCTCAAAGTGACAGCCAGCTCAACATCACTATGGCTTCTGAACAAGAGCAAAGAGCCTCCCGAGAAGCAAGCCACAGCCTGCAAATCCTTATTAAGATTTCACAGGTGAAGTAGTCAATAGTGGGTTATGTAACAAATGTTATCTCTAGCAGGACAACCTGCTTTTCTTTGCAGGAAGTACCTGGAGAAGGGCTGAGGTTGGGAGTGTTGTTCGCCTCTGTGTCTGACCTACCATGTGGACTTTGCATAAGCTAGTTTGCCTCTATCCTACCTTATCTACTTAGGTGACAAGCATCCTAGAAGCTGTGACAGTGTCTTAGTGTGTGTGTGTGTGTGTGTGCACGCGTGTGCATGTGTGTCACCAAGACCCACAGAGCCCCAGATCTCAAGGTATTGCAGCAACATGAATAATCATAACGAGAAGAGGAGGGATAGAGGCTGTGAAGTCACGCTTCTCCAGATCCTGGGCAGCTGTAATCCATTACGCGTGACACTGTAATAAATGCTGATAATGCTTTGTTAGTGAGGGGGAAAATGTTTGGTGGTGGGAGGGCAGTGCATTCAGGCTGACAGCTTCAAGCCAAATGCTGAGGAAATGCCGGCAAACCTGGAAGGCCTAAGCACAGGGGACACCTCCTAAATCTTTGTGGGAGTCCCACCTTGTTCATCAGGAAAGACCTACCAGGGAGTTTGTACTCCTGGGATTATTTATCCCTGACACTCTCATGCTTGCTCTGTATTTTTCTGGGGTTTGAGTTTAGGTGAGTGTAAGGAGGAGAGAAATGGTGTTGGTTAGGAGACACTGAACTGCACAGCTTGATTTGGATAATTCCAGGAAACTTCACTTTGCCAAAGGTAGGTCAATAGTTCAATAGAACCTACGGCTACTTACTGCAAAAAGCTGAAACAAAAGATTTCAATTTCATCCTCCACATGAAATGGGGAAGTCTTAATGATCTGTTTCAACATGCTCAGTGCCACCAGAACAGAAAATTTTCCATGACATGTTTAGAATTTTCAAAGGGAAAAACTGTTCCACCCAGGAACATCTTGTGGTTATACCAGGCATCACTGTACTTGTTACCTGTTGCTCGTTTGCATATTTCTTTTTCTTCTGTTTTTCCCCTGCATGTGGGAGTTAAGCCGCAGGTACTAATGTTCAAGAGGCAGGGCCCAAAGAGGGATCTTTTAAAAGATCTAGTAATCTGGGAATAAACTATACTGTCTGTCTAAGAGAGGCCATAAGTTTTGTCACAGTGGTCCAGCTCTGAATGCTGTGATGCTCCACAGTATTCCCACCGCTGTACCCTGGTTCCACATATCTCCTCAGTCCTGCCGTTTTTCACTCATTTTTCAGAACTTATTTCATCAGCACTTTGGTCAAGGTAGGGCTCAGGAATGATACCAGCACTTCAGCAATTTTCGTTATTTACTGCTTGCGGTGGCATCTTCTTCTGTCTTCAAGCACTTGGATAAAGATCCTGGAACCACACGATGGAGCTGAGGCAATGTGCCACAGACTGTCTATGATAAATGTTTCACCAGATAAGCAACACGTTAGTCTAAGAACATGTCACAAAGAGAAAATTTGTTAGATAGCTTACTTCCAAGGAAAATTTGATCAGCTTGAAACTTTGGCAGTCTACTTCCAGCAGTAGTCAAGACTCAGTGTTTAAAGAAAGAAAGTTTTGAAAAGTAAAACCACCTGGAGAATTGTGCAGCCTTCTTACAGGAAAAAGCTATTCATCTGTCCCTATTGCTTCTAGTACGTTGCTTAGGGTTTAATGGGTTCCCACTGAGTAAATGCAGGGAAGTGGTTTTATTGGCAAGAGCACCAGTGGAGTACTGGCTCTTGGTCTGGGTTTCCACACTTCTAAAAGTGCTGAAAAATTGGAGGATGTGCAGGAAAATATAGACTAAAGGCATTGCTTCTCCATGTTTAGCTTTTTAAAAGAAGGCTGAGTTGACTTGATGATGGTGCAAATTCATTCACAAGATGATGCCAAGCACTAAAGGCCTCTTCTTTTTATAGAAAAAGAAACAATGAGAATAGCTGGAAGCTGAAGCTGGATTAAAAGAAAAAAAAAACAAAAACAAAACACTATGAGAACTAAGAGCTACATTTCTAACAGTGAGGATAAGCAGTATGCCAGGAGAAGGGTGGAAGCCTTGCTGTTAGATACGTTTCCGCCAAACACAAGTTGCCAGGCTCACTGTAGGGATGCAATTCGGGGATGCACTGTGAGGCCTGTGTTAGGCAGGAGGCACATGGAGCTGCACTGCTTATGCCTTCCAACCTTTTATGAATCTCGTAGGAAGGACTAAAACTACTAACCCTTGCAGTTAATTGCTGCTGTCAGTAGCCGCCTGTTATGCAACCTTTCCCGATTTTCATTTTTCACAATCACTTCTATTCCTGTAGGAAAAGCTTTGGAACATCATAGCATCTTTATTCATTATTTAAGTGCACACATAATTTTTTGCAGCCTGGACCACCCCCATCCACTTGCTATCCCCTTAGCTTTCCTAGATTGTTGCATTTCCAGATGCTAAATACTAATTGCCAAGGGTGGGGGGAGTGTGTACAATCCCCAGAAACAGATCTTATACGTCCTACATTATGTCATGACAAATGGGTTGCCGCTAATGAGTATCACCAGAACTGGTGATGGCTGCAGGTGCGTTCCTCAGAAATCCCAGCAGCAGCCACCTGAGGCATGGCAGCCCCAGAGGTATAAGCCAGGGTGCACATAACGGCCAGACCTTTGAAGCAACTCTTCAAAAGACAGAGCAGCGACCAGATGCAAGAGCCAGAGGTCTGCGGTCTGCCCAGGCTGGCATTGTTTGAGCATGTCCAAGTTGTACGTAAGACTTGCTGATTCAGGATACATTTTCTTCCTTTTCTGCCTTCTGTTTTCATGCATCCTCACCCACACGTTGCCTTATCATTTGTTTTTCCACACTTCTCCTGGCCTGTAACTCCCTGTCCCATCCCTGGGCTTTGTTTCTAGTCTATTGTTTCTCCATTGGTAACAAAGTTAAGCTCAAGTGGAGGCGGCACTGGTGGGCCCGTTACAAATCAGCGATCCACAGAGTCAGTACAGCCCCCATGGAGCTGGTCCCATGTCTCCACCGGGCATGATGGAGTCACTTCCCAGCACTCCCAGTGGCACCATTGGTGGCACCATGCTTCCCCCTTGATGGAGGTCCTGCAGCTTGTCAGCCCAAAGGACGGTGACAGAGGCAAGGCTTCCTGCTGGATTTGCACAAAGCAGTTTATTTCTTCAACCCCTCCACCCAGTCTAGCCGAAGAACATCTTCCCTGGCGAGACACGCCATATTATGACTAAGGCAGAAGGCCACAGGTTTAGTCAGTTTGTGTACAGTTTGCAATTATTCAGCTGTTTTAATGAGAATAAAGACCTTGAGGCCTGTGATGTCAGAGATAAGGAAGTGTGGAAAGCAGCAGATGTGTGACCTTGCTGCTCTCCTATTGCTTTCTCCTTTGTTCTGTGTGCTGCAGCTCTTCAAGGTTTTAATGCCAGAAAGGGGGGAGGGGAAGGCAAGATGCAGTTTTCATGGTAACTCACACTCCCAGCTTGTTGAACAACCTACCGTCTTTCAGTGCAGCCCACCAATGGTAACTGAAATCCAGCAGCTGCTCACAAATTTTGCAGGCTGTGGTACTTTCCAGCATCTGGATAGTTGTTCTTATTGGTAAGGTGGGATACAAATTCTAAGAATTAAATATTTTCCTGGAAAGACAAGTTTTTCAAAAGAAGAATTTCAGTCCATAGACACTGCAAATCTTTTTCGTATGAAACAGCATCTCCAAACAGGTGAACATGGTTAACTGAAAGACTTCAATCTGATGTGAGTTTTTTCCCTTTGGCCTAACCAGAAGAGCTGCATTGCAAGAACTGGAGCCACCAAACAGACGTAGGTAGCTACAGCAAGCCTTAATGGTCCCAGAGACACATAAGCACAAGGTTAGGCACGCTAGTTCTCTGCCCAAGTGCCACCAAGCCCTTGAGACACCTAAGATTTTTCCAGGCAGGTAAGCTACCTGTTCCTTAAGGCATAACCAGGCTGAGCTGGAGGACACCCAAAGCCCATAGGTTTCTTTGCTGAGATGTCCTTCCAGCCAGCTTTCCAGCAGCACCTTATCTGTTCAGCAGAGTCACAGGGCTTGACATCTCTCTGGAGGGGATTTTGGTGCCTTCTCACATGCCTTTTTTCAGGCAAAACAAAGAAATACAGTTTCAGTGCAAAACTGTTTGGATAACCCAGCCCAAGAAGCAGTTATTGCTGGTTGATTGTCAAAATGGGGAGAGATCCTCAGTGACACACAGGGCACAGGGCCCAGCTCTATTTCTGGTAGTCATTCATGACCATGTGATAGGGCATAGACCAGGACTGTGAAAGTGGCAGATATAGGTACGTTGGGAGATAGGATCAGAATTACAAAAAAAAGAAGGGGGGGAGGGGAAGAAAAAAAAGAGAGATTGTTTTGACAAATTAGAGAAATGATGTGACAAAATTCAATAAGGATCAGTCCAAGGATCTATAATTACGCAGGAATAATCAGCTGAACAAATACAGGATGGAAACAGCTGGTTAAGCAGCAGTTCTGTAAAAAATAATCTGAATCACACTATTACCAAAAAAAAAAAAAAAACCAAAAAGCAAACATTTTTTTGGAAGGAATAAAGAGGAGCATTGCCCAGAGAACTTGAGAAATTATCCTTTTGTTCAGTGCAGTCCTGGTACAGCTGCTGCTGTTATATTGTATCCAGTTTTGGGCAATGCATTTCAGGAAAGACCCCCCTGGAGAGAGTCCAGGGACAGCAACAAGAATGAGGAGAGATCTCGGAAACATGACCTGTAAGGGAGGACTGAAAGAACTGGATAGCTTAGCCCAAAAAAAGAAGACTGATGGGGACAGGATAAAGATCTTCAGCTAAATAAAGCAGTTTTTAAGTGAAGAAGGGAACAAATCTCTTCCCTGCTCATAATGGACAGAGTGGAAAACTTATCTAATGGGAAGGGGGTCACAGGATGTCTTTAAGAGCGGTATAAGAACGTTTCACTTGTGATGCCTGTATAGCTGGCCTCTTCTTGGGCAGGAGGAGGCCTTTTTGGAAGCCTCTTCCAGTCCCTCTGCCCGTTTCTGTGCCACTACACAGAGGGATCCCCCCACACGCACCGACAGTCAGCCACCCCCCGGCACCCCATACCGCAGCCATGGCAGCACTCGCCCCAGCTGCAGGAAACCTCATCATTAGTGCCTTCCCCTCCTAAATAAATGTCCAAAACACCAGTCTTTAGGCACTGTTTCTTTTGAAATTATTCCACTTTGTAAAGAAACACTACTGAGCCATTTGTCCAGAGACAGAAAGATCATGCTTCCTTGGCCAGTCATTACGGGTCTGGTCTCTTAATTGAGCTGGAGCACTGTGGATTGAAAAAGGTAGTCACAGCTGTCAGCCCCTCACTTGGCCAGCCAGATATTTTCCCTCTGGCGTCAACAGAAAAGATAGGCCTGTTTGAAGACTACTTAGAGCATCTATGCTACCCCTGAAAATACTTCTTAAAAGAGTTTCTCTCCCTTCCTTGACTGTAGAACTAGCTAGGGCGATCACAAGCCTAGATGAGATGAACAAAGGAGAAGTATAAGGTTTAAGGATCGCCCCCTTCTCCAAAATGCCCTCCTTCAAGAAAGCAGCATTTTGCACACATTCCCCAAGATGTTTAATTATGTTCTAGCCATTTATCTAGTAAGATGCAGACCCTAGAAATGTGAGGGGGAAATTATATTTTAAAAACACTAGCCTGACATGATATTTATTTTTCAGACTAAAATCCCACAACAATGCCTTATTGATTGCAGCTGGAAACCACCATGGCAGGCCATCCCCACTTGCAAATATTTTGTCTGACACGTCAGCAGACAGCAGCTCCAAGCAAATGGTGCCAGTCACAGCACATGGGCAAAGGCTGCCGGTTCCCAACACGTGCCTGGCACAAGCGAGAGGAGCACCAGTGTGTGCGGGGCCACCACCACATGCCCAGACCCTGGGTGACCGAGCACTGCAAGACTACACTGCACACATAAACCAGGCGGAAGGGAGCCACCCTCGGGCTGTGCCATTAGGTGCTGCACTTGTCCCCACCTTCATAGTCACTACACACGTCAGGGTGACTTTTGGGGATGAGCTGCTGTGTTCAGATGGCCAGCAGCACGGTTGCACCTAGCAAATAATGGTATTTCAGCCAAATGACCGCTTTCTTCCACTTCACTCTCATGTTACTGGGAAACTACCCCTGCCATACCATTAGGTATATAGGAGAGGCCAGGGATGGGTGGGTTAGGTAGTCCTGAGCCACAGGGGTGATGGTGACGGCTGCTGGGTGGGTAGCCCCACGCCGACCTGCTCCCTCTCCCCGCAGAGCAGGTAGGCAGCAGGCATCGCCTGCCCCAGTCCCCACTGGCCGGCCCCCGGCACCGCGCATTGTAATTCTTATCGGCCCCATGCACATTTTTCGCTCAAGGTGGCAAAATGCCCAGGGGCTGGCCAGGCTGCCAAGCTTTCAACTAAAAATACCATAAGACACATTTCTGCCTGGGTCCATTAAAGAAAAGAAAGAGAGAGAGTACTCTAGTTACAATAGTAATTGAATGAACTAAAGCAGGGAAAGACGGAGAAAGGGAGAGAGAGCAAGACAGAGGGAATGAGATGGGACGAAGGCTGGAGAGCTGCCCACAGGCCAGTAAAGACCCGGTAAAATACTCCTAGCAGGAAAATCCTCTGGCATCACTCTCAGGCAAGTGGGGTGCCACTAGCTTGGAGGTCCCCAGCAGGCCAACCCATTTAGGCAGAGGCAGTCAGAGATGTGGTTTGAAGGTCTGTATGGTGGCAAGCTACTCTTTAGCTTTCCTGGCCTGCATCAAAGCTAACCTTCGTTAAACATAGCTGATTGTGTGTTATTAATACTGTGAATTAAAGGAGCGGTTTCTGGGGGCTAGAAAGGGATTTAAGTTTGTGGGGGTCAGGACTGGCTAATCCATTTTGCTTTTCTTTTTACTGCTAACATGCCAGCTCTGTATTTAAATTGCATGAGGACTGAAGAGCCTTCACTAACACAAACTGAACTTCTCTCTGACCTTGCAGATAACCATGAACCAAATTGCACAGCTCTTTAATTGCTGTTCCTGATGGTGCTTTACAAGCTCGTGCTAAATTTAACGAAAAGGAGGATCACACCGAAAACTTTTCCAAGTGTTTCTTTCCTACCGCAGAGGCAAAAATTTCAGGTACAGGAGGAGAGACACCATATGCCTCCTGTGGAGGGCAATAAAAGTGCAAGAGGTGTAAAATAACCAGAGGATCAGACTATTGCATGGAGCTAATCCAGTTTGAGACTCAAAGTTTGCACGCGCCTACGTCTCTATACAGGCATGTGTGTGCCCACATGCACGTAACAAACTTTCCAGTTTTCCTTGCCTCTGCCGCGGCCGGCAGCAGCTCCTGAGGGACTGCCCCAGGCCAGCGCGCCTTTCCTGCCGCACACATGGGGCCAGATGTAGGGCCAGGACTTATCGCTAACTCTCTGTACATGCTGACGGGTGTTTTTTAATTTTAGAGGGGTGTTTTTTATAATTCTGTCCCTTCTGGTCTGGTATGTTCGGCACTCATGAGATATTTCAGAGGAAGCAGATGTTGCTTTGACCACAGTAATTGTCACAGTGTTCAATTTTATTAAGCTCTTAGGCAAAAGACTCTCAGCACCTTTCACAAGCTACATATGCCAACCAGAGAGTTTTAAATGATGCCAGAACGAAACCATCCCTCAGGTGACTCACGGCATACTGAAAGAAGTGAGGGAGCAGCATTTGAGAAAGGATTTAAAACAAAGAGACATCAAATCAGCTCAAATTTACTTGTTTATCGAGTGGTTGCTGCAGCAAAAAAACTTGCCAGAAATACATGGAATAAAATAAAAGCAGGAATGTCAAAATATTGTTTTAAACATTTATTGATCAAGTAAAAGAGGCCATAAAAAAATCTATTTAGAGTTGCTGTCTAATTGAGTGAGCAGTCTAGAGCCCTGGAGTTTCATGAGCAGAAACCTGGATTTAATTATTCCTAGCTTTGGCATTGATTTCTCCATGACTGTTCTCCCTGCCTATATCTATCTTGTCTAACAGGACTGTAAGCTCCTCAGGCCAGAAGCTGTTTCTCACTTGAGTTTTGAATATTCCCAGAGCTGCGAGGCTGTCTTGGTTCTTTCCACAATACACACAGCAGCGACGAACCAAACCTTTAGGCACACTAAATGTTGACAAGTAACGCTGCTGACTGTGTTGACAGAGAGGAGACTTTGTACTGCGTTAGAGCCCAGCCTGTTGTGTCTTTCCCAATTGTATTGTATTGTTTGGCTTTGGAAAAAAGCAGAAACACATGACTGCAAGGACAGAAGATTCTCCCATGTCCCCATTACATATTACGGTCAACCCAAATTAACCTCTTAACTCAAGGTGAAGATTTGGTGTGTACAGAGCTACGGTGAACACAGTAAATGTGGCAAGGAAGAGTAGAGCAGAAAGAAATCAGTTTGCAAACAGAGGGATAATATAGAGCTAATGTAGATAATTCACCGCAAAAAATGGGCTTGTTGTAGAGAACGAGCCGAGCTGCAGACTTTACAGCACCTGAGAGACGAAAAGCTAAGGTGGTCTGAAGGATTCAAAAGGCCACACACTTGAAGATATGTACAGCTAGATGCAACCATGATGGTGACAGAAATCACTTTAGCCTCTCAGGTCAATATTTAAAGCAGGTCAGTGCTTTCCCGAGTATGAGGGAAGAGAGCATGGAGGTGATGTAGGTGAGAGGCAAGCATTTAATAATACTAGATTGAGCTGCAAAGATCTTTTAGAGGGCTTAGCCTTAAAATAATGCAGGAAGCACCAATCAGGGCAAACACGCACACTCTCAAAATGAAAGGAGAAGGGCTGTCAGTAGTTAGACTACCTGCAGGACATTTCCTCCGAGAGGCTGCAGCGTTATTCCATCCAACTAATGACACGGACTCCCGCCCAAGTGCGCCGGGCATTTTCCCACCTTCCCTTCAAGCTGAGAGCGGCCAGAGGAGCAGCCACCGATCGGTGCTGAAGAAAGTGCAGAGGCTCTTAGCAGGCGGCCCAGGGCTGCAGTCCCGGTTTGCTGCTGAATATGGCCACAATAACCAAAATAGTTAGTGTTGTAGGGAATAATCAATACACGGGTTCGGGTCTAGAAGGTCCCATGGGTCTTTTCTGTCTCCATCTATATGTGGATCTAGCTGGCTTTTAGTAGCCGAAGTGAGTTTTTGGTTTCATTTCTGCTAGACTTCAGGCTGGAGTAACAACTCCAGCCACCTCAGGAGGCAAACGGGGAAACGGCGATATCAGCAGAGTTTGACCGAAATAAGGGCCTTTGAGCTGAAAAAACAGTTCTTTACATCCACTCCTATTCCATTCCTCCCTTCCCAGCCTGGCTCTGAAATTAGCAGCCACGAAAAGTTAAAATAATAGTAATTCTCATGCAAATGGCTGCGGGAATTCACAGCTGGTCCCAACTGGTTAATAATAATCTTTACATTTTTCCTAACTGCCAAGTTCCATGGAACTTGAATTAACAATTCACCAAGCATGTTCGTTTTGAATGACTGCATTGAAATCGGCCCAAACTCAAACAGAAGCCTATAAAAAGCCAAAGCTTTATCGTGAGCTCGGTGGTGGTAGAAAGAAGGCAAATGGGAAGGAAACAATACCCGTCTGAGTGGAACGAGCATTTATCTGCTGGCCATCAGAACAGGCCAGTTGTGTTGTTTTCCGTCCGTTCAGCATGTGAGCTGGTTATGGTGTACAGTACCAGGCTGTGCAAAAGCCGGCGGCCGGGTCCTTGTGTTTGTAGGGCTTGCTGACATAAGGTGGAGTTCAGGTTATTGTGATGTGGGCAGTTTCCTGCCCCAGATGCTGATAACTGTAAATCAGCACAGCCTTACAGGCTCCCTTTGTCTAGAGGTCCAGAGCCTGAGCTCTGGATATTGTGTGTATGCTCCGCTTGGGGCAGGAGCGCTTTGATCCCCATGTCCAAGGATGCTTTGTTACATACCGAACATTTCCTTGAAAGGAGGAGGCGCCAAAAACCCTTCCACACGCAGAGTCCCCCTGAACTTTTTACCTCCATGACAGAAGGAGGAGGCTGTGGGACCAGTCTGTATTCACATTCCTTCACACCAGAAGTAACAGAATTAAAGAGAATTGGCTGCTAAACGCCAGGGTGTAAAAGAAGGTCTTGCAGTGGAAACAGCAACAGGCTCACCTGGTACGGTACAGCTCAGTGTCAGCATGCAAGGCCCAGGGAAACCCAGGGCGATGAGACCAGGTCTACCCTGGCAGTCTCCCCGTGAGCAATTAGTGCAATGATACAAGCAAGTGCGTGTGGCTAAATGGCTCCGTGTGTGGCTCCTAGAAGCATCCCAGAAAGCTGTGCAGAGAATATGTTTTCATAAAGAGGTGATACAGGAGTACGTGTGGACAGTCAGTCAGGAGAAGGATGAAGTGTGCGTGTGAAGGTGAGGGGAGTACAAGTGCAGGGAGATTTGATCATTGGCTCCCTGGACGTAGGCAGCACAGATGGGAACAGAAAAAGCCTAGCACATGGAGAGAGATGGACTGCTTTGGGAAGACAACCGAACAGCAAGGGAACAATACCCAACATGTTATAAAACTGAAATATATATAGTCCCTATATATACTCTCTCTATATATATATAAAATAAAGTGTCCGTGGACAGGGGCTCTTCTCAGAAACATTGTGTGTCCTCTCTGCAAGACAGAGACTGCATCTGTGCACAACACCCCTCACAGTTTGCTGGGGAGAGCACCACCAGGTACTGAGCTTCGTGTAGTGCTGAGTAGGTATCGTAGCAGGGAAGTGAAGGATGATTTACATCTTCATAAGTAAATAAAATGGTCCAGGGCTGTTCCCCGGGCCTGAAGCCTACCAACAAAGCACAGTTCACGTCCCTGCAGCTAATTCTTTTGCCTCTCAAAACAGACTAGCCACAACCTGACTGCTTATTGGGAACAGTCACTGCAAACACCTGAAACACCCTCATCTCGGAAAGTGGTAATTGGCATGTGCCGAAATCGTGCAGGTACAATGCCAAATAGTTTAGCAGTATATAAGAGCTACGTCCTGGCTCTGTTTATCGGCATAGATGTTGCTGATGACATGGAAACTTCACCTGTTAGCATGGAAAAATTTTGTTTCCCCTTTCAAGCAGCTTTTTTGGTCATTGGGTGCTTGTGACAGCCTGGACTTACTGCCTCCAAGCTATGCTGTGAGTGCAGAGACCCAGAAGTCCCACCCAGATACTTACCCTCGTCCAGACCCACCAGCCAAAGCTCGTGCCCTGCTGCCCTGCTCAGGCAGATCTTGCCGCCCCGACCCCTCATGCCAGGGCACCAGCTGCTTAAGCCGAGGCTGCTGCTAGACGACGGGCTCCGTTGAGTTTAACTCCCCTGGAGCAAGGCCGGGGGGATGAAGAGTCCCTGGCACCAGCTGGGCCCCAGGACCATGATGGGGGGAGCACTGGGTCCAGAGCAAGGAGACAGATGGCGGCAGCACGCCCTTGAAAACTGGTGGATGCCATCTTTCAGGGCCAGGGCTAACACTGGGGCAAGTGGAGGGCTGTTAGCAGTCAGCAGTGTTTCACCCTGGTATGTGCGAAGCCCGGCAGGCTGGGCACCACGGCTGTGCTATGCTGATTAAGCAAATGGCAAGCGCTCCAAGTGCCCTGGGGCATTGCAAGGTACCCCATCTCCCAGCATAGAGAGCTTTCCGGTTGAACTGGAGCTTGACTGTCTTAGTGGTTAAGCCTCACTAAGCACGAGATAAAGAGTTTTTGCATCCACAAGGAGCTCAGCTACCCCTGTGTTGTTGCCAGTACACAACCATAAGCCGTCGGATGTTACGTTCCCCTCACAGCAAACCAAAATGGTGTGCCCGCTGGATAGGAAACACAGACGACTTTCACTTTTATACATTATTTGATTTGCTGCATTCGCAGCAGCTTGGGAAAACAGCAGTAATGTCATTGGCTACAAACTTCTGCCTCCTGTAACCAAATATCCTGCTCCCCGTGAAACTCAGACAGAGGACACCAGCACGGCTATCTCCATGAGGCCTTAAGGCAGGAAGATCCCCCATCTCCTGAGCAAATTCAAGTGAGAAAGCATCTAAATAACTCATCCTGTGGGCCTTTATCTGCCGCCACAGCAGCCTCACACTCACAGATTACCCAGCCGGTGGCATCAGACCAGATCTTGTTTAATGCACATGTTAATTTATCAGGTGTTTCGTCTCTCTTAAATGTTCATTTCACTGCCACTTGATCAGACAACATACACTTCATCCATTTAGGTCACAGTTTCTTCACCCCCTTGAACGCTCAGCACTTTCATCTCTTCCCTCCTCACCAAAGGCCAAAGAGTTTGTCCGTGCCACCACAGTCCTCTCGGTGCTGTCTCCCTGCCACGGGTGGGGAGAGAGCCCTCTGCCCAAGGGTGCGGGGGGGCTCAGAAGAGGTCTCAGGAGGATGACACAACACCCAAACCAAACAAGCCAAAGTCATGCTTTTGCACAAAGTGTCCTTCCTAGCAGCATTGAGGGTCAGGCCTTGGAAATTCTTCTTACCTACGCAACCGCTTCCCCCAACAAGGATGCCAAGCCCTGACATGGGCAGTGGTGTCTTTTCTGCTCTCCTCCTGGCATTTCCATCCATCACGGGGCTTTTAATCTGCGTGGAGCAGAAACTCTGCGTTCCCCAGCCCCAGCACATTCCAAGTGTTGTCCCGACCTCCAGGGAGGGCTGCCCTGGCTCCCACCGCTGCCTCCAGCCACACGAGGGGAGCGCGGGCTCAATGCTCCCACAGTCTGTAGAAGAGGGAGAAGCCTTGGATTAAAACCCACTGGAGAGGAGGGCTGGGCGAGCTGGCACAGTAAGCTTAGCCAGGGTGACATCTCAATCAAGGCGAAGCAATACATCAACCCTGCCGCTCTAGCCAGTGCAGGCACATTTCACCCTCTGCGCCTGTTCCTCCCCATTTTCCCAGCTCAGCCCCAAATAAAGGCAATTCTATTCAAGCCGCTTAAGCCAGCCGCAGCACAGTTCACAGCCAGCAGCTTCAGCTACTTTGTGTTCATTTGCTCAATCAACATTCACCCCCTGGTAAGCAACTTTCAGAGAAAACTGTCACCAGCGGACAATGGGCTGGCAGTTAGCAGCAGCAGCTCTGTGTCTAAATGTTTGCAGACACTTGGGCAAAATGTCGCAGCCCAAATTTAAAAGGACAGTCCCCTTCCCCCCACGCCATCTCTTGGCCCAAGAGGCAGGCACGGAGATAAGGGTGGTTTTCCTTTTGCTGGCATGCCAAGGATGTCAGCTGGCTCCTGCAAGTACTGCCGCTGTCCCCCTCACAACCAGCTGCACCTCCAAGCCCCATGCAAATCCCTCTCGGCGGCTCCCTCAAAACATTTGTTTTGACAATGAAGGTGATCATTAATTCCACTCGCTGATTTATTTTTTCTAAAAACCCGTTGTTACCCCTGAAATGTGCGTGGTAGCTGGCCACTTGAGACACCAGCAAAGCAAGCAGTTTATAGACTCGTCTAACAGAAAAAGCCGTGTCAGTTTATGAACAGGCTAGTTAACGGGTGTCCTTTGTGGCAACGTCCTTATTTCGCTTTGAAAGCAATGCTTGACATATTGTTTAAACTTGAGGCAAGTCCTCATTTGCTGTGGTTGATACAGTTTTCTCATGGAGATGAGGCCTAACACCTTCTGGTTTTGATCATACCATGCAGCTACTACCTATCAGCAAACCACCCGGAAGCTCCTGCTGGGTGACACATTCCTCATTCTTCTAATGCGGAGGAGACCTAGAAATATTACCAAGCATCCTGCAACCAGGGGGCAGAAATGACCAAAAGCAGCAGTGGATGCTCTTGGTATAATTGTTTCAGGCATCTGCATGGGTAGAAGATCCCCAACCCCCTTCCCTTCAGGCTGTGACTCTGCCCAAGCTACAACAGTTCGTTTCTGTCCTCAAAGCAGCTTTTTGCACAAAGGCCTCATCCAGGCACTTACAGGATGGCTGCGAGGATGCTCATTCCCTGTGGACGCTGTGTGGGTCCCTGCCTTTTCACCCCACCCTGCCCAGGTTGCCACGCGGACTGGAGAGGATCATCCCTGAGGATGGGGTGAGCCCCAAGGACGGGCTGGACCCCCAGTCACCCGTGGGACGTTCACCGCAGAGCACGCACGCGACTGCCTTGCAGGCAAGTAATGAGTAACAGGTCATGCAGTCCCTGGCAAGGGTAGGGAAAAGCTCCTTCTTTGCTACGTTAAGCTCGGTCTGAGACGTGTGGGTTAGGACTGTTACAGAGGCTTTCCAGAAAAATTGCTTGTAACTGAAGGGAAAATGAACTCCACCACATCGATTTTCTTGAGGGCTTACGCACAGAAAACAACAGAGAATGGGAGAGTTTACTGAGGTTCGGAAAACAAAGGTAGAAAGCGGTCTGTCTTCGGTGGTCCTTTTCTTCGCATTGCACAGGACAGGTGGGATTCTTCGTTGTACTGCCTGCTAAAATCACAATAATGATGGGAGAAATCAGTGGCTAGTCTCTGCCAGAGTGCCCGGACTGGAGTAACAAGCACAACCACCCCTGGAGCACTGCGGGTCAGCGTACGTACAGCCCGGTGCCTGCAGGGTTGCCCGGTGTCAAGCCTCTGTTGACACCAGGGGTGTCTGCTTTAAAGTTTTTATTGGCATCTTTTCATCAAATATCTGTATTTTTTGTGTCTTAGATTTTAAAAAAAAAAGAGGACCTTCCAGTCTTCCTGGCTGCATGGAAGAGCTTGAAACACGGAACTTCTAAAGATTCAAAAGCTGTAAGAAAAAAGGAGTGTTGAGGACTTCTGTCTTCTTCGGATTTTGGAGCATCCCAGCTCTGCTTCCTGTGCGTGTGGGGCTCTGGCAGCCCAGCAGGGGCTAACGGGCTCTAGCTAGGTGCTGGAGCTCCAGGTTTTGCACAACTTAAAATAAAATAAAAAAAACGTGCTTGTGTTTTGACACCATCCTATCCCTGCTGGGAATCACCCCACCAGGGTTTCCCGCTCTGGGGCCGCCCGAGGGGAGCAGGGAGCCTCGCAGCGCACCGCGCA
Organism: Dromaius novaehollandiae; assembly: GCF_036370855.1. Taxonomy (NCBI): domain Eukaryota; kingdom Metazoa; phylum Chordata; class Aves; order Casuariiformes; family Dromaiidae; genus Dromaius; species Dromaius novaehollandiae. Next base: position 119,204,920 of record NC_088099.1, on the reverse strand, counting down.
TTCACCGGAGGTAAATACACAGCCGCAGCGCGCATGCGGCAGGGCAGCCTGACCCTCGGGCGACCCTTAGCCTGACCCAACGCTGGTCACTCTCACCGGCACGGTTGTTTATCTTGGGACCTCAAGGCTCCCAGCCCCACAGCGCCGGGCTGCCTCGCGGCCCCAAGGCCTGCGGGAGCTCGCTGCCAGCCCCGGCCAGGAGGCATAGGCTTTACTTCTGGTGCCCTCCTTGGAGGGGTCTGTGCTGCAAAGGGACACGGAGGATTCAGCAGCCATCTGCAAGAAAGCTGGTGTTCCCCTGTGCAGTGTCTGGTCCAAGGGAAAGCCTCAGGATACACCCCAAACTGCAGAATTACCTGCAAAGCCTAAGGCGGGGACTAGATCCCTGGTTAGATGCTTTGAAGAAAACGTCTAGCCTAAAAAAATAAATTTCTCGTTTTGGTCTGGAAGACCCCCTGCGAGGTAAGCAACTGAGCTCCTGCCACCGAGCCCCAGTCTGCTAAACCTGCGTGCGAGCCCCACCTCCAGCCGCACATGCCGAGCCACTCCGAAGGGGGCCTTTTCTTTCCTCAAAACTCAGTTCTTGCCTTGCGACTTCCCCTCTTTCGCCTGGAGAGCGGCGGCGAGGCAGGCAAAGCCATCCCGGCAGCAGATGCCGAAACGTGGGGCAATTTTTCTCTTATCATAGGACAGCACGAAGCCGGGGGGGGGGGGGGGGGGGGGAGGGCGCGAGGGAGGGGGATGCATCATTTCGGGAATGTCTGCTATCCCAGAAGTGACTGGAAACAACCCATCTGAAATATGCAGAGCCATTATCAGGCCTGGGCTTAAATAAACTTTACTGTCCATTCAGTGATCAACCTCCCTCGGAGCCGCCGGCTCCATTCATCACTGTCACCTTTTCAAAGTGACTGCGATGACAGTTCATGATCATTAACTAGTAATGGTGTGCTTTGCATTAAAAGGAGGGCACATCAAACAGGCAGACTCGCAATGCGAAAGTTAACTGAATTATATAATAAACATTCTCGGGCTAACCATGTACAGATGGGGACAAAAGGTGGAACGAAACGGCAGGCCCGGGACGAGGGGCCGGGGCAAGGAGGCGTTTCGCATCGTTATCGACTATGCTGTTCGGCCGTCTCGCGGGTTAGTATTAATTAGTACTAATAAAATGCGGTGCTCCAGCTGAAATAACCAGAAACACTCCCCGAAGCTGCAACAGCTACTGTCGCAAAGTTGGGTTCAGATTTCACAGATCCGCCGTGGCTGGGAGGGGGTTAATTTTGTCTTTTTTTCTTTTTTTCCACTCAAATTAAAGCTGCTGCAGCATTCATTTTGAGTAGGCGCTCAGGGCGCAGCGCGGATGGGAAAGATTTAAAACCAAAAGGCCGAAGAGCTTGCAAACACCTCCTCGACGCATTCCTGGTCTGCAGGGATTCCCGGGGCCGGGACGGCTCGTCACCACTTCCTGCTGGCCTGACGCGCCAACTGCAAGCCCCTGCGCGTCTGGGCTGCCCACTCACACGGCTGGGCGAGCAGGCCTGCGAGCTCGCCTGCCTCCAGGGAACGGCCTTCCTCGGAGGACAGCTTGAGGAGCAAGAGCCCCTACCTCAATTCCCGATGTGATCCCTCCTGACTAAGAAGCATCAAAAAAAAAGAAAAAAAAAAGAGTTTTTCCATCTATTCACTAGCAAAAAAGGCAACAAACGCGTAAATCTCTTTACAAGGTTTCATTTTATCATGCTTGTCACAAGATCTTGCACGCGGACAAATATGGTGCCTGGAGTTGGGGTTTGCGTCCGTAATCCAGGGTGTGAGGAAATGGAAAAATATTATAACCAGCACTTCAGTGGGATCTGCCGTGCGCTCTGTACTTTCATGGAAAGACCAACCCAAACCCACTGCAGCAAGGGCGGTCTCCTTCCACAGGCTTCAGTAGACTCTATACCACCCGTGTAAGCGGTTTACACTCAGGGTCCCATTTTTTACCTGCTCATCTTAATGTTTTAAATAAGTACACAGTCACAGTCAGGGACACTTTTGTGTTCTATGTCATTTAGAAATTAAAAAATATATATACCAGTCACCCCATGGTTCACATTCCTCCTCTTCCTCACACCTTCATCCCGCCAGCAGCCTCTCGCATTGTAAACTTTTCCGTCATTTACCGTGCTTTTGTACCAATGTCTTCACAGAAAAAAATCCTAGAAAAAGAAACCTTGTCTCAGCTTTGATCCTCGCCTTAGCGGGGAGCTGGGGGGTGGGAAGAAGCTGACTTGTTTTTTACAGCTCTTCTCCCAACAGCGCTTCAACCTCCGCTTGAAGAGCTGACACCAGTGAGTGATGCAGGAAAGGTTTTTAGATGTGTATTTTCAAAGACCACTGATTTTCAACACTAAAACTCTCTGTGTGGGGGACATTAACGTTTCCTCTGCACATCCAGCTGCCTTGCTTTATGCGTCATGGAACAGGGTTAACATCCCACCGATTTGCTGTAGCTTCAGGCAAAGGTTGGAATTCAGATTTTCCAGAGAGTCCTTTTAATTTGGGTCGTTCGGGATGGGGGCGCTTAATTTTAAGAGTCTACAGCCTGACTTTCTGAGGTGCCCAGAGCTCCCACTTGTGTGGAACAGGGACAAAGCTCCCCGAGTCGATGAGAACATTGTGGGGACGAGATCGCTCATGTTCACAGAGAGCTGAGAAAGCCGCAGTGCCATCAAAGGTGCCATCAAAGTATTTTTGCAGCCCGACGGGGATTTAAAGCCCGGCCGTCCCCAGCTGCCAATCCCCGCTCTGGCGGCTGCTGTGCTGCGAGCGCAGATGGCAGCAGAAGGTAATGAGCGCTCCCGTCCCAGCAGCGCGACCATCAGCTTCGGGTGCTGGTAAAAGGGGGAGTCACTCAAATACTCCCAAGCTGTGAACTGCTGTGACTGAGATATACATTTGCCCCTGCCACTCTTCCCAGAGGTACCTCAGGGAAACGGGCAGAGCAGATAGTGTCAACTCCTTTAACCATCAGGGCTTTTTTCCTCGGCACAAACAAGCCAGAGAGCCCTCAGCTCTCCGTTGCCTTGGTGCTCATTTCATTCCCAGCCTTCCTGCGTCTGTCTTACGTTATAAGTTCAGATCAAAGACTGTGCTTGATTTGGGTCTTTGATAGCACTGCATATCCGAACATCCACACGCTCTACTTAATGGAAGTAGAAGACCACAATAAACAAAAGTTGTCAAACTGTAGGGTGAAACGCCACGTGAAATCAACAATTTAAATAAGGAAGCCCAGGTATGATATACCCGCTTTAAAGGCTTAGAAAATGTGAGAAATACTTAACTTTCCGTATAACTGTGCTTGTCTGCTTTAAACTGTCACAAAAGAAGTGACAGTGTCCAAACACCAGCAAGCCCAGTAGGACACCCACTGTCCTTCATCCCCTTTCTATTGCCCTGCCAGAGTCACAGCTGGGCTTCGTTGTCTGCCCAGCACAGCATTTCTTCTCGGGAACATGCTGGGACGCCAAGCATGTACCATCCTACCAGCGATGAAGGCCTTTCAGGAATCAGATAGGATGAATAAGTCACATTATTTTCTCAGAAGATTTATGCTGCCCATGGGATATTGCTTAACAGATCTTTCTCTCCCTCGTCCTTGGTCCTAAAACAATGCTTATGACAGAACAGAAAGGCCATGAGCTGCAGCTGGTTTATGATTTGTTCTTTTATACATGCAGATGTTTCACAAACATTTAAAATAAAAATCAACCCTGGGAACATAGTGGGTGAGAGAGGCAGCAGGGCGCAGTATGTCTGGGATCGATTCCTGGCTCCCTCAGTCATTGGCCGTGTCATCTCGTACCAGTCACTTCACTATTATTTTGTGCTTCTGTTTCCTGCCCTCTTTCCATTGCATTTCTTTAGATTGTGCGCACGTTGTGGGGCAGGAGGTTTTTTTAAAAAAAATATTTGCACAAAGCCTGACATAATGAGCCATAATGAGAACCCTATGGGTGACCGCCTTGCAGATGAGATACTTTGTCTTTCAATATCAATATAGTTCTTCAGGCAGCCCTAAAACTGATATTGAATGAGAGCTGATGGACTCAGATGTACTTAAAGCAAAAACAAACAAACAAACAAGAACCAAGCTGCAGTGTAATATTAACCATATGTCCCATGCTGGGTTGATAGAGATTTTGCACTTACTCCTGAAGGTTTGTGCTGGGCTAAAGGTTACCATATGCTCTAGGGACGCTTTGCAAACACCACCGAGTGGCCATGAAAGTTGAAAACTCTAAGTTACTTTACAGTCAAAGATGGTTAATTGCAGTTTCTATAACCTGTTTGCCCAGGTATATGGAGCATTCGACTGCTTGGTTACAAGGGATGTTAGCTTTTCTCCTCACACATGAATGACTGATTTTCTACATACCTTTTAAAAGAAAATGCAAATAAAAGTGGTTTTCAAGCAGAACAGGCTTTCTTCTCCAGTCTGGCCTCCACCAATCTTTATGAGTACAGCCATGGCTGGTCAGAAAGGGACGATCAAGAGCCACAGCAGTGTAGCCTCCACGGAGGCTACATTTATACTGATGAAACATGTCTGTAGTTCTCCAAGGACTGTGAAAGCAGGCACAAGGAAAGTGGGGGAGGCAGGCAAATCAGCAGCATGAACAGGACAAGGGTTTACATCCCCATATCGTGCAATCCCCCTATAAGCAACAGAAACAGAAAGGAAATATCAGTATTGGCCATTACCACCTGGACGGAGCAGTATTCAAATTGAGTGATAGGTGTCATTCTCCCAGGCACGGGGAAGCTTTCGGGGTAGGGGAGAAGCTTCTCTGCAGGAAAGAGCCCTAATGCACAGAAGCTGCAAAGAAGGGGCTGAGAGGAAGAATACCGAGCTAAAATGCAAAAGGAAAGTGCTCATGAGGTATATATGGGACTTCACAGCAAGGTGTAAATTCAGGAACACAAATTACAGACTACAGGCAGCAAAAACCACTGGAGAGAAGTATGTGCAGAGCTGAAAGGCAAGTTGGGACCAAGACAGTATTTATAGCCCTGGCTCCAGTTATTTCCTTATGGTCTCAGTTCAAAAGTGGCTGGTTATTTAGGTTCCTAACTGCATCAGAGTCCACACTGGGACACCCCTATCCCCCCACCCTCGTAGCTGAATAACGTGCCCCAGTTTGTCTGTCCTGGCACCTCAGCAAAGAGCTACTCCGAACCAATAGCTGCTTCAGAAATATTTGTCCTCATCCACACTTCCTTTTTTCTTCACAAACGAACAGAAGATGGCAAAGGTCCTTCTGACTGAAGACATGAGACATTCACAGGAAAATGGCTTGAGGAGGAAAGCATGTCTAAAGTTATTTTTTTAATCCAGAAACACAGGAGAAGACTGTGCAGGATACTGATGCTAAACTTTGCCCCAATGGTATGTGTAGTATAGGTTGCAAACGAGAAAAGGGAAAACAGAAGAAATTTTAAACACCAGAGGGTGGAAGCAAATTGTGGTCTGCCACACACAGCTGTAAACTAGAAACCTGCAGCTGGATTATCATTCCCAGATTTAGGGGAGCAGGTACAAGATCATCGTATAGGAAAAAAAACGCTTCTGCAAGGCAAAAGGCAAAAGACAAAAGGGTAAGCTCAGTGATGACTAGGAAGCAGGTCCGGTTAATATAACGAAAGGAACCAAATTTCCCTTCCCCCATCCTGTCCAAGGGCCAGAGATTTGTGTGTAAAATAGCTTGAGTTTTTCCCCATGGTCAAACTGATATTTTATTTATTTGCAGTCAGTAACATTGGTTTTCTGTCATATTTTGCTGTGGTACTCCATTATTTACTGAAGCCCGGTGGACACTGGCCAATGCCTTTGCTTGATATGGACCACTTTCAGACATTGCACCTGGCCACATGGATCATTTTTTATTGGAGGGGGGGGAATGAAAGGTACAGCAAGAAACTGGTTTATAGCCCAAAGGAATGAGAGTTGTCAACCCTTGCAGCATTTTTTTTTTACTTGACTTGTGCGCATATATCAAGTTGCTTTTAAATCCCTCTAAGCAGTGCTCGCCTCAGTGATTTCCCATTGCAACAAAAGCCATCATGTGCCTGCACACTGCATAAGAACTTGCTCAGTTTTATCTGTTCAAAGTGTCCTAGTCAGAGTCATCAAACCACCCAATATTCTTCTATGTTAGGAACACAATCTAATTCTTTTAATATTCTGCTCTGATAGCCATCATAGCCAATTTTTTTAATCCCTCCCAGAATGAGGATTCTCACTCCCATTAATCTCTGGTCTGGAGCTTTCCTTCATCCTGCTGACCTGAATCTTGAACATGAGATTTGCAGAAGGAGGCATAAGACAATGATGCTTAAATACTAACCCTGCTATCACAGGGATAAAGACAGTGTGAAAGCGGGGACTTCTCTGCTTTCTAAATGAGAACATTTCAAGCTGGCAGTTACTAGGCCTGGGAAAATAAACCAAGGGAATTAGACAAGAGAAAATTGTAAACTGTTGAAGTTCTGGAGTACTTCCAGGTATTCAAACAGGTAATAGATTTGTTTAAATATGTGGAAATAGTTTCAAAACGTCAACTTTTCTGCATTGTCTAGCTTCTCCTTTCTGGTCCAGTTCCAGTCTGGGGGTGATGCCTGGGAGGGGTTTCTTCATGCATGAGCTCAGAGAAAAGCACCTACGACAAAAATATAGCAAAACCCCACAACATTTCAACGGGGAATTTTCAGCTGGCACACATCTAACTCTCTCATGATTTCTTGTTGTGCAGATAGCTTTGGGGAAATGATTATATGAAACAGCATCAAGGAACTATCCACAGAACTAAATAAGTAAGCTAGATTAATATAGTACTTGCTACTCTCCTTGTTGCCAGAATCCTTAAGCCTGTTGTGATCTTGATAACCCAGACACAAATTTCAGCCAAAACTTTACAGCCAGTTCCGGTTAAGTAGGGGTCACAAAGGAGCAGTGGCCATACTGACTCCCAAAGCATCTCTGATAGAAATCAACAGAGACCTGAGAAATTAAAAAATATAATAGAACTTCAGCTAGGATGTAGCATGAAAGCATATTTGCTTCTCATAGGAATGAAGCCATTTTAAATCTACATGGATAACCCATTAAATCCCACAGGCAGTTTATTTTAAGATTTTTTTTTATATCTATTAAGACCTTTAAAGACAATTTGGATGTTTCAAAAAATATTCTTTTTGTCTGCAGCCCTGGCTGGGACAATAACAATACACTTACAAATCACAGCTGTCTACCTCTAAACATTTTGTAAACATTAATGGACTAAAACTTCAGCACCTCTGAGATACTGCAGATATTGCCCTCGATTCAGAGGTATGGGAAAATGAGGCAAACAGATTAATGGTTACTCGTGAGAATGGTTGCTGGGTTAGGAAGATGTCACAAATCTCTCAAATCTCAATAGTCTTCACACACCTCAGACATTCCCCCTCCCCTTAGATTATTATAGATCTTGCAGCTGATTTGTGATCAAAGTCTTGTGTTTAGCTTGTGTCCTGTGGAACTGAAGCTTGTGCAGTTGTGTTGGCCAAATCTAATGAGCTAATTCAGCTCAAAGCTACTAAGTTCTACAAAGCTGAGGGCTGTCTGAAAGGGAGGAAGAAGGTGGATAGAGGAGGAGGGAGGGAGAAAGACCAGCATGGTGCTGCTCACGGAGAAGCTGAAGCTCAGGGAACCCGCACCAGAGAGAGCTGATGGAAACCTGACTCAGTCCCCGTGGCTGCTCAGAGAGTGACTTCTTCCTCCAAACACTGCACAACAGAAGCACTCCTAATGTCAGCAGCATGTGGAGAGAGCAAATATTTCTCAATTGCTAATGATTCATTGACTCAATAAGCATCTGGCCTAAACATCTGACACACATTTAAAAATCCATCTATTTGCTAAAAAATATTCCTTGTTCTTTGAATAACCAAAACCAAACAACAGTAAAAGAGGTGACAAAATAATAATCTTTTTTTTTATGTTATTTGTCATCAGAGGCAAAAGCTGTTTACCGTTGCCGTGGACTAAATGGGGAGCAATTCTTTGCTAAAGCGCTTCAGCAGAGGGAACTGAGCATATGCACGTAACTACGAGCAGCGAGTGAGCAGCGACGCTGCTCAGGTCTGCGCAGAGCAATTCGGCCAGGGAGGTGCTGATAACATTCCTCTGGGGAGGGCTATTCCCAACAGCAGTTAGTGACTCACACTGCCGCACACTCGCAACCAGGAGGACATGACACCAGCTCCATGTCACATCCTTCATGACTGGTCTCTAGCAGATGACTTTTGCTATTCATGAGAATTAGCGTAAGTTACAGACCAACTTGACACTTCAGACCTGGTCAAATACCAGCCCTCCAGGTCACTGTGGCTACAGCCATATATGAATCAACATTTAACATGGCATTAAAACTCTCTTCCAGTCTCACAGGCTTAGAATTGCAAAGTGGGGGATCTCCTGAACAGCCACGTGACTGCATTTTTGTAGGCCAGGTTCAGCTGTGTGTCCAGAGTTTTCCTCCTTTCCTGAATGACCCAGGACAAGACACTTCAGCTCTTTGCATCCATTTTGCCCTCTCTTCTCTGGTCTATCTAGAAACACAAGCAGTCTGGTCACAGGGATTGCTGCAGGCAGCATCCTTCTGCAGTGTGCAACATGGTGGGGATGAGAAGGAGCACGACCCAAATGCAGATCGCGATCATTCACTTCTCCAGTATTTTAATTAATTTTTTTATTTCTCCTCCCCATTTCTGCTGCATTAAGCTTTTCTGACATAACAGGGCTGATTCTGGGTGTCTGGGCTAGATTCAAATTTCAGTGAGGTTCCTTATTTTCAAGGAAATGCTCTTCCTTCCTCTCCTTCTGTGATTGTTCCCACAGGTTTTAGTGTTTCTTGTTCAGGTTTTGTTTTTGTTTTTTTCCCCCCCCTTCTGGGTTTGACCTTTGTTCAGCTGCTCTTTCAGCAAGAGTCTTCAGCCCAGAGAGGTAACTCAGTTGGGAAGACTGAGATTCAGAGCTTCAAGCACGGGCTCAGTCTGTGCTTGGTTCTCATCTTACTCTACACAGAGATGTACAGCTCCCAACACACTGCACCAGGGCTGTTGTCTTCGTGAACTTGAGAGTCCATTGCTGCCCTGCCTACTCCAAGTGAGGATGGCTACAAGAAATCCAAGGTGTTTTACAAATTTTAACATGGCATTTCTGGGTATTCAAGCCCCCTATTGAAGCAATAATGCCTTCCTTGCAACCCAGACATCTCAAGGCTTTCCATGAAACCTTTTGAGACATAGATGGATAGATAGATAGATGGATGGATGGATGGATGGATATGTCAGTCATCTGTGGGCTTCCTCCATCCCATCCCATAAAGTACCTCTTCTCCACCACCACGTGGGAAAGTACTTAATGAGTAGCAAATTTGCTTTGATTCTGTTGTGAGTCGGTGCTGCATTAATACATCTCTCTGGGCAGAGATGACGGGCCTCAGACCAGCAATGACTAAGCTAGAGCCTCCAGGTCTTTTCCATATTTCTAGCATGGTTCTTCCAGCCCATGACAGCTCCTGCCCTTCTTTCCTAGGGATCCCTCAAACACAGACCAGCCTCATAATGACTACTGCCCTGCAGACTCCCGGCTTGATGGTCTGCTGTCTTTGCCGACCTGATAATACACGTACCAAACACTTTAAATACTCATCAGATTATCTAAGCTACTTGTTTTGTAAGGCTCATTCAGAGCCTTACTGCTCAGATGGGTGGAAATTTTCCCTTAAATTGGCAGGCTACTTATGCTATCCTAAATCAGATTTTCTCATCCATACTCACTCATACTCATGATATTCACTTATACTGATTTTATACTCACCTTCAGTTCCAATAACTCTCCTCTCCTTTCGATCTTTACCCTTCCATAATTATCAAGTGCAAGTAAAGCTGGTTTAGCCTCTCTTGCACTCTTTTCCAGTCCCCTGGTTAGCCCTTCTCTGCACCTATTTCAGTTTGGATTAATTCTTTCTTGATCTCTTGCTAGGAATACGGCTGACCAGAACAGCACACAGTGTCCCACATGAGCTCTCATCAGCACCTTGCTAGGATGAATATTTGCCTCCTCTCAAATTGGTTGCACTGATGCAGTGTACAGCTCAAACTTCCTGTGACTCGTTCCAGCACCCCTGGCTTTCACCTCTTCTGAACCCTTCAGCTTCAGTTTATTGCCAAAATGTTTTTTAATTTTGATTATTTCTCCCTAAATACTGCAAGATCTTACCTTCTGAACTATTACATTTCATGTCGCTTCTGCTACTGTGATTATTGTATTCTCCCTTTGGAATATCCAGATCCTGCTCTTTACTGATAATGCTCCCCAATGTCAGGTCATCAGCATACTCCTACATTGATGCTCAGTGAAAATATTAATGAAATTTGGTCACCAGATTTATTTTTATGAAACCTTGCCAAGAAAATTCCTTCAAATCTAGTGGTTTTTTTCACAGATAAGTCACTATTGTTGCCTTAATAGCCACTTCTTTACCCACATTACAATTCTAACTACGTATCACCTTATCCAACTTAAATAATAATTTATCAGAAATCAAAATGTTATTAGAATAGAATTAAGAATACTAGAAATGCTTAAAGTTCTGAAAGATAAAAAATAAGTATTTACTATCTATAAAACCAGTTATGTTATAAAAGAAAACTATTCTGCTAGTCTGTCATGATCAGTTTTTGCTAAATATTTTTTAAATCTTCTTATTCACTTAGCTGCATGTATTTAATCATTCATTCCTTCAAAATCTGTCCTGAATTCTTTTAAAATCAGGCTGGATTGAGAAGTACGTATTATAATCCCCTAATACCACCTTCCTTAATATAGGCACTTAATTTGCTATTTGTCAACCACACAGTACCATTTCTAAATTTGATGGCTTGAGTAAAAATCCTTTCTAATAAAAATCATGTAAAATAATTTCTGTGAGTGACTTCTGTAGTTTTATGAGATGGAAATGGAGATGAAGCAGCTTATTTCTGTAACTCTTTTGCTGGTGTTACCAGTGTCTGCTCAGGCTCAGCCTTCATTAAGCAAAGTACTTGTACTCTTAATTTCAGTTATCTGAGGCAAATATCCTTATTAAAAATATATATATAGTTCTTTATGAGTTAGTAGAACATTTTAAATTCTATTAACTCACATCCCATAGTCTTAAATTCAACCTGCTAATAGATATGAAAAGTACAACTTCCTTTACTTGACTGGATTTTACTTTCAGCTGATGCTGCATTAATCTCTCTCTTCTGGTAAAGAAGAGAAGACCTCAAACCAGCAACATCTAACCTAGAGCCTCCAGATCTTTGTCCACAACTGCGTCTGCCACTCTTTCCTGTAAATCCTTTAAATACAGGCCATATGAATTGTTTTTCCACATGCCAGATCAAATTTCTCCTTGGAAACAGATAGGGATATAACTTTTCAATATCACAGAATTGATACCTACTTCAGGAGCATGCAATCATCTCCACTGATGTTCTCTCCAGAGCAAGGTCAAGGGCATACATTACTTTCCCCCTGCTGGGTGGAAGGTTTTTATAAAAGAATTGATCCACCTACATGCTCTTTTCAAAAGGAGGAGTAAAATATCTTTATTTTGGAGGTGCAATCTTGCTTCACTGTGTTCTCCTATAACCTGCCCAGCATTTGAAACCTACCCCATGCTGTTACTTCTGCCCTTCCTGCACTGGTACGATGCAAGCCTCATCTTGGTTCCCATGGATGGCAAGCCATGGTAGCAGCATCTCACCTCCGAGGTGTCTGCAGACCTGTGCTACGTCACGTCCCCCCATCAGCACACGAGAAGGGAGGGCAGCAAAGCTGAGGCATCGCAGATGACAAGAGAGTGCAAAAGTGAACAGGATGACAATGCTGAGACATCACAAATACAAGCCCTCTAGGAATGAAAAAAATAGGAAACATCCTCTGATTTTCCTCTTCTGTCCTCATGTAAAGCTGGTTACTTTGAAGAGAGGACTCCATGGGTCTGTCACCTGTTGAGATACACTTTTCCCCCGCATCAAACTGCCCTAAATTGGATACTGCTATAGCTATAGATTTTCCATGCTTCCTTAAGGTGCAGATAGGCTCGAGGGATTCTGCTGAGGCATTTTACTGACAAAATACAGCAAGAAAAAATCTTATTTCCATCTCCTTGAATCAGATCTACTGCTAGAGCCTAAATTGAAAGGAAAGAAACAGAAGCTGGAGCTTCTGAGGACAACACTCCAAACCAAGATATATCCAGTATTTTCACAAGCAAGTCTGTTAAACTAATAAAATCTGCATGAACGCTAGGCAAGGCAAAGGCTGGCACAACCCGTCAATCAACTAGCTGGCACCAATTCACCTTTCCGGCAGCCCAGCGTATAGCCTCAGTTCCAGGCTCCTGGCTCCCCATCAGGGTAACCAGGTGGGCAAGGATGCTCAGACCCATCTCCATCCCCACGGATTTTCCACACCGGACTTACTACCCAGGAACAGGCAGTTAAAGATGTGTGCAGATATGCTCTGATTTGGCTGCCCTGCTGTCAATATTCATTAGCAAGGACTCACCACACCTGCAAAGTGAGGAAAACTGGGGACAAGAAGTCAGAGGACTCAGCACCCTTTCTCAGGGGTGCTCCGCACCTCTGGAAATCGGTGTGAAAGTCAGGTACTCTATAGATTATGATATGAATAGATCTTTCTCTCGCACTTTGCCAGAGACACTGGCAGCATTGTTAGAGCACCAGCACAACTAAGTCCAACACGGCTGAAAATTTGGCAGAGCAGCCCGGGCCTTTTTTCTTCAGTGTGATCAAATGGCAGCACTGCTCACTGAATGCGCAGGACATAAAAGGATTAGCCGCCCTCCCCCGCCGAGCAGGTGAGCTGAAAACCTTTCCAATTCACTACATGTCAGTTTACAAGTAAAACATAAGGTATAAATGCAGCTATTGTTAACAAGCAGCAGCCATCCTGGCTGGGGAGTTAGATTAGCAATTTGCTTTTTGTAAAAGGATTAGCAGAGCCCTATTGTTTCAGTGTTTATTTATCAATTTGCATTTTGAAAATGGGGCATGTATCTGACTAGGGCCCATGTTCTCCACACACCCTGGGCCACTCCATTTTCTTCCAGCTCCCCATTGCCAGAAGCTGCCGCTGTGCCTTTAACAGACCAGAAATTGAGGAAAACCCAAACCTTTCCCAGGACTACCACAGCTCACGCAGCCCCGTTTTGCTGATCTATCTGGCATTTGTGAGTCTTCCAGCTGAGAGCAATTGCTTGGTTGCTGCTAGCTGCATAGAACAAACAGGAGACCTGGTTTTCCCCTTTGACTCAGATAATTTAGTTTAACCCCCTGATATTCGCAGCACATTCACCATCATTTCTAAGCATGTGGGTTGCAGCTTCTAGGCTGCAGCAGGTTGTTATAGGGATCACAGATGCCAAGGCAACAGGGCCTTTAGATCAGGCACCATCACAATTAGCTCCGCTTCCACACTTCCAGTCTTCAAAGCCTCTCAGATAATTCCTATAACTTTCACATAACTTATTTTTTTCTTTCACCGATGAAGAAATTACAAGAACCTCAGAAGTTCGCCTCAGTGCAGTGGTTCTCTGCCTCCCAACCTTCGCTCAGCATCTCTGATCCCCCTTCAGGTTAGGTTGTGTTGGGTGCTCAGCAGTCTTGGAGAGCTTCGTAAATGAGTATTTATTGTTGCAACTACTAGCTCACTATCTACACACCACAGGGACTCTTCACTTGAGTTCAAGTTGAGGGAAGAGATTTCACACAGAACAATTTTCAGTACGGGAAATGGAGAACTCCATTTACCCAAGTTAACTCCACCAGGAGTGCAGTCTGGCCATTTGGCAGACAACAGCTGCTCAGTTGGATTAGGTAAAAATTCCTTCGTTAGAGGGAATGGGGATGTTTTGGAAGGTAAGTGGGAGAACAGATTTTTTAATTAAAGTGACACCAGCGCATTTGCACTCCGGTGCAGCCACACACCCCGTTTTTCATAAGATAGTGATTTAGGAAGCTATTCTTTTAAATAATAATAAAAAAAAGTTTAAAAGACAAACAAGCATCCAGCTGTGCTGAATTACTTTCCTACTCCCACAGGACCCAGAAGCAAAATATAGCATGTATTTTACAAGCATATGATTTATTTACATGGAGTAACATACAGGTATTGGTTTTGACCTGTAAAACCCCTATATGGCCTGGGGCCTACACATTCAAAAGCCTTCTCTCAGCCCGAGCTATATTGCCACAGCTGTGCCTGAGCAGGACCTCTGCTCACAAGAGGGGAGAAGCAACTGCAGGGTGTTCTCTGTTTCTGTAACTTCTTCCTCTCGCCCATTTCTTTCTTTCTTTTTTTTCTTCTTTCCTCCAAATAATTCTTGTTTGTTGATTGTCAGGCATCTTGTACGGGCAGTTCATTTATTCCGGTCATGGGGGAATAAGGAGGTTCTGGTGGGACATGCTGTAAAGATCTTGAAATACATTCTTTGCTGCTGGCTTATTGCAGATACTCTGATTCATGGTCAAAAAAGGAGGCCATGAGTGGTCTTGATTAAGGATGTGAATTTAAGAATTACCAAGGAACACACAAAGCAAGCAACAGACGTTCTGTCCCGAAGAACATGTGTGCACGTTTGATCAAAGAAACTTCACAAAAAGAAGGGAGAATAGTGCTTCAAACGCGTGGGACAGACTCTGTCGTACAGAGCTTACACTTTACATTTAGATTAGCACAAGTAGCAATAACATTGCAGGGAAGGTGGATAAGGATTACAACAATAAAACTTTGCAACTGGCCTGCACCATAATTCCCCCAATTAGAAACAACGAAATGGTTCTAGTTGATAAACTAGTGCTATTGACATTTCAATAAATTTGAGAGAGTACACAAAAACCTGTAGGGTAAACTCTTTGATAGGATTTAGGCTGTATATTCTCTAGTGCAATGGTTTTCAATCAGCAGTCCTTGAGGTCTGCTTTGAAGATATGTTAAAGGTATCTAAAAAAGGCGGCAAGCATATTGCCTACACTTAAATTCACTATATATCGCTGGAAATTTTTGGTGAGCAGGAGGGAACACAGATTGTGAAATTGCAAACAATTGCTCTAGAATGACAGATGGGGAGAAGATTTCTTCCTCTTCTTTCTGAATTGAGAAAATATATTACCATGTACTCATAGACAAGGGCTGGTAGCCTCCTGGTGCTGCCTGGGGCTATTGACCTCTTTATAGGATCTGGACTAACAACGCTGGTATGCCTTCAATGCCTGTAACTCTGTCCTACATCTGGTTGCAACAAACTAGCAAGTCTTCTCAACACAGATCTGCAAAGGCCTTAGTCATCTTTTAAGTCAGGGACAGCATGGCTGTTAAAAATAAATTCACAAGCATATCTTAACACAGCAACCGCCTACACCCATTCACAGATCACCAGACGCCACGGCTACAATGCAACACACCCCAGTAAAGCAACAGCACTGCCAGCACCAGCACTGTGCTTTTATCTGCGCTGTACGCCCATCCCATCAGTAGGCAGCAGCCTTCTCCAGGAGGGCAGCAGGGCTGGCACATGCCACAATACACAGCTTTCCGCACTGCAGCCGCGCTTCGTTCGGGTTTGCCAGCGTCCTCTCTCCATACGGAAGGGGAGAAACGATAACAGCGCTTTGATACCACTTGATGCTCTGCCAAAGGATGGCGATGGTGGGCTAAGGTCCCGTTGTGAAGACAATGGCCAATGCCAGGAGCAGTAATGAAGTGTAGTTTCCATCCAGCTGAACATACAAGGTTTGATACTGTACGTGGCATGACTACTGGGCATTGCTAAACTGAGAGCTGTATGAACATGACTGAACAAATATATCGAGCAATATCTGATCCAAAAAGAAAGGCAGGGAAAAGCTAATTGTTCAGCACTGAGAATTGGTGTTGCCTTCTTGTACAGCCAGCCAGCAGTAGCCCCATGATCTTCTGGGACTGTTAATATTTAAGCCAGTTTATTTTTCTATACTGAATTATCATCAGATACTTAGTCTAATCAATACTCTGCTCTCATAACCTCTCTTTTGCTGGATTTAAATGAGAAAATACAAATTAGCATACATTCACTGAAGCCAGACAAGCATTCAACAGTGATCACGTTCTGTCCATTTAGCAGAACATTAATACTTTGTGTAAGCACACGGGTCCAAAATAGGACTTCTGCACA
The DNA here is from genome assembly GCF_036370855.1 of Dromaius novaehollandiae. NCBI lineage: Eukaryota > Metazoa > Chordata > Aves > Casuariiformes > Dromaiidae > Dromaius > Dromaius novaehollandiae. Next base: position 119,188,598 of record NC_088099.1, on the reverse strand, counting down.
GAAACTGGAAATCGTTCCAAAGGTATCTTTCATCACCACACTTAAGATTCCCTTTCCATACCCTGTCAAAACAGTTTGCTGTTTGAATGAGGCTGTTTGAACCCAGCAATTGGTTGAAATGTAGATGCTTTCTATTTTAACTCCAAAAAACACCTACAGGCAAATCAACCACACTTTTAAAATGCCCACAGCAGAATAGTTTAAGAAAAATGAGAGGTTGGGATTTTTTTTTTTTCAGTTTTACAGTAAGTAGAGCAGAGAGAAGATTGTTAAAAGAAACAAAATATTAACCAAAAAAAAAAAAGACTGAAAAACTTCCAATGTGCATGAAATTTTCTGAGAGATATCCCAATCTGAAGATGATGGCAATAGTCCAAATACAGCTCCATCAGAAAGGTAGGTGGGTAGGTAGCATTGCTGAGCACAGTCTTCAGTGACTATTTGTTATTTGTTTGCAAAATACATTAGTAAAATGGACTCTTAATTCCCTTCTGGAGCCCACAGACACTCTGTAATGACAATAAAGAATAGAACACATTTTAAAAAACATAGTATTGTGTTCATAAAGCATTAAGGCGTAAGACCTAAGGAAAACACTGGACCTGGGCTCTGCTGTACTCCAGAGATCCTAATATCACAAAATAGCAATCCTGCTATCAAAAATACCGTACTACCAGATGACGAGAGAGTAGTTCATGGTCAAGGCTAAATGGGCACCAGTGCACCAGCTAAAATAACTTCATCCCAGGCAAATATTCTAGAGACTACCGTGACTACTGTTTAAAGACAAACAGATAGAGTGAATTGATAATGCAGGGGTCAACAATCAGTTCTGATATAAAACATTTCACAAAAAGCAGACCAGATCATGCTACAGTAACTTTTATTACAGAAATCAGTAGGCCAGCAAGGCTATTCATAATTCTCATACTATAGAAGTGCCTCATCCTTAGACCAGCTAACAAAGAGCTAAAATGGAAGCATATAACAAATTAGTGTTAATAAGCAAACAATCACGAGAAGTGTTAACAAGTGATGATGGACAGGCTCTGTTTTTCATTTTATTACTGATCTGTAGTGAGTGTTATTATCCTCATAGAATAACACTGTATTATGACATGCATGTGAACAGCATTAAAGCCTTAGATAATTCAAGGCTTGCCAGCAGCAAAACTGTAAACAAAGTGAGAGAGTCATTTCTGAAATGCCTGATAGTCATTAGCATTAACAGAGTTTATAGGCTGCACAGGGGGCCAATATGCTGCAGTGTAAATAACAGGAATTCACTCCAACCTTGGGATCTAAGGAATCTACTCAATATTCAATTTCTTTCCATTTTTCAAAAGAGGCTAAATATACATGTTTAATTTCAATCGATTTGTGATTGAACTAGGTTTCTAAGTCTTAGGTTTTTTCAAATTTTTTAGCTAATAGATCCTTTAGACGTTTCCCTCTTTTATAATACAAACAGCTGCAACTAATCATTTTTCATTATGGTTTTGTATGTCTATATTGTTTTATACACAATTCTATTTAAACAACAAAAACGTAACAGAACTATTTTCACTCACTATAAAAAAAAAAGTGTTTTCTGAAGATCAGCAAAACCAGAAATGATATCAGGTACAGTGTGGACAACTTGCTTATTCTAAACTATAACTAGAGAAAGGATAGGAGTTGGAGGAAAAAAAACAACAAAGAAAACCTTTGTAATGAAGGAGCTTACAAGACAAGAAAATAATTCATCTTTGACTGCTTTTTATTTCTGTTCACTGTAACCAGATAACATGAAAATTCTGGACACATTTTACGACTACATACTTATTTACAGCAATCATTTCTTAAGCTTCGTAAGCCAAACATAAATAAAACTTTGAAGTACAATCAAAATAATAGGCCATGAGGTTGACAATTCCACATTGCAAATATGCATTTTCCATCTATTAGGAAGAAAGATAACAGGAATGCAATCTAGAAGGACAGGAATATCCTATCATAACTGTAAGTAATTACCAAGCCCTCCTGAGCCAGCTTCACCAATAGCACAATGCAGCAAATTCAAATGCACACAAATCACTTTACTGCTATGTGTAAGCTGAACTTAGGAAAGTTTACTGAATTATTAAATAAGCAATTATGATAACCCCAGATACTGAATACAGATAGGGTTGCATCAATCGAGCTAAAAATGTTGGCGTTTTTGCAGTTCTTTCCTTCAGAAACATCAGGATTATGGAAGCAAGCATGACACCTTCCCTTCCTACAAGTACATTTCTCTCTGGAAGACAGCTAAAAAATCAGTGAAGAACAAGAAAAGAACATAGTACAGCAAAGTCCTACTGGGGAATAGGGTTTTAATGAACACACAGAGCAACTAGGTGACATCTTTATCAGCCCTCATAAACCTTGATTGAATACACAGTGATAAGGCCTGTTTAAACTGTCATCCTCACGATAACATACACAGAGACAACTTGGGCCTTAGCAACGACCTGTGTAAAAGAGGCCTTTCCAAAAGTGCAGGCACCGTTAGGTAATGTATATCATGTAAACAGTTCAAAGCTTGTGCGGCTGGTTTATTTGTGTGATGATGGGAGGCAGAGGGGTGCCGGCGTGTGTATATGCACATCTTCTCGTGGCACCAGCTTGAAAGGGCATTTTCTTCAGAGCTAGTCTGGTTTTGAGGCTGGCGAGTTGTCTGGGGAAGATGGGTGCTTTGAGTCAGAATGACCTTTAGCACTTAGATCTGCAAACACTGAGAATTTCATAAAAGCGGTTTTAAAGGATTTAAGGCAAGCCTGCTCTGTGAGGTTTTTTTGTTTTTTTATTTTTTTGGTTTTTTTAAAGAGCAACATCATAAATGATATGCATAACATTCAGCACTAGGAAGGAAATGGACATTTGGGGCCAGAACCACCATGGAAGCCAGCAGTGACATGACTGGTTATAACAGAAGATTTGGTCCTGACTGTCTGGGATAGTTCCTTCAAAAAAATTTTTAAGCATCTTAGACGGTTTCTAAGCACCTCCTAGAAACATGTTGGCAACTACATGGCTAGTAAGCAAGGATTTAATTTCTCTATTTTTCTATATTTATTTCTGGGCTTGAAAAAAAAAAAAAAAAAAAAAAAAAAAAAAAAAAAAAACCTTAGACTTGAACTTTTATTCCTGTTCCCCAGAATTGTTCTTCCTTCACTTTAATGCTTGCAGTGACACCCACTGGTGGTGGCGGGCTGAGTCACAGAGAATCATTACTAAAACACTGCAGCGCACTGACAATCACAGTGACACAGACAATCTCAAAAAAACATAACCACCAAAAAGCTGACATTTTGTCAGCTTGCTTATTATAACTTAGTTATTTGGTATATGCTTCTTCCATTAATAACTTTAAATAAAGATTGACAGAAAATTAATAGTTAATTACAACTAATAAAATATCTCAGATTTGTATACATGCAATAATTAATACATTTGTAATCCCCACTACTTGGGAGGTGGGGGGAAAATGATCTGTTTTATGCCTATTTGATCTTTGGCGCCCTTACAGTAACTAGCCCTAGTACTAGGTTATAATTTTCCACTAGGAAAAGGAATGGGAACACTAAGCTGAACGGGGATATCACTAGATGGCTGGCAAGCAATGCATTTTAGCTACTCGTGAACTCTTTTCTTTTCTTTTTTTTCTTTTTTTTTTTTTTTTTTTGTGGGTTTCTTTGCATACACTAGCAGATTTCTTCTAGTACCTCAAATATTGTTTTTCTCTTTCACACATAGGGAAGAAGGGAAATGGAACTAAGTGATTTCGAGTACAGACTCACAGGAAACCCATGCAAATCCAAGTCTAATAAATCCCAATGTAATGGCCTCAATTAGAAGACCACTCGTCTCGTAAGCTTTATTAATGAAATTTGCCTATAACACATGGAGGTTCTCCCTGTTTAAACAAAATTGTCTAGCATTAAGCTAGTACAAATCTCCAGTTATAAAATGTGTTCCTGAAAAGAGAAGGCTAGTTTTTAAGTTGACTATAGCTTGTTAGCTTGGAAAGGATCAAGGGAAATTTGATGAATACTTGCACTAAGAAATTAGAAGAGAATTACTTTTTGCCTACTCTATGGCATGAGCCAAAAGCAAATGGCTCCTGGCTGTGAACAAGCAAGGTGTGTTTGCTGACTCACTCCGATTAAAAGTGTTTTAGTCAGCTTTACTTTATTTCCCACATCTAAGGCCACTAACGTTCTCTCCAGAGAAGGGGGCAGAAACAGAAGTATTATATTCATGGAAAACCCATTTATACAGGACTTCCCGCGGAGCAGAAAAAAAGAAATGTTATCCAATGCATTCCCAGCCAAACTTCCTCCTGAAGTGAAAAATCCTTCCCTTTGATAAGAAAGTTGTGTCAGACAGACCACATTTGTGTCCCCGACAAAAGAATTGCCCTCCCTTGGCTTGCTCCAGTTTTGGCAACTGTGCTCAGCAGAACCACGCTGCTGTTCCCAGATAGTCACCAGACTTAGTATGGAGCTGGTGGCTCTGCTTATCTCTGACCCAAACAATAAAATAAAAACAAACTATGCACAAACACACAAGCACGCAGTCACTGTGGGTAACTTCACCAAAGGTCCAGCCTCATCTCTGAGGCAGCCAGTTCTCCACAGGGAGAGAAAGTCTATCAAGAACCTAATAGACGGTCATTGAAGACCTCTATCTCCTTTTTTTCTTTCTCCTATCCAGAGTCACAGACATCTACTGTGGTCTCCAATGCGGCATATATTTACTTTGCAGCAAAATAAGAAAGGTCTGTTAGCCTCCCTTCTTCCCTCTGATATTCATTCTGTGTAGGGAAGAAATTTTAAAAAGTGGGGTGAAGGGCAGCGTTTCTTTTCACATGAGCATTGAAAGTTTGTCCCTTTCAGTTACCCCTGTCTCTAATCTGCTGAGAGCTGCTCAGGAACCTTGTTCCAGAGAGCATGGGGATGAGGCTGCTGAGCACAACACAGTGGTACATGTCCAGCTTCCCAACCTAGCTCAGAAACAGCCCAGCTGGGGTCCTGCTGACCTCCTCTGAGATTAGCTACCTTTCAAGAGAAGCTCATGAAGAATATTATGTTACCATGGATGCACTACACTTCTCTCACTGCTAGCTACCACTGACAAAGTTGTCCTAAACTGCATCTACTCTGCAAGCAAACGTGCAACACTGCAGCCCACATAGCGCTGCCAAGTTAGCGTTTGGCCATGAGAGCTTACCCCAGGATGTGCCAAATCCTTACCCCATCTTCCCAAGAAAGATTTGGCAGCCCCCAGGCCACCACTATTAATGTCGTTATGGACATTTGAACTAGCTAGCTTACTAGTTAAATACCTATATCCTACAAAACCATTGGGGCTAATTTGGTAACCCAGAAATTCCAGAATTGAGTTCTGTTACCAGAATTGAGACTGGAAGTGATGCTTCCATAGATTTTCTCTTGAAATTACACATCATTTGTAAAAGGAATACAGCCCTATGTTAGATAATTGAAGACAGACAGAAAGAAAAAAAGCCAGACCAAATCAGCAGCAGCAAAGTCCTTTCCTTGTCCTGAAAAGTTGCAGAAGGAAACACTAGCCCTCCTATTGCCTTCCAACTGCACCTGCAGACCCTGTCAAAGGACATTCCAGGACAGGCAGACAGCAAGAAAAGTCTAGTAGGGGATATATGTTTGCTCTCAGCCAATCCAGACAGCAAACAGCGATTATGGCACCCTTTCTGGCTAAATTAAAATTGGTCAGTTGCAAACTAGGCAAAATGGGGAAATCCTAAGGCATGCAAGAAGGGCAAAAGGTACTTCTCTTATTAAATCCCCTCTTGGCTAGGTGCTTTTTTCCCCTCTATTTTCTCCTCCCCCTGCACACTATTCAATTATCTATTCAAAGTTGAGAAACTCCTACAAAAACAAAACTACAAGATCAGCCACTAACTTCTTTTGGAGCGTTCAACCCCAGTTTGCCCAATCTTGGTGTCACAGTTTGACTCATTATAGCAGGCAAAGGCTAAAATTAAATGTCCCGGTATCCCAATCTTGTTCATGAAGATAGACTTTTCCTAATTCATTTCCATTCTACTACCCACATAGCAATGTCAACTCAGGACAAGTGGATGCCCAGAGGGCTTGGCCCACTCAACTCTACTTGGCTGCAACACTTTAAAAGTTTAAGTGGCCTCCAACTACTCTCTGCTGCAGGGCAAGCACCTCAACAGGTAATTACCGAGGAGCAGCTGATCCGCAGTAGATTTTACACCACTGCTTTTTTGTAGGCACTCACAGTAAATACAAAGTTGAGATCACTTACCCCTTTACACCCTTGCATGTATAATGGGAAAAAGAGTTGCATTATGTAGAACAGCAGGTCCATAATAACTTCTTCATCAGGCACTGGCTTGTAACTCCCCTACCTTCCTTCTTCACATGCAGAATAGTTCCAGTGCAAGTCTGGGACACGTTACTCCAGGGAGATTTGGTGTGGAAGGACCTCTCTTGAGTGGTGGGGCATACAAGACAAGGAAGATGCTGGGGTTACAACAGGACTCAATGTATTCAGGAGATCAGCTCGCAGGAGAGGGTATAGATAAATTTAAGTCTGAGGGAGGACACTGTTCACAAATGAATTTGCCATCTGAGTGTCTCACCTCATAAAATTCCTGAGAATTAGGCCTAAGACTGCAGAAAGAGTTTTACGTTTTCCCATCCCCTTATTCTAACACATTCTTCTATACCAACAAGATGATAAGTATACTTGCTTTCATACACTATGCCCTCCATGTGAAGTAGTGGGAGAATACAGGTTCAGAGAATAACTGTTACATGAAGATCCCTCAGACTTAAATATAATCAGAATCACCTGACTAAACCAAGAATAATATGAATTAGGTGCTTAAGTGCCCTGTGCTACAGATTAGGCAAATACAGTCAAAAGCCTTGGGCCTGATGCTTTGAACTGTAAGGTGGTACTAGAAACAGCTTAGCTAAGCCCTTTGTGTTAGGAAAAGCAGTTTTGTCTACATAGATCTGAAGTGGTCTTTATTTTACAGCTCTCATCACAAAGGAGGAAGAAGAAAGGAAGAATGATAGCATTGTGTTTCAGAGCCAACACACTATATAACATATCCATTAGGAAATGCATGCTGTGTAATTGCTATTTGTGTTATATAGCTTTCACACAGAGTATCACAAGACACCTTACAATCATATAAACAGTATGGATTACAAAAGCTTAGTAGGAAGAGTATTACTTGGAATGTGGTTTCAGATTTACTTTATACAAAGAGGCAGAACTCTTTCATGCTTTCTTGTGGGAGCAGCAAGAAGCCCAATAACAAAACCCTTCTCTTTGCAAAGAACCCAAACAACCTGTACTCATTCAAGTGATCCTACAGAACTGAACAAATTTCTGGAGGCAAAAGTGGGCAGACTTAAGTGGGCAAAATACACTCCAGCAGAAGAAAGTTAAACTTCCATCCACATTGAGCTTCTCGAGGAAGTACCTTAAGTTGTAATCAAAAACTGAACTTGAGGTATGGTAACAATGGAAATTTCAGGTAGCCTATGGAGGGAAGAAAAAGGGAAGAAAAAAAAAAGAAAGAAAGAAACATTTACTTCTACCTGATCTTCCTCATATGCCTGAGAACAGCTGCAACTAGACCAAAAGAAGCACCTCTACCTTTTCCTCAAGTGGTAGCCACAAACTTTCTTATACTGCCAATATTGAGAAATAAGGGTTGTTGATAAAGTAGTGTGAAATTTCACTAAGACTGAATTCAGGATTTTCTCCTGTCAGTATATGCAATTAAGAGTAAAGTCAGACACAAGGATAGGGCCACACTGCATTAATACCAAGGCACTGTGCCAGTCTCAGCGTAATGGAGATTAATGTTACTGAGTCAAGGAAAAAACTGCCCTGAGAAGGAAGGGACACAAAGTTCTGCTATTAAAAACAGATTTATAGGAAGAATTGAAATGGAGAACTTGAGTGGTTAAAGCCAGAAGCACTGAAGAGATGAAACACAAAAACCAAGAGAGATGAAAAACAGAAAAATGACAGAGCTGCAAACATGAAGTTGATGAAGGTCCTTTGTTAATTCACTGAGCTCAAGGAAGAACCTCCAATAGGCCTCTGGGCCAACCTGGAAGACATGAACTATACTTAAATATCTATTTGTGAAACGTGACTTTGATATGAGCTTTGGAAATTTGTCTATGGAATAACTGCCTGGTCTGTTCAACCTCTTGGTAGAAAGATAATGACTTACTTCAAACTTCTGTCTCCAGGTAGCTTGCATACTCAGAGAAGCCTTGAGAACTCGGACATTCCACTGACTACACTGAGAGGGTTCAAAGCATATTTAACTATAAGCTGTGTTACTATAGGATGGAAAATACTAATCAGCTCTAGCCATCTAGGGAGGCTGTAGTTATCATCAAGAATATGTGGGACAAGAATTCTATTCCCCTACCCACTGGACAAGCTCTCTCATATAGTTTATCTGCCTCAACTGCGTGCTTTTGAAAAAAAGCTAGACTAAATGAATACTTTCAACTAGAGCTAAAGGTAAACACTCCACTGGAACTTTGCCCTAATCAATAGTAGCAATGTTCATGTCACATGAGAGTCAGAGGATAGAATATGGGTGCTTACTGAAGTCAGCAAATAAGCTAATTATACTTAGCCTGCTTGAAGAAGGGGACAAGTGAGGTCTGGTCCACCCACATATTAATGCAATCATCATTATCCTTATCCCTTATTTGCTTTGTGCTTATATTACCAAAAAAAAAAAAAATCTTGCCACAAATGGAGTGTGCTACTGACCCCTTGTGGAAGAAACACTCATACATTTTAGGATGCAAAGTGTCACTTAGTAAATCAGCTCAGATTTGTTTGCTTACCACTTTCAGATTCATTTTTAAAAATGCTGTGAAACACTGTCATAGTGTGTGAGATGGGTGGGTGTCAGTATATTCTCGAGAGTTCTCTCAATTTTTGGCAATTTTTCAGAAATTCAATTTTGTATTAGCTTATCTAGTACAGTCTATTAAGCCTCAACAAATCCTAAATGTAAGTAGTACATTTTGCACTGAATTTTGTAACTTGAAGTGTTGCAATGTAATGGAATAAAACTCCTGACATCATCAGCTAGTACAGTTCTTGATTTCTAACACAGTTCAAGCCATTTCAATGTATCGTAACACTACTCTCTAAAGATTGCTTTTTAAAAGAGATTTTGAACATCTGGAAGACCTGGACATTAACTACTCTTATTCACTGCAAAAGGAACAAAATATTTAAATCCCTTAAGTGGCTTTCAGCCAAAAACTTCCCATGAACACCAGTAACGCGACTACTAGTAGACAGGTTTCTTGTTTTAAAACAAGAACTTTCCAGTGCATGTTGCTTTGTTGACTTGAAATGGGTTGTAAGAAGCATGAAAACAAGACCTTCAACAAAATTGTTCCTACCTGGCTGAAATTACCTTTCCATATCATGGGAAAACAAGTCTGAAAAGGAATGCTGCCTCTTTTTATTCTAATGTAACTGCTTATATTTCTTCCCTGAATAAAACACAGAACAGACATGAAGAACCAGAGTGTGATTTACTAGACGTCAATTCTGAAGGAAATTACCATGAAGGCGTTTCATCACTCCAATCTCAAACAGATGCCAGATATTGCATACAGCTGGAATTAGTGAGCGCAGCAAGGTACCTTATCGAGACAGGTGTACTTGTTACACATCCCTTTCTTCTGGGTCTTCCCATCCTTATCAGTATGAAGAAGTCTTTTCAAAATTTAAAAACATCACTATTAAACACCAGCAAAGAGACAGCAGCTTCCATTGTGACCAACGTTAGGGGCTGAAACACTAGAGACCATAGAGACCACAGAGACTAAATCTTAAGCCTACACACTAAAGCTGTTACCATCATTTTCAACAGTATAGGTACACAGAAACATGCAAATGACTTGGAAGTCACAAAGTAAAGAACAAGTGGCTGATATTTAAAAAGTATTTTGACAATTTGCAATTTTTTTCAAGTAAAAACATAAAAAAAGGAAATGAAAATCTTATGTTTTCATATAGATGTCATATAAACCAAGGTTAGAGTTTCCTTATCACCACCTTGCAGCATGTATTCACCTGAGCCAATCTGAGTGAAAAGGAAGATCTAATAGCTATTTTGTTCCCTCAGCTACTGCATTTCCCTCTAGAAAAATGTCTCAATTACTTATGGCTAATAGTAGCTGAAAACTGGAAAGCAGTATTCTATCCCTTGTTTGGGAGGGAGATAATTTAGGAAATAAGCTGAAGACAGGTCAAATAACTGATTCATCAGCACTCTAAAAGGCAGTGTAGTAACAGTATGATTTCATGTCGAAAAAAATCCTATTAATCTTAGTTTACTTTTCAAGTCCTTTGCTTAGTTTTGTAAGATGAGGGGCAATGCAATTTCAAATAACTATCTGCAACAGTGGAGCTGAAAACAGCATGGAGAGACAGTAAGAACTACAAGGTAAATTTAAAAGCATCTATGAGAGGTGAAATGTAAACCCCTCTTACCTGCCCCAGCCCAAGCAACTATCTACTAAACGAAGTTAAGGGAGCAGAGCTTCTTATTTAAGTTCCCAGAAATGAACGCACATTGTGGATATTTTCACCACACTTTCCAAATGTAAGCAGTTTGCCACATCTTCTCATAACTCAGATGTGCTCTATATTCTGCCTATAAGGAAGGAATGAGTGCATATGAGCAATAAACAATATGCCAGCTAGGCTCCAGCATGTATTACATTTCTTTGGGGGGGGGGGGGGGGGAAGAGGAGGGAGAAGAGAAATTGAGAAAAAAAAGCATCACAATATTTTATTTCATCAGCTCATTTTTCACCTGTACACTAGGATAAATTAAAACACTTTTAAGTTTGGGTGGTCTCGCTGCCATTTTAGTTACTTTTTTTTTTTTTTTAATGCTTCCATTAAATTGAATTTAAAAGTGTAAACTGTGATGCAGCAATTGCTGTCTGAGAATGTGACAGTTACCACATCTGGCAGAAGATTTTTAAATGATCATATTCATGGAGGCAGATCTGTAAAGGCCATTCAGTTATAAGCAAAGAGGAGAATCTAGCACACTTCATAGCAGCTCTCAATATTATGAACCGCCTATTTACAGAAAAGCTTGCTCATATGCCGTAGATTAAAAAAGAAAAACTCAAACCTTTTACTGGTACATCATAATCTGCCCTTGTGCAAAAGTATGCTTCTGCTACAGTGTGGATTAGTATCTGCCTTTTTTTTTGTTTGTTTTTGTTTTGTTTTTGAGTATCTGGAACATTCAAAGCAGATACCATTTTCCATCTTGTTACAAACTCAGTCTTCAGGGATACATTCTAAAGAACCAGAGTTCTTGAAGTCTGGATGGAAAACCTTCTTGATAAAATCAGGAGTGCTTTGAAACATCACAAATCAATGACCAACACAGTTACCAAACATTTGTTCAGGTATACCATTTTCTAATCTATGATGACATCTAACAGTACTACGACTATAAAGGATCTAATCGAATGAGCAGCCACCCTCTTCCCAGTGATATATACACAAAAAAGCCAGTATTAATTCAGTGAGATAACCCTTTACAAAGCTTTTGGAAAAGTCAGAATACATCTTATATAATAAGTTTTATTAACCATACAGTACATCAGCATTTTTTTCGAAAAGCTTAGACCTTGCTAAGCAGTTTTAATGAAAGCAATTATGTAATGCTATCTGCATACAGAAATCCACTACACTCACACAGATAACCTTAAATTCTCCAAAAAACAGTCATGTCAAAATCTACAATTTTCTAAAAATACAAAGTTGCTTTTAACAGAAGCAAAAATGTCGTTGTGGTTCACTAAAACCTACTTTCTAATACGAATATTTTGCATTCATAAAGACACTAAGCTTGGGACAAAGAAAGTACTTCCTAGAAGCTCAAAATGAGACAAATATTCATAATTATGAAATGGCATGCAAACGTACAGATTTGCTGTTATTTTTTCTTTCCTATAAAAGACTTACTAGGCCAGAATAAAGCAGTTTTAAAATGGCAGTTGTTTATAAAATATCATCTCCCTTCACACTGAAAATGTCATATACAGAACATTTTATCAACTTACTTTCCCACAGATGCTGCTTCTGTAATTTGAATACTATGCCCCTCAGACCCCCATGATTGGTGTAAAAATCAAACACAACTTACAAAAAGCTTAACAAAAGCTAAATTTGCTAATTATCCTTTACAGAAATAAAAGTATGTATGTATCTGGCAAGGTATTACAGATATACTAACAAGCTCATTAGCTGAATTCAAAAGATACTTGCATTCTGTAAAGACTATGGCTACTGCCTATACAATAGTTCTATCAAGGCACTGTACAGTCATTACATGTCTAATATTCTTCAAGATGTGCTGAAGAATACTGTGAATGTGTTTAAGTTGTTAAAAAGCCCTGAGTCAGAACTTTCATATTTACCACAGGCTTAGCTATGGAAATGGCACACACTAAAACTTCCGTGGATGACAGTTTTGCTTTGTCAACAAAAACAAGTTATGGAAGAGATAAAAAGACAACAGTATGAACTCCAGCAATGGACGCAAGAACAATACATAACGTACATGGTGGCAAATTACAAACGTCTATTGTATGTAATTTATACAGTCAGTAAAAACTCTTCAGAATGTATTCAGGCACAAAAACTGATGCAGCAAAACAAAACTGAAATGTTCCCCCATCCCTTCCCAAAGACAAGGAACTGGAGTATAATTCAATACTTTGACAGAAAGGAGGTAGCATTACTGAAAGTTACACTGTAGTGATTTTTTAAGTGAAAATCTGAATCTGGCACATGCAGCACGAAGAACAGGACAGGCTCTTCAGTTTATGGCCACTAGTTGAAGAGCAAAATTAAGTTTCTGACATTTAATCTGCAGTACTGTAGAGGAAGCTTAGAGAGATCATTAGCTTAAAGCAATCTCTTCAAACAATTTCATGTCTATATAAACTGCGAATAATACTGCTAAAAATAAGTAGACATACATAAAGCTTTATCTCTAGAAAATATCTACACAATAACTACTTAATCAAATTAGATTTGTAAAGTATTGTTTCATATATCTTTAAAACAAGCTAACATACCGATTGTAAGTCTATGCTGACAAGGCACAAGTACTCGCGAAATTCTGCTGTAACTTCACTCAGTCCAAGTTAAGAGCATTAGCTTCTAATGAAACATTCGCATTTACAAAGTAACTTTTCTTTATTCTCTTGCTGGTCTAATTTTTCAGTATCCACTTCAGTGAAATGGGATCCCACCAAACCCTAACATGCAAGTACACGGTATTTCAACAAATGGGAAATAGGTAACTGGCCCAAACTTCAAAAAGTGCCATGAGTCCTACTGGAGCTTAGTGTATAGCAGGTGCTATGGAGCAAGCTTGGCGAGGGGGGAGGAAATCAAATACATTTCCTAGAAAAGTTAACAAGTTACAACTATTTAGCATATTTTGTTAGTCTCTTAGGTTATCATCTTAACCACTGTATACTGATGTGACCATCTGTATCTTTTACTGACTTAAGAAATGAAAAATGCTTAACATCTCAGCATACCTTACATCTGAGCAATATACATTAGGTATCTTCTTGATTGTTTCAAGAAACAAGTTGAGGTATTTCATCCAATTTAATTTCAAAACTGCTATTAAATATTGGGGGACTCAAAAAACAAAGGTTTCAATTCTTTAACTTTACAGTATGTTAAAGTGAAATGCCTACTTACTCATTTTTTCTTTTCTCATTTCCACTTCGCTCCAAAATAATCAGATTTACACTTCCATCTTCTGCTGAAGATTGGTGCACAATGACATATGCCAACTCTCCTACTTGCTGCCACTGCTCTTGGCTTCCAATCTGAGCTTCCGTTTTTCATTCTCCTGATTAAGTGTTATCCAATAAACATCTGCACTCTGTGCACACTGCACAAATGATACTAGACAGCAAACTGGCTACTAAATTGCTTGAATGAACTTACTACCTTCCTCAGCAACACTAGCTCACCCTGAATCCAAAGACAGTATATGAATCTAAAGATCTACTTCCAAAAGCAATACTGGATTTGCAAACATTTTTCTTCATTAAATCTTTTGAAAGGAAAGCACTGCATAGCCTTCCCAATACATCTCTTTCACCTGTTAATAAGAGGCCTACATTAACACTTTAAGCACATTTTCTAATGTGCTTAGTTTTTCTAATTCAGCTCTTTCTCTTGATATCACGATAGCATCAAATTAAATTCCTGACACTGATGTATTTTAATTTCGAATTGCACATGACATTGTCCAATGAGGCCAATTACAAATTTCTGTGTAGTCCCACACATCTGGTGTGACCATAGCATAAAAGACTACAACTGCTCTTACAGCAATACTTTCAGTCATTGTCTGTATTTCTAAAGGACTGGGATGGTCTCCAGGGATTAACAGTGTTATAAAGTAACTTATAGTTTCTCTGCTGGAGAACATAAGCACTTACCTGTCTACACTAAATTTGGGCCTCTTGCAGATAAGGAGTATTTAACACTCAACTCCAGTTTCCCGCCCAGGATGCTTTAGATCACTTTTTGCTCAAGTGAATTATTCAACTAATGTAAGTTTGAATTACTTCTGAGTAATTCTGGTTTGTTCCAGTGAAAAAGAATTAGGAAAATATCAGCTGCTATAATAAGATTCCAATTTTGAGCTTTATTATCAAGAAGAAATCCATCCTGTTTGTCCTTTGTGCTGATTTTATAGAGGTCCCTCGAAGAATAAATAGGAAACAATATTCAAAATCTGTCTACCAAAGTTAGAGAAAACTGAACTACAGATTGGATATATTACAGAATAAAACTCAGAATGGATGGAACAAGTGTCCTATTAGAAAATTATTTTTGAAGGAAGACTGACAGGAAACTATGAAGTGCACTGTAGACTGTTCAGCTGCCAAATACAAGCTGCAGAAGTCAGGGTTAGTGACATGCATATTAGCCAAAAGAAAAAATGTAGTGAATACATTATATGCACTCAGAGCTTAACTGGAGATAAGGAAATGCTGAATAGAAAAAAGCCTTATTACCAGAAGTTTTCCATCAAAGTTACTTGAGAGTCTTGATATTTAAGAATAGGGAACAAAGAAGCAAGAAAGGGAAGAACTATTTGGTTTGGCCAAAAAGGCAGGAACAAGGAATATCTGAGAACAGATGACTACTAGAATACAAAACAGTGTACTGACTCCAGATCAAGATTGTGTCCAGGGAAAAATTAGTGAAAAGAATGATGAACATTTGCAAATCTGCATCAGGATTAAAGACGGCTATAGCAAGGTGTATCAGCCTGTCTTGTTAACAGCCATTGTACAGACTGGTTTTCCAAATCAGTGTGGTAGTTTCATGAAAAACACTGTGAAGTGTTTCAAGATTACTGGTAAAAAAAGTTCACGTATCTTTAAAGTTTACTGGTAACATTCTTCTGAGACTTTTGCCACGGTTTGCAAAACTCAAGCAAATCCGCACAAACTTAAAAAGGCAGATCGATTTTCCCAAGAGATCAGTTTTATCCCTTTATCCTTACCTGGATCTTCCCCTGAGCTATCCCTTCTGCCATGCTTTTGACACATCTAATGGGAATTAAATGAGAAATTATTCTTAGCTGTATGTAGGGCATCTAAGTGACGCCAGTGTACACATCATTACTGTTTTTGCAAGAACATACCCAAATGAGGTCTGCAAGATGGCAAAGGGCTACATAAAATATGCACTCAGTAAACTGCTGAATCACTTAAGAGTAAACACATACTCCTACTAGCTACCAGAGAACCTCAAATCAGCATACTGTCTTCCATCCAAAAAGCTGGAAGGGCTATTTGTTATCAAAATGTTAATGATTTGCAGTTCCTACCAGTGGCACTCTCGGAGTCAAGAATACCTCTGTATGGCACACTAGCGATAGCTAATCCCCCAGCCAACTCCATCTCACCTAGGCATGGTTCACAAAATTCCCCACTCTGTCAACAGTATCTTGATTTACATTACCTATTAACATTCCCAGCTAAGTTTTGGTGTTAACACCCAACTTAGACAAATAAGCAATATTAAATCTTCTCCTTTGCTGCTGATACTGTTTGCCTCAAGACAACAAAACTGATTTAAAAGAGGAAAGTAATATATATGTGTGTTAAAAGCCTGATTTTGAAGTTTAACTTTTGCAAACTTCCTCACCAGTTCTTCTAACTCATAAACCCAGAATTTTTATATGGACCTGCATATATATTTGTTCCCCTAAAACTGATCAAATTCACTTATGTGAAACAGATAACTGACCCATTGCTCAAATGTTTTCCTTTGCAATCAAGGTAAAAACCATTCCATACAAAGTTATGTGTCTAGCAGAATTAAGATGTTCACTATTTAAGTTAGCTTGAACCTGTTAGACTATGAAGTGCAGTTTTACGAACATAGTATTTCTAGAGTCAAATTTGTCTCTTTCTACTAATCTCTTCTTCTTGATTCATCATAGCAACAAAGGGCACATTAATGTTAGAATTACTTTAACATTACGTTTCGAGGTTTGTTCTTACAGGAATAGTATGATATTTATTACTACAATGTGTACACTTTGTACTGATTTTGCTTTATTTTATATCTTAAGATAAAAATTATTGTGAACCATAACTGTCACAGGACATTTGAACATTCTCCAAAGAGGCTTAAAATAAAAAACCCTAAATATTTATATTTGATAGTAACTGACAATATTAAAAAAAAAATCCATACCACTCACACCTGACTGATACATACATTGAAAAAAACACGAAAGAAACCAAAACACGATTGTCCCTTTACACTTTGAGGACAACAGAAAGAAAATAAAAAATGACTGCTTTATGTTAGCTTTAAGCTTAGATATCTTTTAAGAATAAAGCTAAAACTGACTATCCAAATACTGTTCTCTTATTTGGTGTGTCCACAGTGTTTAAACAATTACCATGTAGTGAACCTGTGCTACAGTATTAGAAATGTTTTCATTAGAACCATTTACTGCCTTTCAAGCTTACAGAGATTTAAAATCATCAAAATGTCCTTATTTTTTAATAAACTAATAAATGACAACAGTTCCACTACTTAATACAAAAGAATCCTTCGTTCAATTGCCTTGCGGCATATAGGGCATTCACTCATTCGGTCTCCACAAAGTTGACATGTTCCATGGCCACAGAGAAAGATCATATTCTTCAGACGGTCCAAACAGACAGGACACATAGTCTGTAAGAGATTTTGACAGGTTACATAGTCAATGGCAGTAGTGATAGACTATCGAGTATGCAATACTACTAATCTACTGAATTACTGAAAATTAGCAATTAAAATTCCATCTTAAGCATAACAGATCATTTTCATAGCATAACCAAGCCACTGAGCATGTATTCCATAGCCTGAAAACCATTTTTTTAATTGTGTTTTTAGCTAACAAAGTTTATTTTTACGTTCCTCCTCCATGAGAAAACCTAGGTGTTTTTATTCCAAATGCAATCCTTTTAAATAAGGCAATCGATATCACAAATTCAATAGCATCACTTAAGTTTGCAATGCTAAGATATTGTTCAGCAACATTTCCCTTTTCCATCTTTCATGGAACAAATACAACACACAGTTTTATGTCATGCAATGCTCAGTTGAATAATTTACTAACTTCTTAGACTATCCAGCCATTCATGTACCTACCTTTAAACACCAAGTAACAATTGTAAGCATAAATAACATAAATGCGGTACAATCAGTATCATATGTAAAAACTCAGTACTGATCTAGAGTATATTCCTGTTTTTGTTCATGGAAGTAATCTAGGTTTCCAACCAACAGAACACTTCAAGTTTCAAACAAAGAACAACTTAATCTGTGTCCTTTAGTCATTACAGTAGCACAGCAAACTTTTAAAATCAATTTTAATTGCTGGACATTAAAGTGATAGCCAATGCTCAAGAAAGATCCCCTAAAGCTCTTAAACAGAAAAGTTCATTTTGTAGCAAACCGCTAAGGAACAATGTCCTTCACCTTTTGTCACACACATAAACTGCAGGATTTATAAGGTATGTTCCTTCACCATAAAGATATTGCAGCCATACCTTATATTACAATTTTATTTATAACAATTGTATCAAATGTTAGTAAATGAACGTAAAATCCATTGTTAGACTGTTCAATAGTCCAACAAATCCGATTTACAATGTCCTCAGATCTGAGGCACTACTCATGTCTAACACCTATGAATGTTGATCTCATGTATGACAAGAAACATTAACGGGGCCCATAATTCAAACACAAATTCATTTTATCACTACCTTGCACCTGTGACTTGTTTCCATACTAAAAGCTAGGGGGGGTTACTTCAGTTAGAGAGAGATAGCATCCACAGAGCATTCTTTTTATGTAATCAGTAGATACTACATCGCAGGGTAGTTGGCTTAGTTGAAGACTGAACAATTTTAACATCAGTGTGCTTATACAGGCTTTAAACTCAATGGAATTTGGCCAAATGCCTACCTTAATCTGCAGGAAATCAGTATAATGGGCTAGCAGAGAAGTAATACTTCCAGACAAAGCCTTATGTCAATTCACATTCAAAAATTTCTCTCTCCGCTATGTTCCAGCTTTGTCAGAATTTCAATAGTATCATACCAAAGCATTCTCAAAAACTAAAAATTTGCAAGGCAGCCTGACAGTCAGCGCAGCCTATTTTTCATTCACACCAAGTCTTTATCTACATATCCCAAAGGTACAATTAGAGCATGCTTCCTCCAATGACTTGCAGTCTTTGAAAAATTAACAAAATATCTATGAATTTTCTATTAATACACAGCTGTCCGGTGACACATGTCCATAACCTAATAGTATCGGCATGATGCCCTTTGACAAAGGGTGACAAAGGAAACCCAACCTTATCTTTGGAGAAAAAACTTCTAGTCCTTATTCTACACTCCTAGCTTAAATGATTTGTGCCTAAATATAATACTACAAGTATTGAAGTTACAAGCGTCTGTTTCTCTCTAAAATGCCACACCATCATTTGAAAATGAATACACTCATCATGAGACTCAAAAAATCTGCTCAAGCCACATTACTTTTGATAATTTCATCCAATGAAGCACAGAATTACTAACACTTTTCTAGATGTTTTCTGCAATTCCATGCAGTATTAGCAAATAGCCCAGATTTCTCCTGATTAATATAAATGGAAAAATAATTCAAATGTATTAGCTGTTTTATTCCTTAATATGATTTTTTTAAAAAAACATTTATGTCATACAGTAGGAGAATTCAGCTGGCAGGAACTTCCCGATTGCTACGCAGCTCTATCCTGACAAGGATTTTTTCGATTAGTTCAGCAGTTTCTCAGAGGGACGCAAGCCCAAATGTTTTGAGTTTCATCCAACTGTTAAGGAATATTTCTTACTTAACTATTAGTTCATATGCACTTTTACAGTGGAAGCAAGTTCTTTACATGTCTTACACTCAATTTTTGCTGAAGCAGCATGAAACAAGCAATATATATTTCTACCGTACTGTTAATTTGCTAGAATGTTCTCTGCCTAAAACCACATCTTAGATTTCTTATCCTTTATCTGCATGAATCGTTTGATTCCCATCTTTTGAAGGGAAATAAGAGGTATAAAAAGGCACCATGTCTGTTATATGGAAGAATTATTTATATGGATAAATAAAAAACAGACTGAAAAGGTGCTCATCATACCTATAACTGGCCTTGATATCTCAAATAAAAAAAAAAATTATCACCAGCAAGATGTTTTAAAATGCTAGAAATATCAATCCCTTATTACTAAAAACATTTTCTCCAACAATATACAGGTGCACAGTGACAAAATAAATTTATTTTTAAGCAGAAAGAAAATGATGCAAGTATGGTGAAGGAACATACATAAAGATATCAGACAGATGATGGTGAATATGTATGAAATGGGGCGAAGGTATTGCAATTACAGTCAAAAGGGTTCACATTAAGGGAATCCCTGAAGAATGGTGTAGTCATCAGATGTGGGAGATTCTGTTGACATCAGGCATCACTTCTGCTTGGCACCAGAAATGGTTTTAAAAGCTTGCTGCACTAACATATTAGATTATCATTGAAGGTATGAGTTGAAACATAGGGTTATACCTGCTGAAAGAGAATAAATGAATTTTAAGTACAAAAACATCAATGTAACTTGAAAAGTGAGCTGTTAATGCACAAATCAAAAGAATACATGATTAAAATGGAATTTTGTGCATAACTTCAAGAATAAATTTAAAGATATAGATGAGTAATTTTAATTTTTATCAAATCCAACTTGCCACTCATTAGCCCTCTCACAAGTATGAATAAGCAGAAAAGAGACTGAGCAAAAAGAGCCTCAAGCCAAGATGCGTTCAAGAACGATCAGCACCTCTTTTTAATCAAATAGGTGTGGAACAACCTTCAGTTTTATGCTGATTTCAAATAAAATATTGGACATAAAAGCATTTCAAAGCAAAAGAGTAAACTAAAATCCCTAAATAATTTAAATATTAAATCTTATTTAACACTTTAAATCTCAAAACCAGAAAATATAACACACAGAAAATGACACATTTAAAACAAGTATTCTCTTCTCACTACCGCAACATAACCTTCTCATATTAAAAAGCTTCTTGCTAACAAATGGGAAAATAAATCCCAAAACTACGACACAAGACTGTTAGGAATAAAAGAGAACAACTTATGAGAATTGAAAAAAAACCTGAGATAACATGTCATCAAGGAGAAAAACTGTAGAATTAAGTAGTTCTCCTCTCGCATCCCGATCCACAAAGACTATTACCAGATCAACATTGAACTCGAATCTTTTGCAAGTCCATAAAATATCAGAAATATTTTAAGACATCTGTAGAACATAGATTACTTGGATTTAAGCATTCATTTGCATGTTTTGCACGTATCATTTTAGTGCAGAAGCAGCCAGCTTAACAGCCAACAGATAAGCTTATTCTTTTCACCCAGTGATGCTAAAAAGTAGAACAGACGCTAAACAGCAGATTTAAGAAGTCACAAATATCTACTAACTTCAGGTGTTATCAGTAAGAAAGATGCACATTTTTCATGTCCTTTTACAGACACAAACCAGGCAGTAATCTGCTTTGAATTGGATATTTGAATTTCTACTACTACTGGAGTTCTGGCCAGCTCTCTGTATGAGAAGAACAGTTCTTCACAGACATGCCACCAACGCTAAAACTTAACAGCGGATCAGCTCTCAAATTTAAGGGTGACCTAAATAATTCAGTCTTAACTTTCACACACATGTACTGCTGAGAGCAACAAGTGTCAGGACTAGATGTGATGCTGCTATCACTGAAGTATTACAGACTGCTTTAAGCCTACAAGAGGAATTGACAGCTGATAAGAAAGCTTCACTGTCTCCTGTATTTATGAAAACATCTTTTTCCAATTACATTATATATAGGTAAGCTAAAGAACACATTATCAGGGTTCTCCTATATAGGTAAGCTAAAGAACACATTATCAGGGTTCTCCTCTAAGAGAGCAAGTTCATATAATAGTCAGATACTCCAGGTTCTTTACTGCTAAAAGATCTCAAAAGCAACTTTTTATTTGTTCAGTAGGAAAAACAATTCCAAATTTAGTAATTTACCACAGGAAAGTCCTGCACATAGGTAACTATTTAAGCCATTTGAAGTGAACTGCATTTACAGCCATAACAAATCTAAACAGGTGCCTGTCAGGTATCTGAAGCGCTATTTTTTGTTTTATTAGGGTTCTAAATTGCATGTAAAATTCATTAATGAATTAAAAATAGAATCAGTAGTCAGCTTCAATAGATTTTCTCCTGCAAATGCTACACGCAACTACAAAAGACAAACCTTTTTATTTACATTCCAAAAACTTTCAGATTACACATGCAGTACTTTGCACCCAGCAGATTTCATTTTGCAACCACACGCAATTGTTTGAAAGAGTGCATGAACTGGAGTCTGCATACTACAGCTAATCACCAGCTGTTGTTCAAAGGCAGTTCATGAACAGACAAGTAAAGATTCGGGAAGACAAAGACCAAGGAGAACATCCACTTTTATTAGTATTCTGTGAAAACAGCTTCTGCTGTAGCAATACAGTCAGGCCAGCCAAACAGGCAGAGAACATTTATTAACTGGGCTCAGTATCCTTTTTTAATTACATCAACACAAATGTTCTAATAAATGGATTATCAAACCACGACCAGTTGCTGATTATTTTGTGTTTTGTCACAAAAATGATTGGTTATTTAACTAAAATTTAAGAACTGAAGCACTTCAACACACCATTTTGTTTTAAATCACGGAAGATGCATTAGGGTTTTCTTTCAATTATTTTAGTGATCCATGAAATATTATATCTAGCACTTTTACCTGTTCTTTGATGTCTTGTAACTGTTGCTGCAGCTTCTGTACATCTGCATTGACATTGGTGTTGTCTTTGTCCTTCTGTAAAACCGGAATGTTTCCGCTCGCTGTAATTTAGAGACAAAAAAGATGCATGATTATGCATCACCTAATGAAACAGGAATAACTATTTCCAGTTTATAAGCAATTTTTCAATTATCTAAAGTAACGTTCTTCAAACATATCTGATAACCTAATCAAATTCACTACAAACTCACTGCAGTTCAATTCCTAAACTAACATACTTCTCTGAGTCTAGTGGCAGCACTTTTTGACAAATATTTCCTCAACAATAATGGTCAAAACACCTGTAGCCCCTTATTGTTCCTGGAGTTCTTATTTGTCAGCGAAGTTCCTGTGGTAAGATTTTTTTTGTACGGACAAAAAGTAAAGGCAAAGCCTTACACACTGTGAAAATACTTTTTATCCACACAGCTCATTCTATTTGATGAACAAAACTATACAAGTATCATGGAATGAATTTGTTCAAATTGTTGTACAAACTCAGATTGCCAGTATTTGACTGATCCAGAAACCAGTGTTACTATAAGAAACAAAGAAAAACTGGAAAGTATTCCAAAGTGCAAATTTCTATCCCTAATGCAATTATTAAAAAGATGATTTTAAGTATTAAATTTATCTATTTAGGAACACTATGATAAGAATGACACCTATTATTCTAATTCAAATACTACATACTACACAAGCACAGTTGATATAAATAATTCACAGAAATTATTCAGAAAAATTAGAAGATATTTAAGAACTAGGCAAAGCAGGAAACTTAACACTGTCATGAAGGTTACTTGTTCAGCTCTATCCTACATGCAGCATATTTACAATTCCTCTATTAGTCAGGGAGTTCCAGAAGTTAAATAAACAAACTCGCTCATTTGCACACTTACTGGCATTCTTCAGTTTTTGATTCACATGACACTAAGTGGCCATGAAGTCGTTTATGTCTCAGCTTCCACTGTAGAGGATGGAAGTAGTTCTTTAGCACCACGGCTGGTGTTACCACAGCATCTGCTGCTACCCACACAGCACGCAGCACACATAGCAAATGGAAACCAGGCTTAACATTGTTCCCATTAAACTTTTCTTCAAAGAGGAGATGAGATTTGGGTTGTTTTAAAGAATGAGAATGAAAGGAAGTTGAAATAAGAAATTGGTGGGGGTAGGAGAAAAAGTACAGGTTTTGGAGTCACTCACAAATATCATCAGTGGTATCTTCTGTACCTTTCCCTCCGCAGCACATTATGAAAGGCACTCTCCGCTCCACCACCGCCCGACACTGCACACACTTTTTCATCAAGCTTGCACAATCTGAGAAGACAGAAATAAATCAACTCAGAATCATGCTGTTCTAATTTTTTTCCTCTTTCCTATCCATGAGCTTATGTTTATTCTCTTCACAGTAATGATACAGCAAAGCCGTAACAAATGCTTATAATACAAGACAGCTACATGTGCTCATTTTCAAATTATACCTACAATGTCCTGTTTTGGTTTCACAGTAAGCCTATTCTTTTTTTTTTTTAAACATGTTTCAAATTAACATGTTCTTTCTCCAAACATGCCTATTCCACAAAGATTATGGAAGTTAAAAAACCTAAGTCACACACTTCTGAGAATGTCTTGATCACCTGCTTTCTCCTTCATAACTAAGAATCTCCTTTACTGTACTAGTATCTAGGGCCAGACAGGTGCTGCTGCTTACCCTTAGAAGGGGGATATCCTCTGATATCATCCCAGAAAGAAGGCTAGAATTCTTCTACAAAAGGCAAGTGATGGTGTCTCAATTGCAGAACGTTACTGTGAATCAATACAGTAGTCACTGTAAACTGCACAAATTTGAGGACTCTCTCATGATCATTACTCAAGATCCCAAGATAATATGGAAAGAAACTATTTCCACTGTAGAACCCTTCGTCTTCCTTGTTACAGCTTAGATTCGGCAATCTGTACTTAATTTCTGAAGTCTTTCACCAGTGATTAATCTTTTTGCTGTCCTCTTCCTGGGAAACTAATCAAAAAACCTCTTTCTCATGATCTTTCAATTGAAGACAGTGAAAGAGCCCACATCAGGATAGCTGTAAAGGCAGGGATTCAACGCCAGATCTCTCAGCCAGAACAGAGAAAGAAACCAGATTTCTTTAGCAAGACCAAGTAAGCAATTACTTATGGGAAGGACTACTTTCCCTCTCATATATCTCCTAAGCAACAAGCACTGCTCTTCTCCAGGCAAATGACCCCTCAACAAAGTCCTGAAATTTCTGGTGACAAGGTGATTGCTGCATTTTCATCAACTTATTCTCAAAAGAGAAAAGATCTGCAGATCTCCTATGTCTTTTTTTTCCACCTGTTGCTACACAAGATAAACCAGAGTGAATCATAACAGGTGCTCTTTGCAAAGATCTATGACATCTCTTTTAGAGAATGATTATAGGCCTTGCGCAAATCTGTAGATCAGTAATGAAGTAAATTAAAATATTTAAAATGTCCTTTAAAAACTCCATTTACACCTCTGAATGTCCCCCAAAAGCTGTAACAAAACCATAAAAGTAAATTCTAATGCTTTCATAAGTTTTAGATACATATGGTAGGCTTTATAATCTGAGGAAGCCTAATCAAAATTTCATAATTCAGGTGGAGAAACACCTGCTTTCTGAATTTCTGAACTTCTACAGTTGCATAATTTGCCCTCCAAATATGTAACAGTACAAATAATGCCAAAATTCTGACTATCACACCAAACTTACAAGTAAACCGGACTTGAAATCACACTATTAATGATCTCTTAGCAATTTTTTATTAAAAATATTCTCTTTCAAGACTATTTTGAAAAGAACTTTCTGTCAAGTCTACTTACTCTCACAAGCACACATATGGCCACAAGGTTGGAAGAGTACTGCTGCCTTTTTGTCTGAACACACTACACATTCTTCAATCTGTAAAGAAGAAATGTATGTAAGAAAACTTTATCTCCTCTTCTCTACATTAATTTGGTTATTCACTCTATTAGCAAGGCATATGGACTTTAAGAAGCTAAAGATAGTGCAATATTAGCTAATCCATCACCTCAAAATACAATTTAAAGCAGCTGTCACACTGACTTCTATAAATAAACATTTCCTGGCAATATTTACATGTTTAGTAGAGATAGGCATATAGGAGCAGAAACAGCTAGGACAGTATATCCTTCTATTTTTTTTCTTTTTCTCTACCACATATACTTCATACTCATTTTTAAGAGCCTTTTATAGCCTTTATTATCTATTTTAATATTCTGGATTAGGGCTTCCCAAGCCCTTTGATGTGATAAGCTGTACAGATAGAGTGGCCACAGACATCTGATCCCATTTCATTTATACTGGCCATTATACTGGCCTGGACCACCTCTCTCAGTTCATAAAACTGTTGCCCAGGTTCATTCATTTCCTAACCCTGCAGATATTACTGTAAGTTTTTATACAGAAGAGTAATAGAGAACCACCAAATAGATATTTCACTCTCTAAATTTAATCTAGCAAAAGAAAGCAAAAGGTTAGGCACAAAGGCTAGCTTTCACCTAGGAAAGCTAATTACCATACACCGGCTTCTTTAGATGGGTGAGTGGAAGCAGAAGCCTTACTCTGCTCTGAATCACCCTATGGCAGAACCTTTCTACTGACTGTAGAAGGAGTCTAGAGAAAAAGGGCCTCATACTGGCCTTTGAAAGATATGCATGACAGAGTAAGAACAACAGTATAAGAAATATCAGAAAGAATAAGAGTGAAGAGTAAAAATGGTACAAATTTTTATTTATAATTTGTACATTTACTCTGAGGTAGAGATAGGAACACAAAGCTGGACTAGCCAAATATCTCTGGATAAGGACAATAGGAATAGAGTGTGTTTTATACAGATCAGCATGTGTAAGATGAGATATTTTTAACATCAAAAAAGCATCAAAAGGACAAGACCTGGTGACTGTGGGGAATAAAAGAATACTCAAACAAAAAAGCAATGGGGCTGCACCCAGACTGCTTACAAACTATTTGAGAAAGCTGGGTTAGGTCCCCAAAGTAGGGCCTAATTGTTTGATACTCTAAAGGAGCTTACTCTTTCATAGGAGTAAAATTACATTCATAGGAGTAAACATAGCATAGTAAAATTTATGATTCTGAAGAAAGGGAAAGTGACCGCTGAAAATAATAATTACCTTGAAAAACAAGTACATATCAACTAATTCAGTTTATAAGGCAAACCATCTTCCAAAGCACCCTTAAGGAATGAAAGAACTTAGAAGAACTCAGTATTACTGAAAGAAACTGTACTTCAGGAATAGCAGCAATCTACCTAAACATGGGGGGAGAAAAAAACACCTGAGGGAAAAAAAAAATCTATTTATCTAGATACAACACCTTCAAGTGGCTGTATTAGGATCTCTAATGATCTGAGCAATAAGGACATGATGGAGGGAAAAAGTGAGGAGGAGTGGTAGGACAAGTATAGGTAAACAGAAAAGAATAACATATGGTATTGGGACAACAGTTAATATCAGTTAAGATGCAATACTAATCATATTCAGTGAGACCCCTGTAAGAAAAAATACTGCTCAAAATATCCTACATTTTCCCGTGACCTCTTCTTTTAACTAACATTAAAAACAGAAAGAGAACAAAAAGCTTTGGAAGTTTTTACCTTTGTTCTAGACTGAACTTGTTCTTTACAGATGAGGCATTTTTTCACCCGTGGGGAGCACAGGGAACAGGTGGCAATATGTCCACACGGGCCAAACAGAGTATCTCTCTTCATGTCTGAACACACCATACATTCTTCTAAGGTTTCAGAATCATTGTTGATCATAGATGGACTTCGGGAACCAACTTGACCACTACAAAGAAACCTTGCAGTCAGACTTAAGTCAGCAAATTAATGACTTATACTTCTAAGAACTTGCTTTAAATCATCCTGCGCATCAATTGGTTGCTTATGTATATCTTCCTGTGCATCCAGGCATCAGTATATCATCATAAAACACTTCCAATTGTATTTTCTCAAATGTACAGTTGACATCAGTGTGCAAGCTCTCATGCACAGATAAGACATTCTACAGAAACACGCTATACAATTAAATTAGAACAGCAGCCTGTCAGTATAAAGAAAAACCCCTTCCCTCCCTTGTGAGTTTACCTACTAATAGAGACATACCCTTTAGATTCAGAACTGCATAACTTAACACTTAACAAATCTTGAATATGTTTCAAACACTTAGAAAACGGCAGGCTTGTAAAATAATGCCCCCCCCCCCATCCCAAAGTGAATTCACATTGGATCTATCCTCTGCTGCTGCTCACCCAGCAGAGGGAGCACGTGTTCAAAATAACTAGTTCATCCCCTACAACTCTCACAAGGCCATAAAAGGTGGGGAGAAAGAAGCAGAACAACCACAATGATATGTCTGACACAGGCAGAAGGACTGGGGGGAAAAAAAAAAAAAAAAAAAAAAACCTCTCACACCAGGGTAGCATCAACAAAGAGTCTCTCTTCATGACATTTTAGAAGTACATTTTCAATTTCCATACTCTGATTTTTAAATGGGAATTAACAATGAGAATCATGCAAGCCAATAATATGAATAAAACTATGACAAGTACAAGTTGAAACTTATCACACTACAGGCATTTGATAACATGACATTTTGCTGAAATCACTGTAATTCCCAGAGCAGCACTTCTGGGACTTTAGGCCAACACCCTCCTCTTCTTTTTCTAGAATCATATAATCATTCAGCTCTTCAGGGCTCTTCCCACCCTGATCTTCAAAACCTCCAGGGACAGAGATTCCACAACCTATCTGGGCAACCGCTTCCAATGCTTAATTATTCTTACAGTGATTTCACTCCGACACACATCTTTTCTGGATGGTTTGGAGGTCTACCAATCTCAGGCTGCACATTGCCACTTTCTCACGTTCCCCTCTCCTGTACACAACCTTTGCTTTGCTTCTAGTGCCTGGTATTGCAATATCCACCCTAACCCAATGTAATAATCAGCATTGTTTACTTCCCTGCTCCTCAAAAGCCTTGTGTACTAAGCTCCATACAAATATCCACCTTGGTCCCACCCAGTCTAACTCCCCAAAATTGCTGCAACCTGCTTCTGTTTAGCCAGAGCCACTTCAAAGCCACTGAACCCCAAATATATTCAGTCTTCTCTTAACCACTCCCAATCTCTCAACATTTCTCTTGCCCAGCAACTACTCTCAAACAAAACAATTCTTCCATCCCTCCCTATCACAATGCAATTCCTCACAGCCTGACTAGATAGCTGTATTTCTTAGGCTACAAGCCCAAGTTTTCCCAGAGAAGCATGGCCGGGCCATCACACCAGTGCAGTGTTTGCAATGAATTCTCAGCACAGGAGGCGAGTGAGAACAGTAAGTAGGCCCTGTACAGAGTCAGCTGCCACATGGCTGGAACGCAGCCCACTCTGGGCTGTTACCTGTCAGAGAGAGAGAACAAGGTCTGCCTAGGACACCGAATTACCACCCTGGAAAGCAGATACAGTTGGAATTTCAGTCAGTGTATGAAATTCTTACCTGGTAAGATTTGCCTAAGCTTCAACTAATGTATTTGTAAATAGCATTGAACATACCACAGAATATAGAGAACTAACTCTCAAGAACAAGCTTATATATTTTTAAAATTATTCCCAATAAAGGCACTATGTTTTTAACACATCCATTAATCTATAGAAAGCAGAGATTTGGAAACTACATGATCTATTAATATACAAACCTGACTTTTTCTTTGTGACATTTAGCCAATGCTTTGCAGAGGCTAGGATCAGGGCAGAGATCAAGAGGAGACTGACCCTTCTTATTACGAATACTGAGGTCAGCTCCGTTGGCTGCCAGGAAGCAGGCAATAGATGCTGCACTCTTCTTCTCTGCTCCCTGAGTGCCAAGTCCCATTATCAACTGAAAGAAAACAAATATGTAAGCAACTTCAGAGACTTTCTAAACAGTTAAGAATAGTCTGGCCAAAGGAAAACTACTTGACATGCACAGGTGCACACACACACGTACACAAACACATAAATCTGTAAGCCCAAGAAAGCATCTCTAGATCTAACATCTAAACTACCGTACAGTTGCTTAATTTTCTAGGCAGCTATATTCAACTTGAAAGATTTAAAATTCTTTAAAAAGCTATAAAGTTCTGTAAGGAATAGTTCAGCTACCGAAGCATTCAATCTCCTGTACATCTATACTCACTTGTAAAGTGGCTGTCCTTCTTATATAGAAGTACTTATACAGTACTTTAAATGGCACTGTCCTGGGGATATATTTAGAATACACCTGATAAATACTAACATCACTGAGTTCAGACAAAATGCAAACACCATCACACTCCAACAGAAAACATAGCTGCGCAGACATAAATGCACATTTATATTTAGTAGTCTAGTGAATAAAGCACCTGGCCAAGAAAGAGATGATTTCAGTTGCTTTCTCTGCTTAAAGGGATTTAAACCCACATATCTGTCCTCCTGTCCTATCACCCTTTTACAGATACTACTGTAGAAAAGAATGTGAGACTTGCAGGGCCAGCCAGAAAGACAAAGAGAGAAGGCCCAACACTCTAGCCCAGCAATTAAAGGATTCACCTAGACTGCAGTATTCTCAGCCCACTTCCAACATCCTTTTGGTATTAAAGATTGATTGGATAAAATGCATAAGCAAATGTACATTTCATACAACATAGAACTGGTGGCACCATAGAAGAATCCCTCAGCAAACTACATTAGACTGTATTCAAAGGAACAACTTTGGGACAAGGAGACAGCTTCAATCCAAGTAGTTTTAAGCTCTGAATTCATATAGGCATCAAAACTAGTAAAGAGGTGAGATTTCGTACCCACCTCTTTTCAGCCTTTCCCATGAATTGATGTAAACGCCCAACCTGGCTGATGCAAATCTTTCTATGCTCCTTTCAGTTTATGCAGTCTGTCCCTGCAGCTGGTCTACTAAAAGCTGAGTGTCAAGTAACACTCCTAAAAATTAAGACCCTTTCGGTTACATTAACAACTACTTTGTATTTAAAGAACCAGACATGCTATTTTAGACACAGCAGCATAGAGGATAAATTTAAAATATCAGGTATCAGTCACTACAATCCTAAAGACTGTGCATCTTTGAGTGAACTATTAAGAAAATAGTTTTCAAAACCTATCTAGTTATCTCCTCCATCTCTCAGAGGTTGTAAGCTGTGAAGAAAAAAAGCTGTGTTTGGCTTTATGTCTTGCAACATGTGAAGTATGTATCAGAAGTTCCCCTGCCTTGATATCCATAGCATTCTCTTTCTCCTCATACAGCTATCCCAGTTTCCTAGGGAAGCAATTTTTTCAAATGTTAGTCTATGCAGTTAGGAGTTTTTATATCACTAAACATTACTTGAGGGACTAAGAGACTCTTAAAGGTTACTCCATGAGTTCACACATACTCATTGTCCTGTACTCTTTCCTATGATTTGATAGGAAAGGTATAGCTGGAAAGATTTAATATTAGTAAAACCAGCAAGTTTGACGTGCTTAAGCCAACCAGCTGATATCAAAGAACTAGACATGGACAGAAATTGTTTTGTGGTGGAAATTCAGACCGTTTTTCTGTAACATGAATTACAGCATTAGCTGAAGCACAGTTGAGATTTAACTTGGCTTCAAAGTGGGTATGTTGGGTACCCCCAGTAATCCAGCCACAGCAGCGTAATGCCCAGTAAAAACTAATTTCCTCTGACCCTGGCAGGGCAGACATTCTTTGACGGAACACCTCCACCCAACAATTTGATTTAGCCCTTTCTTCACTCCTGGGACATGAGTTCTCTCACCATCCACACTCGCTCCTCATGGGCTATGAATTGTTTCAGAATGAAACAACCATAGTTTCTCCAAGAGGAAAAAATTAAACATAGCCAACAGGATAGCTGGCTTCACTCAGTACAGATTTGCACTATGCCAAGACTGGCTCCTCCACCCAGAACAGTCATCAACATTATGCAAGACAATCTTGAGTCCTAAAATGCCTCCACATGCTGCAGGGTTTAAAAACACGAAGGAGATATTGCATAGCGTGACATTTCTCTGGGAGTCTGCAACATAACTCTTTCATTTCAAACATACAGAGTGAAAAAAACCATGCACAAAAATAAATGTTATGTCTTAGAGCCTAGTATTGCTGCAGTCAGCCTGCTCTGGAGGGTGCTAGCCCTGAGATGCATCAATGCAAGTCAGTCTACATCAGTTCACCTGTGGGGAAGAAATCTCTTCCTAGTGTCATCCACAAAGACAGCACAGATACAGTCTAAGTAATTACAACTACTGAGCTATCTTAGAAACTGTAAACACTATGCAACTTCCATTAGAGTTTCTTTAGTTTAAATTAGGATTTAGGCAGTGGCATCATTTTGTATCCGAAAAGTGTTTCGAGGGTCTCAAGATGTCTATGTTAGAAGAAATTAAGAGACTGGCGAATTATACATTTATTTAGCATAAAACGTGCCCCAGCTTGAGGAACACTGCATCCGTAATAAGGGAACCAAAAGGGCTTTTTTTGTGGTGGTAGGGATTATACTTCAGAAAAGCTCTCCTCCTCCCAACGGTACAATTGTCTTACTGAAAATGTTAGTAGAGACATTCGTGCTAGAAAAAAGCTTCTAAATCATTTAAAGAAATGTAACATTCTCTTCACAGCTCTTCAAAACAACACAAATATTTTTCAGGTTGATATCTAAAATATCTAGAGCTGTGTGTGCGATCGAAGTTGTTCAATACATGTATCTTAAAATAGTCCACTGTATGAAATATATCAACTGAACAAAACTGACAAAAACAGCTTTAGTTATTGCACCAGCTTAGTATTGACATTTAGAAGCAATTACTAAAATAAATACTAATACCTTCATTCCATATAATTCCGCCTATGAAATAGCTGCCAATATCAGCAGGCTCCAATTAAAAGTAGGCTCCCCATTTTTAACCACGCTCAAAGCAAAAAGGAACAAATGGTGAATTTTCAATGTAACTGCTGTTAAGCATTACACAGCTTGCCAACCAACTTCACTGAATGTGGAAGAAACCTAAAATCTCTGAAGTTGAATTTTTATTCTTTCGCAGTTTATTCAACTGCAAAATTCAATTATTTTGTTGAAGTACTATACTACAAAGAGGCACCCTGGGGTGCTTAGCAAATTGTTATCTTTAAGTCAGTTGTCCAAAGTTAATTAACATTTAACAGAGCAAATACTCAGATTTGCTATCAGGCTATAGAAATCCAACAGCTTTTCCCAATTTTTAAAGGAATTAGTAACAATTACTCAATAATCCAAAAAATGCAGATTCTACCTATTTAACTTAACAGTCATCATATTCACAAAAATAAAGCTTTACTGTTCCCCAGGCTAAGCTATTCATCTATTATTATTATTATTTACCCTATTTATCCACTATCATCCATCTCCTGTATTTGTAAACACTAGACAAGACAAATTGTAAATGTTTCCTTGGATAGCTTTGAAGCTCTGGATAGCTGAGCTGCACATAATTTAGCAGCCCACATTGTCTTTAAGATTTTGGACCAAAAGGTGGCTTACTATTGAAACTGTTCACTGGTAAAATCTATTTTTCAGCAGAACAGAAAATGTTTGTTGCTTTTCTTGTATTATAACATTTTATATTAGCTTTCTTTAACGAAAGGTAGATACAAATATTGTTCTCGTTTACTATTTTCCACAAATCTGCATTTTCAATATAGTTCAACATGCTGATGATTTGAAAGTTTTCAGGTATGTAATTAGCCAGACCTGACATATGGAAATTGTTTTCATCTTATTCTGCTGCTACATAAAATTAAAATAAACAAGTTTTGACCTTTTGCATGAAAGCACAAATCTCCTCCACATCACTTAACCTTCCCAAATATTTGTTAGCTATGCAAAAATCTTCCCCGCAGCTAAAGAGAGTGGGGGAAAAAAATCATCAGTAGTTTGATCAAAGTAAAATAGTAGGTACTGCTTGATCACCATTTTTAAACCCTAGACTATTTTTAGGTTTTCAGATATATAATTTTCGCAGAGATTTTTTGTTTCTTGTTATGTCTAGGTTTTTTTTTTTTTAATTTTAATCAAAAATTACACTTCTAGTTAAATTTTATCAAGAACACAGCTCAAATGAAACTAGGAGAAAATAAACGTAAAAATAAAAATAAAAACTTTATTTTTAAAACACAAAACGCAAAAATTTAAAATCTCAAAAGATGGTAGAGAAAAACACTTCTTGGGTTAAAAAAACCTGAAACAATCCTCCAATTTCATTTTGGACACCATCAATGGTAAGATGGACAACTAAAAAACATATTTTGAAATGCTGAATCTGAGGAGTACCCATGTCCTGTTCATTAGATTCAAAATTAAACACATGCACACAAATTATTTTGGCCACCTCTCGGAGTCCATTTCAGATCATGGAAACATAACTGAGCTTTAACTGCTTTCTTCCTCCCACTTAAAAGTGCACAAGCATTTTCTTATATGCCAGTTGTACTTTAAATCTCTTTTGAACACTTAGTCCGATGTATTTCAGTGAAATTAAGTGTCCATTTTGAAAAATGTACTTGTATCATGGATATATGGTTTTGAAAACTTTTAATAAAGTTTTTTTTTTGAATGAAATGGAAAAATTGTCACCAATAGTAAAAATCAGAACAAATACTATGACACTGGTAACTAATGATTCAGCAAGTCTGACCCACTGTTACACTGCACATTTTTAATAGGTACAGAAAAAAATCTGTGTTTACCTTCCTTAATCCCACTTACTCCTTAATTCTATTTCCCTTTTTTTTTTTTTTTTTTTTTTACCTTTGCATACAATATTCACATAGCTTCTGGCATGTGAGCATTTTCTTTTTTTTCTTTTTTTTTTTCTTTTTTTCTTTTTTTTTTTTTAATACAACACTTCAGCCTTTATTACTATGAGTTTCTTAGGACTCTTTCCTTACTAGAGCACAATTTCTGAAATGAACTCCATCAGAAAGATGTGTAACAATCAAGATACAAAGATTAAGAGTGCTTAGTTTTAACATAAGAAGCTTTCAGAAGTTTACAGAAACAGCTAACAGTTTAAAGCTAGGAAATAAAGACATGCAAGATGTTGAATTTTAGAAAACAATTTTAGTCTTTTTCTGTACTGTATTACTGCTTATTTCCCTTTCCGAAAGCGGCTTTTCATTTTTTTGGCAGTCATACATGTTCACAATGAAAGACAGAGTTGCAGAAATACTTTGAACTAAATAATTCATATTTTTCTTTAACAAACTTACCACATATAACAATTTAATTTTTGCATGTACTGCCACCTGATGTGGAATGTGTAAATAAGCTTAGACTGCCAAAAACCAGTGCAACAGTACAGAAATTAGATGAACTAGACTAACAGAGACAAATGTACAGGAGAGGAAAAAGGAATAAATAAATGCATTTTATTTACTGTGTTCTTTGATGGCTCCCAAGCAGTATCTACCTTGCCCACATCTTGCATGTCTTGGAGTTGGCGGAGCTGCGACAGCGTGTGGTGTCTCAGGGCTTCATGCAGGGGAGTGTCCCCATCTTTATCCTGAATATCCAGTTTAGCACCTGCACGGACTAGGAGCTGAAAGAAAGGGAACCCCATTTAAATCTTAAAAGCACACACACACAAAACCACCCACACAAAACAGACAACCACATCCACCCCACATTCATTCTATAGAGTTTAGGAAGCCCTAAAAGATCCAAAAGAGTTATTTGACCTTGTTACTATTCACAATTGAGTCTTTTTGAATTTAATTTCCAGACTTAGAGTTCAGCCTTCAACTGAGACACTCCTCTCTTTCAAATGTCAATTTTATTTCAGCAGAAGCCTAATGTTTTGCTGTACTCTGAGGGAGAGC
The DNA here is from genome assembly GCF_036370855.1 of Dromaius novaehollandiae. Taxonomy (NCBI): domain Eukaryota; kingdom Metazoa; phylum Chordata; class Aves; order Casuariiformes; family Dromaiidae; genus Dromaius; species Dromaius novaehollandiae. Next base: position 119,153,042 of record NC_088099.1, on the reverse strand, counting down.
TACGCTGAGGGAGAGATGCTGTTTTAGAGAAGACCAAAGTCCTTCTCTTGTAAGATAACTTACAAACAATGTAGTATTTCAGAAATATACTATTATGTTTCAATGACCCCATGGAGTACCACTTTTCATACCATGCAAAACCTAATTTACAGTATCCTCACGTTAGCAAAGTAGTTAAACGTACTTAGGTCTAACCTTATTCAGCAGAAGACACAAGCACCGCTAACATATGTTCCAGGGCACATGAGATGATAGCAAGTACAAGGCCGCACAGTTCCTCCAATTTGTATTGCATTTTTACACAGCCCTCCCATAATTCGATAGACAACTTTCTTAAATGTGTTGTTACATAAAACAAACAGACACAAGCTGACAAGTAACTCCCATTAAAAAAAAAAAACTGTCAATGTTGTTATTCAGAAACCTGTAGATGGCAGCTGATGTTTTGCATTTTAGTTTCCAACTTTTTTTACTCTGCAAAACTCTCAGTAGCAGTAGAGACAAAAAGTATACCCTAGAAATAGGAATACATGAAAGCGACTCTCCTTCTTCAGAACTAGCAAGTTTCCAAGGATCTTGGACTCTCAGAATCAAGGACCTCACACTCTCCAGAAGAGACTATAAGGAAAGAAGACTTACCTGGACCCAAAAGGAATTCAGAGCTTATATTTCAAGTAAATACCAGCCTGTTATTGATTGCTGCTGACCATTTTCCCGATTCTTCCTTCCATAAGTAAAACACACGCACACACAAAACAACAACAAAAATAAACAGCTAAGGGTCACAACAGTCTCCCTCAGACTTCATACACCCTCTAACTGGGTTTATTCTGGCCCCAGTCTTTCATATTCAAAGGTAGTGCCTGCTACTAGCCAGGTGCTGCTTAATTGTTTCTCCTGGAAATGGTAACGTGTAATGAGAATTTCTCTATCCTTATTATGGGTTTCTAGTCAATTCTTGTGAAGAAAATCTGTAAGAGAACTCTAAGAGCAACCTGGAATCCTGGGCTGCCATGGAAATTCAAAGCCTTTGCAGAAGTTTAAAAATAAATTAGTAAAAGTCACCCTTTGTCATGGCACCAGAGCTTTTTAAAAGAACCCTGCTATCTTTGACCACTATTCCACAGATGCCTGAGGGTACAACCCAACCCTGGAAGATACCCAATAGGAATTAATTTTGAAATATAGGAGCCAACATGCTTTTTGCATGGCTGCATGAGTTATTTTAAATACAACTCTGAAGTATGGATACTCATCCACTTAAACATTCTTGGATGTAAGCATGCCAATCCAATACACATACTAGTTCTTCAACCTGCCTACCTTCCTGCTCCTCTGTTAGATTAGTATTGTATTCCCAGGTACCATGTTAGTTACAAAAGGGCACACAGGCTCACCAAATCTAGCTGCAGAATCAGCTTGCTGAATGCAAGTGACACTGACTCTATGAAACCATTCTTCTGGTAGCAAGCGGCTCCAGATACAGGGCCCTATCACATGTTTCACTGCAATGGGATCACATCCATCAACTCACAGAGTTAGAGAAGCTTACGGCAAAGTAACACTAAATAGAACCACAGACATAGGTCTATGTAAGACACAAACCGTTGTAGGTCTGAGGCAGCTTTTAATATAAGATGACACTTACTCTACACTGGAAATAAAAATATTAAACAGAGGGCCAAGCCAGGCTGAAGTATTCACTCTTAGAGTACACCTCCTATACAGCAGTGAGTGCTTTCTCTGAGTCTCAGCAGCACACACTAGCAACACAAACAGTAAATCACATCAGTCCCATGCAGACAGTACACACAGGTCAAAACGGGCAAAAATGCGCCAAACTCCTGTTTCCCATGCCAAAGTTTCGTTAATTGAAAAGATCTGAATACTTTCATTTATGTGAGCAAAAAACAAAAGTGGCGTTACTTTCACTGGTAAGGTACTTCTATTACTGCTTATAGCTTCCCCAAGATAAAAAGAGGGAAAACTACAATCTCAGAGGATTGAAAGGTAGTGAAACGTGTAAAAACAAGATGTTTAATTTAGCTACAGTTTGCAAAAGCTACGAGCAAGAATAATCATTCATAAAGCACGACGAAACAAAAATGCTACTTGAAGGTCTCATTACAGGACCCATAAGACTGGTAAGATAATGAACAGAGGAACACATTCTCCATTACTCAAGGAGGAGGGATGCTGGAACTGGCAACCACAGAGAGGAAAGCATATATATACATATATATACACACACACACAAAATTATTATATATATAAAAAATATTATTAAAATATTTTATATATATATATAAACATACATATATAAAATTTATATATATATATAAACATTTTTTGAATTTTCTTAGCATTCACCTTGCCTACTGACATTCTGTGCAAAGTTTGCAGGTTTCTGAATTTATCAAAACTAATTATACAAACATCCAAAGGCTATAAAAAAAAATGGTTTAACCACCTGTTAAGTTCACAAAAAATCTAAGTCTTAACAGCTACCACCAGTTTGAACAAAGTACCATTATGCATATGGCTTACTGCAAATAAGATACTTACCCTAACTATTTGCGTATGCTGTCGTTCAACGGCAAGGTGCAGAGCAGTCTGCTGGTTAACATTCTGGATATCCAGGTTAGCATTGCCCTGAAAGATACCCAAAGCATCAGACCATTAATCATTCCAGCAATTCATCTACAGGCAAGGCAGTCAATTGGAGCACTGAATAAGACCCTGAATATGATTCCTATTTTGGAGATTTTAGAGCATAATTTTTAACTACTTTAATTATTCAGTCTACAGATGTTGAGCTGTGGAATCCAAGCAAGTAACAAGTTGTTCAGTCCCTCTGCACCATTAGTCCATTGTAATGGCATCAAAGGCAAGCTTGAGTTTTAGAGCTTACCACATGGCTTTCACTGCTCCGCTGCTTCTGCACTGCGATTGCAGGCTTCAAGAAGCAAACTATTTTCACACCAGATGGTTAATCAAAGTGTGGCATTTAAATCCCCTACCTGATGCACCAAAAGTTCAGCCACTTCCACGTGATTATTGAGGGCTGCTAGATGCAAGGCAGTATAACCATCATCTTTTTTCTCATCAACAATCCATGGTCGTGGTAACTTGGACAGCAACACACGCATTGCACTGAAATAAAAACACAGAGAGGGCAGAAAAGCACATATAAAATTATTTGTTGAATGATGAATACACAATAGCAAAAGCAGTATTCATTCTCAGAACTAAAAGTAGTGACAAAAATTACAACAGCATTTTTTCAAAAAGTGAAAGTGGAAAAAAATTATATTGACATTTCTATAGCATAATAATTTCATGCTCAGTTCCTTCCCAGCCACTGCACTTTCAAAACAAAGAGTTACGGAATCACATTTTTCAGAGAAAATGTTATTTAGCAGTAATAATTACCTTAAAGAAGTAGTTGCACAATTTCTGAAACAGAATAGACATAAGTACTTCTCCCTGGAAATCTTAATAGCATCCTTTATTTAGTTATTCAAGAGGCAAGTTCCACTACAATAGATGCCTTTGGTAATAACAGCTAAGACTTTCCATTTCTGAGATAAAACTGGAGTAAGACTTCTTATATGTAGGAAAAAAAATGCTGAAACGGGAAATTCATTGGTGGAATACAGAACTGTCTTAACAGATGGTGGCCGAGTTTAACATATCATGAAAACGTGCAATATTCCGCTCTACTTCTATATGTCCTACTAAGTGGCCTACCAGAGGAAGGGAATTTATTATCAAATACTAAACTCAAGGGTAGGGAAAAGCAACTTGATTCCTATAGCAATAAAGCAGACTAAAATCCATCAAGTCCAAAGAATGCAGTGTTACTAAGAGTTTTAAGAACACTTATGACACTAGATAAATGAATCAGAATCTTGTACTCCCTCCAAACGACGCTTCTCTCTACCTCACCTGTCTTCACATAGATTTTGGAATAGGTAAGTAACCAAACTTAATTCCATGATTGCCTTATCTTGGTAAATGGCACACGCAGCTCCTTTAAGACAGTTCTTCAGCGACAACACAATAAACAGGAACTGCTAAAATCTTGTGCCAAGAAACCTCTTATGTCATCTGATCTTTCCCTTCTGTTGAAGCAACATGTGATTCATCAGAGAAACAAAGCTTCTCCTTCAAGAAAGTCAAACCTTAAAATCCAAGGAATATTAGCTAGAGCAAGTAGAACCACTGAGTCACAGACTGCCTTGCAAGGCAGATACTATAATTAAATTAATTAGTTCATTAGCCACCGATATTCAGAACTTGGGACCTCAACAAGCCTCAAATATCTTCACAAAATTAACCTCCGGACATTTAAAAATATCAGCAACAGATAGCAATAAGCTGACTGCACTGTCAAGTAATAACTTAGCTCCTAATTCATTCCAGTAATCTGTCCTCTTGATCATTCACTGCATAAACAGTATTCACTCCTTCACTCTCTTTCAGAGCAAGCCAGCCAGTTTCCTATAAAACAAACTCCATGTGTGGTTCTGGAGACAATGCACTCCAACAAGCCATCCCAAAAAGTATAAATACTAAGACTGCACAAGGTAGACTGCTGTATCAGTAAGACCGTATGCTCCTTCCTACGCAACACCCTGACACTATTCTAGCGGACTAAATTCTTAAACATCTCATGTTCTCCTGCTGCTGCCCAGAGCGCACAATACAAACCCTCAGTTTCACGCTCTTAACACACCATCCTGGCAGCTGCAGTATAACCCTCATGTTTACCCCTCATTCACAATGTCTGAATTAAACACAACTAAGTAACTGCATCTTTAGGCCACAGAGTCGCACACGGCCCAGACTAGACCCACGGGCAGCTGCTAGGTAGCTCATCTCTTCTACAGGAGGTTAGTCCTCCGCAGACACAATCACTTGGCCTGGAAGAGGTACATTTTGCAGTGTATGTTTTATCTCAGTCTTTTTAGACTTAATCACAGCTTACTTGAGGTAAGGAGATAAAATAAAAAATAAACCTTTCTCAGTCTGGTATGATTCTTTGTTTCCCTGGCAAGACTAAGCTTCTCACTTCCTCCCTGTCCAAATCACTTGTAACCCAGCAAAAAAAAGATGACGACACTCAGATTGTACTTTGTTCACTGTGAACCATTACTCAGCTTCTAGTCATAACACCTTCTATAATTCTGTCATGCTAGGGAAAAAGGACTGGAACATTAGGAAAAGCTACAACATTAATTCTTTGAGAGACTCATTTATGCAATTGGAGTTTCCAAAATTAAGGAAGATATAATTAAGCAAAATAGAGATCACCCAAGCTTTGTGAAATCTAGCAAAATAAAAGGAGTATTACTAGTTGAGTTTGTCATTTACTTTGGAAAAAAAAAAAAAAAAAAAAAAAAGCGCTGTATTTTCAAACCTAGGATATAAATATCTGTCTCTGGTTAGAAACTTCAGCACTGTTTCTAGCCACAATACAGCCAAAGAGGGAGCAAAGTCTAGGGCACTGTCGCTCACCTCCTACCTAGACTACATCAATGCAACATACCCAGGCACAACACCACCAGCTCTTTAGAAATCTGAACTGATACAGAGCACACGTCAGCACGCACCACACTAGAAGCACAACAAATTGGTCCTGTACTTTCTGTACCAACTTCCCACAGAGTAACAAGTCACATGTAAGTTCTTCATCTTCACCCATCAGGCTCAGTGCTTCAAAAGACCACCTAAAGCTTTAGTGTATCTACTGCAGTTCAACATCTCAGTTACAACAGAAGTTTCTCTTTCAGGAATAAAGCCCCTTTTCTCTTCCCAGGAAAATGATTTATCAGAGGACAGTAAGATTACAGAACTATCTCCCACAAACTAAAGATCATCAAAAAAAAATCATGTGATCTAGGCACAGTCTAATCTATAATGTACATGCTGCTCTTTGTTCAAAGCTGTAAAACACTATACAGCATACATTTTTCCTTTTTTGAAGGGAGAAGATAGAAGAGAACATGAACAGTCTATGAGAGCTGTCGGTCTCGCTGATAAAAGCTCCCTTAATTACAGAAGAGATTGTGACTAAAGCACCCTGCTCATATCCATACTCAATGAAGTTTTATGTGAACTCAGCTCATCCATATAAATTAGCCTCATGAATGGCATAAGAGAAAAAATTAACATCCAAGAGTCTTTGAAATGTGCTCATATGAACAGATACTTTGGTTTGGGGGGGGGGTTGGTTTTTTGTTTTTGTTTTTACTAAATTCAAAAAGCACAACAAAAATTATGGGGGGGGACGGACACATTACAGATTAACTTTAAAAGATGTGCGAAGAAGACAATATACTTTAGAAGCAGTACTGTTGCATTTTATGAACACCTCTGATCTGCTTAAGAACTTGGTATTTTGTATGCTTATTAAAACACCCACTCGTCCTAATATTAGCAAGAGTATTAGCCTTATCAACTCCTTTTTCAAATCTCTTCTTTAGTTTGCTGTCAAACACCTGTAGAATTTTCATCTGAAGTTCAACCGCAAAATATTCAGGAGCTAAGACCATATCTTATGCTTATGTCTGCAACACTGTGAATGCTTTTAAAATGAGCACTACACTGGCCCTACTGAAAAGCGTGGTATCTGACTCCTACATGTAACAGATTTTTATCTTACTTTTCATAGTGAAGCATCAAAAGGACAGTAATTACTCTGCAGCTGCTTCTAAGTTAAGAAACCACATCTTTCTCTTTGAGGCAGCACTAAGTTACCGGACAGCAGGATGGAGGAGGGATTTTAGGACATGACACTAAAATTATTCAAGATTTTAATATGCTACAAATGGAAAATTCTTCTATGATGCTCAGTGACTGCATCCTCCTTACCCTTAGCTGAAAGGTAGTTTCTCTCAAGGCACAAGATCCTGTTCCTTCATATTGCAGACTTCCCTTCTACTGCTATTTATTTTGCAGGATTTTTGACAGCTGCTGCCACAAGTTTCACAATTTAGCTAAGTGCCTAACATTCAGAACAGTACTCCCTGAAACAGGCAGGCATTATATCAGAAAACAAAGTCTTATTAGTGTATCAATGTTACGTACCAATCACACAGTAATTGCTGGATCGCAATTCCATACTTAAAGTCTTAACGAAAAAAAGTTATACTACTCCATGTTTAGGAACGCAGTACTGATGGTCATGAAAATTTTCTTTCATTTTGTATCTATTAAAACAGAACACAGACTATTTTCATCACAATTATATTAAAAAGATAAAGAAATCAGCAAATCTAATAGGAACCATGAGCATGAAATCAGCTGAAGAAAACTTCATAAATTGCTGTCATGGTCTTCAGTTTATTCAACTAGTACAGATTACGCGGCTAATCTAGTAGCTTCAAAGATGATTGATAAAATGCTTAAAAGCCTTATTAAAACACTGAATTTGTGTCATCCCTATGCTATTTACATTTAATAATTATTGTTACAGCATTACCGATTAAAAAATTTTGTAACAAGCTTTGGCATTTATTCTGAAATATTTACAGATTAGCATGAAGCTGATAAAGATTTCAAGTCTGTTTTAGTCGGATGATACTTTGCATGTTCTCTAGTTTGCAGTTTTCTAGTTGGGATAACAGAAGAATAACTTCAGTGAATATTTCAGAGGAAGTCTGCCTGTAAAGCTTTGAAGGGGGTGAGGAAACTAGTTATCTTTCACAGAAGCTAAACACCTCAGGGAAAAAGATGAAGAGAAAGCAGATACATGTATAGGCAGCAGAGGTCAAGGTATTTGTTACTTCCTCAGGCCCAGCTGTTGGAACTATAGTGACTTATAAAACTCGTCATAATTCACCTTTTTCTCAGAAAGGGCCATATTCCGGTCTAGACGATCTCCCAGTAAAAAAAAATCCAAGCTTTAATAGATACAACTGATCTGACGCAAGGAACAGCCATTTTCATTGCAACACATTTAATTTGAGATGTACAAGAATGACAGTAAATTGCAAGTGCTGGTACTGATATTGATAAATTGGCCATGCTACACAAGCCATTTTCCTTTTCTTAATTCATGTTTTTAGAGAGTCTGGAACCATGACTTTGCACATATATGACAAGTTTAAATCATGAACACCACCAGAGTGTGCATTAAACAGCATGAATTTTATATTTGCAGGATACAATACATCATGGCTCTGAACAATACATTAACTCTTTTTACAGCAGTTGTTTCAACACCAAACAGTTACCAACATGAGAAAAAAAGTGTTATGACTAACAACTTTAACATATGGTATATTATGCATTATCGATCTACATATAAAATGTTTCCTCATGCAGTATTTTACTTATAGAATGTTTATCAATGCTTTTCAGCAGTACCTGAGAATGGTGCATACAGTAAGGGATTCATTTCAAAAATCAACAAGGTAAAGTAATCTACAATGGCCTAGTTGTACAGGAAAGATTCCAGATTTCGCATTAACTACTACTACCCTGTTTAAAATAACAACACATAGAAAAAGATAGAAGATTTTTTGCTACCAATTACAAAGTGACTACACTAAGACTTATATGAGGAAGGGCTTTTTTTTTTTTTTTTGTAAAGAACAAATGCTTAGGTATTAAAAAACTCACACAGAAAAACCACACACACAACAACTAGAGAGAGAATTTCACCACCACCTTAACCTCACTTAACTTAAATTGCTGCTGAAAGACATGGTCCCACTTTTTTTTTTTCCCCTACATTTCCAATTCCTGCGTTGTGTTGGCTCTGTCAGGCACGTGACTGTCTAATTTTTCATTTTGGCAGGTTCATTTCAAGACAGATCAATGAGATAATCCAATTTATCCTGTGTTTTCCTGTTCACTGGAAGCAATAGGACTAAGGAAGTGATGAAGCTAAAGTTAGAAGGAGGGCAGACTTCCCATTTCAGAAGCAGTGTTAGATCAGCGTAAACAGATCAGAAAATCGATCTCTAGGCGTGATAATGATTCAGTGCACTTTCTGCTACAAGCTTCTTCACTCCCCTGTCATCCTCCTCCCTCAAGTCAGCTTTATTTATGGTTTCACAATGTAAGATACTTTACAGCAACCCACCCCATACCTTCCCCCTTATCTCAAGCCTTCTTCCGCACAACTAAACCTTTTCATGTGTTTGAGAATATACTGGGAATCAGATTAAGGAACTGATCAGATTTAAAAACAGTTTCATTGCAAAGCTTTCTTTTAGGGCTATATAGTAGCATCATGCAGTTGTCTGATTACCAACTTTACTTTAAAAAAGCACCCCCACACAAAACAGCTGAAAAACAGCCTTTTTGATGGATTTATTTCTCACATAGAACAGCATTCTGATCCTGTTCACTGTGTAGCCAAACAAATATTTGTACCAATGCAGTGCAAGAAGTGACACAGGAGCAGAACACTACTATTTTTAGCAATGATATTACCCTAAGTGCACGCCAAGTTAAAACTTTAAGCCAGATCAGTTCCCTGATCTGGTTCACACCACACTCACTGTGCAGTACAGTGGTTGAGCTGGAACCACCAAGGAGCAAACATCCCCAAGGAACGAGCAGCAAAGAATATCAGGATGCTTTAGACTGGTATTACTGAGTACTCTGCATCAAGAAATTAGGGTTTCATTTTTCACATCTGAGTGATCGCTCAGCCCAAGTTTTAGGAAGCAGGCTGTTTCATTCTTTTTGTTTCTGAGTACTTTCACATACCTCTGGGTATTTGAGAAATTGTTTGCAATATCCATGATAGAAGCTGCTAAAGTAACGGGGTAAACAAATTTACCTACAATTCACAAAAACATATTCTATCCAGCTTAGAAATAATATAACCATTTTGTTTTCAGCGCATGATTGCAAAATTGAAGCAAGGGAAACAAAATAATGTGACTTTTACTAGAAAGCTAAGCTGCAAGAGAAGTTATGGAATAAGCAACTACAGACCAAGGAACAAAGTCAACCCAAAAAGAGGAGGAAGCAAGAAAACAGTAAACCCAAGACACTGAGCTGCTCAGAACTTTGCAGTTTACTCTCAACCTCGCAGTACTGAACTTTTACTATATTAATAACTATTAATTATACCACAATACTCAGAGATGAGATATTTTCATTTTATAAATCTATTTAATTTTAGATGAAGAAACTTTTCAGTATTTTCCTTATTGCTCCTGAGCAAAGTATATATAGTTTTTTGTCAAGAAATGTACAGAAAGTTTTGAAACATTCAGGTTTGTGACCTTCTGCTCTATTCAAGTGGCTAAATTTCAGTTACTTTACGCTCTTCTGAAGAAAATATTGCATATGCTCCCTATGAACATTAAAAATATCTTTTTCATATTTTGAATGTGCAAGTATTGGCCTTATTACAGGCCAATTTTGCACATATGAAAATCAGACTAACAGAGTTGTTCAGTTGGACAGTTTTTTCTTTTCTCCTAAACATTTCAGTTTTTTCCAGAAAAGTAGTACCCAACTTAAATTTGCATTTATTTTTTCAAAAGTAATTTTATAGCTAAGCATTATAAGCAAAAAACTATGGAATTCTATTAATTTACTAATTAAAGCAAAAATATCTATTTTTCAAGTAATTTCTAACTTGATTTGAATGGGGAAATGTGGGGGCACAAGCTGGCAGAAACTTCTTATTTATGGAATAACATTTTCAGGTTAACACTTAAAAGTAGCTGTACACCAAGGCCACCTAGGCCTGAGACTAAAAAGCCTGTTATTATTCACAGCATTTTTCACTGATCAAGAAATCAGGTTACACAATCTGTTCTGGCAGCAAAGGGTATTTATTATTCTGTATCTGCCTAAAGCCCTTGTCTTGCTACTAAGCAGGGCTTTTTTCTTTTCGTCTCCCCCCACTTTTTTTTTTTTCCTGGCTCCGCAGTGTTTCTAAGTATAGTGACAACCTCATCAGGCTTTACTAGTAGCAGCGCAAGCTCAGTGAAAATCTGGGAAATATAAGTGGAAACATGAGAGACCGCTTTATTTGGCGGTGCTAAAAAAATATCAGGACAAATGGCTAAACAGTGTTGGAACTGCAGGACGAACAATCAATAGGCAGAGCGCGAGATAGAGGCTCCCTCTGCCTCCCGATCGACAATCGACAGCTGAGAGACTATTTTTTGCAATGGTTGACTAAATATGGTCAGGGAAGAGAGAGGCACAAGAGAGCCTGTTTGCCTGGGAGTGCATGTTTCAAATGCTTAGCTGCCTATAAAGCTGTAACAGTTTTGCTCGTGCCCTCTGAGTGGGAAATACTGTTAGTCTCTTCTATAGTGTGCGTGCAGGAGCCCTGACCTCGCTAACAGACTTGACCTCTGAAGATGGAAAGTAGCTTCACCACAGACCTGCCTACAGTTAAGCCTGGAAACATAACCTCAAGCAAGAAAAGATGCAGTGCAATATCTAAGGAACTAGAAGAAACCAATATTTGCCGGGGGAGGGGGAGACGATTGCCTTTTTTTTTTTTTTTTTTTTGGAAGTGACTCCAACTTTGGGGGGTTTGGTTTTGGGGTCTTTTTGTTCTGGCTTGGTTTTTTGCCCGTGATTATTTTCATCTGGCAGTGGGCTAAGTTCACCTACCCTTGGCTTCCTAGCATCTATCCTTGGACTCTTAATTCTCAGTCCAGCAGACATAAGATATAATTTCTATACAACATCATCCACATTTTAGCATTCCAAGAAAGGCAGCCGGTGCCAACGAGGCACCGATCTTCATGCTTTTTTTCTTTGAAGTTTTATCTATTTAAGGTGGTGAGGCACTGTAATGCACCGACATTCTCCCCCCTCGTGCCTCCCTCTCCCCTGTAACGAAGAGCTGATTCAGCGAATAGAGTGAAAGAGCACTCAGGATGAGATGGCTGCTGCTGATGTGTCTCTAGGTCATTACCTCTCTTCCAACTGCAAATGCTGCATGATACTAAGCTTACAGGTAATAGAACGCCAGGAGACCTGCATTATTCTGCACGCTTAAAGGATGCCTATGACTTTCTGCATGTGTAACTTATTTACTAGAATGTTTTTCTTTTTGTTGTTATATTAATCCCTCTACCCTGGGAACAGCTTAATTTTGAGTGTGTTAAAGTATCAAGCATTTGTAGTGTAAACAGCAGGTTGAAAGAAAACAACATTAGTCCAAATTTCATAGAAAAAAACCAACTTATTTGACAGGCAGGCTTTTTTTTTTTTTTTGGAAGATAAACTCCAATATTGCAATGCCATTAACTGCTTAGCAAACAGTGATTGTTAATTTCAGTGAAATACATTCTTATCTTCCTGTGCAAATCACAATTAAAAAAAACCAAAGAAATCTAACAAGCAGTATGGTACTGCAATGCTGAGTTCTAAAACAGGTCTAAGCAAAATTTTCAAGGTGCTTTATCTCAGATGTGAGTGAGAACAACCTAGTTAAAAACCTAGAATGTGTATGCTGTAATTCTAATACTGCATTGCTGTTTCTCCTTGTAGTACTGTGCTAGCTCCTGCTACACTCTGATTTGCTCTCTATCAGCTGCACTAGATTTTTGTCACGGGCTGCAGAAATTCCTACTTCCTCTGCTCTCATCTTTCTTTAGGACTATTACAGTTACTAACTATTAAGCTTATTTTAAATTTATCTTCTAATGCTATAAGGAAAAATTTTACTCTTTAACCCAAAACAACTCCCACAATATGAATTAAGCAGCCATTAGCTACCTATGACAGCCTCATCAAAGTCAAAACCTTACTGCACACCAAAAGTTTAACTATCATTACAAACCAAAGCACAAAATAGAATGTGAAAAAACAGGGTTAAATTTATTTTATTTTGTTTTTAGTTTTCATAACCCTTTCAAGTGTGGACAAGATTTTGACTGAAGCAGGTGAGTGCCAACTTAAAAAATAAAAGAAAAACCCAAACTATCTGTAGAAGTGTTGAATAGGTATTAGCCTTCACGTGTGACCTTCGGCCTAACAATCCAAATCCTGTCACAATAGTTGGAGGTTGTTTTCTTAATTCAGTATCGTCATGCTTTCTATAAGCACGATCACCAGTGTGTACAATTATTTTTTTTAAACCACTGCAAACTGCAGTAGAAATAAGTATAGAGCTGCAAAAGAGTTGGCAGAATACTCTATGAGATGCATAAAGCAAGGAGGTGGGATTGGGGAGGGTAGGAAAGTTTATAAACACCATATTAGATGAGTCTATACTTCCCTTTAGGTTACTAGACGCAAACTATACACCAGCATGGGAACCTGCTAGAAGACCTCAAAGGAAACTGAAGTTCTCACAGTGGAATACAACTACCAATTCCAGGAAAATACTTTGCAAAGCTACCAATGATTCAACTCTCCATTCAAAAGCGGTCACTCAGAATGAACAGCAAGAGGCTACAAAAATCTGGATAAATACTTCTAACGTCCATGCCGTCACAGAACAATGAACTGTAACTGGCTTTAAGCTATTCTGCAGGTAAATTGCATTGTAATGTTCAGTTGCAACAATAAGCTTATTTTCTACAGTCCATTAATCATAACATTATTCTTCCAAAGAAATGTCAGAATGAATTTTACTTAATGAAAGTGATGAAAAGCAGCAAAATACTTTTCAGGTTCAGCTGACAGATAGTTGAGCAACTCTATGTATACCTGCTCAGAGTACATACTTCTTTATGTACCCATATGAACATACAATGCTATGGAATGTAAAGAAGTATGTATTTTTGGCAGGCATGGAACGACCAGTAAGAGGAAACTAAGCAGCTGTTGGAAGAAACAGGTTTCCCTCTTGTTTGAATGACATTCATGTGACAAAGCAACTTGCTGAGGGTCAGCTAGTATTGCCAAAATAACATACTTATTACTAACAAATCATGAAACATTAAATTCTATAAAAGTAGTTAGAAAAAGTTGTTCATGGATTATAAACAGAACATTGTTTGCAAACAAAAAAATTCAAAAGTGAGGAAATGAACAGTTACTAAAACCCATTAAGATCACTGCATAGCTGCAAACAAAAAATTCAAAAGTGAGGAAATGAACAGTTACTAAAACCCATTAAGATCACTGCATAGCTGCAAACAAAAAATTCAAAAGTGAGGAAATGAACAGTTACTAAAACCCATTAAGATCACTGCATAGGTGCAAAATTTATTATCAGTACTCCTCATTTAGTGGAGCCTAAACAAATACAAATCTTAAAAGCCTGATTATCAAAAACAAGCTGTTACTTTATTAATCACAGCAAATTCTGTGTACTTAAGATGGTAGTTTTTAAATTTACATCTACCATATAATCTTTAACCTACAAGTAATAACTAAGACGTGAGTAGAAACAGATAAGAAATTAAGTTTTTGATTTAGAGAAGCAAGGATGGACAAAATAATTGAGTATATCATCCGCAATACAATATATTAAATTTAAGTTAGAACTTTCTCCTCATCAACACTTATTATGCTCGCTGAGCTCTTCGGTACGAATTTCAGTGTCAGGTTTATGCACAGAAAGTGACAATACAGAGATTTCTAGGCCACAGTTGCTAGTCAGCATCAGCAGATTAAAGCTATTGACAGGTTCCTAAATGAAAACACAGGTAAGTTATTTTAAATTCTGTTTTCAAATAAACGGAATTTAAATACCAATTTAAGAAAACTGGCCAGGCAAATATGACCATACAACATCCACAAAATTTAAGAATTACACAAGAAATAACAGAGAGAAATAAATCCTGCAACAGTTTTAAATTCTAAAAGCAATGTTAATTAATATATACCAGAACATTCCATCCCTGCTCAGTATCAAATTCAAGAATGAGAGGAAAAAAAAAAAAAAATGAGGAAAGATCTCCCCACCTCATCAGTCCAGCCATTCATATTCATGACAGCAGCCTTCTGAAAGCAGTTATTTTATATGATATATTCATGATAAGTGGGCAGATGTGGGCCAGATTAAAGATTCTAACTCCATCCATGTGCTTACTAAAATGTCTGGAAAGGGGGAAAAGGCTATGTACCATTTTTAGATGGAGAATCTTATTTTAAACACCTATATAAAATTTCAAATAGCTAATATTATAAATAGCCAGTTATTTCTATTACCTGAAATCACAGAATAACATATATAAAAGGAACATTATACTATTAGAACCATTTTCTTAGGCAAAAAGTTAATATTTGTGTGAAAGCTGTTTCTCTTATGAGCAGATATTCTGGCATGAAGACTATGGAATCTTAAGATTTAAATTAAAAACTGGTTTGTAGTGGGAGACAAATCAAACCATAGTAGTTTTAACTGTACTTATGCTACTGAACTTGGTCATGCTCACAGAAGTAGTTTGGTATTACCAACAGAGGTTAATTTGCAGAGAGGTTGATTGCTAAGCATTTACATATTTTACTGAACAGTTCTTGTACAACAGCAATTGATTACTCCTCCAGTATATAATCAGACCAACTTTTTAACAGCTTAAACTTGTTTTGAAAGGTTTTTGGTAACAAGTCATCATGTTGTGTTCTTTCTTGTCTTTTTTGTGTAACATTGTAATGCTACTCTGAAACAAAATGACAGGTCTGAGTGATACAAAAGTTAAAATTATATATTGACATTGCTTCCTGCTAGTTCACTTTAGCATACATCTAAGAATACATACTCAGTCACTCTAAAATGTCACATCCATCACTTAGATCAGCTGTTCAATTTTAACCGAGCACACGTTGAACTTTGGGCATCTGCTGACACAGTTGTAACTCAAACATTTCAACTGTGTGACTGACAGGGATAACAGATGCTGACATTATCAAATGCTACACGGCTTTTTTTCCATGGCCATTTTTTGTCCCGATATGGCCAGTACATGAAACTGTATTGCCATCCAAAAGCACACTTGAGCAGCTGTATCTGTAAAACAGTTCCTGTATAACTGGTAAAAATAGAAACTAATTTTATAGCCATCTTTAATGCTTAAGTCCAAGTGACACACCTGCTATGTTTCTATTAGGATACATGGTGCTGGGAATATATTTACATAAGTCTTCTCACCAGCATCAGACTACACAACAAACAGATGCAGGCTATACTTGACACATTCATTACCAGTAAATGCCTTGAAGAAATGTTGCCACCTCTTTCCCACTGCAAAGCTCAACAAGAATTCCTCTTGCAATACACATATATATGTATAAAAAAAAAAAAGCTACGTAAACATGATTATAAGCAAAGCAAATGTATTAAGAAGCCTTAAAAGGAATCAGACACAATCCTCTCTAAAAGAAAAAATGTATTTATCTTGCATGAACATTTTTACATATACCATCATGAAAAAAAAGAAACCTCTCCTGCTATGTTATATAATCGTTCCTAAAAAGTTAATGCTAACCAGAGATATAGTGAGGGAATTGAAAGCACTTGACATTTATGCTTGTACTAACCAACTATAGCATTAAAGCAGCTGCAAAAGGTAACCTGCCAAAAAAAAATGGGAAGCCCGGGGGGGGGGGGGGGGGGGGCAGGGGGAAAGGAACAAAACCTTTGTTTTCCAGTAAAGTTTAATATAAAGAGGTGAAGAAACTTTATATTAGTAGAACTTGTAAGAATACAGTTTCTTGTTACTATTCTAGAACTTTGTTACTGCAGACAGAAAAAAGTTAAAACTATAACTTGATTTGAGACTCACCCAAAGAGCCTCAAGGAAATGCTCCAGGAAGGCACAAACTGGTATACCATACAAGCCTTTCTGGTATACAGCTTTCCATTTTGCCATCTCCAAATTAATGAAACAAGTTAAATATGCACTGACTAGAAACAAAATGTGTAACTCGTATCAGAAGAAAGTCACAGGGTCTTTGTAAATGGTTTGTATACGGTAAAGAAATGTAATGTTTTCTTGAATTATAATCTTCCTGCACTCCAATGCTTTGCTAAAGCTGGTAAAATGGAACCAAATCACCTCTTCAATGGATTTGGTCCCCTTCAACCAGCTGTAGCTATGCATTGATCACAACAAGACTGCTCATATTTTCAATACTGCACATTTTAAGTTTGTTAGGAGTTGTCAGGCACTCCTCTTTGCACTTGAGCTAAATTACTGTAGCCAGTTGAAGAGGGACAGTAACAAAAGACATAGTAAAAATTGCAAGGTTGCATTTCTAAATAAACAGCTACTGGTGTTTAATATTCTGTCTTTATTCAATAAAAACTCGTAACATTTATGAGAAGATAGGCAAACATTCAAATAAACATATTTTCCAATGATTTATTGTCTCCTGTTCTTTTCCCTCAAGTCTGTTGCCGTTTATAACAGAAATATCAACGGACAAAAAAAACTGACTTAAAAGAAACATGAACAGTATTTACAGTGCACTTTCCCATTGGATATGGCTAATTTATGGCTACCTCTCTATTTTTTCTACCCTTCCCTATTTTGTTTTTATTTTTTTTTTAATATATTGCACAAGGGAGGAAACTCCACAGGGTAGAAACTGTATTTGTCATCTGCATGCTGGGTGTATTATTTACTATTTAAAGATAAGAAGTTTGTCTACAGGCTAATTTGCTATCTAATTATAGGCCTGCTCATAAAGATTATACTCCTTCTCCAATTCAATTTGAACAAAAGCAGTCTTTTAAGGCATTTTCTGAACAGAGTATTTTAATGAAGTTTAGGATCATGCGTTTTTTACACGCAGCTTCAACTGAGCTTCAAGCTATATTTATTGCCTGAAGTATGAACATGAAGGCGGAGATCGCTTTCATCGTTTTAGAAAATAATTTTACAACTCCTCCGTTATCTCACGACTTGTCTTTTTGAGGACTTCCATGACCACAGAGCACAAAGCTGGTATTCTCATTAACACTAAGTACATTTGAGAAAGCCCATCACTCAAAAAGATTGCTACAGATAAAAATTCCACTGCCGATCAGTTCAAACCATCTGCAAAACTAACAAAGACAGATCTACTAAATAACATGACAACCACAGGAAACTACAATTCCATTTTAAAACACAATCTCCTATTTGCTAGCTTATGAACATACATATGAACGTATGAAACCCGCATCTTACCTCAGTATTTTCGTTTGTTGATTTAAAGTCTTAACAGAATTTATTACTCTGAAGAACTGGTAGTGCAGATCTTGCCAGGTGAGCTCTAAAAGTAGCATATACTTAAGATGCTAACTGCAGTGTGAATAAAGTTCTGTTCACAAGATACAATGCAAATCTAAAGCTAATTGTGGCAACAGATATAAAATATGCCTACACTTCACAGCCATGTTTTCAGCTCAAAAAATCTGACGTCACAGGTATCTGAGTAAATTAAACTTCACCAAAATTTGGTAGTATGTGAAATATATGTCCAATCTGCACAATATCCTCAAATTCTACTCTTTTCTGTCTGAAAAGTCTCATTAATACAGAAGGGGCAAAGTTTGCCAGGCTTTGAGGTTCATACTCCTTTGAAAACATCCAAAACAAACGCACTTTTAAGTAATATGACTGACTCGGCTAAAAATCATTAACAAGAAACCATGTATTAAGTAAAATTGTAACTTCCCCATATTTCATTATAAATTTGTTTTTTAACTCTATGTCCACGCACAAATTCAAGCCTATCTACAACATAAACTGAGTAAGTTCTATTGTAGATTCAACATTATTATACTAGCATAAAAAACAAAAGTTTCAATTCAAAAGGTTTAAACAGAGGCAAATTATTGAAAGGAGGGAATAGTACAGTAATAAGATGTTCCCCAAAACACACTATACCTCTACTTCTGGAAGACATTGCCAAAGTGTCATGCAACATCAAATGCAAAGAAAAAAAAAGCTACTTGAAGTAATTAGCTATCTTTCTTTTAATATTTACCTGTGATATCCAAGAGTTTAAAAGTTAAGATTGTATTTATTTTAATCTGAAAAAAGAAAGTTTCAAGTGCTCTCTTCAGTACAATTTATGTTGGTTTTTATTTATTTATTTTTTCTTGGAGGCCTATCTTCCTACTGTTAGCAAAGGTCAGAACTCAGTAAGAAGCAGACTATAGGTTATCTGCTAAAAATAATATCAGTCTTGAATACCATTTGGTATCAACTGTAAAAAATTCTATAGAAATCTAATTCATTCTATTGTGGTATCCAAGCACTTAGCAAACACACTTATCTGTAATTAAGAGGAGGAGTCCTTTTTTGGATGTGGACTTTATCAATTTTGCTCATATGTATTTATACATATTACTTATATATATTATTTGTATATTTTTTTATATATGACCTTGCAGCAGATTTAGTTCAGTGTATATCAGACACCATAGCTTGAAACCACAACGAAACTCCAACTAACAAAAAGATGGTTGTTTGGGTAAGCTTTCCAGCTGAATATATTACATCCTGCTTGTGACCCGTACCAGCTATAAGCTAAAGTTTTTGGAGTTATTTTTAACAGTGTTTTAAATAGTTTTTGTTCCATGCATTTAACAGATTAGTAGCACTTATTGTACTATAGCAGATGTAGAAAGGCAAAGTGGCAAATCTAAAAACTTTGCTTTAATTCAGAAAGAGGCCAGTGGTAGAACAATAAAAATCAACAGAACAATGAAGCAACTGACCACCAGTGGAAGTCTGATATAAAGCAAAATGCACTTTCCATAAGAAGCAAATGATTATAGTGTTCTGGCACAAGGGAAAGGGTTGGGTTTTTTTTTGTTTGGTTGGGGGGGGGGGGCTTGGGGTTTTTTATTTTTATTTTTATTTAGAACTTTTCATTTTTATTTCTATTCATTTCTTCCTATGCTGATGTGTAAAATATCTAACTATGAACAAATAAAACTATTTATCCTATGATGAAGACATGATTCTCTCTTTTTACATGTTTTATAAGTGAGCAGACATAGTTAGAGCCAAAAAAAGGTATCTAACAGATTCAGATGCTACTGAAAACAGATGTATGGGGGAACCTATGCAGAGTTCAAAACACTAATACTGAGAGTATTTTTCTACTTTTCCAGTATGAACTTCTGTAAAGAAGAGAGGATTCCAGGAAAAAAACTGTAGTATGCACCACATTTGATAGCTGACAACTGTCAAATGGACTCGGTTTGAACCACAGTTTGGATCCCTCCATCAAGGAAAAAGCCTGTAGTCCATAAAATGTTCACCCACAGAAAAATCTGCAGTATCCCTATGGAGAGATTTTTTTATGCACTTCCCCTGCATCTCATATTGATGTCATGATAACACAGACCATAACTATCACAAAAACCTAAGAAAAGCAATGCACAACAAAAAATCTAACAAAAAATACCCAATCTAGCAAACTGGAGACAGAAAATAGTACTGCTGGCTACTGCTGTTATGAGAATATGAAAAAGTACAAATTATATGAATTATCAAGTCAGTCTTGAAAGAATGCCAAAGGATATTGCCTTCACTTATAGACCTATTAGGAACACTGTAGAAAAACCAGACACATTTATTGTTCTTTTTGTCACTTCCAGCCACTACTTCTACGACACTGCAATGTACTTCCATTCAACACACATGAATACTTAACTGTCTTGCTAGTTATGGTTTAAGATACTAACCCAAATTTTATTCTCATACATTAATATACACCCTTATTTCTCTAACTGCACTCAACTGAAAAGTAGAATTTTATAGTAGAAAAGCAAAACACACACACATTTCATGCAAATTAAATTCTGAATCCTCCATCATATGGAAACATAATACTACTTAAGTAGTGTTCTTGTTAGAATGACAGCTCCAAAGAACATTTATCCATAAAATGATAATCAGCAATGCAGCTAAATTTTTCTATGCTCTTCTAGCTATGCAACACATTTTGAAAGCTCTTAACTGAAGATGAAATGTAGATGTATACTATGCAATCAGCACAAATTTTGCCTCTAAATTAGTATTTTTGAAATTAGCTGCTATGTAAAACTTGAAGTAAGAAACTCCTTCTACACACTCTCTTGAGAAAACAAAATTAAATGTTTCTTACACCATCACATGCAATTTAACATGACAACCCTATGTTTACTTTACAGCTGCATGGTATCTTTAATAATTATTCACCAAAAAGTACTTCTAAAAACTCGGTCTTTCCCAATTCCAATATTCAAGAAGAGCTGAAACATTTTTACAAATCCTATCTCAAGATGTTACTCAGCAACTTCTTACTTGGCAAAATATTTATTTGTAAAATTTTACTTTACATCTACTATGTGGAATTTCCCAGGAATATGCAGATACACGTAAATACAGTATTAAACTAACCAGTTTCCTCTAAACATGGCTACCCAGCTATTAGCCATGCTAATAATGCATGTCTACGCACCATCAAAATTCAAGAAATGAAACTATATGCAAGTTTAAGGATCTTTTCAAAGAATGCCATAATTCTACCCTCCCCCTTTTTTTTTTTAAATGACAAAATAATCTTAAAAGACAAAACTTTACCTAGGATTTCCTCTTAGTGCAGCATGGTGAAGAGCATTAAATCCATTATTGTTGGTGATAGTAACATCGGCTCCAGCTTCTAACAATACAGCAAGGATGTCATCACGCTTTTTACTTATTGCATCATGGAGTGGAGTGTCACCTTCAGAATCCTAAAACCAGAAGTAGCTTGCATCAATTTTTACATGCATGCACATAAAAAGAAGGTGGGGTAGGGGGGGAAGGAAGATGCTTAAATGGCACTAGAAAAACTGACTAGACAAACACAAAGCAGTTCTTCATACTAAGAAGTGTAGCTATATTGCAGAGGTCAGAGCAAGGTGCTTCTGATCTTGCTCTGGTTCCGTGAACACTTGAGTAGCTAAGCCCATCCAGGGCTCCAGCCTTCTACAGCTACATTAGTAATCAGAACTCAAAACCAGAGCTTAAGTATGCCTTTGACAGTACTAAGACTGCAGACATCAGCTTCTCTATGTCCCATATCCAGACTGAGTCCATCTTCAAGTTACAGTGTCTCAGGAATACAAGGGCAGCAGCAATGACCACAGCAACAGAGAAGAGACTAGGCAGGCAGGGGGAAGGCAGGTAATTCTGTGCTATGGGGACAAATCTTGAGCCAGCAACTAAGCATTTAAAAGACAACACCAAAAAGACTATATGAAATAAAAGAATAAGCAGGACAAAAAAAATAAGGTGCATTCCAAATAATATATTTAAGGAAATTCTGTTGTTTTAACAGGAGTAGGCCATTTTCCATGGAACAAAAGCCAATGTCATAAGCAATACAAAGCTTTCAAAGCTTAGTATTTTCAAAGCTTTTGAACTTTTTATGACTAATGCCAAATAATACATTATACAAAGTAAACAAAAATATTTGAGAACATAATTGAACAGGCAAAGAATTTATATTTTAGCTTGTTGTAGTTGTGTTTTTTTTAAACCTTCCAAATAAGGGAAAAATACTTTTTATTCCTAGAAGCAACGTGTACGTTACTTATTCAAAGACCCAAACGTTTGGGCTGAAAAGGAATGCTCTGCGACTAACAGTACAAAACATATCTATTTAAGTGTATTTACTGCTATATAGGCAAATTCTCTAGGTTTATGCATCCTACAAACTTCTGACACCATGCAACTCAAGAAGACTTTTGTCACTGCCATTGATTTAGCTGGCAACTGAGAAACTCAGGAATTGAACATTTTAGCAATATACTATAATAGAAAAAGGATTCTTTATAATGAGAATCACAAATTGACAAAAAGTGCCCAAAAATGGAAGAAGTTTGAACCAGCCTGCCAAAATGGAATTATGCCATTTTTATGCAGTTTAATTGACTGTATTTCCTGAATTTACTGCTTTTAGACTAGCACGTTTTTGTTTATGCAATGAATTCACTTGAAAAGTAGAGTGCTGGCCAGTTAAACTCCAGCCATGCTTCAATCTGACACACTGATTTTGATCGGTAAGAGCACAGGCAATCATCTACTCCAATTTGCACATCAAGCTTCCTCAGTATAAATGCAGGATCTGGAAGTTTATTATTTTCAAAGACAATTATGTTTTTCAGGCAGAGTTTCATAGCACTATTCAACTGAACATTTCAAATCAAACAGACTGCTGTCATTTAAAGTCAAAATATCCAGTCTGGCTGTCCATATAGCATATATCATATATATAGCATATATTGTATGACACACCCAGACACCCTTTGTTGGGCTTGATACATCAAAATCATTATCAAATCTAATCTTTAACACACACTAAGCAGGGTCTGGATGGATATTAGCTGTCTTACAGCTCAACCTCAGTAAAATCAAGATAGTACCTATAAAGCCAGGTGGAAACAGAAATGAAGAATCCTTCTACTCACTAACTTTTAGAAGGTTTGCTCATCTCGGGTTATGTGGATGTACAGCTTTAAAAAATTGAATTTTAAATTATGGAGAAACCAGGAGGCAAATGTGTTGTTGCAGTGTATCTTGATTTGCCCAGGACATTAGAGCTTTTGCTTTTTCATGCAAACCTCTTCAAACTGTCCCATTCAGATTTGCTTTTCTTGCGCACTGCATGAGGCTGCATTCAGCTTGTGCAGTATGTGGATGCTTACTTATCTGATAGAGGGTTTCTCTTCTACCTTCCCAACCCCCCTGCTACTAGGAGGTCACACTCATATGTCACAGCTTCTGCCACATTCATTACAGTTTAAACTGTTCCTGTGCGGCTATGGTACTTGAGGCCCTAGACCTGTGGACTTTTTAGATAAAAGTCTTTACATTTGAAAAGGAATACAGCTAGATAGTTCTAGCAATGATAGGTGAATTTGGAAAAGAAAGTTTCCTTTAACAAAACATTCTACAATATCATCAGCCAAAAAGATGGGAAGACTCCAAAAACTGTAGCTTGCAGGAGGAACAAACAGCTGCATACTGGACATAGGAGGAATTAATCTGGAGAGAAAGTTAACAATTACAGATAAATTCAGTCTGTGAAAACATCAGTATCAATTGGCTAGAACACATCAGGTACCTATCTAGCTGTCAAGTAAACAAATCAACATAACAGCATTTTTCTTATTGATCACATGTTGGGGCAAAGGCTGGGACAAATAACCTCACAAGGTCTATTCCTTTAATCCTATTTTTTGTAAGTCTTCTATCACCTATATACAGCACCCACATACAGCAAATCATATCATTCAATAGCTAAAAAGTAAATCTGTATCAACATTTACTTTACCTGGAGACTAGGGTGGCAGCCAAAGTCCAGTAAAGTCTTCACAACTTGCAGATGACCTTTGTTGACAGCAATATGAAGTGGAGTCTGCCTGCGTTTGTTGCGAGCATTTAAATCTGCACTGCCTCTGTGCAAAACCTCTATCACAGCACCCTCATCACCGAAAGCTGCGTGATGAACTGCCCTGTCTCCATCTTTGTCCTAAAGTAGAAACATTAATTTGACGCAGGATATTCCACATTTCCTTTACATTTAAACACAGATTAATTTAAACGGAACCATGGTGCATTTTTTCTTTCCATTTGAACAAATGAAATTAGACAAAGATACCATTCAAGTATTGATTGAAGCAGAGCAACAGAGGATGAAAAGCCTGTTTGTAGCTGAAAACAAACATACATATTCTATTCAGCTACTACAAACACATATTCTATGATATTGATATTTTATATCATGCAACTTTTGCTCTGACTCTGAAGCCTTAATCAAACTTGGATGGGTTCATTTAAGTTTCTAATAAAAATAACCACTGTCTAAGAACCCTAAAAACACCAAAAACAGTTACAGATTCAAAATCACAGAATAAGACAACAGAATTGTTTTTGCTTATATAATTAGGCTAATTTTTATTAGGGTTTATTGTGTGTTTATATCTTAAGTTTTTAAGCTAATAAAGGTTTTCCAAAGGAAATCTAGAATTGTGACTCTGAAATTAAAGAGAGGTTCTGATTCTATGATAATTCACAGCATTAATGCTCTGCTTACAGTCAGTTTAATTCTCAGTTTGGATGAAATTGACACAAGTCTAACATCCGTAAGTGGACTGTACTACATGAAACATTTAAATATTATATCAAACATATATTAATGACAGCATATAAAAGTAAAATGGAAGCTATATAACAGATTTTATTGCTGTAATAGCTTCCATAAGCTGGTATTCTAATCAAATTTATGTGCACAGTGGAATACTACTAGATATTTTTAAGATCTAATTTTGACAATAGAAAAATATTAAAAACAGTAAGCAAGATAAAGTCATGACTGATCAAGGGTGCGTCAGATGTCATTAGAATCTCTCTTGCAGAAGTTTAATTTCTCACATAATTTTCTTCCCTTTCAACAATGCTTTTTTCTGAGGTTATTTTAATTATACATAATATATTTCTAATACACTTGTTATCAATGGAGGAATGAACAGTTCTCAGGATAAATTCTATTTGCACAGAAAGATGAGACTATTTACAGTATTTAAAGAATATATAAGATGACATCTGCCAATAATCAAATCTTTTAGGAAATACGAATCTCTCTTAATTAAAGACTGCCATGGCAGTAAACAGCAACCTCAGCTTCTGATAACAAGACATTCACATTTATATGTCTTCCATATCAACTCATGCTACTGAATTACCTTTCAAGATAGCAAGATTCCTTCACAGGTTCATCTAAAACAAGCAAACAGTCAGAAAACAACAAAGCATGTCTATTCACAAGGGGAAAGGATCAGAAATGGGAACTTCTCCCTGTATATCTCTGCTAGTTAGGTTTCACCCAATAGTGTTCAATATAAGAACAGCACGACAGTATTGTTTAAATGCTACAGCATTTATTTCCTGAGAGCATTTCACTTCCCGGGTGATAATTTTTGTCTAACCGTATTTACAGTCTGCAAAGTATACCGAGATACTGATTAAACCTATAATTTAATGAATATTTTACAGTCTTAACATACTGCAATTTTGAGATACAAAAACCACAAAGTTTATGAAAACGCAACGAATAAAACTCCTGTATCTGCTTTAATGAGCAAAGGTCCAAGAAAGCACATGCATTCTTTCTCGCTAGCATCTAAACAGATTTCTCAGGAGCTAAATCCCACTGTGTAGTTCTTCCACAACAGCATATTAATATATCCAGGAAAAAGCTAACAGCTAATTAAACATTCATCCTAAGACTTAGATATAAGCCTAAGTATTAAAACACTATGTATTTCTACACAGATCAAAAATTCAGTATTGTCAGTAGTGTCAATATAAAATAACTGATACTCACTAATTTCTGGGAAGACTAGAAGGCTACATATTGTTACTGAGTAATACCTACATCGGCTCTTTGAGCTCTGTCAGTAACAAAATGTTTTCCGCCTAAACAGAGGTCACCAGCACTCAACATTACATTTCCAGACACCCCAGCATAAAGCAGATAACACTATGTGGGCATCCCCAGAAAGTGTCACAATGAATACACATACTCTGCAGCAGTGACTACAAGTGTAACTATATTCAAGCTAACTTTAAAGTAGGCAAACTAAGGATTTTTATCCATTCCTTAGATGTCACAGACTGCAAGAGTGAAGTAACAGACTGATGAAATTTTGGCTCTCTTGCTTACTGGGACAGCTCTGCAGCATCTTCACATCACTGCTTTATAGACAACTGACATTTTCTAAAGCCTAAATCTTTTATCATGTAATTAAGTACAAATGTCACCATTATTTAAACAGTTCAAGGTTACATGAAAAAGGTTTGAGAGTTCAAATAAAATCCTTGGAAGTATTCTTTTTTTTAATGCTAGTATTATGATAATATCAAAGCCTGAGATAATGGAAACACAGTTTTATGAGCTAACTATCAGCTATATTATTCTGAAGCCATTCAAGTAGTGCTTTGACTTCCCTCTAATGTCTCTAACTCCTTTCTTATACTAGCAGAAGAAGTAGCAGTGAATTACTTTACTGCAGCTTGGATCCCACAGTACTGTTGAAAAGCAGCTTAATGGAGTTTTTAACAGTGTATGGTATGTGGTGTAGTGAAAGCACTTTCTAAAATGAAGCTAATTCACAGAAATCAGACCACAGCAAGTATGTACAGCATAAAATTTAAGCCATCTTTACCATTCAGTAAAAAAATCTTTATAAACTGAATGTGTATTTATGAATGTAAAAATAATTTTAGCTCCAAGGATTCTGTCATCACTTCATTAATGTATTAGCATGCTATGATTCATCTGTATATTAAATATAATATAAAACTAAAAGCTCAAGCATGTTTTTTTTGTATTCAAACAATGACTGAGCACACTACAAACTTCAAAGCATTCTATTAAGCCTTAATTTATATTCTGAATGAGAAAATTGATAGATCCTTCTTGTGCTTCACAAAGTGAACTAAATCTGCAATATTAGTGCTTTATGTATAAATGAGACAAATTCAAAATGCAACTGTTGCAGTATTCTGTTAGATAGTTAACTGTAATTTTCTCATGAATTCTAATAAACTTAAGCAGAAGAAATTTTCCATTTTCTGTTCCATTTCCATATGTTTCATATTCTAAGGCAGTTCTTACAGGAAGATATTCTATTACCTTCTGCTCAAACCTGCTCTACCTCAGAATGGGAAACCTTCTCTTAACTCAACATTGTATGTAAGAAACAGGGTAAGTAATCATAGGTGAGGATGCAACATCGGACTTTGCTCTGTCAGAATGCCAAAGGTATGATAGCCTAATTGCATTCTCCTACTGAAATGACAAAGGAAATTAAGAACAGGCTTCAACCACTACAGTCACACATAAGCTTATAGTTCTGTGCTGCTAAAATATTATTATTAATAATTATTAAAGGTGTCAAGGAAGTGAATATCAACCTTTTGTAATACTGTTAGTAGGGAGCTAGTTTGGGAACATAATCAGCAGTTTTTCACCTTCTGACTTTTAAAAAAATTTTATCATAGTCTACAGTACAGACTTTTGTTTGTATGTATGTGTGTGTACAAACACACACGTGTGTGTATGTACCAATAAAGATACAGGCATTTCAGCCATAACCCATCTATTGAATAACACAAAGGAGGGAATCTATTGAATAACACAAAGGAGGGAAGAGGAGAAAGTCTCAAACAGGAAAATAGTAGTAACACATTCAGTATGCTAAACTTCCCCATTTCTTACAACAAATTCAAGACTTATTTCATTTTAAAGACTGTTTCCATGAAAACTACATCTGGAGAAAAGCGTTCTGTAAAAAAAGGTAATAGTACAGTTTCACACCAATTTTATTTTAATTCCTTGTTTCCTGTATCTTCCTCCAAAGAGGAAAGTTTGTACGTATAATAAATTCTCAGTGTGTACGTATAATACTATCAAGTGGGCACTTACTCATTAGAATTAATGCAGTTGAAGCTTATTATTCAGCTAACAGAA
Source organism: Dromaius novaehollandiae (assembly GCF_036370855.1). Taxonomy (NCBI): domain Eukaryota; kingdom Metazoa; phylum Chordata; class Aves; order Casuariiformes; family Dromaiidae; genus Dromaius; species Dromaius novaehollandiae. The sequence continues at coordinate 119,124,647 of NC_088099.1, read as the reverse complement.
AAAAGTTGAAATAAGTTCTGTGTAATTCTTAAGAGCTAAGAGGGAATACTGCAGTTTACAGTGCAAATTACTGCAGTTTACAGTGCAAATTACCGAAAACAGATTAAATGAATTACTTGCTAAATGGAAAAGACTTCTTCTCCCTAAGAAGCCTAATTTAACCTTCAAGTGAAATTTAAAAGAATTTAAGATCTGTTTTACCTTCTTACACAAGGGAGGTGATGACACAATTAATAAGGAATGGGCTGCAGCAACAAGGAAAACATAACTAAATACCTTTTTTAGATGACTTCCATGCCTTACAAATATTCATCATCGACAGCATGAAATACAGTTCACTCACTTCCTAACTTAACAGGTAACAAAAAGCAAGAAAAGGGAGACACATACACAAGAAATCAGCTGCAGACACAGAAACAACATCCTCTGTTTATCAGACTTCTGCTCATTGTAGAATTCATAGCCACTAGAAAACCAAAACACAACCTTTCAATCCCCTACAAAACAATGTATATATCAAACACAAGTTTTTAAATATAGTATAAGTATATACCTCTTGTTCTAAATACACATGACACTTTGTAAGATCCTATTTCTGAGAAAGGTAATTTGTTATAGAAAGAGTAACCTTTTCTTTGTGGCCTGCTTATATACCATTTAAAACACATTAGTTTCCACAATCCTGATTACTCCATAATTTGTTTAATATTTACGTACCCACCGGAAAAGCAAAGGCAGTTCTGCATTGCCACCTGTAACACTTTGTATGCTACACAGACACATGAAAAACTACTTAAAAAATGGAAGAATTTACCAATTAGCGCTAGAAAGAAACTCCAATATAACCACTATTCCTGTATGTAGGAAAACTTAAAGCTTAAGGGGAAAAAAGAGTATTTTAAATATTTAAGTTACCTCTGCTTCTACATCCACATTCTGTTTCAGAAGCAACTTCAAAATGTCAACATGGCCGTTCTGACTAGCTGCTTGCATAGCTGTGTGTCCAGCACATTGTCCATTCACCTGGAAGTATATAAATATTTTGAGATAATTTGCAACAAATACATATATATATTTATGTGACACTATAGCAGTATAAATTTAAGCATAATACAAAACATAAACCAGCAGTATGCCTATGAAAGTATGAAATGAACAATTTCTACAGTCACCTTTCTGCCACAAACGGACAGATGATCTACTAGGTCTGCTCTATTTCATTTCTACATCATTAGCTAGATTGAAGGAAAGAAGCAAAACAACTGTATAATTTTGAGCTATAAATTAACACTCAGAACTAGAGTTCAATCTCTTTTCCGCAATTACTGCTGCAGTAATGAGAAAAACATTTGATTGTGATTTTAAAACACATTCCCTGAATCAAATCCTAGAATTAAACATCTCCTTTAGACTTCTCACTACTAAGTGATCAGACAGTTTGTAAAAGGAATCTGACAAAGAACAGATTAGAAAGATCTACTACACTAGTTAAAACAAAACAAGCAAGCAAAAAGACTACCCTCCTTCCTCATATCCCCTCAAAACAAAAGAAGTTGAAGACACCTCACTAACTGTGGGTGTTCTCTGCCCCAAATCTGGCAGGGATAAACTGGTAGATATTTTAATTCATGTCACGTAAGAGCATATAAAATTTGTCCAGTGAAAATGGGTGTAAAGCAGTATTCTCAGACATCCCACGCCATGTTTCATAGGACAAGAAATGGAAGAAGAGCTACCGGAACCAGCTGTATTAGCTCAGCAGTTTAGTGAAGGAGACACACTGTTGACTGCAAGGGGATTCTACAACAGCTTCAGTTCCTTTAGTATTGCAAGTCCCCAAACCAGAACACTCACATCCACATCTGGTCGCTTTAGCAGGTCTTCCACTTTAGCAACATCTCCATTGGCAGCAGCTTTAACTAATTCTTCATTAAGATCTCCAGATTCTTGGGTTTCAAATAATTTCTTCAATAGCTGAGACAATCTCTCTATAATTATTAAACAAAGGACAATTAAGACTACAATTCTAATCACACAAAACCGGAAAAATAACAGCTAAATCTGTCACATTTCTAAAGACATGTACGTAGTAACCAACAAATCACTGTAAAATGGCAACCTTTAAGTTATGATTCAGTTCTGAGTAAGTGCTTTACCTCACTGACCTTGAAATAGTTGAGATTGATGCATCAAATACTTCAGAACAAAGATTTAACCACAAATAGGTGGTCTACCACAAAATACGGGGGGGGTGGAATTTACATGTTGGTATATCAGATTTCTTACTCTTGCAATTTAACTTAGGGTATATCCTCTCCTCCATGATTTGAAACACTAAGCCACACTACCTTTCTAGGTAGTTTTACAGCCACTGTGATTTTGTCTCTTTTGCAGAAAACTCACTGTATATCTGCTTCAAAAACAGAATCCCTACAAAAACATCTAAAAAATCATGTAGGAAAATTTCTTGGCATTAATATACAGATGGGGAGGGGGGCACCTAGCTATGACCAAAGAGAGAAAACGCCTGTTCCTGGTTTAACTAATCTAAGAAATAGCCAATAGACCATAAAATAAACACTGGACAGCCTTTCTGCCTCATAATAGATGAATCAGAGCAGGTTCAACAAAACTGAAATAAGATTATACAGATTTAAAAAAGAAAAACTCTATTGTAACTAGCCAAAGAATATTTGATTAAATTAAGACAAAAATTTTAAACAAAAAATATTAACCTGAAAAAGTTTGCAATAAATCCCTCACCTGAGCTTACTGTCAAACACTACCTTTAAAACAAGGAAAGAATAAGCTGTTTGCTACACTCTTTTCCTGCCTTAGTCCTTATTCCAATCCAATGTCTCTTCTAATCAGTTCAATTTTAAAGCCCTTAGAGCAGACCTCCAAAGACATACTTGCAGTCTGCAGCCAAATAGAAACCCAAATTCCATTTGGAGTTTTTGCATAATATGAAGAATACATACTACACACTTAAATAAAAGAAAAAAAGTTTTTGCAGTAAGTGTAATATTGGACTAGCCAGACCCCACGTCTGACTATTATTATCCTTGTACACAAACTGCATACTAGCAGTTTTCAGTTTTTAGATTGTCACAAATATTTGTTATACATTTATTACCAATTATTCTTCAAACTTACCACCAGATGCATTACTTATAGCAGATCCTGCTGATGCCACCTTTGAGACAGCTGCTGGGTTGTATGTCCAAGATGTCCCACAAACCTCTACCTTTAAGTCACTGTCTGAATAGATCTGCTGGACCCGACCAACTTTACCTAAAGTCTGCATTGAAGAAAGAGTCAAATGCAAATAATACTAAAATTTAAATATTTAGAAATCAGAACATTATAACAAGTGACTAATTTTATGAAGTCAGTTTTACAATAGTACAGTCACTAACACTTTTAGCTAAACTTCATCAGGCTAAGTAGATTACTGCATCTGAGCAAGTATTACACTGTGTTTAGTGAAATATATTTCCTGTAACTTAGAAAAGTGTCATCTTAACTCCTACAACCTCCAGGTACTACTACCAGCCATACTGAGAAATATTATGCAAGTTTTACTATAATGTGTACCCAAATATACAACTACTTACAGGAAGCATTGCTTCAGCCCACTCTCCATGACCTCTCTGAAGAAGCTTGATGCGCTCCAAGTCATAACATACTTGAACAAGGTCACCCACTTGAAATTGAGAGGTACCTCCTTCTGCACCTTGAGCAGCATCTCCGCTTCGGACAACATTGGCTTTGGTGAGAACAGCTGGGTTAAACGTCCACCTAAAACAATGACTCCTTTAGAGTGTATTTTAAATATGCAATATGTTTAAAAATCATCTTTTGGATAAGGTTCTGCTTGTATGCCTAGGAATCTTGTGTGATTAGATACTATGGCATATTTGTTGTTAGCCGCTTTTTGCCCATAAACTTGTTTGTGAGTCATTAGTTGAATATTGCAAGGGCAATCTTCAGAGATGAACATTTCTAAAGCAAACAAGAAATTTCCTGCCCTGCCCTCTCAGCCTAGGGGAAAGTTACAAGAAAGCAATAGCCCTGAAAGCAGCCATACGGTTTAATTTTGCAGGGACAGAAGGAGAAGAGTCATTCTGATTGGAAAGAGAAAGACCCAGAATGCCTCAAAAAGGACTGCACTGTCAGGAAATAAGATGGGAAGAACACGTGATTTCACCCCCTCCTCTCCCAAGTCAGAAGCTGCAATATCCAATAATAAAAAGATTTTTCAATCAAATGCATGGCCTAGATACAACTAAATTTTTAACCAAACAATCCTCACTTGTACTATAGATTTTACTTGTTTTATAAGCACTTAGCTGTTTTTACGTTGGGTTATATTCTAACATATAACAATGTGGTCTGTCCTTTATATGTCATGGGGTCTGAGGTTGACTTATATCCAACTATCAGATCTAGCTGAGGAGGATCAAGTAATCTGTATAAAAGACAAAGTCAGTGAGGAAACTGCAAGAAAGATGAGCTTCTCTGGCCCTACAGCCATGACTGCCAGAGCAAAAGGTGCTTGAATCCCTTCAGTTTCAGTTAGCTGAGAAACAGCTCCACTTTGCATTACTTTGTTTATTAATGTTAGCAAGAGATTGTAATGCCCTGAGGGAGAGCCTGAATGAATACTGTGATGTTAATCCTTTCTGGACAAAGTGAACAGGTCAGTCTTTACATACAATTGAAATCATATTTCATTCAACTGTTTTTTAAAGACAAGTATTGCTCTTGAGAGCAGAGCAATACAAAGCCATGTGGGGATAATCAGCTCATATCCACAGGAGACCTGGGTTTGAATTACTTTAGCACAGATGCAGCTCGTCAAGCTTCAAACCTAAACTCACTTGCAGGGAGTAGTTTTGGCACTATCTTCCCCAACATTTCCCATTCTTGGTCCATATTTACACAAACTAACATAACTCTACGTAACAAAATGCTGGGTATGCATCATGCCAAGGACTATATATACGTATCAGAGCAGATCCCCAACACAAAAAGAAAAGCACTCTTAAGCCACTTTCCTGAAAGGCCACAATACATTGCTGTTACTATTCTCCTTGGAACCATGAGACTAAAAATACTGTTTAAAACATCATTTTTTGGAAATTGGATATTCCACAACTTTATTCAAGTATTTGGGATTCAAATTTTCACTAAGTGTGAGAAGCAGCAAACTTTCTTTTCCCATCTTTAGTACAGAAGGCATCTTTAAAGCACAGAAATTTTCTATAATACATAAGTCCTCATTACACATTACAGAAGGAATATAAAAATTCAAGGAAATTTTGACAGACCCGAACAGGAGAAAAGAAAGTTTCTGGCACCAAGTCATCGTAAGCGTTGAAGAAACTTTGTGAGAATGAATGATGAAGGGTATGTAACAAACCTGTTGCCACTTGGATACTGTACTACTATGTCATGATCCTCATCAATGCCACAAACTGTTCCAGTTGTTGTTAAGGTTTCAAACATGCCATCAGTCCATCCTCCATGACCATGCTGCAAAGACTGTACAATTTCTAAATCAAGGTCAATATTTACAAGGTCACCAATTTGCAGACCACCAGGATTTCTGTTACCATTTTGCTCACCTAAAACGGAATAGATAGAAAATGCCCATAAGAGCACAGTAAAAATCCAAACCATCTAAAGAACAGGTATTAATTTCTCAAGCAGAACTAATAGCCACAAGACCTCTCAATTTCTCTGAAACTGCACTGGCCTATAGCAGAGAGGGAACAGGTAGAAAGGAATTCTGCACCCTTGGTAT